>NC_143553.1:113387500-114090000 GCF_054136105.1 Typopeltis vanoorti
GAACTAAAACGAACTATTTGAGCACTGTTTGTTGAATAAAAATCTCATTCCCCCTCATATTTATACTGAATTTGGTACATTTCGGCATTCTATAATGTAACATCTTGAATTAGGGCTTGGTTGTCCTACCTCAGTGCAGCCCTTTTCTGACTGTTCTGATATTACGCCGATTGACTCAAATGTGTCACTATAAAAATTATAAGAAACATTTATTAAATCCACTCTCTGAAAGATGGGCTCAGCATAGTATTATGATAAATAGTGAGTGGTGATACGGCTGTAAAAAAAAATCATATTGCAATCATTACACAGATTTTTGAAAGTCTCATCATTATGCAATATTCTACTTTTCTAAATGTAAGAAATTTCAGTTGAAATCCTGGACACACACACACACACACACACACACACACACACACACACACACACACAAGCGCAAACTTCTTTCTTTTCAGTCATCCCTGCAAATTTCTTTTCCCTGAACCCTAAGAATAACGCAATCTTTATATGCATGAAGAAAATGGTATGTGTAGAATAGTCAACGGATTCTTTTAAAAAATTCTTTTAAATTTAAATTTCTGCGTACATTGCCTGGTCGGTTTGGTTCGAAACTAACTGCAAAAGTATATATTGTTCAATTCACTCTCATTCTTTATTGCTTGAAGTTAATTTTTAAATATAAAAAAACGATAATGTTTGTTATTGTATATTGTATTGTTTCTTTCGATTATATGTACATTGTCCTATTATTATGTTTTTAATGCATTTTTTTTCTTCTTCTTTAATGATTGCTGACCTTTTTATGCGCTCTTTCCTAGCCACTAAGAAAAAGTTTCAAAAATTGCTAACGTATGATATGTATTTAACTGTATAAAACAATAAAAAATAAAAACTTCCTTCAAAACCAATTCGTTTAGCATTTGTGCCTCTCATACTGTTGAGTGCTGCAACGACCACTTTACACGCGATTTGGAAATTTTGATGTGTACCTGCTTTTTGATAGAAATCATCAATTATAAACTGCCGCCAGCTGATTCGTCTGAATTTGAGATTTTAATATTCAGAAATGGTGTTCGTCCTTAGGTTTTGGACAACAGTGTATCTGAAGGTTACCACACTATTTTTTTTGCCACTGTGAACAAACCATTCTCCTAAGTATAAGCAAATATTTAACTGCTTGTAGTTATAAAATGCGGCAAATCGGATATTATTTCTAATACCAAGTGTAATAGGAGTGATGGAATTACGATAATACTGATAATACTGTTACATGAAACTGGATGGCAATTTATTTTTTTATCGAAAACAACATAGTACTGTCACAAAATGTATCCATATCAGTACAAACAATATTCAACAGATGTCACTCCTGTCAGCAGGACGGACTTCTTTGCAAAATGTGCCGAGAGCTCACTTAATGAAAAACAAACGCACAGCTGTTTCAGGCAATTAAAGAAGGACAGACATATATTGCTGCTGTATCTGTAACGTAATTTATGCAGGGGCCATACTTTATGCTTTCTTTAGGCTATAAACAGCATAAATAAAAATAAATAAAAAAAAATTCATGTTCAGTTTCTACAGATTGCGTTTGCTACCGTCCACGTATGGTACAGATTTCCAACATATTAATATAGAAAACATTAAAAATATACCCATATTTTAAACACAAAATATAAGAAGGTTAAATTTTCAAAAATTTACTAGCGAGCCTGTGACCTTCAACATCGGAATTACCTTAATTTACATTAATTAGAAATTTCTTATAGTTGGGTTTTAATATTTGAATGCATTCATAATATCCCCCCCCAATATTAATATCAATCATAAATTCTTTAACTTTATCTTTAGTCTATGGTTGTATGCCTCTCCTTGGCGTTGTCATTCAGAGCTTTAAATTGCCTTACACACGTACATTCATTCAAGGGCCAGTACAGATACATGGAACGACTTGACGGATATGTGTAATTATGCAGCATATTATTATTGTAATGTGTACCTGCGCATGTTGTGACACACTGTATTTGAATTTTTATCAGTATAGTGGCATAAAGTGGCTCTTATATTTAAAACTGTCTTATATCTGTTATATATGGATATTCTAACTTAAGGTAAGATGGTTTGAACTATTGCCCATATGTTAGCATAAAATGCGTGTAATATTCTTTCTGTTATTATTGTTGAAAGTCGATTGTGTTGTGGTAGGGATAGTTTCGGGCTCATCTCTCTCTCTCTCTCTCTCTCTCTCTCTCTCTCCACAGATTCTCTTTTATTTGTGATCATGAGTTCTTTCTGCGAAAATCACACATGGGCTGTTACTATAACAAATTATTTTTCCAGGGAGAGAGAGAGAGAGAGAGCGAATTGCAATTAATTTTCTCTGTTCTAGACTAATAACGATATGTCATAAAGAAAAAAACTTTTCTGTTGGATTAATATAATTTTAAAAGTAATTATCCTGATAAAGGAAAATTTATGAAAGTATTTAAAAAAAAGAAAAAGAAAATAAATAGGGCTAAAAAAAAAGTAGACTGCTCAAGCAACCAACCAAGGGCAAAACATGTGGTTATTTTGCGCTTGCCACATTTCTTTCTAATACAATTTATGATTAGCAACGAAAGCAAGAAACACAGTGACGATCATTTATGGTTTAAATAGTGCAACGACAGCAAAGATAATACTGTTCCATCTCAAACGTACACAAGATTAGTACACAATCTGAAACATCCATGTCTGCAGCGTGATTCCAACCAGCGACCTGTGGTTGGAAAACGTGTTCGCTAACACTCGGCCAACTAGGCCGTTATAAAACACTGAATTGTGATAATTTATGTTTAACATATAAAAGAAACCTCTTTTTTTTATTAGCCTTGTTTCAAATATTTTGTTCTTATTAAATGAATAGAGTTCAAATGATGTGTTTACCTCATTACGTAAAGAGTTTATGACAGTTTGTTGTAAATTTACTGAGTTTTTTTATGGATGGGAAGAATGCACAGTACAATATTTCAGGCTATTAATAAATTATTGATATTATAATAATTAATTTATAAAATAATTAAAATATTTAAAACTGTCTTGTATTTATATTTTTTTTCGGCTAACGAGCAACCCGCTCCGATAACTACAGCAAGACTGCATACTTATTTATAATTCCGCATTTGTTTAACTGACTTTGCAGTTGTTTAGTAACAAGTTTTCCTATTGAGTTTCGCGTTCTGTTTCACTCTGGGATCGGTGTTTTCTTTAGCCATTAATGGCTAATAAAATAACGAACAAGAAGAAACCGTTTGTAGACATTTGTAACCAGCTTCCTATTTAACTTCTTAATAGTGTGTTGGGATATCGTGAACCTACAGAAGAGCTTAAATCACTGCAATGATCAAAACATAATGATTCCATGACTTCGTGTTATTGTTGTTGCCATATCTTTTCTTTCTTGCCTCTAAAATAACAGGAACTGGGAGTCATCATCCGGAATATTAGCCTAGTTTTTACGCGCTCCGCAACCATATGATTGGAAATGAAGTGTCCTTCCGATTCTCGTCGCTGACGTGAGGAGCTAAGGATCTTTCTCGGACATAGCCAAATTAGTCGGTCTTGGGGGTGGACCGCAGAGTTTTTCTCTCCGGTTTATCTGGGGTTTTTCCTCCCCCAAATCAGGCAAACCGGTCTTAAAAAAACATAGCGCTTTACAGACAATTACACATGGTTAAGAATGGAGGTAACGACCACACCTCGTAGTGAGTTATGAAAACCAAAATTGGGAGACCAAGGTCCTACATGGGGCTGTACAGCCAAAGAAGAAGAAGAACTGGGAGTCATCATCCCACGAGACCTTTTGACAGTTCTCAGGTATCCAATGCTGATATTTCTTGGTTCGCATTTACCATAACTGCTTGCTTTCTTTGGACATGAGAGGAACACTTAAAGCTTATTTGCTGGTATATATGTCATTCGCCATAATTCTTGACGCATGGTGCATTCAACTTATTTGCAGTCTGTTTTGATACTGCTTAGATATTTGACAAAATGATGGCTTAGTCAAACAGCTGCTTTTTGCATCAAGTTTAGCACTTCTAATGAGGGATTAGGTATATATATTTTTTGACTGTAAATCAGTGAGTTTGCTCACGAGCCCGGTTTGCCTGTTCTGGTAAAAAAACGCTCTACCACCGTATGAGACGGCTAACTTAGTTTTAGACGAAAGAGACAAGATAAAGGTTAATCACATCAGGGTCGGAATTGATTCCAGGTCTTTCCGATCAATCGGTATCGTCTATGCCAACTGAACTACGGGGGCTCTAATATATAGTTATACATAAGATATTCTCATTTTCAGGAAATTTCCAAATTTAGCAAAAATACATAAAGATGATATTCTTTCCTTGCTTTTTAAAAGGAGTTTTTCTGTTTAGAACCACCATTTCTGAAATTTCATCTATCGCCACTGTTTTGTTCTCTTCTCGTATCTTCTTATTTCACAGTTCTTATTAACCGAACATTAAATGCATGTGTTATCAGTACTTGAGACTGCGCAACAAGACGTTAAGAGACAATATCCGTACACTGCCAACAACTAGAACACAGAGCAGTTCACTCATTGCGGAATAGCTACGTTTACCAGTAACACAATCAAATACAGTCGGTGTAGTTCAGTCGGTATAAACGTTCGATTCCCGTCTATGACGGGAGGAACTGCTATTTGGTACATTTCGGCTGAAACTGAGATTAGCCCATCTCATGTAGAAATTGTTTTTTTTTTTTTTCTTTTTCCGGAAAACTCAGGTTTATCGTTCCCAAGAACAGGCAAACCGTTCACGTGAACATACGCATTAACAGCCATAGAACACACCGGGAGTCATACGGCTAACCAGTTTATCCTTAGGACAGGTATGGTTTGGAAGGGCTAAGGCCTAGTGGACTGTTACCGGCCACTAGTCCTAATATGTAAAAAAAAGAAGTAGAAGAATCAGCCAACCGAAACAAACTCCTCATTCAATTTTGTTTATTCTAATATGGTTGCAATAAAAATTTCAACGATTCAATCTCCTGATATTTCTTCAAATCTGCGAACTAAATGTTATTATCAATCAAACACTTTTGGCCGTAAAGTGTAGTTAGTCTTGCTAGTTTTTTGTGTCGATTATTCTTCAGAGACATTTAATTTAAACTACATTGAACAGAAATTTCATTCTGATCAGATAGTTCGAAAATATCATAACGATCTTTATATACGTTTTATTTTATTCCAAGAGATGCTCTTGTATTCTGCAGGTGCTGACTCAGTTAAGGTCCTTGATAATGGGACCAGCCTTTAGCCCACCTAAAGTCTTCTTATATTAACTGGTTATAGAAGAAGAAGATAGTTCTAACTTCACGATTCTGCACAGCCACAGAGGTAGGATCAGCCAGTAAGTGATGGAACCCTGAGCCCGCTGACCTTCAACTCGCATGGAAATATGCAGTAGGGAGTGTCAGGCGGCAGTCGGAGCCATGATCTCTCAGCTGATCGGATGGCTCTGTCCATTCGAGACAGTACTGAGATATATGTCCTACCAAACACGAATTTGTTGTAAAAGCGACGTAGAAAATAGTGGGAGAGGAGAAACAGTCTTTGCTGGGGCTTCAGAGGCGCTTTTCTCAAAGAAGCGATCCTAGCTTCTAGGACAGAAGACCTTCCCTTTGGTGTGACATATTACTGAGGTATCTTCACTCTTACAGGATGGTCAAAGCATGCAACGGCCTCCCATGCAAGGAAAACTCTACAGTCTCAACCTTCAGCTTCTTGTCACGTCCAAAGGGGACAAGAGCTGAAGTGCAGGATTTCTCTACATTAATAGAAATGCATCGAATATCGAAAACGTCAACTGCCTGGTCAAGGAGTTCCTGCAACCCTATCTTAGTAGAGGCTACGAGAATAAGGTCGTTCCCAAAGGCCATAGCATTAAAGGAAGATGCGCATAGAGAGTAGCATCAAAAGCCTCTTTAAACCTTGCAGACTCAGATCCCACTTATACCACTTTTTGATATCTGTCAGTCATCCATCCTCTTATTCATGCTAATATTGAATAACCCACACCCATTTTCTCCAATTTATGCAACAGTCTACCCTGCTGTATTCTGACAAAAGCCTTAGCAAAATCCCAAAGTGTCATGGTGTATCAAATTCCCTTGTCTAATTCAATTGTAATATTGTTATAGAATGTCAGCAAGTTGCTAAGACATGTCCTTCCTTCAGTAAACCTATGTTGTTTATTGCAAAGTAGAGATTCACTGTCAACCATTTCTGAATGCGAACCTTAACCAATTTTTCCAAAATTTTCACCTCACTCCTAAGATACTGATTGGTCGATAGTTGGAAACATCGGTCTTTGCACCAGCCTTGTGCAATAGAATTACCATACATTCCTGAGGAATCTTCCCTGTTCTGAGACTCATATTAAACTGCCTGGTAAAAGGAATGGCCAGTTCAGCTGAACATTCTTTTAGCACAAGTGCTGATATTCCATCAGTCCCAGTTGCTGAATTGTTATTTAATTTTTTGCACAGCCCTAAAACCTCGGCCTCACACACTTGCGTTTCTTCATCCACTAAAGAGGTAGCAGTGAGCTCAATGTTGTGTTCATCAGGTTGATAGCTTTTAACAAAATGAGTTGTTGGAGTTGTTCTTTCATATTAATTCTTTCTTTTACTTGCAGCATATCCATAGAAATCTTATGGATTGTCTTTAGCACGCAGAGTCACTTTTTTTTTCAGGCTCACACTTTGCTTTCCGTACAACATGTGACTATTCCAGCCTGCTGGAATAGTCACATGTTGTACCGAAAGTTGTACCGTTATAAGCCTGTCCGTTGTATCGTTATAAGCCTGCTGCTTATAACGTTCCTAACGGACGTCATCCTTATGCAAACGATGTTCCTTCCACATTGTCCTTTTCTTCGAATTTCTTGTTTAATAAGATTACAAATCCATTTGATTACTACTCTATTTATTCTTCAAACTCTTTTGATAATTTCTTGTTCTGTATTTTCGGCATATAACATTTTCTGAATGGAACATTCATAAACTTTGCAGACATTTGATGGATGCGAACCGGACGAACATAAACCCGAAATCGTTCTCTCTCCTCGTCAACATTTCTATGACAAAGCTCATTCGCGTCATTAACACTGTTAAATAACATTGTCACACTGACACTCACATTCACACAATTCCTCTCTTTATAATTTAGTTTCCCTGCTTCTCTGTGTTAGGTTTCATACCAGTTATTCGTTTTTACTGACTTCTAATAACAAACGCATTCAGGTGTAAGCCGTCTCTTCAATAAGCAAATTATTGACTCATCTAGTGAATAAAAATCTCAACTCTCATACATATCCATGCTACAGTTATATTAGAACCTTTTGTTTCTTTAATCCAGAACTACAGATATCGTCTGAAGAAGAAATTATCCTTGAGCATAAATAAAATATGGCAAGGGGAAACTATAATATATGCCTTCCGACAAGTCATAACAACTCAGAGAAAACCATAAAAATGGAATCATTTTGACGATTTACGGATAAAAAGATGAAAAGAACACGAAACAAATATATTTATATTAAATATTTCATTGGTATTTATTTGATTACATTAATTTGATACTTGGTTTAGTTTACAATTCTTAAGAAGTAATTATTTCTTCGCCTTCAAGATGGCATCACTTTCTGCTCACAGTGATTTGAGTTTGACTTTGGAAGTATCAAGCGATGTGTAGGACGCGCTGTGAAACATCTGCATATTGAAGTAGAATCAGTACCGATAGTACTCTTAATAATATTCGGTACTGTCTGAAAAACAAAAGAGAGAAATATATCTGTGAATGTCTGATCACCTTTAATGTACTGAATTTTCTTCAATTATGTCAGTTCCAGACTTTACATTCCAAGTAATAAAAAAGAGTGTCCCTTAATATACGATATTGTAAGAACAATCACTTTAAACTACATTACTTACTGGATCCAAGGCAAATGAGAGGAAACAAATAGACATTCAGAAGTGTGGTCAAAATCGGTAGGAATAATCTCATGATTTGTACTTGCAGTTTAATTGTAACGGATCCCTGAAAAAAAAAAGATAGAAATAACAGTAGGCTTTCGTAAAGTATATCAAGATGTTATTCATCAGAAATTTAATCCGAAAATATTTCTTCAAATGTCTCATTCAGAAATGTAAGTCAATTACTGTTTGAAAGAGCCCAAAGCTACACTTTATTCAATACTCACCGAACAGTCTGAGGGAATTTGTATTTTGGCTGAAACCGAACAGTTACATTTCAAGCAAACATTGGCCTCTCCAACTACCAAGGGGCCAATTAATAGCTTTGCTTTCAACAGATAAGAAATGTCAATGGGAAGGCCAATAGGAACTGAAAGAAAACAAAATTTCTTCGTAGTAGAGGTTTTCAACAAAAACAAAGTAATAAAATCTATTTATTTTGTTGTTTTCTATGCTTATAAAATCTGACTTTCTACGAATAAATTACACGATGAAGTTAATAAATAAGGATATCAAACTTACCTAATCGAATGCAGAGATCCACGAGAGTCCCTGGAATCACTTGACATGGCGACAAAAGATTTAGTAGGCAGTTATCAAGGGTGACATCTCCAAGTTGTAAGTTAAGATCTTACATGAAAAAAATATTAAAAAAGTTCAAATGCACGATATTGTACAGTGATTAAGCAATGAATAAATACTACTTAGTTTTCAAAGTAAATGACATTTTCTTCTCCCATCCAGTCCGCAGCGAATGATTTATCGTACCCCAAAAATAGATAAATTAAAATTAAATTAATTACCAAAATACTTACTCTGGGATCGATTCCCCACGACAAGAAACGTCATCATTAGCAACGCTGAAACTGCAACTCTATTCATGGTAGACGACGCTGAATTTAATGATCTGTAAATACTTGAAGTACGCATTTTATAGTAAATTCAGGCTGAACATTAACCAATGAAATGTATATGTTAATATTGCATATAGTTCTCAGTTTACGTGTTTCATAATTTACTAGTAAAGGTTTGGAAATGCATCAGCACCCAGAATCAAAGAAATTTGCGACACGACGCAGGTGGATAACATGTATGACTTTCAGATAACATACGTATCCGAATTATACTTTCCTAATGATATACACGTGTTAGGTTCGTGTCGTAAGAAACTGATTTCATACTTTTCCAACATATCACGCAGCATTGAAAAATATGGAATGTTGTAACTAAACCGGGGCTATTGTACATTGTGCGTATAATAAGATATATATAATTTTATTCGTTTTATATGTATATTATAATGTATATAATTAAACATTTAACTTGACCAATCACTGAATTTCACTCTTAAAAGTTTAAAACTTGACCATAGCACTTATAAGAACATAACTTTAAATATCGGATTTGCCTTAGTATGGAACTTCTTAAAAAACACGAACTCTGCCAAGAAACTCGTAATCTCCTATTGCTTTGATTAAACTTTCAATGACCTGACAACTGTGTCGGATTATTGGTTATCACGAAACTAAAAACCTTAGTGTCTTATAAATTTAAAAGTTGTCGAAAAAAGTTGTATTCTTCGTAAGAAAACTCTTGACCATTACGTAAGGTATGACAGCTAAAGAAAAAGAATAGATGGCTTTAACCAGATGGTTTCAATTTGACTTCTAGTGACGGCATATCGAGTTCATCTATTACGAAGTAAGTCATCTTCATAATAGTAACTAATATTAGACGAAGAAAATTATTCATCTGTCAATAATACATTATCTTGCGTAATAATGGTGTTCGCATCTGTTGGCATGGGAAATAAACAGGACATCTTTTTCTATGAAATATTCTATGCAGCAACTTACTGACAGCTGTCTCTCACTATTAGTCCGAATCAGAATTAAAAATGAACAAATATACTGTTTTTTATGCTAAGCATTTATGCTTAGTAATTTACATTTTTTATCATCATCATCATCATCATCAAATTCCTGACATGTACCCTCAAAGGTGTGTACAGAATATGATAGTACTACATGAAAAATTTACACCATTACTAATTTCCTATCTGCAAGTTTCCTCCAAATCAATCTGCTACCTGTCAAGCCTCCAACAATATCAGATCTTATTTCTGTCTTCTAGAGAATTCTATTTCTATTTAAGTGACCATACCACCTGAGATTACTTTTGCTAACACATTCCTGGATGCTGCAATGTCAAGTTCTTTCCTAATGTCCTCGTTTTTAATATGATAATGCCATTGATGCCACAGGAAGATTCACGCCTCTAATCTTTCTCAGGACTCTACTATCTGCAGTCTCTAGTCTTTGGTCAAGTGTTTTACTTCTGATTCAGCGCTCAGATCCATACATTAAAACTGGTTTGAACATAGTCTTGTAAACAGTTAGTATAGTGTTTCGACGAATTTCTCTCTTATTCCATATATTTGACTTCCTACCATACCAGCTTTGTTGATTTTGTTGTCTATTTCCATATTTAATTTAACATCTTCACTAAACATCATGCATAAGGAGTTGAATTGTTATACTTGTTATATAGGTTGTCCATTCACAGTGCAGTTGATATTTTCAATGCTTCTGCCAGTTTTCATTATCTTTGTGTTGTTGTTGTTGTTCTTCTTCATACCATATCTATTACAATAGTTATTCAAATTAGTCAGGGAATCTTGCAGATTTGCAGCGGAATTATTTAGAAGTATAACATCATCTGCAATAAAGCCAAGCGCTGATATTAGCATCGTAAATTTTGATATTAGGTTTAATACCACTTTTCTTCATAGTGTGATCCATATAGATAAAGAATAACAGAGGGAATAATGTACACCAGATTTAACATTAAACCATCTTCTTGTACTTCCTTCAATTCTAACTGAAGACTTACAACTCAAATGAAGACTGAGAATCGCTTGATATAATGCCCTACTTACACCATACAACTGTAGCGTTTTCAATAGCTTCTCTCTTGGCTCCTTGTCCTATACTTTTTTTTCAAGATCTACAAAACTTAAATACAGATCTCTCTTATATTCCCATGATTTCTCAACTATTTGTCATAAACTGAAAATATGATCCTGACAGCCTCTATTTGGCCTAAATTCAACTTGCTTTCATCAAGCTTCTCTTCCACAATCCTTCTCAACCGTTTCTCAATTATACTTACCTAAATATTATCAGGAACTCATCAGAGAAAACCCCTGTAATTCTCACATTCAGTTTTATTTCTCTTTTTATATATGAGTAATATGAGAACTCTACTCCAATCATCTGGAATTCGTCCCTCTCTCCAGGCCTTCTGAACTATGCAGTGCAACCCCTGTCAGACGTTCATACTTCCATACTTGAGCATTTTTGGTCGAATATCATCTATTCCTGCTGCCTTTCCGCATTTCAGGCTTTTGATGGCTTTTTCTAGTTTAACTATGGATATGTATTCTTGATTTAATAGTATGTCTTTTGGGTGTTTTTTACTACGTTGCTGTCATCACTGCTCGTTTCATTTAGCAATTGTTCGAAGTAATTACTCAGTTCATCAACGATATCTTTTTCACCAGTTTTCATGGCACCTTTGTCATCTCTAATATCTTTCAGCACTCTTTCCTCCATTTCGTAGCTTCTCCAAAACCTCCAGAATATCTTGCAACCATCTTGATATTTATTTTCTGTGTTCTTACCAAAATCTTCTCATTACTTTTGTTTAGTTTCTATTCCTTCACTGCCAGTTTAACCTCCTGTGTCCACCATGGAGTTCTGATTTTTCTATCCTTTCAGACAACCTCACCATATGCTTCTCTGGCTAAATGAATCAATGTTTCCTTCAGAGTTTTCCATTGAATCTCCAAAGTTTGGTTCCTGTTCTCAAACTCTTTCATTTCTTTCTTCAATAATGTTTGTGCATTTTAGTCTGCAGTTCACATCTAAGAGCTGCTCAACTTTTATTCGCTTTGAAACATTCTTACATGTTATTCTTTTCAATAGGAAATTCAATTTTATCCTTTTCTCCTGCACACAAAATGGTGATCACTCCTAATTTGAAATCCTCTGTACACCCTAGTGTCCTACAACACAGGGGAGCGTCATACCAACGATAACATAGTCAATGAGACTTTTCTTATTCCTTGCCTCTTCTCTCCATTTGAATTTGTGCATATTTTTATGATGGAACATTGTGTTATTAATAACCAGTCCATGTCCTGAGAAGAAATCCAACAGGTATTTGCCATTATTATTAGCTTTGCTCTTTTCTCTAAATTGTTCCAAAATATTATTATGCCTGACAGTCATTTCCTACTTTGCTATTTAGATCCCCAATAACGACCAACTTTTCATTTTTCATTATATCAATTGCTTTCTCCAAAACCTTAAAATATTCCTCGACTTTTGCCTTAGTAGAACGTTTCTGTGGGACCATAGGCACAAATAAGTATCATTTTCCAGTTATCCATTCTGATATTTGCCCACATCACTCTATTTGAAATTGCCTGCCATTCAAGACGATTAGCCTCATATTTAGTGTCGAGTGTTATGGCTACGCCTTCTTTTACTTAATTGTGATTTCCTGAGTATAACATTTTCTATTTAATGCTCAGAAAGATCTTACTAGTTTTTGCCTTTTTTGTTTCTGTACATGTCGATCTGGTACTTATCAAATTCCTCAGTTAGCTCCATTTCTTTTCCATTCAGTCTTCTTATGTTGATAATACAAATCTTGAACTCTGGTGATGTTGAGTTGGAGTTTGTTTTAGGATTTGTTCCAATAGATGACTTTTCGCTCTTCGCCTGGAACCAGGGCGAAAACAACGCGGGCCTTGTTTAACCTGGCAACTCCCCAGCCAGCATGAAATTCTGTCATGTTGCACTACCATTATGTATTCTGATTAAAGCCAATAAGAATAAAATTTGTTCGGCTAAATCACAAATTGCTGGCCCATCCTCGTTCCTTCCATATCCAGGTAAATACCTAACAGGATGCACCACGATAAGGTGAGGATTGGACATTAGGGCAGAAGCCCTAGTCTCCTCTCAGTTATATAGTTTTGACCCTTAAGCACCCTTATAATTTTTATATTTATAATAATATATTTATTATTTAATTACTGGTACATTATTACGATTCCGATTTATTTTTTTGTTTACTGTTTATTAAACGCATCAAGATGAAAATTGCTTAATGTGTTTCAGTAGCACAATGGTTAGCTACAAAATCCTTCGGTTGGAAACAACTGACTTTGAATTCCGTGTAAGAGATGATAAACATCATGTCTTAGAAGGAAGATAACATGTAATTAATAACCTCAGATGTCTTCGTAGCCTATCTAGGATAAGAAATAATAATAATAGCTTTTGTCTTCAAAACAGAACAAAAAGATTTTCCATTCATCTGGTTTTTCTTTCTTTCCACTCGTAAGGTGCTTTTTCTCTAGCACTTCCACTGCGAGGAATATGTAACCTCAGCACTCATCTTCCATATTTACACACACGTCTGATGATGCCACAAAAGTTGATTGGATACGGAAGATTCCTAGAGAAATGGGCATTTGGGGAAGGAACGAAACAAGCGAAATGTTTCGACTTTTCCATTAATTCCTACTTACTCTTCTATTCTTACGCTTTCTGTACTTCATTCCTCGGCTTTCGTTTCAAAATTACATCACATTATTCCTCCAAGTACTCTGCTTGCGTCAGCTCTCACATTAGTGACAGTTGAAACAAAGAAAGAGAATTTCTATTCTTTATTAAGATTTTCATAATGGATTGCTTGAACAAGCATGTTTGAGATCAGAGCAAGTGCCAATACGTCAATAATACATAATATTTGAGAAATATATTAAATAGCATTTTTGCATTACCGTTTTTTACGGGATTACCAGAAAAAAATGTATTTTATTCTTATATTTCTTATATCCACACAATAAAGAGCTGTGAGACAGCAAAAGAATTTTTCAGAAAAACAAAATTGGAGACGTTATGAAGCATAATGTTATCACTGTTTTCAAATGCTAGTAAACGCTGTAATATGTTTTTATATGAAGCTTAACGTGTCCGACAACCCATTCACCTCTCACTCTCTCTCTCTCTCTCTCTCTCTCTCTCTTTGTGTGTGTGTGTGTGTGTGTGTGTGTGTGTGTGTGTGTGTGTGTGTGTGTGTGTGTGTGTGTGTGTGTGTGTGTGTGTGTGTGTGTGTGTGTGTGTGTGTGTGTGTGTGTGTGTGTGCGTGCGTGCGTGCGTGCGTGCGTGTGCGCGCACACCCAGTTAAGAAATGTATATAAAAGATAGCTATGTAGGTGCCTTCTCCGTTCTAAATATCTACCTTGGCCAATGGCCACCGTAGCTCAGTCAGTACGAAGCTGTTTGGTCGTATACTGACTGAGCTACGGTGGCTCACTCAGTACGACAAAAAAACAGCTTCCTACTCAGTCAGTACGAAGCTGGTTTTTTGTTGAGGAATATTACTCTGGTCGCTTTCAACGAAAGGTCAGTTAGCCCATCTAATATGGAGGTAGGGCTTTTTTTCACCCTGAAACTCGGCTTTTTCATGTCCCAGAACAGACAAGCCGGTCGCGTAAACACACGAGTCTGCAGACATACGGCACCTCCAAGAATAAGGAATAACTAATCTATTTCCCAAGATCTCGGTTCCGAATGCTTACATGTAAAAACGTAGGCCTACGCGTGAGTGTAAATTAAGATAGGAAAGGACAGAACAGTGTGGCAACACCTTCTAATTAATAATAATAATAATAATAAACAGGAATATTAGTGAAATTAAGCCCACTGGAAGCAATTAAAACATGTACTAAATGAAAAAAAAAAAAACAAGTTAAAATTAATTCAAACAAATAATTCTCTTACCAATATTAAATTAAATATCTTAACAGATTATTTGCTGATGTCTGTTTATTTTAAAATATGTTATTTATTAATCAATTACCTGAATATAAATTTCATTTAAAGGCTTCTCAATTGCGCAAATACAAACTAAGTTAAAATTGTTCTAGAATAGTAAATTTCGAAAATTCCATAAGAGTTTTATGTTTTTTACAAACTTACTTCGATATTCTAAGTAGCTTCTCATTTGTGCGAACAGTGAGTTCCCTATCTACCTATGAAAGACAAAATATTAACAGTATATAAAAGATCGCCGAAATGTTCAACAGAACCTTTGAAATTTTCAGAAGTGAAAATAATTTTTGAAGTGATTAATTTTAGTAAGTTAATCATACTACTCTCGATCGTAAAATAACAGAACATTTCATGTTCTGTTATTTTACGATCATTTTGATACCAAAGTTGGCCGTAATAAATGCTTATTTTGGCCTTCCAAATTTTATTTATCCAGTTTAATAATCTATTTTTGCATCATACTTTTTAATTACTGGATTTCAATTTTCTTAAATGTTTTATTTGATTTTATCTGGATGTGACGAATTATTATAATAACGTTTTGGTTTTCTCAGTATGCCAGGAAATCTAAAGATAATTTCAAAATAGAATTAGCACAACCCAAAATTATCCTGTTTTAACTGTAATATTTTAGTTTCAGATTTGAATCGAACATTTTTATTACAGAAATTTATTCTTGTATTAAGTTTTATACAAATTTTTACTACAAATTTTCTAGTTCTTCCTTCAATATCACTGGACTGAAAATTGATTGATATATATAAAAAGTAACTGAAGAAAATTGTTGTTCTCTGTGTTTTATGTGTGGGTGAATGTGCTCGTTTAATGAATGCAATCATATTTGCATTATGTTAAATAAGAACTTTCGTAGCTTAGAAAAAATTAAAAGTAGAGAATGGCGAAGAATATAATAAGCAAGAGAGGGGGAAAATAATGCAGTTATACAGATTAGATCGCTGAGAAAAACTAAATATAGAACACATAATACAACGTATAAAATACAGAAATATAGAATATATTTCACACAACAGAACAAGTGACCGAAAAGGGAGATTATGATGAATTTTGTACTAGCAGTACGATGTTAGTAATTTTTATAATGCACATATCGAAAGAGAGAGAGAGAGAGAGAGAGAGAGAGAGAAGGGACGAGACAGTTACTACCCATTTATATTTCAACGAATTAATAGTACAAATGTTAAATTTTTATATTTTTCAGAACAAAAATTGGCAAAATTGTTAATCAGTTTTTTTTAAAAAAAAACAAGTCTCATTTCTCATTAACAAACGTTTACAATATATTGTTCAATATATGTTCAATATATTGTTCAATCTACAATACATTATTCTTTTGAAATTTTTCACCAATAAAAATTAAACTGAAATCGGTTTTGAAATATAATCTTGATGTAAAATGTTATATTCTAACTTAAATAAAAAGTTCCATTAGGCTTCATTTCGGCGATATAAATATTATTTAAATTAATGTGATATTAAATGCCACCCACATTGTTTTAAAACCGAATATGAAACTCAAAGATTGGAATCAGAGAGTTTCATGCCGAATATATTAAACTGTAAAAGTATCGCCGATTACTAGCTTGAGCTAATGCAAATATTCCTAGTACGTAGTACAATATCGGGCAACTAGAACCAAATATGTTATTTTGGTCTAGCTACTCACTGATGAAGCCTGAACCCGTCTGGGTATTGATCTCCCACCATAATGTAATAACAGCATACATATGCTGGGAAATGTGTTTTTACAATATGGAAAATACCAAAAATAGCGATCAGAACTTGATCACCTTCGCTGCGAGTTGCCCGAGATTGTACTATGTACTAGGACTACTTGAATTAGCTCACGCTGGTAATCGCCGATACATTTATAGTTTACTATATTCGGCATGAAACTCTCTGATTCCAATCTTTGAGTTTCTTATTCAGTTTTAAAACAATGTGGGATTTAATATCCCCTTAATTTAAATAATTTTATTTTCTAAATGCTTCTGGCAACCCTAACAAACTTCTTTATTACCTGAATATAAATTCTATTGAAAGGCTACTCAATTGCGCAAATATATAAACAAAGTTAAAATTCTATACATCTATATATATATATATATATATATATATATTTATTTATTTATTTATTTACTTATTTATATTTATTTATTTATTGTGTATTCCAAAACAGGTGATTGTATTTTAAATTACGACACCTTCAAACAATTAATAACCTCTATAAAATAATGTTAAAGTGAATTCAAATGACTTAAATAATAGTAATTCATATTCACGGAATTAATTTCCCATCCGTGCATATATACATCAATCTACATATTTAAATATCGCGACTGTCTTAACGACTTTTTCTTATATACATGTATCTATGATTTTATCATAAGTGATTTGCATTCATGAAATATTATTAGAATATTTCAATAGTGAGGATTTTACTATTTATGACTCGCTTATTTTCCTAAGGAGTTGAACAAATCATTTAAAAACGTTAAAAAACTGAAAAGAAAAAGTAAAATAAACAAATGCAAAGTGATGTATAATCAGTTTATATTTTACTTTACTTCAACAGACATTTAGTAAAATCGAATACATATAACAGGTGTGGTAAGTCTCCAACCACATATTTGAACTATTATGCAATATACAGTTGAAATAAAGGAATATGTTTTGCTTTTGTTACTACACAGAAATGGAGAGAGAGAGAGAGAGAGAGAAAATGAGTCATCTTTCCTCGTAGGCTTTTCGCCGATATATTTTATTTATTCAGCTAGAATAATGTAGAATATACTAAAATACTGAAATGTGCATGGACATGTATTAAATATTAAATTAATTTGTTAATTTAACTTTTTAGTGAATATTTTATTTATATTTGGCAAACTTAAATTCTTAGAGAGATAATATTAAAATAAATGTATAACAGCGCATATGCATGTACATGGGATGAGACATTTTGAAATAGCTACACGTACATTACAGAATAAAATGAAGCTTTCGTACTGAAGAGTCCATTCTCATTTAGTGCCAAATAACATTTTTATAGTTTTTTACTACAGAAATTTTTTTACAATAACATGGTTCACGATCATACAAAGTATTTACATATATACAATGAACCATATTATATTTTCTGTACAGTACAAAGATTCAGTATAAAATGCAGAGTATTATTTTTTTATAAATATACATCTTAACTAGCTAAATATTTACCATTGTATTTAAATGGTCGAGCACGAATGTGCATACAACTGACTATGCATTCCAATTTAAATACAGTTATTCAACACAGGGAACAAACAAACAAACAAACAAAACTCCGTTGTTTTGATTATTTCCTTACTTCTACACTCTAAGGGAGTGTTTTATATTTTGATTGTATTTCATATAACATACATTATTCTCCTTTTTAAAATTTTAAAAGGAGAGTTATCTTCGGGTTCAAAACTTTCTGACATCGATTTTACCCATTATAAGTTCTCTTCAGGGAGTTAAACCTAATATTTTAAAATAGTTTTAATTTAAGTTCTTTAAGTAATTGCTATAATTTAATTCATTAGATACTTACTAGTTAGTGACAATCACTGATAGCTTATATACATTCGTTGTTATCGAATGTACTATGGGACTGCACATTCTCTCCCCCCCCCCCTCTCTCTCTCTCTTTATCGTATACATCCTGCAAAACCTAACAGATACATGGCAATTAAGAAAAGTATATATAAAGTAGCTATAGAGATGCCTTCTCCGTTCTAAATATCGAGCTTGGCTACAATTGCCTGCGTAGTTCGATCATTACGAAGATCGCTCTTTCTTCGGAAAGACCTAAGTTCTTTCTGTGAGTAACCTTTATCTGGTCACTTTCGACGAAAGGTCTCATACGGCGGTAAGGTTTTTTCACCCTGAAACGGGAATTTCTCGTGCCCCGGAAAAGACAAACCGTTCCCGTAAACACAGGCTTCTGCAGATATAGGACATCTCCAAGAATAAGATATAACCAACCAATTCCTCAGGATTTCGGTTTCGAATGTTTATATATAAAAACTGTATGTCTACGAGTGAGTGTAAATTAGGATAGGATAGGATAGAACAGCTTTGCAACCCTTTCTAATTAATAATAATAATAATAATAATAATAATAATAATAATAAACCGGAATATTAGCCCACTGGAAGCAAGTGAGGTAGGTATTTAATTAAAAAAATAAAAAAACAAGTTAAAATTACTTCAAACAAATAATCCACTTAATAATATTAAATTAAATATCTTAACAGATTATTTGCTGATGTCTGTTTATTCTAAAATATATTATTTATTAATCAATTACCTGAATATAAATTCTATTTAAAGGCTTCTCAATTGCGCAAATAAAAACTAAGTTAAAATTATTCTAGAATAGTAAATTTCGAAAATTCCTTAACAGCTTTATCTTTTTGACTAATTTACTTCGATATATTCTAAGTAACTTATTTGGGCGATCAGTGAATTCCCTATCTACCTATAAAAGACAAAATATTAACAGTATATAAAAGATCTCCGAAATATAAAAGATCGCCGAAATATAAAAGATCGCCGAACCTTTAAAATTTGCAGAAGTGATAATAATTTTTTCAATTAATTAATTTTAGTAAGTTAATCATACTACTCTAACTTAAACATTTCACGTTCTGTTATTTTAATAATGTTATTATCATTTTGATACCAAAGTTGGCAGTAATAAATGCTTATTTCGGCCTTCCAAATTTTATTTATCCAGTTCAATAATCTGTTTTTGCATCATACTTTTTAATTACTGGATTTGAATTTGTTTAATTTTTTTTTTTTTTTGATTTTATCTGGAAGCGAAGAATTTTTATAATAACTGTAATATTTTAGTTTCAGATTTGAATCAAAAATTTTTATTACAGAAATTTATTCTTTTATTAAGTTTTATTCAAAATTGTACTATAAATTTTCTAGTTCTTCAATAGTTCTTCAATATCACAGGACTGAAAATTGATTGATTTATAAAAAATTACTGAGGTAAATTGGTGATTCTCTATGTTTTATGTGTGGGTGAATGTGCTCCTTTAATAAATTTACACATATTTGCATTATGTTAAATAAGAAATTTCGTAGCTTAGAAAGAAATTAAAATTAGACAATGGCGAAGAATACATTAAGCAAGGGAGGGGAAAATAATGCAGTTATACAGATTTTATCGCTGAGAAACGCGAAATATAGAACATATAATACAACGTATAAAATACAGAAATATAGAATATATTTCACACAGCAGAACAAGTACCCGAAAAGGGAGATTATAATGAGTTTCGTGCTAGCAGAACGATGTCAGTAATTTTTATAATACACGTAATGAGAGAGAGAGAGCGAGAGAGAGAGAGAGAGAAAGAAAGAAAGAGAAGGGAAGAGACATTTACTAGCCATTTATATTTCAGCGAAGTAATCGTTGAAATGTTTCAATATATATATTTTTCAGAACAAAAATTGGCAAAATTGTTAATAATTTTTTTTTTAAACAAATCTCATTTCTCATTAACTAACGTTTACAATATATTGTTCTATATATGTTCAGTATATTCTTCAATATACAATACACTATTCTTTTGAAATTTTTCATCAATAAAAACTAAACTGAAATCGGTTTTGAAATATAATACTAATGTATTATATTTCAAATTTAGAATATAATATAACATTAGAATATAACATAAAATGTTATATTCTAATGTTTTCTGATAACAAGCATTATGTTTATATCATATCAAGCAGTATATCAAGTAATTTATGTTAACAATGCTTATTGATGACAAGTGTTTCACAAGAAAAACTTTATCACTTTATTCGGCATTTTTGGAAATTAATATTTTAGCTTAGCACATAAGAATTAACGAGTGATACAACCTAATTGTATTATTTATTTGCTGATAATTTCCTTCTGAATATACGGACTCCAGAATCATACAAACAAAAATTATTGTGAGAATTTCTGAGTTAGAAAGGCACAAAATACTGATTTTGCACGTTATCACACACACACACACACACACACACACACACACACACACACACACACACACACACACACACACACACACACACACACACACACACATAAATAAAAAACCGCGTGATTTATTAGAAAATATTCCGAATTAAGTGTATTTCTTTATAAAATAGGTTCAGAACATCAGATGCTGAAGTACGTATGAAAAGGTGCTCTCTAAGGAAAAAATTTCATTTCATATCACTGTTAAATGCATCATTTTTAAAATAATACTTCAAAATACCAGATAAAAATTATTATTTAGTGCCTCGCACTGATCATAATGCGAAATTGAATCCATTTTTTATCTGTGTATTTATATGTGCGACTCTAACATAAAGTTTCATTATCCTTCCTTTTACGGTATTCAGTTTGTGCGAATTTGCTGTACTCTCTCATAATGTGATCTACCGATTCTTTCTTCTTTTTGCACAACCTGTGTTTACGATCTTCTTCAATTTTTTTGTACTTTTGTCTTCATAAGATTTGTTTCATTGGCCTATTCTTGTGTTGCAAAAATTACTGACTCAGTTTCTTTCTTGAGTGCTCCAGTCTTCAACCATTGATCGGTCAAGTCGTTTTCTTCTGTGCTGTGAAGGTATTTTCCACGCAGTTCCTTATTTTTCCATCTTTCATTTCTTACTTTTATTTGGCTGGTCTTGTACTCCAATTTTGTCTCCTCTTTCCTTACTTTAATTAGAACTTTTTCCGTTGTTTGCTGCATATAATCATCCAAATTTCGTTCTCCTTCTTAAACAACTTGTTTGAGAAGATTATTTGGGAGAGGATTACTTGTAGTAATCCTCTGCCTCCTTTATTGTACGATACGTAGAGCCCTATCAATGTCACTAAAAGGATTAAAGGCATGGTGCATTGTCATTAATTTTCGAGTTTTTGGTCTAAATTCTCCAACTCTAGCTGGATCCATTCAACAATGCCTGTTGAATATCTTAGAACAGGTATGGCCTTGGTAATTGCTTTTATGAAATTTCCAGCGTTAAGCATTGATTTAATGAGTTTTCATAGCTGCCTTATGCAGTTCTATGCCATATAGAAAGCATCCTATATGGTAATTTTTTACTTCTGCATATATACCGTCCTGATGGACAGTATCACGAGGTTCACAAGTTTTTTTTATTTTCATTCATTGAAGCGAAGTCTTCGACTAGGAGGTTGCCGGACAAAAAACGTCATTTACTTCTTTGGATTTATTGTATTCAAAAGAGAAATAAGTGCATATCTACAATACATGAGAATGTCAACTACCTAATATGAAAATAAAGATATTAACTAGATCTTCATCTCTGGGGGGGGGGGGGTCCGCATTCAAGTACGGATTCAAAATATATTGGAGCGTAAGTTGCAATTCAGAATTTCTCAGAAACTGACAGATAAGTGTATATACTGTAAGAAAGGGAACAGAT
Source organism: Typopeltis vanoorti (assembly GCF_054136105.1). NCBI lineage: Eukaryota > Metazoa > Arthropoda > Arachnida > Uropygi > Thelyphonidae > Typopeltis > Typopeltis vanoorti. Next base: position 113,409,943 of record NC_143553.1, read on the forward strand.
TTCTCGATTTCTGAATAAAGTTATATTCAGAAACGAAGCAACATTTTAGATTTTAAGGGAATATAAATTAGTAAATGGAAGATTTTAGGTTACGGGTGAGCCTTTAAATATCTAAATCATAAAAAGTACTTCTTCAAAATGAATGAACTTGCAAGAAAACAATAAATAGTACTTTTATAGGGAATGAGAATATATTAGAAAGCTACACTCTTTCACATGTTAAGGAATGTTTGCATATCTATTTTTAAATGGATAAAGCACTCCTTCACTTTGAAAGTATTTTTAGACAAATTTTAGATGTTCATTTCCCGCATAGCTACTTTATGTGAAGAAAGTACAAATTAATTGCTTATCTCTTAGTCTCGATCTCACACAGCTAGATTTTTTTTCTCTGTAAAGTTATATAAATAATAAATTAGAAACATCGGAAGTGACATCCTTAAAAAAATTAAAAATTTTATGTGATGTAACTAGGGCTACTGTGAAAATGTTGGATAGCATATGGCAAGAGTAAGTTGGAGGTTGGATACATGCCGATATGTGCTTAGCGCTCACACAGATTTCATCAACCCAAAATAAAGAATAGTACACTCATAGTTGTTGTTTGAATTATATGTATTCTGAAACTTTTTCCTGATAAATATTTTCATTAAAAATGTAAGTTTCGTTTATGGAGCAACTTTATTTAAATACAGCTTACTGGGTAAAGGGTTATGACAAAAACGACAGCTTTAGATAGTTGTTATTTATTTAAGTGACAGAAATCCAGAACTGCCATGTTTAATTCCATAAACTTTGTATTATTGCAATTTTAAAGGAACATCAAGGTACACCATTATTAATACTTGAGAAGTGACTTTTTCTTTGTGATAATAACACATTTTTAAAGGAATTCTGCCTACGTAATAAATGAATTCAATGTGCAAAGGAATACTAATTTTCTAAAAAGATTTTCTACAGAATTCTACAAATCACAATATAATTTGTACAAATAAGGTCACTATCACATTTACAAAACACGAATTTGTTAATTGCTAAAAATAAATTTTAAAATTAAATTTAAACTGCAGAAACAAAGCACGTTAACATTTCTTTGGAAAATTGGCAAAAAAAAAGTACAGTTTTAATTCGAATGAAAAATGATAGAGATCACTTCATAAAGTACTTAATGGAGTGCTGACATCTATGGTCGAAAATAGGAAATTCTCAAAAGTGACACGACAATATTTATTAATAGATTTTATTACAGAAATTTGAAATTCAAAGTATTGCATAAATGTACATTTTATACGCAAATATACCAGAACCTTTATCCCTCATTAAAAAATACATGTTTTTTTTTTCATTTATTGCACTGATTGAAAGTAATATTCAAAAGTATATTCATTAATATCATTATTAAAATATAAAAGTATTCTATTAAGTGATATTCCGTATGCATTTCTTTGAGTTCAACATCGAAGGTTTTCAGTGTTTCACTGTTGAACGCATCGAAGTGAATGCTGAAATGCCTTTGAAATATTGCACCAGTGAACAACAGAATAATTCTTACATGCTAGATTTTGAAGCTTAAGATTATTCTTTCTACCGGCTACTGAATTAGAAACCTTTATGCAGATATACGTAAACGTTACTTACGCAGCCTATATGCAAAATCTTTGGTAAAATCGTCAACGTGTTCTAGACTCGTCAGTAAACGTCAATAGTGTTGATCACAATAAGAAAAATATCTATCGAAGTTCGATAAAGGGCTTATGGCCATTGCCCATCTGATTGAAACCATGTTTTTGAATACAACTCAGTTAAATTGTTTCTCAAAAGATGAGATATCCTTAACAGGATCAACAGAGTATTTAATCAGTGGAAAAATAATCAGCAATGTGTCAGGACAGAGAGAGAGATTGCGGTTATCTGAGAAGGATTATACGGATAAAGAGAACTTCGTTTATGCAGAGCCATTCACCGAAGCATTTAATGAAGGCTGTTCCTGAGCCTTATCTCACCTATATCAACAATCAGCTGGGAATTAAAAAAGAATCGGTAATGGCAGTCGCATACCTATAAGGAAACCACTGATTTCTGTGAAGTAAATAAAAGTTTCTAATTAGTCAGTTATTTAGCAGAAATAATATACGTACATAAATTACGATTATTATTTAATATATATTATATTAATATATTATGTAATATGGAATGGAATTACCATATGTATAAGTAGTTATATGGACTGTCCTATAGAAATGAGAAATAAAAATACCATCAAATGATTTTGAATGCTCGAGACTTGCCTCGCATGCTAACTGTAAGTGAGATCCAATATAACAGAAGAAAAGGCATACCTGGAAGTAAATTTGAGAGATTTTATTATCTTTATATTATTTTAAATTGGATTCATAAGAGTACAGTCTCCTATTCATGCACTAATGGCAGTGATCTAACATGTTAGAGCACTTATCATCATATCCATGTTTTAAGCACAGTATTGTTGCTCAGTTCATCTGCTTCAAATACGATTAAGATATAATCGTATTCAAGATATAATAAATAGATAAGACCACACTTGGATTACTGTGTGCAGATTTGGTCTCCTTGGTTCCAAAGGGATAAAGAAGCTGTGGAAAGGGCAAAGAAGAGTTACAAAAATTATATCCGGATTATGGGATTAAGATTATGAGGACAGATTGCGAGTATGTGGATTACAGACTCTGGTTAACAGGAAAAAAAGGGGTGATTTGATAGAGGTATATAAACTTTTGAATGGGTGTTGTAGCATTTCAAATGATGAAATTTTTCGTTATGTGGCAGGCGGGGAGAGAACAAGGGGGTCATCCATGGAAGTTAAGGTTGTTCTCAGTCAAGAAAGTTGTAAGAGCTAGGTTTTTCTCTCAAGTCGCCTAGATTTGCACTACATGTGGAGTCGCCCCGACTTGCACTGCGTGCAGGCGCAAACTTGACTTACTTGTCTCTTTGCTTACTTGGGAATTAGGATTAAAACCAAGTTTTATTTAAAATTGCTTGGTATCTTTAATATATAACACACCCAAGGTAAAAAACTCTCTACATCTATCTCTCATCCTGAGAAGTTTAATTAATAAGGTGAAAGCATCTTGTGGCAACTTGTTTTGGTAAAATTTATAAGCCCTGTATTACTTAAACCTTGACATTTCTTAAGAGTAGCTCCCACTGATGAGACCTCAATAAAGGTCGAAATCGGACTGGATAGTGGCCCATGCCTTTAATGTATAGCATCATGCATTCCGCTAGGGGATGTGTTTTGCATTAAGGGTAAATACCAAAGATAGCGATCAAAGCTTAATCCACCTTTACCACGAGTCGCCCAGACTTTCTACGTGCGGAGTCGCCTAGACTTGCACCACGTGTGGAGTCGCCCTGACTTGCACTACGTGCAGGTGCAAACTTGACCTACTTGTCTGTTTGCTTACTTGGGAAATAGGATTAAAACCTAGTTCTCCAAGACTGGCTACAAATGCATTATTAAAATTTGTATAATGACCAGCCGGATGTTCATTTTGAAGTCGATATCAAAAATTACTCTCTCTCTCTCTCTCTCTCTCTCTCAAAGTTTTAAAAATAAAAATTGGCTGGTGACAAGGCCGTACAAACGCACGAGACTCTAGTTGGGGACACGAAAAATTAGGGCCACTTTAATGGCCCCAAATAATGAGATCTAAAATTGAATAATTAAAAGTATAAAAATTTAATATTGAGCGTTAAAATTATTATTGCTTTCTGTTAAATTTCCTATATCACTATAACATATATATAGCTAAAAAAAGGTGTCGTTTATATCAGAAAAAGGATGTCCTTGCTTCATGTCAATATCAGAATGGATCACACATCCTATTTTTAAAACAAGAATGCAAATACTATTTAGAATTATTTATTTATATTTATATTATTTATTTATTTATTTAGATACCGCATCAAGACGCTAATGTATTCATTTATCAAAAGCTTAATTTAACTTGATTTTTCGTTTATGAATAGGTAAAGTCGTTTGAATTTTTTTTTTTTCTAAACCTTAAATTGTTGAGAAACATTGATAACATCTTTCTTTAAATGTTTCAGGAATTAATATACTGCCCTGTTTATAGTTTTAATTGATGTAATATATGAATTTTAAAATTTATGTGTATTGTAAATCCCTCATGTATTTTAAATCTCCTTTAAACTTCCTGGTCCGAGGCGCTAAATTCTAGCGCTTAATACCTCAAAAAGTGTAAGTCTGGATGGTGATGTTTGTTTTCTCCTCCAAAAGTCACTGAAATTCGTTTTACCAACTTTCTGCTGTACTGAAGTACTGGTCTCTTGTGGTAATCTACTTTAAAAACTAAATGTGTGCTTTAAATTATCAAAACATATATATTAGTATTTAACCGAAATATCATGATATCATACTGATGGGTAAGTGTTTTGAAGCTTTTTTGTATATGGGATGTATTTATTTTTCTATTAGTCAAAAATGGATAGTTGTACCATTGGAGCACAGTAACAATTTTTAATCTTCCATTAACGTATTCGTTATTTTAAATGACTTAGTAATGACCAAGCACTTTTTGAGTTATAAATAAACCGTTAGAATCTTTCATGTAATCGTATCTCTTATGTGAATTTCGCAAGGTGAAGACTTGTTTCTTCAGCTGGTTCAAAGATAAACTATCCTTGGCAGAGGGAAGTAGGTTCACTTCTTCGTGGAACTGACGATTTTCACCGCTGATCACAGAAAAAAATGAGCGTAATACTCATGTTATTTCAGACAACAATGCAAATGTTAGGTTTTAAAAGAACGAGATAGTAGCGCTGTTTGCCAACCTCTTTCCAGGTTTCCTTTAAAATAATCGGTAGTTTTGTGTTCAGCTTTCGGTGATGGCTAGAGACTAGTTGTCAAATAATAACAAATGCTAATGAATTATATGGAAAAAAATTCTTTTACTAGTAACTTACAAGATTTGAAGATACGCAGCATACTGAAAGCTTTTTTAATACTAACGAAATGTGAATTCAGAAGCTCATTTTGCGATTCAGCTTTATTCGAGCATTACATTTGAAGAAAATGTCTTTCATAATTTTTACCCATAAGTGCATCTAGAAGATGGAAGGGGGATTCCTTGCTTTTCATTTTATTGGCTTTCATCATTTGAAAGCAGTGTGACAGGAATTATATTTCAGCATTTCCAAGTAACGAGGATAAATTTTTTTCTAGAGTAACCTCAAAGAAGGTTGTTGATAACTTTAGGGTTTTATTTATGAATAAGTGAATGAGAAGATACAAGGAACTAACTGATGTATTAAACAAAGTAATAGTTGTGCGTTTTAATAATGAAGGTTATTCCAGATAATTGAACAAATGAAGAGAAACGAATAGAAACAATTTTCTGGTATTTGGATGAACGATCGCTAATAATTGTTGATTAATACTTCTTGTGTTCTAACACTATTCAAGAAAATTCGAGAAATTAGAATTCGTTTTACTACAACAAGACCAAAGTGAAAATACCTACTGAAAATATAGAAGAACCTCATAGCCATATAGTAGATAACATGCAGATTCTGATCCTATCAACGAACTACAAACAACTTTTTCATATTTTGGGTGTGTATGTGTGTGTGTGCGCGTGCGTGCAGGGCCGTCGCCAGATTAGATCGCCCCCTGAGGCAAACAATTAAATATCGCCCCTGATAGATTATAAGACAAAAATATAAGAAAATCTCCAATTGCTATTTTGTTTTTATTACAAGAGAAACATTAATGCATAACGATTACATAATAATATTAATTAAATGTTTGCTTTACGGGGGATATCGTACAAAATCTGTTTATAAGCTCGTCTAAATTTAAATTATAATCTATGTCCGTTTCTGTCGATATAGTTGCTAGACCAACCAACTTTCTTGGGTCATTGCTGTTCGGAAATAATTTTAATCAGTTTAAGCTTGGAAAAACTTCCTTCCGCACTTGCTACGCTAATAGGAATTGTTAGCTTAGCGATAGCGCCTACCGCAATATGGCTGAACGAGCGTCCTCATTAAGCCAAGCCGTTAGGAGACAGGCTGCACTCTATGCAACACCCAGTCGACGGTACTGTGTGTGTGTGTGTGTGTGTGTGTGTGTGTGTGTGTGTGTGTGTGTGTGTGTGTGTGTGTGTGTGTGTGTGTGTGAGAGAGAGAGAGAGAGTAAGTTGATGTGGGTGTGTGCGTCCGCGTACGGGTGCTCGTCCTCTGATTTCGAAACTAATCTATTATTATAACCCAAAGTCCGATTATTCTCATTATATACATGTTCAGCCTACAGACAGACCGAACGAAGTATAACAATATCTTCTACATAGTCTGACGAATTGCAACGCACTGTCATCGTGTCATTGGATAAGCGGCTCTTTCTACCATATAAACCAGCTATAAACACAGATAATATAATATTTTGAAAGATTTAATGCATATTTATGATTTCGTGCATTTAACGCTGTTTCTTTCTGTTTGATTTAGATAATGATATCATTAATGTCCCTCACCTTATTTCTGTAAGCACTTTTATCCCTGATTGTACCGTTTTAGACGAAAGTTGTTCCATTTTAGCGAAAAACATCACATTCTGCGTTAATACAAGTAAGCAGAGAAGAATAAATTATTCATATATAATAATATTTAAAATTTGTTTAAAAATTATTGAAATAGACACTTAGTTATCAGATTATGGAATATTCCTCTAAGTTTAGTATTGTTTTCAACAATGAATTCGTTAGTATTGTTATTTCAAATGTATTATTATAAATCGATGGCTCTTAAAATTATGAGATATTAATTCAAGTTATATATGACAGCTGTAGCTGTCAAATGTACCAAGCAGCCGTCTCTAACAGAAATATCAGAAAACTATTAATTGGAAATCTCATTTCTTCCTTTCCTGCTTGTATTCAGCTCGTAATATTTTATTTCCTTTGTTACTCTCTTTTACATCCGAAAATATCTGCACTGTGAATCTCTTCCCCTGCTTCTTAGATTTACATTCTTACCTTCTTTTAAATTAATATAACGTCTTAAATTACCATCTGTGCATTTTCTTGTGACCCATTAAATACTGACAAAGGCGAGGAGGTAAAAATTTGAGTGAGGTTCAGTCACTGAATTCAGCTCTTTTTTTTTTCTTTCCAAATTCCAGAATATAATTGTATGGAATTGACAGACAATTATGGAAGAGTAGAGACTGACATTTGTATTCTTCGTGTTTGGTTACGATCACTTATAGTGTGATATCTTTCTTTCTTTCTTTCGCATTTAGGTTATTGTTGTCAAACATATGTCATTTTAAAAAGTATGCTTTAATTAAAACATTTGTATAATTACTTTTCAATGATTGAATAATTATTAATTACTATTTCATAATTGAATATCTAACACAATATACATGCTATAACTTCATAAACGGTAATTATTATGTAAAACGTAAAAATTTTCGTATACATAAATTTAAAATAAGAAGCGAATATCCTATAAATATACAAAACCAAACTGGACTAAATTTGATATTTCATTTTCCAGGTTTGTTGCAACTTAGTTTAGCTTCGTACGGTTTTAAAGAGAAAATCACGTTGGACGGCGCTACACTTCCTTCCGCTCTTGATATTTGCACATCTCAGTACTGTGCATGTAGACTTCAATTGATTATTCGACTTCCTCCTCACTGTACGGTTAGTATTTGATTTATTTATGATTCTTCGCTAATCACATAATTTCAATACTTAAGTGTGTTGTTATACAAGCTTGTTTCTACAAAATTTGAAATTTTGTTTATTTTTTTTTCAGGCAACTGTCTCTTTATTGGTAACGCTGGCACTCAGGGAAGAACTAGAACCTCCTTGTCCACCCATCCTAGATATTGAATTTCAGTTGCAACTTCCAGAATCTTGCTAGTTACAAAATTTTACAAAGTTTTAGAAATATAGCACTCGTTCTCATCATAACTTTTCAGACGAACAATTTTATTTTACTTTTTCTGGAATTTTCATTATTAATTCTTAAAGTCAGATTTCGAAAATGATTTTCTTCCTATTTATATAGCTCACAATAAAAGCATGAAATGGTGCATCCAGAAAACTCAGTTTTCTGCTTTGATATACCTAAAATTTTGAAGACGAAGTTGACGAAATGAATCTATTATTTTTCATGTAATCTATATTAGTTCACTTAACTAAATAAGAATATCAATTTTGTTTTAAATTTCTTTTTTTCTACAATTATTCTTTTAATTGTAAATTGATTGTTAATGTAAAAATCAAGTAATACATTACAGTATCAACAACTTGTTCCTTGTCAGTCTCTTTATTCATAATATTACAATTTAAATTCTGTTATTTAAATCAAAATTTAAATAATATGTCTATTTAAAAGGATAATTCCAATTTAAAAATAGGATAATGAAGATTAATGAATAATTTTATGCATTTTCATCCCAGGGATAAGAAGCTTTCCGCTGTTTAATAATCAAAGTAATAGAAATATTTTAACATCGATTTTCATTTTCTGAAAATTTCCGTTTTTCGCATATTCCGCGAAAGCAACAGATGTTGATAACCGAGATAATAAAAAAGCTAAATTTCATGCATCTGTATTACCCTGTGTATCTCGATTTTTCTCCGTCTAAAACTATCACAGTGATATTTCTTTTAGCATTTACCCGTTTATCAAATTAAATAAAAATAGTTTGCACTCGATATAACTTTGTATTTTTAATAATAATTGTGAGAAAATTCAGAAAGTTCCTGTCAAATAACCCTCCCTTCGCGTCCCGATTGCACATGGCATTTAGTTGCGCACTGATTCACGCTTTATTGGTTCGCTGCGTCACCGATGGTGGCACCACTTGTTCATCATATTCTCATTGCTCTGCAATTTGCATTAAGTTGCTCTCCGATATTTCTCTCCCAGTCGATTTCCTGCTTTGTCAGACGTTCATTTCTGGTTTTAAACGCTGTTGGTTGCCATTGTGCAATATCAGAGACGCATTTCGTATCAATAGCTTCACCGTTAACTGAAAACTGTGTGTGTGTGTGTGGTTGTCGAGGTCTCTAAAGGGACAAACATGACATCCTCCCCTCAGTTCTGTGGAGTGCTGGGTTTAAATATCGTCTAGATCATAGGTCACAGTGCTTCCCAAACTTATGGATATAAAGGCCTTTGGAAAAATTAAAGTATTTCACGGCCCCCTAACGGAAAAAAATTCGTAATACAGACATATATTATTATAATATTTATTGTATTTATATTCAATACAATGCAAAAATCAAATGCAAATATTATATTTTTTGCATCTTACATACACATTCGACATGGCACACTTAGTCTTAAAACATTTTAAATTTGTTTTCATTATTTCACGACCCCCTGAACAAAACTAACGGCCCCAAAAGGGGCCGCGGCCACAATTTGAGAAGCGCTTTTCTAGAAGGTCTTAATATATCCTGAATAGAATGAGGTGGCAGAGATGGCATCTCTGCCACCTCCTGCACGTAGTCCACTTCATCGGTAAGTAGCTAGCCCAAATTAATACCAAAGGGTATAGCGAAAAGAACTTATATACTCTGCTATATGAGTTGTCAAAAAGGTGCACCCTCGTATAGCAGAGTATATAAGTTCTTTTTGCTGTACCCTTTGGTATTAATTTGGTATAGCTACTCACTGATGAAGCCTCAATAAAGGCTGAAACCGGTCTGGGTAGTGACCTCCCATCATAATGTAATAACAGCACACATTTCCAAGGAAATGTGTTTTACATTATGGAAAATCCCAAGAATAGCGATCAGAACTTTACCACCTTTGATACGAGTTGCCCGAGTTTATACTACGTGCATTAGTTCACGCTAGTAGTCGCTGATACTTTTATAGTTTACTATACTATATTCGTCATGAAACTCTCTGATTCCAATCTTTGAGTTTCTTATTCGGTTTTAAAACAATGTGGGATATAATATCGCCTTAATTTAAATAATGTTTATATCGCCGAAATGAAGCCTATTGGCTCTTTATATTTAAGGAATAGTGTATTGTATATTGAACAATATACTGAACATATATTGAACAATATATTGTAAACGTTAGTTAATGAGAAATGAGATTTGTTTAAATAAAACTTATTAAAAATTTTGCCAATTTAGTTCTGAAAAATATATAAATTGAAATATTTGAATGATTACTTCGCTGAAATATAAATGGAGAGTAACTGCCTCTTCCCTTCTCTTTTCTCTCTCTCTCTCTCTCTCTATCTCTCTCTCTCTCCCTCCCTCTCTCGCTCTCTCTCTGTCAGTAATTATAAAAATTACTGATATCGTGCTGCTAGCATAAAACTCATTATAATCTCCCTTTTCGGTAACTTGTTCTGCTGTGTGAAATATATTCTATATTTCTCTATTTTATACGTTATTATATTTCTATATTTAGCTTTTCTCAGCGATATAATCTGTATAACTGCATTATTCCCCCTCCCTTGCTTATTACATTCTTCGCCATTGTCTACTTTTAATTTCTTTCTAAGCTGCGAAATTTCTTATTTAACATAGAGAATCACCAATTTACCTCAGTAATTTTATTCAATCAATTTTCAGTCCTCTGATATTGAAGGAAGGACTAGAAAATTTGTAGTACAAATTTGTATAAAACTTAATACAAGAATAAATTTCTGTAATAAAAAGTTTTGATTCAAATCTGAAAATAAAATATTACAGTTAAAACAGAATAATTTTGTTTTGTGCTAATTCTATTTTGAAACTATCTTTAGTTTTCATAGCATATTGAGAAAACCAAAACATTATTATAATAATTCTTCGCATCCAGATAAAATCAAACAAAACATTTAAGAAAATTCAAATCCAGTAATTAAAAAGTATGATGCAAAAATTGATTATTAAAGTGGATAAATAAAATTTGGAAGGCCAAAATAAGCATTTATTACGGCCAACTTTGGTATCAAAATGATCGTAAAATAACAGAACATGAAACGTTAAGTTAGAGAGTAGTATGATTGACTTACCAAAATTAATCACTTTTAAAAATTATTATCACTTCTGCATATTTTAAATGTTCTGTTGAACATTTCGGCGATCTTTTATGTACTGTTAATATTTCGTCTTTTATAGGTAGATAGGGAACTCACTGTTCACCCAAATGAGAGATTACTTAGAATATATCGAAGTCAATTAGTGAACAAGATAAAGCTCTTATGGAATTTTCGAAATTTACTATTCTGGAACAATTTTAAATTTGTTTGTATTTGCGCAATTAAGAAGCCTTTAAATAGAATTTATATTCAGGTAATTGATTAATAAATAATATATTTTAAAATAAACAGACATCAGCAAATAATCTGTTAGGATATTTAATTTAATATTACTAAGTGGATTATTTGTTTGGATTAATTTTAACTTGTATTCCTGTTTCTTAATATTATTATTATTATTATTATTATTATTATTATTATTATTATTATTATTATTTATTAGAAAGTGTTGCCAAACTGTTCTGTCCTATCCTGTCCTAATTTACACTGACGCGTAGACCTACATTTTTACATGTAAGCTTTCGGAACCGAAATCCTGAGGAATAAGTTGGTTATTCCTTATTCCTGGAGGTGTCCTATGTCTGCAGAAGTTTGTGTTTTACGGGACCGGTTTGCTTGTTCTGGGGCACGAAAAATCCGATTTCTGGGTGAAAATAGCCCTACCTCCATACAACACCGACTAACTGACGTTTCGTCGAAAGCGACCTGATAAAGGTTCCTCACAAAAAGAACCTAGGTCTTTCCGACGAAAGAGCTTCATACTGATTGAGCTACCGAGGCTACTGTAGTCAAGATCGATATTTAGAACGGAGAAGGCATATAGCTACTTTGTATATATATTTCTTAACTTGTGCACGCATACGCACACATAAATTTGGAATAGAAACTCACCGCTTAAAAGTAAATGGTACCATGGATATTCGCAGATTAGTTTTCTCGCTACATGCTAGTTGCATTATGGAACGTATGAAAATAAGAGGTGAAGAACAACTATTTTACTAGTCAATGAAAAACATGCTTGCCATGTATCTGTTAGGTTTTGCAGGATGTGTAGGGTAGAGAGAGAGAGAGAGAGAGAATGTGCAACGCCATAGTACATTCAATAACAACGAATGTATATAAGCTATCAGTGAGTGTTGCTAAATAGTAATTATCTAATGAATTAAATTATAACAATTACTTAAAGAACTTACATTAAAACTGTTTTAAAATATTAGCTTTACCTCTCTGAAGAGAAGTGATAATGTGTCAAGTCAAAGTGAGAAAGTTCCATTCTATCCATTTAAAATTTCAAAAAGGAGAATAATGTATTCTATATGAAATACAAACAAAATATAAAACACTCCCTTAGCGTGAGAGTAAGGAAATAATCAAAACAGCGGAGTTTGTTTGTTTGTTTGTTCCCTGTGTTGAATAACTGTATTTAACAATTTCGCTGTTTCATATTCCATGGAAAGATATGCAAAGAAATTAAGCTAGTTTTGATCTGTCAATAAATGAGTTCAAAATTTTTAATAATATTCTCAATGTATTTAAATTAGACACAATTGCTGCAGTCGATTAGCTCAGTTTTATTTCTCATTAATGTCTTTCATAATTTCGATTTACAGCGGCAATTTAAGGGTAAACCATGATTAATACATTTTGGAAATTGTTTATCAGTTGGCATGCATATTTAATAATAACTATCTGTATTATTTTTATTTTAATATGATATGTTAGTGATGTAATCGTGCATTTTTTATTATAAGATATGATTTTATATAATCTTACATCATTATATAATTTTACTTTCTTCTTACGTATGCGTAGGAGTGTACTGGAATTTTTTTTTCTTACAAAGCATCTGAATGAAATTATATTTGAAGTAATATTTTGATGTAATTCATCGTTTTGATTACGTTACAACTTTAAGCGAATGATTTTAATCATGTAATAAGAAATGTATATAATTTATCTGGAATGTATTATTTATTATCATTAGCATATTAAATATTACTTTTAAGCGTTTAAGTGCTTCTTTTTTCCCACATTGTTCAATTTAATGAGCTGTTTTAAACTATGCAATGTGCAATTAGTCCTGCAAACATAGCGTAATATCAGTTTCACAATGAAGACATCCAATTTGCAACCCACAACATCACAAGAATAAATTATTTTGTGTAACTGGTTGTTTGGCATCACTTTCTCACAGAATTTTTTAATCTGATTATCATTACAATGTTTTTTTCGTTTAAATTTTGAAACACTCCTAAGTTTAAAAACTGACGGCCGCCATCGTTCTTCTTCTGCTGCACTCACTAAAGACTGTATACAATGATGTAGAATAGCACTACATTAACAGTATTTAAATTATTATCCATATTTCTTAAATATATATTCTTGCTTGGTTGATCGAGTGGTTACCGTTCCGCTCTACAGTCAAAAAAGGCTGTAGGTTTGAATACCTCCTAATGGTTGTGGTAGTGGACGGGAGATGGCGTTAGTTAGTTGCAGTTCTTGTAGTTGGTGGATTAGGTTGGTGGAGACAGAGTTGTAGAGTAAGTTCCAGTGGCGCGCCCAGCGGGGGAGGGGGGGGGTAAAGGGACCAGGCACCCCCAAAGAAAAGGAAAAAACACTAGAAAATTTTCAAAAAATCTTTTCCTAATTAAAATTCATTTTTTTTTATGTTGTGTCGTGTCTTCTATTTCTATACTACTTATGAATTAGCGATCACTGCAGATGCTCAGTCAGAGGTCATATGCGATGCATAATGTGTATTCGCAAATCGTCTACTCAACTCGCCCCCCCCCCACAAAGTTAAATCCTGAGCGCACGGTCCCCTCCAGATTAAATCCTGAGTGCGCCACGGGTAAGTGCCTTTCCTCGATAAGTCTTTGGACTCCCAGAAGGTATCATATAATAATAATATATTATTTATACATATATACATTATTTATATATTCGTGTGAATCCAGACATAAAATGAAAAACATATATATATATATATATATATATATATATATATATATATATATATATATATATGTGTGTGTGTGTGTGTGTGTGTGTGTGTGTGTGTGTGTATATATGTATAGTGTGTGTGTGTGTGTGCACTATATATATATATGTGTGTGTGTGTGTATATATATATAGTGTGTGTGTGTGTGTGTGGGTGTGTGTTAGAAGAAAAAGGTAGCAATAATGATATGCTATACATCAACAAACAAACTTTGATATTCATATTGATATACAATTTCTAATATTATTATGAAATTGTGTTGTAAAATATCTGTATTAAATACATAATGTACAAAAATTATTGAAATATAAACACCAATCACAAAATGCAGAAAAATTATGTATATTTATATTAAATTATTCCAATGTTGTTATTAGTATTATTCAATGGTGTAGTGAATTGTGTGTTGTATTACTGTACTACTGTATAGTGAGTTGTATGCGCATTCTTGCTCAAGCATTTAAATAAAATGGATAAATATTTAGCTCATTAAGATGTGTATTTATAAAAAAATAATATACTCTGCATTTCATATTGAATCTTTGTAGTGTACCGAAAATATAATATGATTCATTGTATATATGTCAATATATACAATGAACATATAAAAAAGAAATATCAGTTGTAAAAAATTATAAAAATGTTATTTGGCACTAAATCAAAATGGACTCTTCAGTACGAAAGCGTTCATTTTATTCTGTACTGTACGTGTAGCTATTTCAAAATGTCTCATCCCATGTACATGCAGATGCTCTGTTTTATGTTTTATGCTCTGATTTATTTTAATATTATCTCTCTCTGTAGGAATTTGTTTGCCAAATGTAAATTAAATATTCACTAAAAAGATAAATTAATAAATTATTTTAATATTTAATACGTGTCCATGAACATATTAGTATTTGAGTATATTGTACATTATTCTATTGAATAAATAAAATATATCGGCGAAAAGCCTACGAGGAAAGATGACTCATTTTCTCTCTCTGTCAGTAATTATAAAAATTACTGACATCGTGCTGCTAGCACGAAACTCATTATAATCTCCCTTTTTGGTAACTTGTTCTGCTGTGTGAAATATATTCTATATTTCTGTATTTATAGGTTATATTATATGTTCTATATTTAGCTTTTCTCAGCGATCTAATCTGTACAACTGCATTATTTCTCTCTCCTTGCTTATTACTTTCTTCGCCATTGTCTACTTTTAATTTCTTTCTAAGTTACGAAATTCCTTATTTAACATAATGCAAATAGGTTTATTTTTATAAAACGAGCCCATTCACCCACACATCAAACACAGAGATCACCAATTTACCTCAGCAATTTTAAATAATTCAATCAATTTTCAGCCCTCTGATATTGAAGGAAGAACTAGAATATTTGTAGTACAAATTTCTGTAATAAAATATTTTGATAATCTTATATGATTATCTAATCATATAAGATTATCATAGAAGTCAACTACCATTCCAGAACATTTAAAGAGGTTGCTGCAGTCGCCAGTTCTACAGGTAACTTAACTAAGAATCAAGGCCTAATCTTAACAGATATATCTAAAACTCTAATCAGATCATTTAACCAAAAAGAAATGAACTTTCATGAAAATTGCATTAAATATCTCAACAAATAAAACATTCCGCTTGCGAGACGCGTACTATATCATTGTAACACGCACAGTGATAACTTTGTATAATGTTTAGAATTGTCGGTCAGTTCCCTGGTTTTTGTTATTCCTTTGAAAATGCTGACAGATATCAGTCAGTGAAACGTTGGATATTAAACTAATATTTACTTGACTAACATGCAGAATTAACTCTTTAATTTATTAATACTAGTAGTCAAGAAAATGGTCATAATAAAAAGTTATGGATTTTTTTATAAAATTGTAAACAGAATAAACATGTAAAAATTTCATTGTGGAAAACACAACAACATCACACATCTTTGTTCATATAAGTTTATAAATGCATATTTTAATTTACTGAAATATTATTATTTACAGAGAAAAAATTAGAAACATGTAATTACCTAAAAATATTCAAAAACTTTTGTGGTTTACTCATTATTTTATTTTACTGGACACAAAACATCACAACACAATACGATAGCTGCACTGGATGAACAAATTGCAGTAACTGAAAAGCCACATGACTCGATTGTTTTCCTTATAGTACTGTTTACCTTACCCTTACACTTACCGTTCCTTACAAAATGAAACTTTCGTGCAGATGACTCACAGACATGTTTCCGCATGCTGTTGGATATGATGTTGATGTGAGATTATCTTACATTGTGACATCATTAGGCAAACCTTATCTCTGTGGCTCGAAGGATATTCTATATTATTTGTCCTTATTATGTTAAGTATTTTATCCTCAAGCAGCGTTTTCGATGTTAGAGCATGTGACTAATTCTCTCACTCATATGTAAGAAATTGTTGGGATGGGGAAAAAAATAGCATTAGGTGGTGGAGGTGAAAGAGTAGCCTAGAAGGTGACAGTGGTCTTCCCTGCAATGCTCCCTCACCCTACTCTCCTCCAGAATATGTCTGCTCAGGATGTAAGACCATGTGACTAGTTCTCTCACTCATATGTCCGAAATTGTTGGGATGGGGGAAAAAATATCATTAGGTGGTGGAGTAAAAAAAAAAACGCATTTTTTTTTCCCTGCAAAGTTATCAGTATCAGTTGGAGGTGACATCACTAAAAGATATCCGCAAATGATGAGCTGGCTCATCTCCACAAGGCTAAGCAGACATTTTCTGGAGGAGAGAGAGGGATGAAGGGGTTAGACAATGGGTGCGGGAGCATCGCAGAGAAGCGGCTTCTTTTTTTTTTTTTTCGCTCTGCAGTTATCAGTATCATTTGGAGGTGACATCACTAAAAGATATCCACAAATGATGAGCTCGCTCATCTCAACTAGACTGAGCGGACATCTTCTAGAGGAGACAGGGATGAGGAGTTAGAGTGGGGGAGCATTGCAGGGAAGACCACTACACCCTCTCACTGCCCTATCACCTCCTCCACTTAATGATATTTATTAACCACAAAAGTCTTTAAATATTTTTAGGCAATTACATGTTTCTAATTTTTTCTCTGTAAATAATAATATTTCAGCGAATTAAAATATCCATTCATAAAGTTAAATGAACAAAGACGTGTGATGTTGTTGTTGTGTTTTCCACAATGAAATTTTTACATGTTTATTCTGTTTAAAATTTGATAAAAAAAATCCATAACTTTATATACCTTAACACAATTCTGTTTAAAAAAGGAATCGTACTGTGCCAGATAACACAAATACAAATTTTGGGGATTGAAAAGACAGGATAAATTAATGTTCATACAAGGTAACAAGAAGAAATAGAAAACTTTTATGATGTTTCCAAAATAAAGAGAGGGTACATTTTCTTTTCTTTTCACACATATGTACACATGAGAAAACTTTAAAATAAAGTGACTGCGAGTCGAAACTTATTTCACAACTTTACCACACATACTATTTTAGTGCTGAGAAATTAAAAACAGAGGTCTTCAAATAACAGAATTGTAGTTTTGTGAATAAAGTACGAATGAAGAGGAAAGTGACAATTTTGTTACTATATTTGCAGATAGCTCCACGAGACTAGAAGAAAACACTGGTACCAAATATTAACGGCACGGCTGTAAGAATTTGGTTATTTTATAGAGAGACTGTATATATTTTAACCCATCACATTATTAAAATCTTTAAAAATTTGGCTTAGAAAAAAAAAGGTATCGTTCTGTGTGCAGAAAGCAAAAATACAAATTTTGGGGAATGAGAAAACAGGATAAAGAAGAAAAAGACAGAAAACATTTATACTGTTTCAAAAATAAAGAGAAGGTACATTTTTGTTTCACACAACTGTAGATGATAAAAGTTGAATTTAGTGACTTGAATTTAATGACTTGAGTGCGAGTCGAAACTTATTTCACAACTTTACCACCCATACATTCCAGTGATGGAGGAAGTAAAAACAGAGACCATAGCAAATAACGGAATTGTAATTCGAATAAAGTATAAATGAACTGAAAAATAACAATTTGTCCTATACCTGTAGATAAATTCACCAGAGCAGAAAAACAGTCGTACCAATTTTCGAACAATACGACTGTTAGACTTTGATTATTTTCAGAAATACAGCAGATGTTTTAGCCCATCACAGAAATAAAACTCTTTAAAGGTTGCTGTAGAAAATAATGAAGGTATCGTAGCATGTAGATTATAAGCAATCAACATCTATATATCAAATAATGCTCGCCATTGGAAGAAAAAAATCAAAAAGATTAACGAGCTTTATAGCCAGTCCCGTTTTTCTTTTAAATGATACCAAATGATGAAAACAACATCATTGTTTGCTGTGATTATAGTGTGCTGTTGTTGTTGCGTTTTCCAATAAAACTTTAAAACACGTGACGGGCATTCGAAACGTTTTTTTTTTTTTTTCAAAACTTAACACATAATATTCTATTAGGGAAATGGGAAAAAAAGTGGGGAGACTGATAGAAGAAAACACTCATTCCAAATACTAATGGCAATACTGTTAGAATTTGGTGATTTTACAGAGAAACAATATATTTTTTAACCCAGCACATTACTAAAACACTTAAAAGGTTTGGCATAGAAAAAAAAGTATCATGCTGTGTGCAGAAAGCAAAAATACAAATTTTGGGGAATGAGAAAACAGGATAAAGAAGAAATAGACAGAAAACATTTACGCTGTTTCCAAAAATAAAGAGAAGGTACATTTTTTTCCGCACAACAGATATGGGGACAAATTGTCATTTTTCAGTTCATTTGTACTTTATTCAAATTACAATTCCGTTATTTTCTATGGTCTCTGTTTTTAATTTCCCCATCACTGGAATTGGTAGGTGGCAAAGTTGTGAAATAAGTTTCGACTCGCACTCAGGTCACTAGATTTTAACTTTTATCATCTCACTGGAACAAAAAAAAAATGATGAAACTGAAATCCTGTAATTAATATTTTAGAAAATTTGAGTTTCTAGATTTTCTAAGAAGAGGTCAGCACAAGAAGGAGAGAGAGGGCTACCCATGGCTAATCCAGTGAGTTATTTGTAGTAGGTTTTTTGTCATGTAAAATAATTTGAAGTTAAGCAATGCTTGAACAACTTAGTGATGTTGGGTGGAAACAAGCACTCCCAACATTTCTTGGAGAAATTGAAAAACATCAGTTTCTCTGAAGATAATATTATGGCTAGCCTGGATGTCACATCTCTGTTAACAAATATCCCAGTTTCAGAAGTCATCGACATCTTAGAAACCTTGTTCCCACCCAACATCACCAAGTTGTTCAAGCATTGCTTAACTTCAAATTATTTTACATGGCAAAAACACTACTACAAACAACTCACTGGATTAGCCATGGGTAGCCCTCTCCCTCCTTCTTGTGCTGACATATTCTTAGAAAATCTAGAAACTCAAATTTTATCCCAAATTACCCCAAAACCTACCACATGGTTTAGCTATGTTGACAACATCTTCATCATTTGGAATCACAAAAATGAAGAATTAATAGATTATCTAAACAAAATTAATTGCTTCCACAACACCATCAAGTTCACATTGGAACTAGAAAAAGATAATAAACTTTCATTCCTAGACGTCTTTATTAAGAAACAAACTGAAAATAGCATCAACCTGTCAGTATATAGAAACCCTACTAACACTGGGCGCTACCTCCCTTTTGATTCGTCTCACCACATATCCCAGAAACTCAGCATTATCCATATGCTCAAAAAAAGGAGCTATATAGTGTACCACAGACCCTGGCGACCTACAAGAAGAATTAATGAAAATATCCAAAGATCTATCTCTAAATGGCTACCCTACAAGAATCATCAACAAGATTCTCTTAATGACATACCGCAAAGACAACGAGATGAAACACAAAACATCAGCTCTATAAAAATTCCATTTGTTAGTGCCATATCCAGAAAATTAGCTCTTTTTCTAAAACCATATAATATCAGCGTAACCTTCAAACCTCTTAAGACTATTCAAAAGTTTATAAGATCACCGAAAGATAGCCATCCTTTCTACAAATACTCTGGAGTTTATAGCATACCTTGTTCTTGCAGTATTGATTACATTGGACAGACATCTAGAAGTTTTGATACAAGAAAGAAAGAACACATAGGCTATGTAAGGAATAACAGACATATCAAGACATATTAGTGACATAGCAAGATATATCAAGCTTTTCTTCACACATTGCCTCTACCAACCATAATATTGAATGGGATATGAGTCATATGCCCTACATAGAAGACAACTACCATTCCAGAACATTTAAAGAAGCTGTTACAGTCGCCCATTCAACAGGTAACTTAAATAAGAATCAAGGCCTAATCTTACCAGATACATGGAAAACTCTAATCAGATCATTTAACCAAAAAGAAATGAACCTTCATTAAAATTACATTAAATATCTCAACAAATAAAAAGTTGCACTTGCGACAACCATATTATATCATTGTATCACACACAGTGATAACTTTATATAATTTTTAGAATTGTTTCCTAGTTTCTGTTACTTTCTATTGCTTACCAGTGTATTCCTTTGAAAATGCTGACAAGCATCAGTCAGTGAAACGTTGGATATTAAACTAATATTTACTTGACTAACAGAATTAAGTCTTTAATTTATTAATTCATAACTTTATATACCTTAATGCAATTCTGTTTAAAAAAGGTATCGTACTGTGCCAGATAACACAAATACAAATTTTGGAGATTGAGAAGACAGGATAAATTAATATTCACACAAGGTAACAAGAAGAAATAGACAGAAAACGTTTATGGTGTTTACAAAATAAAGAGTATGTACATTTTCTTTTCACACATCTGTACATGAAAAAACTTTAAAATCAAGTGACTGCGAGTCAAAACTTATTTCACAACTATACCGCCCATACTATTTTAGTGTTGGGAAATTAAAAACAGAGGACTTGCAAATAACAGAATTGCAGTTTTTTGAATAAAGTACAAATGACGTGAAAAGAGACAATTTTTTACTATATTTACAGATAGCTCCACGAGACTAGAAGAAAACACTGGTACCAAATACTAATGGCACGACTGTTAGAATTTGGTTATTTTATAGAGAGAGACTGTATATATTTTAATCCATCACATTACTAAACCTCTTAAAATGTTTGGCATAGAAAAAAAAAAAGGTATCGCACTTTGTGCAGAAAGCAAAAATACAAATTTTGAGAAAACAGGATAAAAAAGAAATAGGCAGAAAATGTTTACACTGTTTCCAAAAATAAAGAGAAGGTATATTTTTTATTCACACTTTCGTGTCCCGTATAATTCATCGTGGGAAAAATTAATCGCACGAAAATTCTTCGCGGATATATGAGGGGGAAAAAAAGAAATATTTACCATATAAGAAATATTTTAAAATATATTTCTTTTAAAAATATTTTAAAAAATTAAGAAATATTTTATATATTATTTAATATTTCGATTACATTTAGCTTTCGTAAAATGTTTATTCTGTATAAATTTATTAATATTCTTTCTTACTACAGGCGTAGATGGAATAAATATTAATTGTTACAAAATTGAGATAGGAAGGTTAGTGAGATAGAGCACCATATTTAAGAATATTTAGTGATAAGAGTTACATCCAACTAATATTTATAGCTAACTATTTACATATTCCTAATATTCATATTAACTATTCTAACTATTAATAGTAGAATAGTTATTACGGTAAATAAAATATTTAAGAATAGTTAGGGAGAAAGGGCACAATATTTAAGAATATTTATTCTTCTAACAGTTCACTATTTTTCTGGCCTGCTATTTAGACATCCAACAAGGTATTATATATATATTTTTTCTGAACTAATTCAGAAGGTGATGTGTTTCAGTTATTGAATGGACGTGTATTTCAAAAATGACTCTACTTTTCCTGTATACGAAAAACATGTTGTACGTTTCTATCGTTTACAAGAGCTAGTTTAAGATCATATGTTCACTTTTGGGTAATTATTTTAAAGAAAATGATAATAAAATTGCATAAATCCTGTCCTCATGTAAATCAGCAAAAACTAAATAGCCATTTGAGGGTTCAATAGTAGTCTTTCCCTTTTTTCTCAGATACTAATATTTTATCACATAAAGAAATTTTAAAATGAATTTCGTTGTCTGATGTGAGAGCACAGCACTGCTTATTCGAGACCTGAAGTGACTTGAGTGGTTTCCAGTGGTTTTCATTTGGTCATGGAATTTGAGCAGGATTTCCGAACCAGGTTAAATTGAATAAAAATTATAACGAAACTGAAATTAGGAAACTCATCGACCAATGAATACATTACTTTCATTGGATAAGAAAATAATAAAAATATTATGGAAAATCTAATTAAAATCTAAACAAATAATAGATAAATATAAAAAACTATATTTTGTGAAATTTGTCCAGCACTGCATTTACTTTATATATATATATATTGGTATCAATACAATAAAATTTCAATTTTCTAGTGAATAACGTTCGCAGCGAATTTTTTACGCGCTGTTTTTTTCTCGAGATGAATTTTCTCTCGTCGAATTGTCCGTGAACTGGTGATATAGCCTTAAAAAGCAGTCACTCAGTAACTCAACTATTTTGCTTGCTTCTGTCACCTCACTACCATTAGCATTTGTTAAAGCTATTCTTCCATAGCCATTCTTCCTCTTACTTACCACGTAACAAAAAACTCTTTGGGATTTCCTTGGGCTTACTAGGCTAGTTTCTTCTCATAATCTGATATTGCTTTTCTTGCCTGACCCTTGTATTACTCATGAGTTTGATTGTCACTTTATCTTTATTACAAAATTTTATTCTTAGTAATATTCATAATGATCAAATAATATATAAATTATGACCGTCAATTAATGATATTAAAAACAAATCGGTCACATGATTTTATAGTCGCGTTGCAAGATAATGCAGGTGTAAGGTTTTCCTTCTCTTTAAATTATGCACATACTATAAAACCAGCACATGAATCGTTGCGAAAAATAACTGCTATGTTAGTTTCTCATACATATTCGGGATGGATAAATTATGCTGTATTTACAATGAGAGTGTTTCCTAAATTAAGAAACAGGAAGTATTTCGTTGCTAGGAGGCTAATACTGTCAAATGAAAGTTGTGGAATCATCTGTTGAATAAATCTTTGGTATTAAGTCTAGAACAAATCCTGCAAAAGTCCTTAAGTTAAAATTAAACTAACGGTACTAACGGTATATAGATGCAGGTATATAAGTATTTGTGTAATAGGTGTAATTGTCAACAATGTTATTCGTTCTATTTTCTGGAAATCGGAAAGTCTGTTTAACCAGATACCTTTCTGTTTAGAAGTTTGAAAATTAATACAACGATATATGTATCTTAAAGAGTTGAAATTTACTTCTTTATCAAACCACTTGTTATTTGGCAGAGAATTAACTAACAGAGAAACATTGCAAAATTCATGATAACTAGCCTTTTAAAAATAATAATAATAAGTAGTTTATGGGAAATAGAAAACACACAGAGAGAGAGAGAGAGAGAGAGTGGAAACTATAAGAGAAGCAACCAGAAGAAAGAAATTGAAATGTAAAATTATCCAGACAGTCACTGAAAAGTCAATGGCGATGAAAAAATCAGCAGAAAGGCAGTAAGAACGAATTAAGCTTAAAAACTTTGAAAGAAAAGAAAAGAAAAGAAAGAAAGAAGGCAAGCCTTCAGATGTCACCAACTGAAAATGAAAGGAGTAACATAAAAATAAAATAAACTAATTTTCATGATTATCACAACTAGAAGTTCAAATAGGCATTCAAATTCATTGCACAATATAAAATCGTAATATATATATATATAGAGAGAGAGAGAGAAAGAGAATTTCTTTAAAATATTAATAGTTTTTTTAGCCATCCAATGTATCAGATATTTTACGTCAACGTAAAAAAAAAGAAAAGAAAGATCAATAAATGTAACCCATTTTCAAGAAAAAACTTCAACTACTCGTACAATG
Source organism: Typopeltis vanoorti (assembly GCF_054136105.1). NCBI lineage: Eukaryota > Metazoa > Arthropoda > Arachnida > Uropygi > Thelyphonidae > Typopeltis > Typopeltis vanoorti. The sequence continues at coordinate 113,434,070 of NC_143553.1, forward strand.
CACATATTTTAGTTCTGCTCTCTGTAACTTTCCAATATCCTGCGTTACACGACATATGGCTTAGAAGAACGAAATGGATGTTTAAAAATACCTCCATTGTTTTGAACAGGGAACGGAAATGGATGTCTCTCCGCTAGTGCAATGCAAATCAAGGTTAAACTATAATGATATGGCCAAATGTATTGAGCACATCATTGCGAAAATGAAGGCTGCATTTCATTCTTTTCATGTAGCAGGTATTATATTTTGTATTGGCAAAGAATAATTTTAAAATATGTGCATGTGCTTGCGTGCGCCTTCATATTTACTTCAATATTCTCCCTCTCTAGGTCTACACTAATATTTAGTTCATTTCTGTCGGATGCATTTACCGTTTTTACTTCTCTTCAAGAGCAGTTGCGTTTTAAAAGACAACCAATGATGTATGCATAGATCAGACATAAACGACGCTTACTTATCCTACACGCTAATTTGTAACTGTGTGAGCGAGTGCTGGTCGTAGTTACGCATATCCTCATAACGCATTGTACTCTTAACCAAATATCATGCTCATTATGTATATATTACTCGCTCTTTAAAATGGTCACGTATATTACGTAACAGTTTTTAAATTAAAAAAATAATAAAAAAAAGCAATGACAAAACTAAATGCATGTGGTCAATTTGCCTGTTTTACCGAATAAAAAACTTGGGGTTCAGGGAACCACAATCTCTTCTATCTCAGTATGATATTTTTTCCAAAACTGGCTGTAAATGCATTATTAAAATTTGTATAATGATTTGCCGGATGTTGATTTTAAAGTCGATATCAAAAATTACTCTCTCTCTCTCTCTCTCAAAGTTTTAAAAATAAAAATTGGCTGGTGACGAGGCCGTTCAAACACGCGAGGCTCTAGTTGAGGACTGTTAAAAATTAGAGATACTTTAATGGCCCCAAATAATGAGATTTAATATTGAATAACTAAAAGTATAAATAATTAAAATTGAACATTCAAAATTATTACTGCTTTCTGTTAAATTTCCTATATCACTGTCATAAATATATAGCTCAGCAAAAGAGTTCAAGTCAATATCAGAATATATCATATGTCCTATTTTTAAAACAAGAATGCAAATACTATTTATATATATTTATATATATTTATATTTATTATTTATTTATTTATTTAGATACCGCATCAAGACGCTGATCTACTCATTTATTTAAAGCTTAATTTATCTTGTTTTTTCATTTATGAATATAAGGTAAAGTCGTTTGAAATTTATTTTTTTACCAAATCTTAAATTGTTGAGAATCATTGATAACATCAATGATTTTTTTAAATGTTTTAAAGGTTTTAAATGTTCTTTAAATGTTTCAGGAATTAATAAATTGCCCTGTTTATAGTTTTAATTTATGTTATATATAAATTTTAAAATTTCTGTGTATTGTAAATCTTCTTAAAACTTCGTGGTCCGAGGGGCTAAATTCTAGCCCCTCGGAACTCAAAAAGTGTAAGTACGGCTCTGGCTGGGGAATGTTTTTTCCTTTTCCAAAAGTCACTGAAATTTGTTTTACCAACTTTCTGCTATTGAGGTAGTCGTCTATTCTGGTAATCTGTTTTAAAAACTAAATGTGTGATTTTAATTCTCAAAACATATATTAGTATTTAACCGAAATATCATGCTGATATCATGATATCATGTTTTGAAGCTTTTTTTTTATATAGGATGTATTTATTTTTCTATTTGCGAAATGGATAGTTGTACCATTGGAGACAGTAACAGTTTTTAATCTTCCATTAAGGTATTCGTTATTTTAAATGACCTAGTAATAACCAAGCACTTTATGTGTTATAAATAAACCGTTAGAATTTTTCATGTAATCGTATCTCTTATGTGAATTTCGCAAGTGGAAAACGTGTTTTTTTCAGCTGGTTCGGAGATAGTCTATCCTTGGCAGAGGCAAGTAGGTTTACTCCTTCGTGGAACTGTGGATTTTCACCCCTGATCACAGAAAAAACGAGCCTAATACTCATGTTATTTCAGACAACAATGGAGGTGTTAGGTTTTAAAAAAACGAGATAGTAGCGCTGTTTGCAGACCTCTTTCCAGGTTTCCTTTAAAATAATCGGTAGCCATGTGTTCAGTTTTCGGTGATGGCTAGAGACTAGTTGTCAAATAATAACAAACACTAATGAATTATATGAAAAAAAAATTCTTTTACTAGTAACTTACAAGATTTAAAGATACGCAGTATACTGAACGCTGTTCTAATATTAACGAAATGTGAATTCAGAAGCTCATTTTGCGATTCAGCTCTATTCGAGCATTACATTTGAAGAAAATGTCTTTCATAATTGTGACCCATAAGTGCATCCAGAAGATGGAAGGGTTCCTTGCTTTTCGTTTTATTGGCTTTCATCATTTGAAATCAGTGTGACAGGAATTATATTTCAGCATTTCCAAGTCACGAGAATATTTTTTTTTTCTAGAGTAATCTCAAAGAAGGTTGTTGACAACTTTAGGGTTTTGTTTGTGAATAAGAAGATATAAGGAACTAAGTGATGTTTTCCTTGAAAACAAACCTAATAATTGTGCGTTTTAATAATGAAAGCTCTTCCAAATAATAGAACAGATGAAGAAAAACGAATAGAAACAATTGGCTGGTATTTTTTGGATGAATGATCGCTAATAATTGTTGATTAATACTTCTTGTGTTCTAACAAGAGAAAAGTCGAGAAATTAGAATTCGTTTTGCTACAACATGACTACTGAAAATACCTACTGAAAATATAGAAGAACCTCATAGCCCAATAGCAGAACATATAGATTCTGATCCTATCAACGAACTACAAACGACTTTTTCAGGTGTGTGTGTGTGTGTGTGTGTGTGTGTGTGTGTGTGTGTGTGTGTGTGTGTGTGTGTGTGTGTGTGTGTGTGTGTGTGTGTGTGTGTGTGTGTGTGTGTGTGTGTGTGTGTGTGTGTGTGTGTGTGTGTATTCCTCCCAGGAATACACACACACACACACACATAGATTACACAGGATGTAATCTATATTGAATATATCTTGTAATCTATATGTAATCTATATTGATTATATCCTGTGTAATCTATTCCATGTAGATTACACAGGATGTAATCTACATGGAATAGATTACACAGGATGTAATCTATTCCATGTAGGAATAAATTACATCCTGGTAGTAACACTACCAGGATGTAATTTATTCCTACATGCTTCATTGCATGCAATGCTTATATTACATGCAACTTACTTGCTAACATTTTATTTATATTTCTGCAGTATTCATATTTACATTTATATTTTTATATCAATATTCATATTTCATACATTTATATTTTTATATATCCATATATTAACATCATATAATTGATACAATATCAGTAATTTATGTTATATTACAAGCACTGGAAGTTGATCTTATTGGCAAATTTAATTAATTCTGAGTAATACTTTTCGGTAAGTCTTCGTTTTGGTACTGGCCAGTTGTCTCCGTATCCGGATGGAGTCATATCCGAATGGAGTCCAGTAGCTGACAGTCGTAGAGTCTGTGGTCAACAGTCTGTTGAAGGTGTGGACTACAAGTGCATCATGGCGATTCCAGGATACGGAATCTGTGTAAGTAGTGTCTTAGTTTGGTTAAACCTGATGAAATGGCGTGTCTCTTCAGCCAGAGTCTGCTTCTGATGCTTGGCAAGAATTCTTTTCTTGTTGATCCGGTTTTTGATGTTTTCCATTCTTCTTCCCACAAGTCTAGGCTTTTCATTTCTGCAAGTGCTTTTATAGCAGATTTTGAGTACTTTTGGTAACTTGTGTCTAGTCGTTCGTTTCTAGCTGCTTCTTTAGCCAGCTGATCCGCTCTCTCGTTTCCTGTTACCCCAGTATGTGCGTTCACCCACCAGAACTTGATTTCCCATCCCTCTAGAGTGAGATTCCAAACCAGAATTCTTGTCTGTTCTATTAATGCTATGTGTGTGTGTGTGTGTGTGTGTGTGTGTGTGTGTGTGTGTGTGTGTGTGTGTGTGTGTGTGTGTGTGTGTGTGTGTGTGTGTGTGTGTAGGGCCGTCGCCAGATTAGATCGCCCCTGAGGCAAACAATTAAATATCGCCCCTTATGATTATAAGACAAAAATATAAGAAAATCTTCAATTGCTATTCTGCTTTAATTACAAAAGAAACATTAATGCAAAACGATCACATAATAATATTAATTAAATGGTTGCTCTACGGGAATATCACACAATAAAACTGTTCATGAGCACTTCTAAATTTAAATTATAATCTATGTCCACCTCTATTGATTTAGTTGCTAGACCAACCAATCTTTCTTGGGTCATTGCTGTTCGCAAATAATTTTTAATCAGTTCAAGCTAGGAAACACTTCTTTCCGCACTTGCTACGATAACAAAATTGTCAGCGTAGCGAAGGCGCCTACCTCAAAATGACTGAATGAGCGCGCCGTGAGCTGGGCTGCCTCTATGCTACACCCTCTCTACGGTACTGTGTGTGTGTGTGTGTGTGTGTGTGTGTGTGTGTGTGTGTGTGTGTGTGTGTGTGTGTGTGTGTGTGTGTGTGTGTGTGTGTGTGTGTGTGTGTGTGTGTGTGTGTGTGTGTGTGTGCGTGCGTGCGTGCGTGTGGGTGGGGGGTAATGCGTAGGTGGGTGGGGGTATATGCGCGTGCGTGAGTGCTCGTCCTCTGATTTCGAAACTAATCTATTATTATAACCCAAAGTTCGATTATTCTCATCATATACATGTTCAACGTACAGACAGACCGAACGAAGTGTAGCAATATCTCATACATAGTCTGACGAATTGCAACGCAATAATGTCATCGTGTCATTGGATAAGCGGTAATTCTTTCTCCATATAAACCAGCGTAGTGCTTGTTGGTACCCTACTTCTTCAGAGTGTTTCGCGGTAAAGTTTATTCGCGATAATTAGTTCCAGCCATGAAGATTTCTGCATTCACAGTTCTTCTGATACTTATCCTCGGTTGCAATACTGAATGTGAGTATTTCAATATTTTTCCTTTAGCACAATAAACACAGATAATATAATATTTTAAAGATTTAACGCATATTTATGATTTCATGCATTTAACGCTGTTTCTTTCTTTTTGATTTAGATACTGAAATCATTAATGTCCCTCCTCTTATTTCTGTAAGCGCTTTTGTCCCTGATTGTACCGTTTTAGACGAAAACTGTTCCCTTTTAGCGAAAAACATCACATTATGCATTAATTCAAGTAAGCAAAGAAGAATTAAATTATTCATATATAATAATATTTAAAATTTGTTTAAAATTATTGAAATACACACTTTATTATCAGATCATGGAATATTCCTCTAAGTTTATTATTGTTTTCAACAATAAATTCAGTGGTATTATTATTTCAAATGTACTATTATAAATCCATGGCTTTTAAAATTATCAGATATTAATTCAAGTTATATATGACAGCTGTAGCTTTCAAATGTACCAAGCAACCGTCTCTAATAGAAATATCAGAAAAATATTAATTGGAAATCTCATTTCATCCTTTCCTGCTTGTATTCAGCTCGTAATATTTTATTTTCTTTGTTACTCCTTCACATCCGAAAATATCTGCACTCTGAATCTCTTAGATTTACATTCTTACCTTCTTTTAAATTAATATAACGTCTTAAATTACCATCTGTGCATTTTCTTGTGACTCATTAAATACTGACAAAGGCGAGTAAAAATTTCAGTGAGGTTCAGTCACTGAATTTAGCTCTTTTTTTTTCTTTCCAAAATTCAGAATATAATTGTAATGAATTAACAGACAATTATGGAAGAGTAGAAACTGACATTTGAATTCTTCGTGTTAGGTTACAATCACTTATAGTGTGATCTCTTTCTTTCTTTCGCATTTAGGTTATTGTTGTCAAACATTTGCCATTATCAAAATTGTGCTTTAATTAAAACATTTGCATTATTACTTTTCAATGATTGAATAATTATTAATTACTAGTTCGTATTTGAATATCTAACACAGTATACATGCTACAACTTCATAAACGGTAATTATTATGTAAAACGTAAAAATTTCGAATACAGAAATTTAAAATAAGAATCGAATACCCTATAAATAAACTAAACCAAACTGGATCAAATTTGATATTTCATTTTCCAGGTTTGATGCAACCTAGTTTAGCTCCGTACGGTTCGAAAGAGAAAATCACGTTGGACGGCGCTACACTTCCTTCCACTCATGATATGTGCACATCTCAGTGCTGTGAATGTAGACTTCAATTGATTATTCAACTTCCTCCTCAGTGTACGGTTAGTATTTGATTTATTTATGATTCTTCGCTAATCACATTATTTCAATACTTAAGTCTGTTGTTATACAAGCTTGTTTCTACAAAATTGGAAATTTTGTTTATTTTTTTTTTCAGGCACCTGTGTCTTTATTGGTAACGCTGGCACTCAGGGAACAACCAGAACCTCCTTGTCCTATCATCCCAGATATTGAATTTCAGCTGCAGCTTCCAGGATCTTGCTAGTCACAAAGTTTTAGAAACATAGCACTCGTTCTCATCATAACTTTTCAGACCAACAATTTTATTTTACTTTTTCTGGAAGTTTTATTATTAGTTCTTAAAGTCATGTTTCGGAAATGGTGTTTTTCTTCCTATTTATATAGCTCACAATAAAAGCATGAAATGGTGAATCCAGAAACCTCAGTTTTCTGCTTTGGTATACCTAAAATTTTGAAGACGAAGATGAAGAAATGAATCTATTATTTTTCATGTAATCTATATTAGTTCACTTAACTAAATAAGAATATCAATTTTGTTTTAAATTCCTCTTTTTTCTAAAATGTATCTTTTAATTATAAATCGATTGTAAATGTAAAAATCAAGCAATACATTACAATATCAACAACTTGTTCATTGTCAGTTTTTTTTTCGTAATATTACAATTGAAATTAAAATTTATATAATAAGACTATTTAAAAGGATAATTTAAAGGAAAATGCAAACGAATTGCAATTTAAAAATAGGATAATGAAAAATAATGAATAATGCTATTCATTTTCATCACAGGGATAAGAACCATTCCGCTGTTTAATAATCAAAGTAATAGAATTATTTTAACATTGATTTTCATTTTCCGAAAATTTCCGTTTTTCGCATGTTCCGCGAAAGCAACAGATGTTGTTAACCGAGATAATAAAAAAGATAAATTTCATGCATGTGTTGTATGTTTCCCTGTGTATTTCGATTTTTCTCCGTCTAAAACTCACAATGATATTTCTTTTAGCATTTACCTGTTTATCAAATTAAATAAAAATAGTTTGCACTCGATATCACTTTGTATTTTAATAATAATTGTGAGAAATTCAGAACGCTCCTGTCAAATAACCCTCCCTTCGCTTCCCGATTGCATATGGCATCACGCTTTATTGGTTCGCTGCGTCACCGATGGTGGCACCACTTGTTCATCATATTCTCATTGCTCTGCAATTTGTATTAAGTTGCTCTCCGATATTTCTCTCCCAGTCGATTTCCTGCTTTGTCAGACGTTCATTTCTGGTTTTAAACGCTTTTGGTTGCCATTGTGCAATATCAGAGACGCCTTTCGCATCAACAGCTTCACCGTTAACTGAAAACCTAATCAAAGAACTGGTGTCTAAGTTAATAGGAAACTTGTCCACTCAGATATATCAAATATTAGTCGCAGGATGACATAAGAATGTGTCAATGTCACAAAAACTAACATCAGTGTTCTTTGTTATTATTTGTAATCAGTCTTTGTTCCTCGTCGTCATCTGAGCAATTCAAGTATAGGCTTTTTATGTCCTATACCTGCTCTGCAGATGGAGTTGTTTTTTCCATCTTAGTCTTGAATGTCCGCGGTCTCTTCTTCCTGTACGTTTATATTTATATGCCACTTTGGGAATCCTTTCTATGTCGTGTAGCCAATTTTGCTGATATTCCTCTATTTCTTGTAAGATGTTCTTTTTATCTAATCATTCTCTTATTTCTGTGGTTTTCTTTTTATCTAATCTAGTGAGTCCCAGGAGGTGTCTAAGAAACTTCATCTGTGCCGCTTCCAATCTTTGGCTGTTTCTTTGTTTTAGATTCCAGGTTTCACTTCCAAATTTTAGAGATGATTTAGAGGTCATATTATGTAATCTTAATTGAGGTTCTTTATTCATTAGCAGAATTTCTTTTAATTATGCCATTCATTCTATTGTAAATTTGTAGCCTTGCTTCTAACTGAATCAGTATTGTAGTGGGAGATTACATTTCCCAAGCATTTGAATTCTGTAACTTGTTTTATTATTTTATTGTTAAGCATAATTTTGACTTTTTGAATTATGTTTCTACACATTGCCATGCCTTCTGTTTCTGTTTCAGACATTTTCATTATTTTTTTTTCCTATTTCATTTAGATGGTTAGTTGCAATATGGCGTTTATCTTCTGAATTTGAAATTAGTACTTGATAATCTGCATAAAGTATTGTATTTAGCTGTTTATTATTTTTTAGCTTAATTCCATCTTAGACAGTTTTTTTCCATTCTTTTAGGATTCTGTTTATATACATGTTGAACAGGATTACGGATAAGTTGAAACCTTGTTATACTTATTTATTTATATGTATAGGTTCTGTAATATTCCATCTGCAAATTTGATGCAAATTTTTGTGTCTCTCTATAGACCTTTTATTGCTTTAATTAATTTAGGAGGTATTTTATCGTCTTGTAATATTTTCCAGAGTAGAATAGAGGAGATTTCTGTTCCTCTTCTTCTAAAACCACACTGTTTTTACTCTAAATAATTTTCTGTATGTTTAATTAGTCTGTTCTTTAAGATGTCTGCATACAGTTTAGATGCTGTTATTAAGACAGTAATACCTCTGTCCACATTTGTCCTTGGGACTTTTTTGTGAATATTTATTACTACTCCAGTTTGCCATTCTTTTGGGATCTTTTGATATTTCCAGATACTATTGAAGAGTTTAAGTCGGTTTTCTTTTAAGGTATTGTCTGCTTATTTAATAAGCTGAACGCATAATCCATCCAGGCCCGGACTTATTCTATTTCTTAAGTTTTTTAATTCTTTTTTCTAATTCTTTCCTTACTATTTCTTTTGAACTTTCCTGTATATTGGTTTCTTCAATTTTGTGAGTTTTGTCATTGTTTTGTATTTCTTGTTTTTCATTCCACAATATTTTATAGTGTTCTATCCAATCCTCTTTGGAAATTAGATTATTTCTTAATTTGTCATTTTCTGCTGTTTGTAGTTACCTGAAATAATTTTTAAAACCTATTCTTTGTGGTCCAGTGATATCCTGGTCTAATGATTTAACATATTTACTCCAATCTTCTCTGCGTATACTTCTGGAAAGCGTTCTGACTTCCGCTCGTAATTTTTTATAATGTATATTGTCAGCAGTGTTTTTATTTTGCAGATAGATTTTAAAAGTCTGTTTTTTTTTTCCTTTCGATTAATTCCTTTAAGTGAACATTCCAAGTTCTGAGCCATTTTTTTTTCCCTTGATTTGTATCCTTAACTTTCTTCTGCTGCTTTTGGTACGTTTACTTTATATTTTTCCAGTCAGTTACAATATTGTTTGTATCTGGTTTCATTTTTATCTCTTATTCTGCTTTTATATACTATATCAGTCTTTGTTATTATTATTATATTCTAACAATATAACATCCCTGTTTCGTTGTTAATTTATCTCAATGTCTCTTTTGTTGTCTTTCACTTATTTACTAATTTTTTTATTTTTGCCTACTTTTTGACTTTTGTTAATTATAATAGTGTGTGTGTGTGTGTGTGTGTGTGTGTGTGTGTGTGTGTGTGTGTGTGTGTGTGTGTGTGTGTGTGTGTGTGTGTGTGTGTGTGTGTGTGTGTGTGTGTGTGTGTGTGCGTGCGTGCGTGTGTGCGTGCGTGTGCGTGTGCGTGCGTGCGTGTGTGTGTCGAGGTCTCTAAAAAGACAAACATGACATTCTCCCCTCAGTTCTGTGGAGTGCTGGGTTTGAATATCGTCTAGATCAGTGCTTCCCAAACTTCTGGATGTCAGGGCCCCCTTTGCAAAAATTAAAATATTGCACGGCCCCCCTGGAAAAAAAATCGTAATAAAGAGATATATTATTATAATATTTATTGTATTTATATGCATTTATTTATATTGTATTTATATTCAATACAAAACATACACAGCGAATATTGCAAAAATCAAATGCATATATTACATTTTTTACCTCTTACCGTTTGGTTCTGAAGACGATGCGGGCTGTTCTGGTAAAATATGAAATGCTGTCCTTTTTTTGAGTCTGTTTCTGCTTCTTCTGATTGTTCGTGGGATTTTTTTAAAATTTTTTATCAGCCACTTATCCATCTCAGGGTTAAATTTTTTAACGTAGAATAGATCAAATAATATCACCACTTACCGATACTGGCACACCACAGACTGATAACATGAAATTAGTGAATATTACCTGAATAAAGGAATCCCCTGACCAAGAACATTTTTCTCTTTTGTGACTTTTCTCCCTTTACGGTAATTAAGCCTAACGCAAAACAGACAAAGGCAGGTTATTAAAACGTGCATATGATTGGTGCGGTATTAACAAAAGATCACGCAGCCGAAAGATAAAAGCATAGCTGACAATTGAGTTGAAATGCAAACTCTCTTCAACCGAATTCCATATGTGAAACTGCCATAACATTCATCATATATATATTACTTAGTGTTAACACTTTTACGAATTTTAACACGTTCGGTTGAATTTTATTGCTGCCTTGGGAAATCGAACTCACACATATCTAATTAATAACAATAGTTTTTAGTTAAGATACTGTGTTTGTCCATGCAACATATGGTTTTGTTTCAGTCTATATAGCATAGTTTCTGTATGAGGGGACATGTGATTCATTAATTAGTTTGTTTTTATCCCAGTTGTCTCTAATTGCACTATTTGTGCAATTACACAGACTGCTCATACCTTATTCACTGGCATAATAAAAGTACTTGTTTTTATTACCTCTGCAGTATAGTGGCTTTTAGGGAGGGGGGTGTTGTTTACCACTGCAAGCGAGTAAACGTGTCCCCACATGAACTTGTTTAAGCTTTTTTTCATGTGTCAAGTATATGCGAAACTTTTATTGGTATCAGAAACCTAGCTCGGATGACAGTGATAATATAAAACTAGTTTTGATATGTATATAAAGTCAATATCAACAGTCCCTGATTGATGAAAGGGACAGGAAGATTTGGAGCTTCCCTGGAGAGCTTTCAAAGTAAATACAATTAACCACTGCTTTGAAATGAAACATATGAATAAGCAATATTTACTAATATTCATTAAGCGCTGAAATACACACCACCAATGTGTGAATTTTTCCATTAAAATATAAAAAATAACAAAAAAAGAAATAAATAATAAAAGTTAAAATACGTTTCTTTTAAAATGAAAAAATCTACTTAGTCTTAAAACATTTTAAATTTGTTTTCATTATTTCACGGCCCCCTCAACAAAACCTACGGCCCCCAAGGGGACCGCGGCCCACAGTTTGGGTAGCGCTGGTCTAGATCATAGGTCACAGTGCTTCCCAAACTTATGGATATAAAGGCCTTTGGAAAAATTAAAATATTTCACGGCTCCCATCGGAAAAAAAGTCGTTATACAGACATATATTATTATAATATTTATTGTATTTATATTCAATACAATGTAAGAATCAAATGCAAATATTACATTTTTAGCAACTTACATACACATTCGACATGGCACACTTAGACTTAAAACATTTTAAATTTGTTTTCATTATTTCACGACCCCCTGAACAAAACTAACGGCCCCCAAGGGGGGAGCCGCGGTCCATAATTTGGGAAGCGCTGGTCTAGAAGGTTTTAATAGATCCTCAATAGAATGAGGTCTCCTGCGAAGATGGCAGAGCTTTTCCTCCCCTGTAACTCAGAGATTTCATCGTTCGAATGAAACCATATCCCACTAGAGATCACATGCAGTTAACTATCAGTGACAACATACTACCTTTCTGTCTACCTTTGTGTTTGGGCATGCTCAGGACAATCCATTCTAGTCTTTGGTACCCCAAGTATAATTTTAAACTTGACAGCCTATGCTGCTGCTGCTGTATGACACCCAATAAAAGGATTTCTCTCAAATAAAAGTAGCATACTACCAAACTGCAACAACATTAAGCCGCTTACAAGAAATAAATTAATACAAAAAGTGTTAGAGACTGCTATATGGCAAGTGAAGGCGTTGAACAGAGACATCCCGATATCTCATCACAGATCTACAGATGGGAAAGAGATATTAAATATCACTTACTTTTAAATAACAATTTCTGTAATCTTAAATATGGTATATTTATGAGAAACAAATAATAATATAATTAATTTATGATATTGATTATATTTTCGATAATGTAAATAATACTAAAATCCATCAATTTTTGAAATATGAAATATTTTTATATTTGTACAGTGCAGAATAAAATCTGCAAATGATAAATGATGTTGTGCATAAAACGGAATAATTTCGATACAGGACCAAGCCATTCATCTTTTGAAGACAAAGATTATCAATGAATCGATTAATTCAAGCATGCTATGTATCAATTTCTTTGGGATTTAAAATCGAGGTTTGAAATTGATTAAATAGATATTTATCTATTTTCTTAATTATTCATATTAGGTGAATGTGAAACTGAATCCATAAATAAAAATAATTAATATGAAAGAATAGTCTTTCTTTGTAAGCTTCTGCAGAACTAATTCATTCAGGATCATACAGTGCTCTATCTAATCTCAAATAAAAGAATATCTGATACAATGCTTTAATTTTGCTGCTAATCGTCCAGAATTTTCATGATAATAATTCTCGGAAATCTGCTAACTTAAACAAATACTAATATTTAAAAAAACCCTCAAAGGTGTTTTTTTTTTCTTAAAAGCATCAATGAAGGCACGTCTGTAATAAGGGGAGTGGAAGATTACTTTGCTAGTGGGTTTCTTACAAATAACAAAGAAAAAAAGTAGCATATAGAAAACCCATTCTTTATAAATGTATAACAATTACGCTGAAAATTCACTCCTATATTTATTTTTATTGAGTATTATGAAAAAAAGGGCTCATTAAACCAATTATAAAGAGATAAGAAACTTTGTTCATCCTAAATGTAGGTTTAGAATATCTAAGACGAAATGAGAAAATTTAGAAGACAATTTATTTAAGCGAATCAAAAAATTACATCCATTTAGTACAATCAACAACTTATAGAATCGATCAATTATTTTTTGAACTTTAATGCTATTAGCAATTTATCTCATTTAAAATCTTAAAAATAAAATTTAAAAAAGTAATCAGAAAATAATCAATATGAGGGCAACATATTGTCTTGTTGTTCATCAGATGTTTCGAATCGTCTGATGTATTTACAAATATTTGGCAGCCCCGAAATCGTACATGATGAGAGACAGTCACGAGGAATGTTTAAAGGGGCTGATTGAATCCACTTATCTTGAGAGACGTCATAATATTCGCAATGAACTGCAAAACCACTGTTAGTCACGCCACCTATGATGTACACTTGACCACTTATCACCTGAAAACAACAACAAAAAAATGTAAACTAATCTTATTTAAAATTAAACTTTAAAAGTATTATTAATTGTAAATTATATTATATTATACATTATAAAAAAATTTAAATATTTTAAAAACATAAATGGTTAAAATAATTTCATTTGAATATTTTTATTTTAAAATCATTTCAAATAAAATTAATTAAATTAATTAAATCATTTAATATAAAATGATTAAATAATTAATCATTTACTTTATTTTGATTTATTGTGTAATAAATTTACTTAAGTTATCCACTCTGTAGTTCACTGTAAGCTGGTGTAATATATATAATCTATGATGCTGAAAAATAAAAGCTGAACTATACGAATATATCTCATTTATTCAAACACTAAAGAAACATAAATGACTGCGACTGGTCTTGTTTCTTTCTTACCTCTCCAGTGCAACGAGATCTGGCATCATTTAAGCTGGCAATCTCAGTCCACTCATTGATGTTTGGATCATATTTCTCGCAGCAACTCATGGAATTCGGATAATCCCAGCCTCCTAGAGCGTAGATACAGCCTTTGTAGGCGACGCACGCCATCCGACTTCGACCAGTGATCATGGCAGCTACGAAAGTCCACTGATTGCTTAAAGGATCGTAACGCTCCACTGAATTGAGACGGTCACTACCGTTGCTTCCCCCAACAACATATACCAAGTTATTTATGGTAGAAGCTCCTGGATTCATTCTGGACTCGCTCATTTCAGAAATAAAGTTCCACTATTGAAGGAAACAATACATGCAGTGAATTATTAAATGCACGTTGAAACAAGTAATGTGTTTGTTGTCAGTAGTTTAAACTATCATACTCAGAACTAAAACGAACTAGTTGAGCACTGTTTGTTGAATAAAAAATATCATTCCCGTCATATTTGTATTGAATTTGGTACATTTCGGCATTCTATAATGTCACATCTTGAAATAGGGCTTGGTTGTCCTACATCAGTGCAGCCCTTTTCTGATTGTTCTGATGTTACGCTGATTGACTAAATTGTGACACCATAAAAATTATAAGAAACGTTTCTTAAATCCATTCTCTGAAAGATGTGCTCAGCATAATATTATGATAAATAGTGAGTGATATGGCAATACAAAAATCATATTAGAATCATTACACAGATTTTTGAAAGTCCCATCATTATTATTCTGCTTTTCCTAAATGTTAAAAACTTCATTCAAAATCCTGGATACGCACGCGCGCATACACACACACACACACACACACACACACACACACACACACACACACACACACACACACACACACACACACACACACACAAACGCAAACTTTTTTCTTTTCAGTCATCCTTGCAAATTTATTTTCCCTTGAACCCTAAGAATAACGCAATGTTTATATGCATGAATAAAATGGTATGTGTTGAATAGTCAACGAATTTCTATACAACCGATAGCTTAATTGTGGCTAAGCATGCACGTGTAAAGAATACCTGACATTACTAAAAAGATAATGTCTAAAAGATGTGTAATGTATATTTCGATCATTTGACAATCGTTATGATATTTTCGTTGCTGATTTGATAGGAAAAGATTGAAAAAAATGAATAATAGATCATAAAAATTGTTTATGCCAAAATCTGTATATGAGAGGAAAAAACCACCATTATTCTTGTGATAATTAAATATTGTAAGAACTTACTTGGTTCAAAGTGAAGTCATATTTCTCTGCTGTCTTCAGACCCAATACTCCTTCACATCCACCCATGACGAAGATTGCATCATCCACAATAACACCACCATGATGGGCCCTGCAAAAGTAAAATTATAAAGAATTCGTAAGAAGTGTTTTGGTGCCAGTTTAAAGCCCTATGAACTTGTCATATTGAAAAAAAAAAGATCTCTTACCTTTTTTGATTCATTGGAGATTTCAAACTCCACAGTTTAGAAATCGCATTGAAACATCGACAGCTCTTCTCAAAGATCCGTTTTGTAACGTAAGTCAAGCCACCAATGACGTAGATATCAAATGCTCTAACAACGCATACGTGACTTCTCCGCCCTTCGGATGATTTTGCTTCGGGTATCTTTAAATTTTAAAAAAAGTCATAACTACTACATTAAAAATGAAACAAATATTTAACTTTAAAAAATAAAAATTAGATTAAATAATATATTTTCAAACGTTATATATATATATATATATATATATATATATATATATATATATATATATATATATATATATATATATATATATATATATATATATATATATATATATATATATATATACACACACACAAATTGCACTTTATTTAAAAATATATATATACAAAATTAAATATTAAAATTTCTTATAAGAACTTTTAAAGTTCCTTTTTTCTCAATCTAATTTACGACTTTTCTAAAAAAATAAAAAACTCAGAAGTTATTAATATGAAACTCGAATTCAATGAGTTCAGTTCTGCTCACCTCAATCCATCGGTTAGCTTTAGAATCATATACTTCCACTACGTTTGTGTGTCCATCAATTGCGAATCCTTCAATTGCAAATGTGAGTTCATATGGAATTCGAGGTACGTTCATTTCCTTGGGAACGCTTGAGTTTTGTTCCGACTTCAAGATACTCAGAAGCATATTTGTACAGTCGTTATCTTTATGCACAAAATTATTCTTTAGAATGTCGTTGGTAATCAACTGATTTCCTACCAATCCAAGTCGCACAGACGAGACTAAAGACTGGACGAATTTTCCTCTACTTTCGGGGTCATGGTTCATCCATTTCAGGGCATATTCCCAAACAGCAGCTTCATCTTTCACGTTAAGATAGTTAGATTTTAGAAATGCGGTTATTTCTTCGATAGAAAGATTAAGGATTTCTTTGTTCTTCTCGGCAATTTCCGCAAAGTTTCGAACCATGTACCTGCACAGAAAGATCAATACAGACAAATATCAAAATAAAATTATCAAATAAAGTGGGATTGATTTTATCGCCAAATTAATATTTAATAATGTACTTACATAAACGCCGATATCTTCAACGAAGTACAATTATGTGCACTGCTCACTTTCCACACATTTATGCAATTTTCGGGTGTTAAATTAGCCTCCAGAAATTCACAACAGGATTTCAAAAGATCGGTGAGATTTAACAGTACAGCTGCAGGCAATAATTCTTGTACATTCTCCCACATTACCAACTCGGAATCAGAATGAGTGTAAATATACTTTATTATGCATTGCAGCATCTTTCCAGTAATTCCAGGTATTTGAATCTCGGTGTCGGTACGAGTAGTGAAAAGGTTCTTGAAATATGGGCTGCCAGTAGCCATTATGCATTTGTGAACTTTAAATGATTCGCCATCTTCGGTGCTTAACACAGCATCGCAAAATTTGTCTTCTTCACGCAATCGACTAAGCACTCGAATGGCTCTCTCCCCTGTGGATTCTTTAGTTGACGATTGCTGGGATTCAGAAACATTATCCATGTTGTATGGCAATTGCTTTTAAATTTAAATTTTTGCGTACATTACCTGGTCGGTTTGGTTTGAAACTAACTGCAAAAGTATTATTGTTCGACTCGCTCTCATTCTTTATTGTTTGAAGTTAATTTTTAAATATAAAAAAATCGATAATGTTCATTGTTGTATTTTGTATTGTTTCTTTCTATTACATGTACATTGTGCAATTATTATGTTTTTTAATGCATTTTTTCTTCTTTTTTAATGATTGCTGACATTTTCATGAGCTCTTTCCTAACCACCAAGAAAAAGTTTCAAACAATTTGCTAACGTAGGATATGTATTTAAGTGTATAAAACAATAAAAACTTTCTTCAAACATAATTCATTTAGCGCAGCCTTTTGCCTTTTATACTGTTGGTTGCTTCCATGACCACTTTACGTGTGATTCGAAAATTTCAGTCTGTATCTCTTTCTGATAGAAATTGTCAATTATAAACTGCCACAGGCTGATTCGTCAGAATTTGCGGTTGTAATATTCTGAAATAGTGTTCGTCCTTAGGTTTTGGTCCAGTGTATTTAAAGGTTACCATGCTTCTTTTTTTTTTTTTTTTACTGATACGGTCACAAAATGTATCCATATCAGTACAAACAATATTCAACAGATGTCACTCCTGTCAGAAGGACCAACTTCTTTGCAAAATGCACCGAGAGCTCACGTAATGAAAAGTAAACGCACCAGCTGTTTCGGAAGCTGTTTCAGGCAATTAAGGAAGGACAGATATATATTGCTGCTGTATCAGTAACGTAATTTATGCAAGAGCCGTACTTTATGCTTTCCTTAGGCTATAAACAGCATAAAAGAAAAAAAATATAAAAAATTCATGTTCAGTTTCTACAGATTGCGTTTGCTACCATCCATGTATGGTACAGATTTCCAACATATTAATATAGAAAACATTAAAAATATACCCAGATTTTATAGACAAAATATAAGAAGGTTAAATTTTAAAAAATTTACTAGCCAGCCTGTGATCTCCGACATGGAATTACCTTGATTTACATTAATTAGAAATTTCTTATAGTTGGGTTTTAATATTTGAATGAATTCATAATATCCTCCCCCCATATTAATATCAATCTTAAATCCTTTAAGTCTTCCTTTAGTGTACGGATGCATACCTCTCCTTAGCATTGTCATTCAGAGCATTAAATTGCCGTACACAGATCAGGATGCCCAGTTAGAGAACATGGCGTTGTGCTATTGTATATGCTGCAACACGTACATTCATTCAAGGGCCTGTGCAGATACATTGACCAACTAGACAGATATGCGTAATTATGCAGCATATTATTATTGTAATGTGTACCTGCCCATGTTGTGACACACTGTATTTGAATTTTTATCAGTATTGTGGCATAAAGTGGCTCTTATATTTAAAACTGTCTTATATCTGTTATATGTGGATATTCTAACTTAAGGTAAGATGGTTTGAACTATTGCCCATATGTTAGCATGAAATGCGTGTAATATTCTTTCTGTTATTATTGTTGAAAGTCGATTGTGTTGTGGTAGGGATAGTTTCAGGCTCATCTCTCTCTCTCTCTCTCTCTCTCTCTCTCTTTTTCTTCACAGATTCTCTTTTATTTGTGATCATGAGTTCCTTCTGGGCTATTACTATAACAATTTATTTTTCCAGGGAGAGAGAGATATACGCGAATTTTAATTAATTTTCTCTGTTCTGGACTAATAAAGATTCATCGGAAAAAAAAACTGTTCTGTTGGATTAATATAATTTTAAAAGTAATTATCATGATGCGGTTAGCCTACTGGCTTTGCGCTTCGCAACCATACGCCTGGGTAAGGAGTGTCCCAGGTTCGCTTCCGTCGGAGACGTGAGGAACTTGAGTATCTTCAATCATAGCGAAGTTAGCCGGTCTTGGGCGCGGACAGTAGTGTTTTTTCGCCTGTTTATCTGGCTTTTTCATCCCGCAAACTGAACATACGTTTTATCAGCCAAAAATAGATCCCCCCCCCCACCTTCACACACAGCGGCAGACTAGGAGACAGATCGGTTGGGAGTGGTACTAACAAGAAGTCGCATCTAAGTAACACACGGACCCTGCATAGTAAGCGGGAATAACGCGTAGTGAAAGAAGAAGATCCTGATGAAGGAAAATTCATGAAAGTATTTAAAAAAAGAAAAAAGAAAAGAAAGAGGGCTAAAAAAAGTAGACTGTTTAAGCAACCAACAAAGAGCAAAATTTCATCGTTATTTCGCACTTGCGACATTTTTTTCTAATACGTTTCATGATTAGCAACGAAAGCGAGGAACACAGTGATGATGATTTACGGTTTTAATAGCGCAACGACAATACTGTTCCATCTCCAACGTCACAGCGATACACAAGATTAGTACGCAATCAAACATCCAAGCCCGCAGCGTGATTCGAACTAGCGACCTACTGGCTGGAAAGCGTGTTCGCAAACCCACTTGGCCAACCAGGCCTGTATAAAACACTGAATTGTGATAATTTATGTTTAACTTATAAAAGAAACTTCTTTTTATCATTATTAGCCTTCTTTCAAATATTTTGTTCTAATTAAATGAATAGAGTTCAAATGATGTGTTTAACCTCATTACGTAACGAGTTTATTAGTATGAGATTTAATTGTAAATTTACTGAGTTCTTTATTATAGGGGGGGGAGAATGCACAGTATAACATTTCAAGCTATTAATAAATTATTAATATTATAATAATTAATTCATAAAGTAATTAAAATATTTAAAAATGTCTTGAATTTTTTTCGGCTAATGAGGGACCTGCTGCTATATCTACAGCAAGACTGCATACTTATTTATGATTTTGCACATGTTTAACTGACTCTGTAGTTGTTTAGTAACAAGCTTTGTTATTGATTGTTTCGCGTTCTGTTTCACTCTGGAATCGGTGTTTTTTTTAGCCATTAATGGCTAATAAAATAGCGAACAAGAAGAAACCGTTTGTAGACATTTGTAACCAGCTTCCTATTTAGCTTCTTATTTAGCAATGTCTTTTGGGATATCGTGAACCTACAGAAGAGCTTAAATCACTGCAATGATCAAAGCATAATGATTCAATGACTTCGTGTTATTTTTCTTTCTTCTCTCTAAAATAACAGTAACTGGGAGTCATTATCCCCGCAATTAGCCGAGTGGTTACGCGCTCCGCAAACATATGCCTGGGAAAGGAGTGTCCTACGTTCGATTCTCGTCGCCGGACATGGGCTATTACTATAGCCCAAGTCTGACGATGAGAATCAAACGCACAATCTTTCTGAGACATAGCCAAGTTAGGCGGTCTTGGGCGTAGACTGCAGGGTTTTTCTCCCCAGTTTATTTGGGGTTTTTCCTCCCGCAAAGCAGGCAAACCGATCTTAAGAACACAATGCTCACAGACAATTACACATGGTTCAGCGTGGCGGTAACGACCCCACTTCGTAGTGAGTTATGAAACCTAAAAATGGGAGGCCAAGGCCCTACATGGAGCTGTAGAACCAAAGAAGAAGAAGAAGAAGAAGAAGAAGAACTGGGAGTCATCATCCCACGGAACCTTTTGACAGTTCTCAGGTATCCAATGTTGATATTTCTTGGTTCGCATTAACCACAACTGCTAGCTTTCTTTGGACATGAGCAGAACACTTAAAGCTTATTTGCTAGTACAGTGGCGCACTCAGGATTTGATCTTGGAGGGGGCCGAGCACTCAAGATTTAATCTTGGAGGGGGGGCACAGAACACTCCTTACAGGAGCGTTGAGTAGACGATTTGAGAATACACACTACGCATTGCATACGAGCTATGACTGAGCATCTGTAGTGATCGCCGATACATGATACCAGTTATCTCCTCTGGCCCGGCTCTGGCAAACGAAGTAGTGCCCGAGCACTACATCGTTCGCCTTGCGTTCATAGCGGCCAGGATTCCCGAGAACTATAGGGTATTCCCACCTTATGTGACCGCTAATTCATAAGTAGAATAGAAATAGAAGATACGATGCAACATAAATTAAAAAAAAAAAAAAAAGAATTTTAATTAGGAAAAGATTTTTGGAAATTTTTCTGGTCTTTTTTCCTTTTTCTTTTTGGGAAGACCAGAGCCCCTTGACCCCCTCCCTGGGTGCGCCAATGTGCTGGTATATATGCCATTCACCATAATGCTTGACGCACGGTGCTTTCATCTTCTTTGCAGTCTGTTTTGATACTGCTTAGATATTTGACCATCATATTGAACATTTGTCGACAGCATAATCAAACGATAAAATGATGGCTTAGTCCAGGGATCTCCAAACTTTTTTGTCAATCGACCCTTCAAGAGTTTCTTGACTTTTTATCGACCCCTTCTATTTTACTATTACTTAATTTTAATATTACGTAATATGTATGTTGATGAATTTTAGAACATTAACGCTCACTTGTATGTCGATGCGCAAAAATGAGACTGGGTTCGTATACTTGTAAGTATAGGAAAAGAAGCAATAGTGCGTGTTGCAATCTCGCTCCCGCCGCGCAGGCCGAGCGGGAACCACAACCATCCGTTTATTGGTAAATACGTCATTTTAGCCTACTTCATTGGCTTCTGTAACTGTGATGTCTTATATTTTTCTATCGACCCCCCAATCGACCCCTAAGAATGTTATATCGACTCCTGGGGGTCGATAGCGACCACTGGCTTAGTCAAATGTCGAAAACAGCTGGCTTTTGCAGCGGTTTTCCATCCTGGTTTCATGTTTTCCGTTTGTCAGACGATTCTTGGTATACTTCAGATACCACTGCACGTAACCCTGTTTCCGGGATGTTTCTAATGTTCCTACAGGCTTCCACTGGGTGGAACATTCCCTTTTGAAATCACTCAGCTCCTGAGCTCGAATACTGCTAGAATCGGTATTCAATGGTAAACAATCTCTATCCAAGATAGAATCAATCAGGCGATTGATTTTATTTAGCACAGCAGATATATCTCTAATGATTTTGGTTCCCAGGTGTCACCCAAAGGCAAATGTATTTGAAAACATTTTCGCCTGCTATTTTTACCATCATAATCTCCCCTGTTCTTTCACTAGATAAATTTATTTCCCTTTTGAAAATGCACTTTGTTTAAAAGAATATCAAGTTAGAAACAGGTAAAAGAAATCGCTGATATGAATCTCCTCATCATTCCCCCTCCCCCCCCAAGTAAACGCCAATTTTTTGTCAGAATTCACCTCTCATCCAGATCACTTCCTCATTCTCACTGATAGATGTACAAAGTTTCCTTCAAGCCAAGGAAATAAATACATACATGCATGTATGTATTTATTTGCTTGACGTCATGATGTCTCAGAGAAGCGATTGGGTTGTCTTTCTCTACCTATGCCACACTAGGAGGAGAATGATTTTCAAAAAGTGCATAACATAATTTACATTTATAAGACCTCAAAATTATATATGTAAAAATAGAAATTACGTATTTTTATTCAAATTGATACATAGTTATTTATTTATTCATATCGGATTATCCCCCTTTTCCCCTCCCCCAAAGGGACGAGGGTTTAGCACTTCTAATGAGGGATTAGTTATATATATAATTTTTGACTGTAAATCAGTGTGTGCTCACGGGCCCGGTTTGCCTGTTTGGTTAAAAAACGCTCTACCACCGTATGAGACCGGCTAACTTAACTTTAGTCGAAAGAGACCAGATAAAGGTTAATCACGTCACTGCCGGGAATTGACCCCGTGTCTTTCCGATCAAAGAGTTTCGTCTATACCAACTGAACTACAGGGGCTCTAATATATAGTTATACATAAGATATTCTCATTTTCAGGAAATTTCCAAATTTTGCAAAAATACATAAAGATGATATTCTTTCCTTGCTTTTTAAAAGGAGTTTTTCTGTTTAGAACCACCACGTCTGAAATTTCATGTATCGCCACTGTTCTGTTCTCTTCTCGTATGTCCTTATTTCACAGTTCTTATTAACCGAAGAGACTGCGCAACAAGACGTCAATAAACTACATCCGTGCACTGCCAACAGCTAGAAACAGAGCAGTTCACTCATTGCGGAATAGGTACGTTTACCGGTAACCGAATCGAAGATAGCCTCCGTAGTTCAGTCGGTATAGACGAAATTCTGTGGTCGGAGATACTTTAGTTCGATTCCCGTCTATGATATGAAAAACCTTCATCTGGTCTTTTTCTGTACGAAGTGAAATTAACCGATTTCACACGGAGAACGTTTTCAGTTTTTTTTTTCTTTTTTCAGGAAACTCGGGTTTTTCGTTCCCCAGAACAGGCAAACCCTCCGCGTGAACACACTCATCTACAGACATAGGACACACTGGGAGGCATAGGGCTAACCACCTTATCCTTGGGACGGGTATAGTTTGGAAGGGCTAAGGCCTGGTGGCCTGTAACAGGCCACTAGGCCTAATGCGTAAAAAGGAAGAAGTAGACAATCGAAACAAAACTCCTCATTTAATTTCATTTATTTTAATATGGATGCAGAAGACATCTACATCTTTTAATTTTCAACTATACAATCTCCTGATATTTCTAATCTGAAAACTAAATGTTATTATCAATCAAACACTTTTGGCCGTAAGGTGTAGTTAGTCTTGCTAGTTTTTTGTGTCGATTATTCTTCAGAGACATTTAATTTAAAATATACTGAACAGAAATTTCATTCTGACCAGGTAGTCTAAAATATCATAACGATCTTTATATACATGTTTTTTTTTATTCCAAGTGAATAATTAAAGAAAAAATATGTTCACAGCAAATTATATTAAGATGATGAGTAAATTATACATATTTACATGGCTGTACGAATAGTATCCCACTCGTATTGCTATCAATTTTAAAATTTTCTCAGCCTCACATAATAAGTTTGAAAACATATTAAAATATCTTTGTTTTACATGCATTTCTTCAATAATATGAAAAAAAGCACATATATCAGTATTAATGTGTATTCAGTATTATATTAGAAATAAAGTAACATTTCTAAAGTTATACTGATTTCTGTTACTAATTTCTATTAACCAAACTTTCAATAACTAGTACGTCCCTGCGGGAAACTGAATTTGTCGATTTCAAGTTTACATTTCTAAAATTGCCCATTTAGAAAAGTCAACTGGTAAATATTCTTTTATAATATTGCCCAAAACTGCATGACTCAGTTGACTATCCTTATTTAATTGAACACAAAATAACCTTTTTTGAAGGAATATTAAACAAAAATTTTAATTCTCCACCAATACTTCGTAACCACTCCCATAACTCATTAGAGAAGGAAGTGCGCCACTTACAACTCCAGGATTCTTATTGGCTAAGGGATCAGTGACTTGGTATGGGTCTCCTCAGTAACCAATCTAAGTGCATTTATTGCTTTCTCTTCCTCCTATTAAACTCAAACATTTACTCCCCCATCTTCAAAGCAGACCTGTTTATCATTGGATGAGAAGGAAAGTACCTGAGCAACCTAGGCTTACATTGGTCGTTGTGAAGACAACGACCAATGTAATGCTGAGAAGAGATGGTAAGTGCTGACCTCCCATCTCTTCCTGGTAAACCAGTATATTTCTACGTCTTCCGCATCAGCCTTAATTGTCATTGGAGAAAAAGACAATCGCTGTGCTATGATTGGTTACTGTGAATACCCATGTCGAGTCACTGATCATCTAGCCAATAATAATCTTGGAGAAGTAAGTGACGTACTGCCTTATCTTATAAACTTATGAAAGTGGTTAAGAAGTAATTGTGGATAATTTTAATTTCGGTTTAATATTCTCTCATTGTTAATACCCAATGGTATCAATTCTAAAGATTATGAGTGTTGGATTTATGTCTTTTAGCTTTATGCTTGTTTTGTTTGCAGTACTTCAATGCAAGCAACCTGTATAAGGTTGCTTGCATTGAAGTACATTGAAGTATAATGAATTTGGCACCACTTGGCTTGCCAATGGTGTTTTTGCATTAATCTCCAGTTTCTTGCCAATTTAAATTTTGAATCAATTATATCGATATTTGTACTCAATTCTGAAATTCTCTTTTTAATTCATTTATTTATGAATATAACTAACATTATTCGTAAATCTTTTCATTTTTTTAATCTATCAACTGTTGTTTTATTAATTGTTTTAGTAATATGGAGGCTTATGGAGTCTCCATATTACTTCACTTCTTTGTTATATTTTTATTGTTAACAGTTCCTATTCAAATATTTTTCCCTTTAGTTCTAATTTACATCACGTTCGTTCTTTTGTATTTAATTTTTCATATCTCTCTTGATATCTCCATGATAAAATTGCAGCATGATTACTCGAATTTAAATAATTGCCTTTGTAGGTCATCTTAACTTCTTGCAAGCAATGCTAAAGATTCCATTATTATTATTAAGAAAGACCTCCAGGGAATCAGAGGCTCATCGAGGGTGACAACATACTACACACACCACCTATCATACTTATTCTTGAATTCATTCACATTGCTTGCACTCACACATTGGCGGCCTTCATTCTCAGTTTCCAAGGATGCCCTCCAGTTCTTTCTCCACCCTCCATAAACTGAAGTCCTGTATGACCCTTTCTGAAGTTTGTAAGTCTCAATCATATCTCCCCTCTTTCTCCTGTTTGCTAGTGTCTGCAGTCTCTAAATTCTCAATCTGTCTTCATAATAAGACTAAATGATATAAGTATTTCACAATCCTGATGTCATTTTTAACACTCTCCTTTGCACTCTCTCCAATATATCAGAATCACAACGGAAACCAGGCCTGCGCACAATAGGTCACGTGAGGTCTTATCGAAGCCCTGTAAAGAGGCAAAATAACATACGATAACAAAATAAATAAATAAAATACCTCATGTGAACTTCGATTCAGCATTGCAATTATCTTTTGAGTTCTATTTGCCATCTTTGTCACATGGTCCTTAAACTTCAACTTCCTATCCATTAACACTCCAAGATCCCTAGCCTCATCAGTTTCTTCTAGTCTATTCCCACCAATGTAATACGACATTGGATATCTAACCATGCCGAAGTGTGTGACTTTACATTTATTCACATTGATCTGATACCCATTTTCTCATGCCCACAATTCCAACTTATTCGAATCATTCTGCAAGTACTACATATCAGCATCATTCCTGATTACCCTAACTATCTTTGCATCATTAGCAAATACTGTATGCCACCTGTTAATTCCTTCCCAATATCATTAATGTACAGATTGAATATCAGTGGACCGAGCACTGATTCTTGTGTACACCACTAGTTTTTTATTTATTTTTTTTTATTATTATTAATTTTTGTACTGGTTATGGGTAGTACTACCCTTACACCACGTCCAGACTTCATATAGAGCTAAGCCTTTACAAGTGTTTTATCCTATACCTGTTCTAGTTATCATTGTAGTCATTCTCTGGTGGCAACGCCATGCCACCAGTGTGCCCTGTAGGGCCCTCAAGGAAAGAACTTTTATATCCTGCGTAAGCCCAACCTGTTTTAAGTCCTTATAACTATCTGTGCTCCATACGCCATGTAAAGAGATGATGGCACTGGTAAACCTTGGAGTTTCCCCATGCTACTCCAGTATCTTACTAACTAGACCTTGGTTATTCTTATAATAGTTTACCTTATTATTATGGCTATAGGCTATAGGGCGCCCTGTTCCCACCAACTGGGCATTATCTACCCAAAAGTCGCCATCTCTTTTAATCACTAAGTGTGGCTTACGCAAACCCACGGAGGTCCTATAATGTGGTTCCACCGCGGTTCTTAAAGACGTTGTTCAGAATGGAGATCACGGCGTAATGTCCCCACACTCGGACCACATGGGTGCGGAAGCAACACTGGGCTATCTGAGACAATGTCTCATTGTAGTGGCAACCAGCCCTACAGTTTGAGTCGTCACTACCCCATCTAGCTCTGCGGATTTGAGTGGGCAGGACATTGATCCTCGTCCTGATAAGGTCAATATACTCGAATGCCATCCCTTACCTAATCATGCTGGGGGAGGCACCAGATGTGACTCTTTTAAAGGAGCAGCATCTACAGAACAGTGTAGCAGAGATGCCAATTTCTTGTGTTCTGCGGGTGCTGACTCAATTAAGGTACTTTCATAATGGGACCAGCCTTTAGCCTGCCTAGAGTCTTCTTGTTAAAGGGCTATAGAAAGCCTCCCTGTAGATAGGGGAAGAAGATAGTTCTAACTTCGCGATTCTGGACAGCTTCAGGCATGGGATCAGCCATCTAAGTGATGGAACCCCCGAGCCCGCTGTCCTTCAACCTTGTGTGGAAATATCCAGTAGGGGTGTCAGGCGGTAGTCGGAGCCATGATCTCCCTGTTGAACGGATAGCCCTGTGCATTCGGGACAGTACCGAGATATGTGTCCTACGAAGCACTAACTTGTGGTGAAAGCGAGGTAGGAGATAGTGGGAAAGGAGAAACAGTCTTTGCTGGAGTTGAGGAGGCGCTTTCCTCAAAGAAGCGATCCCAGCTTCTAGAACAGAAGACCTTCCCTTTGGGGTGATATTATACCGAGGTATAGTCCAGGATGGTCAAAGCATGCAATGGCTCCCATGCATGGTAAACTCGATCTTAAGCTTCTTGTCACGACCAGAGGTGGGAGCCAAGAGCTAAAGAGCAGGACTTCTCTACATTAATAGAAAGGCCTCGAATAGAGAAAAGGTCAACTGCCCGGTCAAGGAGTTCCTGCAAGCCTAGGAGAATAAGATCGTCCGCAAAGGCCATAGCATCAAAGGAAGAAGCATCTAGAGAGTAGCCTCAAAAGCCTCTTTAAACCTTGCAGACTCAGATTCCCCGTATACCACTTTTTGACATCTATCAGTCAGCCATCCTCTTATTCATGCTAATATTGTATAACCCAAACCCACTTTCTCCAATTTATGCAACAGTATACCATGCTGTATTCTGTCAAAAGCCTTATCAAACTCCAAAAGTATCATGGTGTATCCAATCCCCTTGTCTAGTTCAATTGTGATATTGTTATAGAATGTGAGCAAGTTGCTAAGACATGATCTTCCCTCAGTAAACCTATGTTGTTTATTGCAAAGTAGAGATTCACTGTCAACCTATTTCTGAATGCGAGCCTTAACCAATTATTCCAAAATCTTCACCTCACTCCTAAGATACTGATAGGTCGATAGCTGGATACATCTCTCTTTGCACCAGCCTTGTGCAATGGAATTGCCATACATTCCTTCCATTTCTGCAGAATCTTCCCTGTTCTGAGACTTATATTAAACAGCCTGGCCAAAGGAATGGTCAGTTCAGCTGAACACT
The DNA here is from genome assembly GCF_054136105.1 of Typopeltis vanoorti. Classification (NCBI taxonomy): domain Eukaryota; kingdom Metazoa; phylum Arthropoda; class Arachnida; order Uropygi; family Thelyphonidae; genus Typopeltis; species Typopeltis vanoorti. The sequence continues at coordinate 113,462,465 of NC_143553.1, forward strand.
CTTTTAGCACAAGTGCTGATATTCCATCAATCCCAATTTCTGAATTCTTATTCAATCTGTGCAACAGCTCTAATACCTCGGCCTAACACACTTGCGTTTCTGCATCTAGTGAAGAGGTAACAGTGAGCTCAATGTTTGCGCTCACCAAGTTGATAGCTTTTAACAAAATGGGCACTCATTAACTGAACAACCTCTTCTGCATCTGTAGCCCTCACGTCATCTAGATTTAAGAGTTATTCTTTGATATTCATTCTTACTTTTACTTGCAGGATATCGATAGAATTGTTATGGATTGTCTTTAGCATGCAGAGCCAGTTTCTTTTCATGTTCAGACTTTGCTTTCCATATAATAGTTGTAACTATTTTAGCCTACTGCTTATAACGTTCATAACGGACGTCATCCTTATGCAAACGGTATTCATTCCACATTGCCTTTTCTTACGAATTTCTTGTTTAATAAGATTACACATCTATTTGACTCCTACTCTATTTATTCTTTAAACTCTCGGAACACATTATGATATCGCATCAGTAAAGTAATGTTTAAATGCATCCCATGCACTGTCGATATTCTTTCCATCCAGTAACCGATCCCATTCCACTGAACACAGTATACTCCTCAGTTGGTCATAACTTCCTGTTTTGTAGTTCAGCATGTAACCTTTTCTGAATGGAATATTAATAAACTTAGTCACTTCCCAAGTGAGTGCCGTATCATCACTGTCATCGACCGGAGGAAGAATAGTTACGTCTTTAACTGAAACGCCCTCTGACGCTATAATCAAATCTAACTCTTTGACCTCGAGTTCCTTCTGTCACATGCTGCTTGAGGAAGTTGTCCCGCAACAGCTCATTAAATGCATTTTCATTCTTCTCATGAGATTCTACTGCTACCCAATTAATCTCCCATTATGATTACTCTTTTTGTGCTCATCTTTTCAATTTGGTAATGCGTTTCTTCATCACTAGCAACCGATTCACCAGGTCTGTAACAACACCCAGCTATGTAACTGATCTTGTTAAATTCCACCTCACACTAGATGGCTTAAAACTCAGTGCCACATGAAATATTGTTAGTAATAGTAGTACTGCTACAATCATAGTACTCAACTCTAACTGGATTGAAGTCATCCGACGTCATCAGCAGCTCTTTTCCCCTCCTCTCCTATCCTCTCTATCCTTCTTAAAAATACTTAGTATTTTTAAGAAGTATATCTGATTCTGAAGTATACCAGTTAGTATATCTGATTCTGATAGCCAGGTCTCACTAATACTTGTAATCTGAGGTTGCAACATATTCACTAAGGCAACAAACTCTATCCCTTTGTTCCTGATACTTTCGTGTGTACAGATATATTAACAGCTGGACAACTTGCATATCTCTGTTCTCTAATGACTTACACATGTAGACATCTTTGCACACATTTGATGAGTGCGAACCCAACGAACACAAACCCGAAATCGTTCTCTCCTCATCGACATTTTCCTGAAAAAGCCCATTCGCGTCATCAACACAGTTACATACCATTGTCGCTCTTACACTCACACCATTCCTCCCCTTATAATTTAGTTTCCCTGACTCTCTGCGTTAGGTCTCATGCCAGTTATTAGTTTTTCTAGACTCCTGATACCAAACGCATCCCGATGTAGGCAGTACCTCTTATACAAATCCAGTCTTCCCTCGAACTCTCTCCACGCATCCAAAAACTAGCATCAATTCCTTCTACACAGCCTTCGCATGGAATCGGTTGCCATCATAGCCCTTCATCTTAATTCATTTCTATCGTAGCGAGGTAAAATACTAACGATTTTCACTTTCTCACTCTTCACTCTCGCCTCTTCCGAGAACCCATTCATGTTATCTCTCATACTGAACTTATCGCCAGTTAAATCGTTCGTACCTACTATAACTACGATTTCGTTTACCTTTCTTTTCTGTTTTTGAATTGCTTGTGTTATATTTTTAATTTTCGCTCCAGGAAAACTCGATGTTATAACTCTCTCATCTATAGCATCTATATTTATTATAGAGTCACCATACCAATTAACTACTTTCTTTTTACTAACAAGGTCACTTACCTGATTTCTGTTATTTCCTGACTTACCTGTTTCCTTGCTTTGTTGTTTCTTATTTTGTCTGTTTTTATTGTGTTTTCCCTTAGAAAATTAGTGTTTTGTGGTATACTAGTGTAGATTTTATTGTTTTATAGTGTATTTAGTATTTTATCATATTTTTTAAAGATATTTCAATATTTCGTATACGTTTGAAATGGCGCCAAAAAAGTCAAGAAATGAAATGCTAAAAAAAAAAAGCACCGCAGGCAAGAACAACAAGACTAGCCATGTTAACGAGGTTGTTGTACACGTGGAGGAGGTTAACAAAAATCAATTAACCGCCAAAAGTTTCCTTTTTCTCCCTACGCTTATTTAAACACCTCCCAACTTTTTGGAATTCCGGCGTCGTTTCTCTGATGATGTGCTTCAACTTCGCTATTTTGGCGGTTAATTGATTTTTGTTAACCTCCTCCACGTGTATAATAACCTCATTAATATGGCTAACCTTCTTGTTCTCGCCTGCGGTGCTTTTTTTTAGCATTACATTTCTTGACCTTTTTGGCGCCAATTTCAAACGTATACTAAATATTGAAATATCTTTAAAAAATATGATAAAATACTAAATACACTATAAAACAATAAAATCTACACTAGTATACTACAAAACACTAATTTTCTGAGGAAAAACACAATAAAAACAGACAAAATCGCCGACCAATCACGTATCCTCGAACCAGCAATCGCATATCCAACCAAATTTAAATTATATTTTTTATTGTTATTCATTCTGTTTCATACATGTTATTATTTCGTCTATAATTATATTAAATAAAGATTTTTTTGTTTTTCAGTTTACATATCTTTTGTTCGTTTCTATATGTTGCAGTGGAATATTTGTTGATATTCCACTGCAACATAGTTCCAGAATGTCCTGTATTTCTATCGAAAGTCTTCTCAAGTCAATGAATACAAATATTGGTTTGTTACATACTTCTGCTTTTTTGTATTATTTACGTCAAACAGAATCAGTACATCATCTTCCCCTGTGGAATGGGAAGATGTTTTCAGATTTTATTGCCTTTTTAAATACTGTATTTAATCACCCTCCATTCGTTGGGAATCTATCTTTTCTTAAAGAATATGTTTAAATAAATCCCTGTTGGTTTCAGTCATTAGTTTACCTCCATGCTTCCTATTATTTAATTTTCAGATTATTGTATATTTTTCAATTTTGAGATATTGGTTTGCTCGTATTATATTATTGTTTATTTCAATTTCATCTGTATTTTGTGATATTTTTATGTCTTCTTTGCCTTCATATATTTTATTAAAATAGTTTTCCCACTATTCTTCTTTCTATGGCTGGCATATTTATGAATACACAATTTTTTTTTGGGGGGGGGAGTTCTTTTTCGATACTTGTGTATGTGCTTCGTAAAAGTTATTTCTTTTTCTTTTTTTTTAAGAGTAATTGTAAGTGTTTTTGCTTTATGAGCCTTAAATTGTTGTTTATTTTATTTCCTATTCTTCTATACTCTTAAATTACTCATAAATTATTATTACATGTGTGTGTGTGTGTGTGTGTGTGCTTTTATTTCGCTCAATATACCAAAGGGTCCATTTTATTTTGTTTCAATTTCTTTTTCTTTATCCTACTCCTTCATATGCTGTTTGTTTAAGGGTTCTTTTATTTTTTTCCGAATGAGAATCTGTATCTTCATTATTAGTAATAACATTTTTTTTAAATGCTCTTTATTTTACATAAGGAAAATATTCGTAAACTGTCCTTTTTCAATAATTCTGCCTTAAATTAATATTACCCTTGCATTTCTTTATTTTGCTTTTTCACTAATAAAGAAAACCAATAGTCCAGATCATTTCTAATGTGTTCCAGATATCAGAACTCTGATATCCAATATTTCATCTTGTTTCCTTTTATTATTATATTATAACGGTAAACCAAAATAATGTATAACATTAAAACTCTGATATCCAATGTTTCATGCGGCCATTATTCTATAATCTATAAGAGTTGTGTTGTCTGTTGTTTTTCACTTATTTGTATTTAGATGTACAGTTTTCTTCAACATTTCATAATATTCTGCAGTTTTTTTTCTTTAATTCTTAATTTTAAATCTTATTTTTAAAATCCTTGTGTATTGTGATTGCAACACCCCCTTTAGCTGTATGTTGTCGAAAAATATGTGATATTTATTTAATTTACACAACTCTATTAGCTTTTTTTTGCTGTTGTTTTTGTGTTGTTTTTACTGAAAAGCATGCTATTTTGTGTCGATTTTTATATTCTTACAATATATTTAATAAAAATGATAACAATTTACTAATTAAATAAACATAATGTAACTAAAATAGGAAGAATAATTAAAATATTGGGTTCAAAAAGTAAAATAAATCAATGGATGAAACATTCGGGACAAATCGAATATCTTAATGCATGCTAACACAAGTCAGCAGTTTCTCCCACTACAGTTTGAACTTTTATTAAAATATTCACCTACTTTCAACACACACACACAAACACAGCGCGCTTCCTTCCTATATATACCTATGAATGATTTTTTTTTTACATTTTGTATTTATTTTTAGCGTATAAGAAAATTATTATTAAGTACTATGGGTAGACTATCTAGAAGAAATAGAAACCATTAAAAGTAGACAATGGCGAAGAACGTGATAAGCAAAGGTGGGGGGGGGGATAATGCAGTTATACAGATTAGATCGCTGAGAAAAGCTAAATGTACACAATATAACGTATACAATACAGAAATATAGAATATAATACAGCAGAACAAGTTACCTAAAAGGGAGATTTTAATGAGGTTCGTGCAAGCAGCACGATGTCAATAATTTTTGATACATATACAGAGAGAGAGAGAGAGAGAGAGAGAGAAGAGAAGAGACAGTTACTACCCATTTATATTTCAGCGAAGTAATCATTCAAATATTTCAGTTTATATATTTTTCTGAACAATAATTGGCAAAATTGTTAATAAGTGTTTTTTTTTTTAAAACAAATCACAGTTCTCATTAATTAACGTTTCAATTTACAATATACTATTCTTTTAAAATTATCACCAATAAAAATTAAACTAAAATCGGTTTTGAAATATAATACCGATATGAAATGAAATATAATACTTTATATTTCATTTCATATCGGTATTTAATATTTAATATTTTAATATTTAATATTTAAATATCACGACTGTGTTAAGGGGCTTTTTCTAGTATGTATATATATTATTTAATAACGTTAAAAAATGAAAATAAAAAGTAAAATAAAGAAATGTAAATGGATGTATAATCAGTCTATAAAATACTTTACTTCAGCAGACATTTAATAAAATCGAATACATATAGGCGTGGTAAATATTTGAACTATTATTATTATTATTGAACTATTAATTTGAACATATTTGAACTATTACTATTATTATTGTTTTTGTTACCACACAGAAATGGAGAGAGCGAGAGAGAGAGAGAATGAGTCATCTTTCTTCGTAGGCTTTTCGCCGATATATTTTATTTATTCAACTAGAATAATGTACAATATATTCAAATGTTCATGGACATGTATTAAATATTAAAATAATTTGTTAATTTAGCTTTTTAGTGAATATTTTATTTACATTTGGCAAACTTAAATTCTTAGAGAGATAATATTAAAATAAATATATAACAGAGCATCTGCATGTACATAGGATGAGACATTTTGAAATAGCTACACGTACAGTACAGAATAAAATGAACGTTTTCGTACTGAAGAGTTCATTTTGTTCCAAATAACATTTTTATAATTTTTTACTACTGATATTTTTTTTACAATAACAAGGTTCACTATCATACAGAATATTTACATATATACAATGATCCATATTATATTTTCTGTACATTACAAATATTGAGTATAAAATGCAGAGTACATTATTTTTTTTATAAACATACATCTTAACTAGCTAAATATTTATCCATTGTATTTAAATGCTCGAGCACGAATGTGCATGCAATTCACTATACAGTACAGTAATACAACACACAGTTCACTACATCATTGAATAATACTAATAATAACATTGAGATAATTTAATATAAATATACGTAATTTTTCTGCATTTTGTGATTGGTATTTATATTTCAATATTTTTTGTACATTATGTATTTAATACATATATTTTACAACATATAATTTAATAATAATATTAGAAATCATAATTCAATATCAATATCAAAGTTTGTTTGTTGATGTATGGCTTATCATTATTGTTACATTTTTTATCACAACAAAAATTCAGTATTCAAATTACTTGAGTACATTAGTTTTTAATAAACATATTTGATTATACGGATAGTGTTTCTGCTGCCTTCCTAGAAGCTTCTGCTAAGTTTATCCAAAGAAGATAATAGATGGTGGTGTTTTCGTGTTTTGTTTCAGACTCATCACGAATAATCCGATATAGATTAACTGTTTATATGTATATGCTTGGTGGAGCATATATCCCAGCATCCAAACGCAATGAACATCATAATCCAAGTAAGTTTATTGTATATATATATTTTACTGGCTAGATGATGAATTTAAAGATTAGTACAGGGAGGAATTCGAATTTCTGATATTCAGAAAATTATATGCAATAGGTGGTTTGAAGTTAGTTTTCTGCTACAGATTTCAGCACCTTTACTAATGGTGAAATTTTTAGTGAACTATCATGGCATCAAGAAGTTTCAAATATTTTTCATTTTATGTCTAGATTCACACGAATATATAAATAATGCATATATGTATAAATAATATATTATTATTATATTATACCTCCCAGGAGTCCAAAGACTTATCGAGGAAGGGCACTTACTCTACAACTCTCTGTCTCCACCACTCAATCCACCGACTATAATGAACTGCGACTGCATCAACGCCATCTACCGCCCACCACTACGGAGGTATTCGAACCTGCAGCCTCTTGGCTGTAGAGCGGAACTGTAACCACTCGACCAATCAAGCAAGAATACATATTTAAGAAATATGAATAATAATATCAATACATTTAAAGTAATGCTCTTCTACATCATTGTATACAGTCTTTAGTGAGTGCAACAGAAGAAGAAGAACGATGGCGGCCGTCAGTTTTTGAACTCGGATTCAAATTTTTTTTTTAAAAATTGCAATGATTAACAGATTAAAAAAATCTGCGAGAGAGTGATGTCAAACAATCAATTACACAAAATAATTTATTCGTGTGATGTTGTGAGCTGCAAGTTGGATGTCTTTATTGTGGAACTAACTTACACTATGTTTGCAACACTAATTGTATGCTGCATAGTTTAAAAGAGCTCATTTATATATATAAATAATGTATATGTGTATAAATAATATATTATTATTATATGATACTTCCCGGCAGTCAAAAGACTTATCGAGGAAGGACTCTACAACTCTCTGTCTCCACCACTCAATCCACTCAATCCACCAACTACAATGAACTGCACCATCGCCATCTACCGTCCACCACCACAACCACTACGGAGGTATTCGAACCTGCAGTCTTTTGGCTCTAGAGCGGAACGCTAACCACTCGACCAACCAAGGCAGAATATATATTTAAGAAATATGAATAATAATATCAATACTGTTAAAGTAATGCTCTTCTACGTCATTGTATACAGTCTTTAGTGAGTGCAACAGAAGAAGTAGAACGATGGCGGCCGTTAGTTTTTGAACTTGGATTCAAAATTTTTTTTAAAATATTGCAATGATTAACAGATTAAAAAAATCTGTGAGAGAGTGATGTCAAACAATCAGTTACACAAAATAATTTATTCGTGTGATATTGTGAGCTGCAAGTTGGATGTCTTTATTGTGGAACTAACTTACGCTGTGTTTGCAACACTAATTGTGCTGCATAGTTTAAAACAGCTCATTTAAATTGAACTGTGTAAAAAAAGAAGCACTTAAACGCTTAAAAATAATATTTAATATGGTAATAATAATAAATAATATATTCCAGATAAATTATGTACATTTCTTAATACATGATTAAAATCATTCACTTAATGTTGTAACGCTATCAAAACGATTAATTGCATTAAAATATTACTTCAAATATAATTTCATTCAGATGCTTTGTAAGAAAAAAAAATTTCCAGTACTCTCCTATTACTCATGATTTGACATTAATTTGCCGCTGTCAATCGAAATTGAGAAAGACATTAATGAGAAATAAAACTGAGTCAATCGACTTCAACAATTGGTCTAATTTAAATGTATTGAAAATATTATTAAAAATTTTCAACGCATTTATTAACAGGTCAAGACTAGCTTAATTTCTTTGCGTTTTTCCATGGAATATGAAACATCGAAATTGTTAAATACAGATAATCAACACAGAGAACAAACAAACAAACAAAAAACTCAGTCGTTTTGATTGTTTCTTTACTCTACACTTTAAGAATAGTGTTTTGTTTGTATTTTATAATAGCATACATATATACAGAATATTTAAATATATGTAGTTGTTTTGAGAACATTATTCTCCTTTTTAAAATTTCAAATGGATAGTTATCTTGGGGTTCAAAATTTTCTCACTTTGACTTGACACATTATCACTTCTCTTCAGAGAGGTAAAGCTAATATTTTAAAACAGTTTAATGCACGTCCTTTAAGTAATTATTATAATTTAATTCATTAGATACTTACTAGGTAGCAGCACTCACTGATAGCGTATATGCATTCATTGTTATTGAATGTGCTATGGCACTGCGCATTCTCTCTCTCTCTCTCTCTCTCTCTCTCTCTCTCTCTCTCTCTCTTTATCGTACACATCCTGCAAAACATAACAGATACATGGCAAGAGTGCTTGTCATTGACTAGTAAAATAGTTGTTCTTCACCTCTTATTTTCATACGTTCCATAATGCAACTAGCATGTAGCGAGACATATAATCTGTGCATGTCCATCGTGCCATCTAGTTTTAAGCGGTGAGTTTCTATTCCAAATTTGTGTGTGGGGGGGGGGGATTTTATACAAAAATACCTTATTTTCATGAAGATTATGGTCATCTGGCAAAATAGTAAAGCACGTCCCTCCCCCACATCAGAACATCCCCCCATTCCTCACAAATAAGTCCTGACAAGCATTAAATTCTCCGTAGGAGATATTTTCTGCATTATTATGTGATAATGATAAAGGTCGTTACTAGTAACACTTCGAATGAAGGACGATAGTGGCAACTAGACTGGCAAGTAAGTTCATTTGGAAACCGTTGCCTCCTAACATGTCCACGTGCAATTATTTTATGTTTGCAGAGAAATATGTGTAAAATTATAAAGCGAAAACATGTACTCATAGTCCTTCAGAGATGATTGGAATCAGTTGATTATTTTGTGTGATGATACTATTTGAAAACTTCAAGAGTTTTCAAGCAGGATTCCCTTGTTCCAAATGGGATTTGAATCTGTTTTTTTTTTTTTTTTTTTTTTTTGTCCAAAGAGAATATATAGCATTACCCCTATCATTCCTGCTCCTAATAATGTTGGGATAATTACGATACAGCAGAAAAGCGATCTGAATAAAAAATTTCCCGGGCACTTCGCTCCATAAGTTCCGCAGAACATGAGTTGAATGGTACGGCTTTCCAGAAGATCGATACCCAACAAGCAATCACCCATCTTCCAGGATTCTATATATAAATATAGAACCTTCAGGCATTTCAGCAAGTTTGGATATAGTCAGTCTCTTCACCAATGTACTAAGTAAGGACACGGTGGATCTACTTGGAAACCTTTTCCCACCTGACACTGTAGAACTATACAAACACTGCATGGACAACACTTTTTTTCTTTTATCAAAGACAAATATTGAGAACAAGAAGAAGGACTTGCCATGGGTTCTCCCCTTTCTCCAGCTCTATCCAACCTTTTTATGGAAAATTTCGAAACAAATGCATTAAAAACTATCAAAAAAAACCAAAAGTTTGGCTACATTACGTAGATGATATTTTCGTTATTTGGACGGGAACGGTAGATGAGCGGATTGTTTTTAAAGATTATCTAAACAATTTGCATCCAAGTATAAAATTCACTGTTGAACTAAAACAGCACAAAAAATTATCTTTCTTTGATATCCTTAATGAAGTAAACGAAGAAAAAAAAAAACGTTGTCCTGTTTACAGAAAACCCACCACAACGGAAAGATTTTTAAATGCCGCTTCACACCACCATCCAGGGCAAAAAATAGGCATAATTAAAACTTTGAGAGACAGAGCATACAATATGTCTAGCACACGATGAAAAGAAATTAAGAATTACATTACCTGGAACAGAATCCCACACTTAATGGTTTGGAATCCAAGACGATCAAGAAAATTCTTAATACAGCTTCTGCAACTTCCTTACTTAAACAAGATTCAAGAATGCATTCACACTACCGTGCATCAAAAATATCACGGACAAATTGGCTATGTTGCTCCGCAAGTACAACATAAAAGTGGCTTTTCTGTCTTTTCAAAAAATATCAAGATTCCTACATACACCAAAACCAACACATCGCCCCATGAAAAAAACAGGAGTCTATGAAATTCGTGGCATTTTTTACGTAGGCCAGATGGGAAGATCGGGAGAGATCCGCATGTCTGAGCATTTAAAAGACGTGGGAAAAAAAGAAAGGAACACTAATCAGGCTTAGCATTTCACACACCACTACTGGCCATCAAATATTTTGGCAACAAACAAAAATGTCATATATTGATAACTACTGTTTCACAAGGAAATTTAAAGAAGTTTCACTAATGCTTTGGACCCCTACAGAGTGCAATAAAAATCAAGGGTTGATTTTACATCAAGTGTGGTCTGCCTTCATCAAAAATCTAACTACCTCGGACATAACATGCGTGAGCCACAGAATGTGACAATAACTAGCAATGTTTCAACACGCATACAGTAACGAATTTATCATTTGTAATATGGTTTCTCAATTATTTGACAGTTGTGAAGTTACAAAAAACATCTAATGTGTAATTAATTGTCAATAAGCTTTTGTTGTGTTAAACCTTTATATACCATTACCCCCGATGGTGTAAGTCTTAAGACGAACGAAACTTGTCGGGTGTTTTTTCAATTGTTTATTTTTAATAAACTTTTTATATTAATATGTGGGCTCAATACCGGAAAATACCTACATAATATATATATAAGGATTTTCTTCATCACATTTTCACCCCTTAATATGCTGTGATCAATCAACAAAGCATAATATTTTTCATTTAATCTGTATGCACACCATACACAGGTTAAATATATTTTGACTACTGTTGCTCTACTTTTTCTCTAAAAATATAATTTACAAAGTGATTAACTTAACACCGTAATTAATTTAACATGACTACCGGTACATATCTTTACTAACAAAATTATATTTACTGTTCAGTACAATACCGCCATCGTATTTCACAGAGGCCATGATGTGGTATAAAATATGCCATGCGCGTTTTCTCCAAGATAAGTAAGGTTCTCCAAACTCATGGCTTTTCTTACTCTTGACATAATCATGATACTATTGTATAATACTTATTTCCAAAAAAATAAAAATTCCGCGGCTGGACAGAAGTAATAAAAATTGATAAATTAAAATAAGCATGCTACCTGGAATATCAGAAAGAATGATGAGAAAGTGTACACTGTACTCGAGTTTTCCTAATTATTGCTAATATTAAAACATGTAATTAGAAAATATGTAATTCCAGTTGCTATGCGCTTCGATACCATATGTCTGGGAAAGGAGTGCCCTGGGTTCGATTCCCTTTTCCGACTTCAGGAGCTTAGGATCTTTCCCAGATAGCCAAGTTAGCCGTTCTTGGGTGTGGACTACAGGGTTTTTCTCCTCAGTTTATCTTGGGTTTTTTATCACGCGAGTAGACAAACCGGCCTTGAGAACTCAACGTCTCTACAGACATAGGATACACTGGCAGGCATAGGGCTAACCACCTTATCCTTGTTACAGCTGCGGTTAAATAAAAAAATAAACAAAAACGACGCCTCAAGAAAGGGAGGAAAAATGGAAGAAGTAATTAGAAAAAAATCAGTCTCGATTTTCAGATGAATTTTTAAAGCTAGTATGATATTAATAATTCAAGAGAGTCACTTATGCGTTTTACCAACCTATTTAATTGCGAAAATTAATGATTGTAATGTACATAAATTTATTTTTTAGTAGAAGCAGTTTGATACAAATGCATATTCTGTTAATATAGTAAAGTATACTATAATAAAAAAATAGAAATTATATGAATATTTTCATACTTCATACATTCATGGTGACATATTTATGGATTCACATTTTTTTTTGGGGGAGGGGGGAGATTCATTCTCCATACTTGTGCATGTGCTTCGTAAACGTCGGCTTTCTTTTTTTAATAAGAGCAATTGGGTCTGTTTGCTTTATTAGAGTTATGTATTGTTGTTTATTTATTTCTTATTCTTCTATACTCTTAATATATGACCATGTTACTAATATAAATGTGTATGCTTTTAGTTCACTCAATACACTAAAGGGTCTATTTTGTTTTGTTTCATATGCTGTTTGTTTAATGGTTCTTTTAAATTTTTCCCAATTAGAATCTATATCTTTCTCATTGATAATAACATTTTGTTTTTCAAATTGCTCTTTATTTTACAAGGGGACAGTATTCTTAAACTGTCCTTTTTCAATAATTCTGCCTTAAATTAATATTACCCTTGCATTTCTTTATTTTACTTTTTCACTAATAAAGAAAACCAATAGTCCAGATCAATTCTAACGTCCTCCAGATATCAGAACTCTGATTTCCAATATTTCATCTGGTTTCCTTTTATTATTATATTAAAACGGTAAACCAAAATAATGTATAACATTAAAACTCTGATATCCAATATTTCCTGTGGTTATCATTATATAATCTATACTTGATATATTCTCTGTTATTTTTTCACTTATTTTGTATTTAGATGTACTGTTTTCTTGAAAGTTTCATAAAATTCTTCATTTTTTTCTTGAATTCTTAATTTTAAATCTTATTTTGAAATTCTTGTGTATTGTGATTGCAATAACCGCTTTAGCTCTATGTTGTTAAAAATATATGATATTCATTTAATTAACGCAACTCTTTTGTATATAATTTAACTAACATAGTAAGGATAATTAAAATATTGAGTAGAAATAGGGAAATTAATCAATGGATGAAACATTCCGTACAAATCGAATATCTTAATGAATGCTAACACAAGTCAGCAGTTTCTCCCACTACAGTTTGAACTTTTATTAAAATATTCACCTACTTTCAACACACACACACACACACACACACACACACACACACACACACACACACACACACACACACACACACACACAAAGCACTAAGCGCTTATTTCCTACTGCCGTCGACAATCTTGTTACACTTATGAATGATTATGAAGATGGCATCACTTTCTGCTCATAGTGATTTCAGTTTGACTCTGGAAGTATCAAGTGATATATAGGACAGTGTGAAACATCTGAATATTGAAGTAGAATCAGTAGTGGTAGTACTCTCATTAATTTTCGGTACTGTCTGCAAAAAAAAGAGAGAAATATATCAGTGAATGTCTGATCATCTTTAGTGTACTCAGTATTCTTATATTATAACGGTTATATTATATTTTTATATTATAATTAAATTATAAAATTTATGTCAGCTCCGAACTTGGTTCATTCCACGTAATAAAAAAAGACTGCCCATTAATATGTGATATTGTAAGAACTATCTCTTTAAACTATATTACTTACTGAATCCAAGGCGCATGAGAGGAAACAAATTGACATTCAGAAGTGTGGTCCAAATCAGTGGGAATACCATGATTTGTACTTGCAGTTTTATTGTAACAGATCCCTGAAAGAAAAGATAGAAATAACTGTAGGCTTTCTTAAAGGATATCAAGAAATATCACAGCAGGTGTCCCGCAAGGCTCCCTATTATCGCCTGCTCTTCAACATTTTTATCTTAGACGTCCCAAGCACAGCATCAACCACCATGGCTTTCTATGCAGATGACATGGCGATACTGACCAGATCGCTCAGGTCATACCTAGCCACACAATGACTAGAAAACGCAGCAACGAATCTTGAAAAATGGTTTCGGAAATGGAGAATTGACTTCAATGCAGACAAAAGCACAGCCATACTATTTACAAGGAAGAAAGCAAACCATCACGGAGCAGTCACGATGTTCAATACTGATATCCCATGGCAAAAAGAAGTAAAATACCTGGGAATCAAACTAGATAACCATCTTAGCTTTAACTCCCACATCTCTCATGGCTGCAACAAAGCTAACTCAGCAATAGCTCAACTCTACCCTCTACTCAACCGTAGAAGCAAAGTCAGTCAAGAAAACAAACTAAGAATATACAAAACAATCATCAGACCCATACTAACTTACGGTTCACTAGCATGGAGCCACACCTCCCTTAGCAACATCAAAAAATTACAAATAATCCAAACCAAATGCCTCCGAATGATCTTCGATGCCCCATGGTTTGTAAGGAACACTATTCTCTATCAAGATGGAAACCTGCCAGACATACCTACATTTCTCCTTCAGATAGCAACCAAGTACTTTGCTCAGGCATCACTCCATCCCAACTTACTCATTCGAGAGTCATCATATTACGATGAAAAAGACAGATGGAAGCATAAACGCCCAAAGGCGGCCCTGATCACAGATTGAAATATTTCTACACAGCCCTAATTAGAGAGAGCCAAGTGCTCAAAACTTTCTTTATTTAATCAATTAAAAAACAACGATTACTGGATAAAAATCCAAGGGATTGATGTCCATCCAGCCATAGAAGTTAGAAGTGATAATAACAGGAATAATGTCTGTTGTAGGGGAATGGGTAGTAGTAGTAGTAGTAGTGATACTGCAGTAGGAAAAACTACGAAATCACAAAGTACTTCAAGCAGCAGTAGTAGTGGAAGAAGTGACGAAAGATATAAAACTATGAATTCACAATCACGTAGCAGTAGTATTAGTGGAAGAAGCAATGCGAGTGATGAAACTACTAAGTCTCAAACAAGTTCAAGAAGTAGTGGTGATACAGTTACGAATCCCCCAGAACGTGGTGAGACGAGTAAAAAGAAGATAAGACGAAAGAAGAGAACAGAAACTTTTAGTATTCATCTATACAAAGTTTTAAAGACCATTCATCCTGATATTGGAATTACTAGCAGAGCAATAACGATTATGAATGGTTTTGTGCAAGGTATATTTCATCTGATCGCTACCCATGCCCGTTATTTCGTGCGACGTGGGAAGAAAAAACCATCACAAGTCGTGAAATTAAACTTGCAATGAGTTGGAAGCTACCGTGTGGCATGTATCAAGCTGCTGTTGCTCAAGCAAGGAGGACACTGCGTAATTATGCCCATGGAACGAACGAACGAAGAAGCATGATAATACGATATTAAAAAACGCTCTTTTCAGGGCCATCCAAATTTTGCTGAAGAGTTTGATCATATTGTACAGTACTTTATCTTGTCTGAGAAATATGAAGTAATAGTAAGTCGAGAAAAGTAAGTGGTGGGTTTCACTTCACTTCCATTCCTCCTATCAAACACAAATTGTGCTGCTAACCTTCAGTTAACTGACAAACAAACATTATCAGTTATTTAAATATTAACGCAAATTAAAAGTTGGAAGTAATATTATAATAGAAAAGGGAAGTTATAATAATTATATTAGCAATGTTACAGTAAAAATAACGCCAATAAAATGATGATTATTGTTTATTAATCTCGTTGTGTAAATTAATCTTCAATTTTAGAATATTGCAGTTTTTTTTTTTTTTTTTTAAATTTATTTTGTACATCGCATGTTTTTCACTGTGTTTTGTAATATTACGATAATTTTTGTAATGTATTTTGATTTTATACAAATTTTATCAACTGGCAAACTGCTTCACGAATCGTTTCCAACCTTGTGGCTCATTACTGGTGGTAGATGTCATTTCGTGAATGTCTACAAGTCTGTACATCTCTCTTATAACCGGGTAATAACATCCTGCTGTTATCTGTCGGTCCGGTTGCTTCCTGCTTTGAGTTGATTCTGATCAAAGACTTATATATATATATATATAATCTCAAATTCTAATAACTCTGGTGGCTCGTTGGTCTAGGGGTGTGATTCCCGCTTTGTGTGTGAGTAGTCCAGGGTTCAAAACCCAAACAAACTGAAGTTAGTTCTTATTTCTTTTCCCCCATAATTTCTGTAAAAAAAATATTATTTTGTAAAATTTTGGACAAGTCCAATATTATTCGTGTTTTGTATGAAAAATTGATATCCTTACTCTTAATGCAATCGAATGTGATTTTGCTTTAATATTTAAAAATTATTATCTTCATTGTAGTACTAATCGGAATCATTTTCACGGTTAGGAACAGTAAATTCCATCATCTGTTTGCATTTGCATAAACACACAAAAATAATTTTATCAAGAAAAGCTATAATAGATATTATGTGTATAATTTGAATATCCCGCGATGAGTATACTGACTCCATGAAGATACCTGTATAATAATAATAATATTTAAAGAATTTCTACCACTACAGTAACGTAGATCGTGCAGTACTGAATTAATGAACAGTTTATAAAGATGTAAATTAAAAGTAAATATTACGCAACCATTCTTTTAAATATGATAACCAATTTAATTTTATTTATTTTTATCATCTCGATCGTTTCTCTACTTATATCACTCATGCGTATTCGTAAGTTTATTAAACATACTTGATGGAGTAATGAATAGAATGGAAGTGATTGGGAGTCAACATAATTAATGCACAAGAGTTCGAGAGGAAATGGCGAGTCAATGATTAAAGGTATGGAGGGCAGTATGCCTGAGGAGTGCTTGTCTGGCAGAACAAGAGAGAGTGACTTTAGCAATAAAGAGAGGGCAAGATGCAGAAAAGATAATAGTTATGGTGGGCACGAATGACCTGAGAGGTAGTGTTAATCGGGTAGTGAATTTCACGAGTTTCTTGAGAGAGATAACTATCTCAGACAGCATGTAAAGAAAGGCACACAAGGATCATGAGTTCTAGATCTCATCATTTCATCAGAGGATGTAATTGTTAGAGAAGCTTCACATTTTCCTCCAGTTGGTGAAAGTGATCATGAAGTAATCACCTGTGTTGTGGCTAGTCATATGCAGACGTTTGCGAGGAAAGGATACATGTGGAATTATAAGTTTGGTGATTTTGACAAGCTTAGGAGACAAACTTCTAGCTATAACATGGAACGAGGAGTTAAGCGGTAAGGAAATAAATGCTGCATGGGAACTTACAAAGAAATACATAACAACATCAAGCTTAAGCATGAAATCTGGAAAACGTAAGTCCTTTGGAGGAAGTACAAGATTAATAATGGAATCAGTCACATGAAGAATATAAAGAACAAGCCAGGAGAGTGACTCAGTTAGTAAGAAAAACAAAAGTAGTGTATGAGCAGAAATTATGGAAAGATGAAGTTAAGGGATGAAAGTGGTAGATGGTAACTACTGCAGAAGACATTGTTGAGTTATTCAGTGATCAATTTATAAGCGTGTTTCATCCTGATCAGGGTGGAATCATGAGAAACTTAAGTGTAGAGGACATAGGAGAGGATAGCTTAATTGTGAGTGAGCAGGAGGTATTCGAGGAAATAAATAACCTTGATGTTAATAAAGGGATATGATTTGACGAAATATCACCACCGATCTTAAGAGAATGTTTCAGGGAACTGGCAATAGCATTGGCATGCCTGTTTAACAAGAGTTTTGCAACAGCACGGGTTCCAAGGGAGTGGATGGAGGGTAAAATTGTTCCACTGCATAAAGGTGGTGATACAGAAATGGGTTGATAACAGCAGTATTCTCTGTGGTTATAAACATGGTTTGTTAAGGGGAGATCATGTTTCACTAACTTACTTATGTACTATAACAAGGTGACAAATATCTTGGACAGAGGAGATGCATATACAGTGGTGTACTTGGATTTTGGAAAAAGCCTTTGATAGACTGCCACATGATAAGCTCTTAATTAAATTGAAAGAGATGGGATTGGATAACAGACTTCTGTGTTGAATCAGTGACTGGCTGTCAGATAGGTATCAGAAAGTTGTATATGGGGGTGCAGTATCTCGAAAGTATATATCCAAAACTGACCCTCTGTGGCACACCCAATGGTGTGCCACAGAGGGTCAGTTTTGGATATATACTTTCGAGCAGAGGGTCAGTTTTGGGGCCATTGTTGTTCAATTTGTATGTTAATGATATTGGGGATAGTGGGTTTAACTAGTGATATCCAGCTTTTTGCAGATGATGCAAAACTGGAGAGAGCAATGCACAGTTGGACTGATGTTAATGCCTTACAAGAGGACTTGAATAGATTGCATGAATGGGCAGGTAAGTGGAACTATCAGTTCAATGTTGCCAAGTGTAAGGTTTTGAGATTTGGTAAGCAACGATGGGATGCCGAGTATACACTTTATGGGGAAACTTTAACAGAAGTAGAGAAGATGAGAGATTAGGTGTGATGTTGGACAAGGACCTGAACTTCAGAGGCTACATTGCACAAGTTGTGAAGACATCACATCGAATAATGGCAATGATGCGGAGAGCCCTGACATGCAGAAATAGAGAGGTTATGATTCCATTGTATAAGGCCTTGATCAGATCTCATATGGATTATTGTGCACAGATTTGGTCGCCGGGTTTTCATGGTGACGAGGATATGTTGGAAAGGGTACAGAGAAGATTCCCAAAGGAAGTCAGTGGTCTTCGGAATGTGGAGCACGAGGACAGATTGAGGGAATGTAAGTTGCAGAGCCTCGTGAATAGGAGGAAGAAGGGGAGATATGATTGAGCCATATAAACTGGTCAAGGGTTGTTATCAGGTAGATATGGACGAGATTTTTCATAGAATTGAGAGGGAAGTAGAACAAGAGGCCATTGCTGGAAACTGTATAGGGAAGGTATGAGCAGAGGAGTGAGAAGCAGGTTCTTTGTGTGGAGGGTGGTCAGTGAGTGGAATGCATTGCCTGAGAGTGTTGTGGATGTGGACACATTGAATCAGTTTAAGACGAGGTTCGATGAGCATTGTATGCAATAGTGAGTACCTCCCACGATGAATCTCTGACTCTATGGAGGTCAGGTGTTGATAATAATAATACTTATGGTTTTTGTTGCTATGTTATATTTTATGTCGAAACACACACGTGCTGTTTTTTTTCTTAAAATTGAATTAGAAAAAATTGAAGACGCTATTTCAGTTGAAAGTTTTCATTCAGCTTACTGTGTTTTCATTAAATCGCAATGATATATAATTTCGATTATGTTCATTCACACAACTGTAATCAGTTGTGGGAATAAAGAATCTTTTTCTCCCTACCTCAATTTTTCCCTTTTTTGTTTGTATTCAGATTTTTCTTTTTTGTTTGTTTTTCGTTCTGGAGATATTTTACATCAACTATTCTGTTAATAATTTCTTCATCATATATAAACTATAAAATGAACTTGATTGCTTAGAAGAAATAATCGGGAAAGGATTTGAAAATAATCTGAAGCTTAACATTGCTTGCATTTAACTGTTTAAAATATTATAAATTCGTATTTGTTAAAACAAGTAGCACAGAGACGCTGTTTACATTTCGCTCGGCATTGAATTAATTGAAATACAATCCTAATGGAGAATTGTATTTATTGAGGGGATTGTATTTCGTTTTCATCCTATAAAGGTCAAACAGCTACATCCTCAAGTTCTCAGCATAGATAACCTAAATGATCACGTGTGTTTTGAAATAAATTATACTTGTTATCATGAAGCCAATAATGTTAGGCTTCATGATATTTTTCAAATATGCATATTTTTCATGTATATATTTGATGTATTTTTCTTAGACAACACCTGATTATTTAGGTATCAAATAATATCTGTTTTGTCGCGGCAGCATAATGTTTGTTCTTCAGTAGTCACTATGCATCTAATATGTACAATGGAAATCGGGAAAGTCGCTGTCTTTTCACAACAACACTGTCTTACCGAAAAAATATAGCATTTATTTTTACAAGAGAAATACCTGTACATTCAAAAATAACCAACAGAGCATATTTGGCAGCAAATCCTTCTAAGCACCTTCATCGAAATACGCATAGTCGAACAGCGTAACACGTTTGGTTTCCAACTGGAATGGCGAGGATGGACGGACGAGTTCAAGGACCTGCCTCATGAAATGCCGTAGTGGACGCCAGCATGTTGATCAGCAGCTACAAAAAACAATAAAGCGCAATCCATTAAGTTCATCGTTACAATAAAGTCCCATTTCTTATTTACTTTCATTAACTCATTAATTTCTCATTTCTGTAAAAATGCGTTTTAGAAAAATAGTTTCTTTGACATATTGTTTTGCAGATGAGGACATTGAAGCCATGGATATTACAAATCAATATTCTCCTGATTTTCACCCTCCGCTTCTTGAATTGTATAGCTGTGAACCTTTAAACTGCTTTAAAAATGGCAGTCGTATAGTTACAATGTATTCTCATAGTTCGTTGATGTGGGAAAGGATGAAGGTTCACTATGGAATTTATTATCGTTAAAAAAATAAATAAATAAATAAATAAATAAATATATATATATATATATATATATATATATATATATCCTATGGAGGTTCTACCGGATGAATTAATCTTTGAGGTACCTTCACTTTATTAACAGGAAATAATATGTTCTTCTGGATTCGTAGATAGGAATACGACACGAAGGAAAGATGTATCAATACAAAAAAAAAAAAAAAAAAAGATAGAAATCTGGATTTCTACTGAAAGTGGTGAATAAGAGTGTGAGAAGTAGTGGAATGTATTGCCAGAGTATACCGAGTTTGAATAATTTTAAGCTTCAGTATGATATGTTACAGACAGGAGAGATTTTGCGTTCCCCCCCCCCCCCTTCTCCCTCGATGAGTCTAACTCCAGAAGAGATGATGTAATAATAATAATAATCATTAAATCTTCATACTTTTGCAGATTTCCCTACGCTGCTAAGTTTCGTATTGAATAACTGCAACTCGTAAATAACAATTCATATATACTGTGATACCACTATTTCATTACTTTAGGCGATTTCGCTGTTGGACATCGTGATCATAATCCATTCGTTAAGTTACAGGATTTAATTGTTTATATGGATTCGTTTATGTGCTTTGAAAGACTGACAGATACAACATTAACTGTAGTTTTCAGTGCTGAATTGCGCAAATAACTTTGCAAACAGCGCTGAACTACTGTTCTGTTCGTACAAATTTCAAAATATACTCTGAATTTAGTGTTCGCCTTTGAAGGAACAAACTTTAAAGTTACAAAAAATCTTATTCTTTTCATAACTAGTTTGTTAAACAAAATAAGGTAACACAAGTATAGTAATAAAGTTATAAATAATCATTCAGCAATACTAATTTAAATAATTGAACAAAAACATTTTAAAATATTTGTCGTTAAAATAATTCGCAATTTACATCGTTTGTTATTCAGTTGTTGTATTTTAAATTTTGTCAGATTGACTCTTTTTTTTTGTCTACAAACGCCCTACAAGATAATTCTTTGTATTTATTTATTTTTTTCTTTCCCTACGTATATACAAAATTAAAATATGATTTAATGCATGTTATAATTATTACTTATGCAGGAGTTTATTTAAGAGAATTGCTTCCGTAATAAATGTCTCCTAAAGAAACGTGCCTGATAATATCCTCTATCGTGAGTTGTGAGTCACGTTGAACATGCAATGGCTCCAGAACAGTTCGATTTAATATTGTATTCATGTATAATGTCCTTCACTTTTGAAGGACGTTGATACAAGTTTTTTTTTTATTGTAGACATATTTACATTACATAATGAAAGTTATACTTTGGCCCTTTCATAAAATCGGTTCTAACCGTAATAAAAATAATAGAATGATTAATATAAATGCAGCGTTAATTTCATTGCAGGTCTAAATAGTGGTGGAGACTTATCTCACAGGAGACATTAAATTTGTGGAATACACTTAATATTATTTACAACAAAATAATTTCCGAGGAAATTACTCTGAGTACTTTGCTGGCTTTGCTTTGGAAGAAATAGACAGTTTGGAAAGCGTGAGGAAGAGAGCCAGATACCAGGTGACTTAATGGAACATCATTTTATTAACCTCTAACAAAATCATGTGATTTCGAAATATAATCTTTCCTGATTTACTTTAAGCATTCAATTCATTTTCAAATTAAGGAATGAAATACTTTAATATCCATTTTTACACCTTCACTTTATTGGTTTTACAAAAAGAATTCATTCTCGCTAAATTAGCAAGAAAACATGAACCAGGGAAAGACACCTAAGAGTTACATTTTCACTATCAACTAGCTTCAAAGGACACACAGTACCTTTCTCAAAACTCGATACGAAATAGTTCAGAATACTGACAAGGATTTAATGGATACAGCGAACTGAATTGATTGCAATTGAACAGAAAGCTCTTACGTACATTGCGTGCATCAATCATCTGTGTATCCCTCTAGTATTATCCCTCTAGTACAGTGTATGGGTAGTGGGTTGGGAAAGGAGAAACTTGTTTGATTAAGTCTTTATATTCTATTCCTTGGGAAATACATCAGAGGGAAGATTGTTCCACAGTACAGCAGTAGCAGGGATGAATGAGGAAGAAAAGAAACTTGTTCTGTGGGCTTCAAGGTGTACTGTGAAAGGATGTTGAGCGACAGCTGTACCTGTTCCAATGGGCTTAGTACTGAGAGGGGGAATTATTGATGCTATTTCAGATGAACATTTGCCATGGAAATATTTGTATAATACAGACATCCCAGAGACCAAACGCCTTTGTGAAAGTGAGGAGAGTCAATTGGTAAGAGACGGGTCATTAATATGTCTAATTGCTCTCCTCTGTATTACACCAAGCATTTTGAGAGAGCTTTTAGGAAACCCCACTCCAAATGTGAGACAGGATTCGATAGCTGTCTAGAGAGGAAGTAATATCTTGAGCGAAAGAGAAATCCTAGTTTTTTGGAAGCTGAGAATGCAATGGTTGTGATGTGTTTATGCCAGGAAAGGCCTAATGTAAAGGTAATTACAAAAAGAGAAATCTCATCTTGTCTGGAAATTTGAGTGTTATCAAAAATAATATTGGAGGGGATGGTTCTTTTTGTGAGAAATAAGACAAAACTGGGTTTTACTAGCATTGAAGTTGACAATGTTATCTGAGCCCCATTGAAGGATGGCTTGGAGGTCACAATTGAGGGCAGTTGATGTTCTGTGGTTGAAGTGAGTTGTGTAAAGTAGGGTTTGTCAAATGAAAGGGAGGAGTGCAGTGTGCTGTCATCTACAAACTGTGTAATGGCTAGAAGCCAACTGAAGTAGATCATTGATATACAGAAGGAAGAGCGTTGGTGAGCTAATTGAACCTTTTGGGACCGCAGCATTGGTTGGATGATCAGAGGATAGGGAGCCATCTACCATCACACATAGTGTGCGTCCATACAGAATGCTGGCAATCCAATTGCAGAAGTCCTGAGACAGTTCAAATGATGGAAGTTTGTTTAATGAGCCTTTGTGCTAGATCTGGTCAAATGTTTTGGATATATCAAGTGCAACCACTTGAGATTCTCCAAATTTCTCCATGGTATTTTCCAGAGATGGGTGATCTATCTATCTCTCCCTTCCATCTGATTCAGACGTGGGTCTCCTCCTAATGAGGAGTCACAGCGAAATAATCCAGCCGGTAAACCACTCCTCTGCTGCATCCCTATTGGAGGTATTCATGACTGTAGTCCGTGTGTGTGTTCTCGGAGCTGGTTTGCCGGCTTGTGAGATGAAAACCCTCAGCTAAACTGAGGGAAAACCGTACAGCCAGCGCCCAAGACCAGCTAACTTGGCTATGACTGAGGAAGATCCTTGAGCTCCTCACGTCTCCGACGAGAATCGAACCTAGGACACCTTCTCTAGGCTTATGGTTACGAAGCGCACAGCCACTAG
The DNA here is from genome assembly GCF_054136105.1 of Typopeltis vanoorti. Lineage (NCBI taxonomy): Eukaryota > Metazoa > Arthropoda > Arachnida > Uropygi > Thelyphonidae > Typopeltis > Typopeltis vanoorti. The sequence continues at coordinate 113,486,608 of NC_143553.1, forward strand.
GCTAACTGCGCTGACAGATGGGTGATATATGTGAGAAATCTCCAGTTGATCGGCAGCGACGGAATCCGTACTGGTGGTCGCTTAGTAGCTGGGTGCCTTCAGCTACTAACCATAAATTCTCAACTTAGGAGTGGAGATTGATGCTTTTCTCCATCATTTTAGATAGGACTGAGGTGAGAGAGAGCTGTAGTATTCAACCCATTTCTAAGAAGGGGGAACAAATCATTGAATATAGGCCAATTTCCAGGCTTTTGGATATATACCAGTGAAGTAAGTGAGTATGTACAGGCGGCATAGGATAGGAATGAGTTCTGGTGCACAGATCTTCAGGACAATTGTAGGAATGCCAGGAGATTTTCTGTCTAATATAGACAATAGATTTCTGATCTATTGCTGGCAAAAATGATATTGGGGCATTCCATTTTGGGTAGTTGGAATGACATGGAGGCATTTGCCATTGTCAGTTATGCTTGCATTGAAAGCAAAGTGCGCAATAGTGCCATCTGGGTTTGATAGGGGGAGGAATAATGTTCTGTAGGGTACACGTCACGACCAATTGCTTTGGCAAGAAACCAAAAGGCATGACTGCCATTTGGGCAGGCTGCAAGTTTTCTGCTTTTGTCCCTCAAATTCTGTTTTGGTGGCATTGATAGTTTTCTTGCATCGGTTTCAGGCTTCAGTATAAGCATTGAAGGTGGATGGAGTTCTTCATTTAAGCCAGTTGTGCTATGCTTGATTTTTCATTTGTACAGCTTTGGCACATCTTTTGAAAAACCAGGATTTAGATCGGGGATGACAATTCAGAGAGGTTTGGGGACATATGTTTCCATGCCGGTGAGGATTACTTTGGTGATACGTTTGGTGCTTATGTTTGAATTGGAAGACTGGAAAAAATAGTCCAACCATGGGAATGAAGCATAGTAGTCTCGGGGGCTGTCACACTTGGCACTGTTATAATGCCAACCTACTCTTGTGTCGGAGTCGCTGTAGGCGTCGTTGCATGGGGGAAAAGATGAGCACTAGATTGTTGTCAGAATTACCTTAGGGCCCCACAACATTTATTGCATATTTGGAAGGATCATTGGTAAGGAAGAGATCCAGGTTATTTGGGGAGTGGTTTGGGTTATCTGGTATTCTAGCTGGGATGTGAACAATTTGTGTAAGATCGTTAGTGATGAAAAATGTTTCAGCATTTCTGCCATTTTTGTTGCCGTTTTTGTTCCCTCTGGGCAAATCGTTACCTTCTTTATTTTGTTTATGGGGCAGAAACGATGGCATTTGATGATGTTTCTCGGATCGAAGTTGCATTCTCCTGCTAATTTGCTGACGTCTTCTTTTAATGATTTACCGTTTTCTGTTGGAAACTTTAGAGTAACGGCATTGAATCTCAGATTTTCGGCCTCGATCGACTCGTGTACCGTTGAAGCGATTAGGTCACGGAGTTCGTGCGGACAAGGATGCACTTGCGATCGGGCGCTGGTCTTCGAGTATCTCGAGCTTAGTTTTCAGAGCTCGGATTTTGGAAGAGAAATGTTTCGATCATCGTATTAAGGTGTTGTTCGAGGTTTTCGACTCATTTCCCTAAGTTCAGTAGCTGTTTTTACCGAAGGAAGGCACATTGAACAGAAGAAAGGCTGGTTGAGATCGATGAAAAAAGCTCTTGTGTGCCGATTCATCTCTTTTTTGCGCAGGAAGCATGTAGCCAGTGGTAATACAAATCGCATAATATACTTTTTCTTTTTCGGTAACTTCGGTTTTACAGCTGCGACACTTCATATTGTCAGGCGGTTTGTTGGCGATCGAAGGCGCTGCGCTGACGAGACTAAGGTACTCTCTCGTCGTTGTCCTTTGTCGCCGCCATCTTTACTTCGTATGGTAGGCATAGCGGAAGCTTTCACATGGCTGTTTTTTTTACAATTGTAAAGATAACTTACTTGATGGACTATTGATGCTTACAAGTTTTTCGGAAGTAATCGGCTTCTTAGTACCGTCTGTTAGTTTTCCATTTACTGATTATTTTGCACGAAAAACATTTGCAATACCATAAAATACGAGCACAAGTTTGACTTATTCACACCCACTTGTTTCTATCCGGCATAAATTAGAGGAATACGATGCGTCCAAGTCAGTACACTATATACGTGTGAAATGGCTGCGAGAAGGGCTGACAACGTTTACAAAAGACATTGTAATAGGATGACTATCACTTCGTCAAACTGTTGACAAATTGGGCCATCCCAGGCCAACAATCATATCAATGAAACCATAGTGAGATGGAAGTGTAAGGAGTCAACTGCACATGCTACCACACAGTCGACGATCCACCATACTCACCGAATGTAACCGTAGGATTCTACGAAGGATAATTTTAAAACCGCCATTCGTCAGCCGACACGTTGAATGCGGAATTCCGGGCATCGACTGGAACACGAATCTGCACAAAAAAAAAGCTTTAGAACCGAAGTTGAAAACATGGGTTTCCATGTATGACCGTAACATGCAAGCCCCACATTACCCGAACTAGCAAAGGTTGGTCAGTTGGTAGAGCCTCTGTTACTAATGGCTCAGGCAAAATGTTCAGCAAATTTGAGTGCAGTTAGTAGTTGGAAGGGGTCCAATCGTTCGATGCTGTTAGCACTCTCCCTCGATGAGGCTTTGGACTCCCTGGAGGTGTCAAATAATAAATAATAATAATAATAATATATACACAATATGCAGCGACATCTTCCGTAGTGTAAAGAGCGTGTACAGTGAGATCTGGAAGCTTGGAAAGTTGTATTATGGACCGACGAATCACGCTACGCCCTCTACCGAACTGATGGACGGATGTGGGCATGGCTGATGCCTAGTGAAGGTCTCTTACCGGAGTGCATAACTCCAACTGTGTAATAGTTCGGGTTATGCATCTGTTAGGAGGCAGATGTAGTAGTGTGATAGTGTACGGTCCTGTTTTTCCTGGTTTAGCCTCGAAGCTGTTTGTGGTGCTACGAACATTGAACGCTGAGAGTTATAATAAGGTTGCCGTTGCTGCTGTAACTGCGTGGTTTGTGGACATGAACATTACCACACCTGACTGGCCTCCTCAGAGTCTTGATCTCAACCCTACTGCACATCTGTGGGATGAACTGGAGCGTGTGGTGAGGTGAAGGGATGTCCTCCTCACAATAAATCCCTACGAGAAGATTGGTCCAAAGTTTCCATTGATAGCAACTGTACACTTATGGAAAGTATGCCCTGTATTACTTCGAGCCGAAAGGATGTCTTACATCTTATTAAGGTGAGCTTCATGGTTGTTTGTTCCTCACGTATTATGGTGTCCATTGACTTCTTTCCAAGCAGTGTATATCATACGTCTCATCAGCCAAACAATTGCATCTCAGTGTCGCTAGCGTAGAACCGGTCTCTGCTGCTGTGATGCATTTATGTCAAAATAATAAATTAAATAAATAATATAGCGATTCATTTTATTAAATTTGTTTTATAATAGATCCGGCATCGAAGACAAAAGAAGAAATGCACCTTAAATGGTAAATCAGTTTTCTAAAATCTGTTAATCACGGTTCAACATTAATTTGCCTAACAATCAAAATTGAGAAAGACATTAATGAGAACTAAACTGAGTCAATAGACCTTAGCAATTTGTCTAATTTAAACGCATTGAGAATATTAAAAATTATCAACGCATTTATTAACAGATCAAGACCGACTTAATTCCTTTGCAAAAAATCTTTCCATAGAATATGAAAAAAATCTTTCCATAGAATATGAAACAGGAAATTGTTAATTACAGATATTCAGCACATGGAACAACAACAACAAAAAAGTTATTTTAATTATTTATTTACTCTGTACTCTAAGAATAGTGTTTTTGTGTTCTGTTTGTATGAAAGTGTCATTTCTACTTTTTAAAATTTTTAATATGGTTATCTTGGGGTTAAAACTATTCTAACTTTGACTTCACTTATTTTCGTTCCCCTTGGGAGAGGTAACATTTATAATATAATATTTTAAGAGGTAATTTAATGTAAAACATTTAATAAATAGTTATTATAATTTAATTTATTAGATACTTACTAGATGGCGGCACTCACTGATAGTGCTTATACAATCATTGTTATTCAATGTGCAATAGCCCTGCGCGCACACACTCTCTCTCTCTCTCTCTCTCTCTCTCTCTCTCTCTCTCTTTATTGTACACATCCTGCAAACATAACAGATACATGGCAAGAATCCTTGTTACCGACTCGTAAAATAGTTGTTCTTCATCTCTTATTTTCATCCGTAACATATGAAAATAAGAGATGATGCATGATGAAGCATGAAGAGATGAATAATGAATATAACACAACCAGCATATAGCGAGAAAATTAACGTGTGAATGTCCATCGCGCAATCTAACTTTTAAGCGGTGAGTTTCTATTCCAAATTTGTATATGTGTGTGTGTCTGTAAGAGGTAGAAAGAGAGAGAGAGTCCATTTCGTCTATTTGCTATAATTTTTATATATATCCCATCTGTCTTCGAGAAATAATTTATTATATTAAGCTAGAGTCGATTTCATTTTGGGATGACGTATGCTAATATAGCCTGAAGTAAGATGTTTTTTTTTTTTTTTTCATTTTAAAAATTCTAGGTAATTTACTACAGATATGTGACTCTTCTTTATTATACCGTTTTGAAAATAATTAGAGAAGTGTTGTGATGAATGCCAAATAACTTCGAAATGTTTTAGATTTAAATCAAGAAATTATATTTCCATAATTTGTTAATTCACGAAAAGATCCAACTTGTGGATTGCTCTGCAAATTTTGGTAGTGGTGAAAGGTTAAAATAATTAAAATTCATGACATCAGTGTTTGCATCGTTAAGAAAGTTTCAAGTTGTCCGAACTAAATTAGAAATTTTGCCACGAGTAAGGCTCATGATGTTCCTTTATAGCGTTCGTTTTTCTTATACGTAAAATAAAAAAAAAGCTTGTATAATAAGGTGAATTATCGAATTCATGTTTAAAGAATCCAGTCGGAGACGTGAGGAGCTGAAGAATATTTCTCAGCCATAGCCAAGTTAGCCGGTCTTGGGCGTGAACAGCAGGGTTTTTTCCGCTAGTTTATCTGGTGTTTTTCATCCCGCAAGCAGGCAAACCGTCCCCGTGAACACACAGGGATACAGCCAAGAATACCTTGAGGCATAGGCGTGACCATTCTATCCTCGTATTTCGGTTACGAAATCCAAGCATGCTTGGAAGGTTGTGGGCCTTAAAGGCCTGTTAAAGCCATTGGAATGGAAATATATATATATATTAATTCAACAATACAATGATTGTTCTTGCAGACTAGTGCACAAGTTAAAAATGCTATTTTTTTTTTGCATAAAGGAAAATGGATATTAAAAAGATTAGAAATGCATGTAATACATAAAATAACGTTTAACAAAAAAAAAAAAAAAACCTGAGATTCTTACTTAAAGTTAAATTCATGAATAAGTTCCCCATCTTTACTCAGAAAGACTGATTTGTATTTTATTTTACGAATCAGACATCTGAAAATATTTGCCTTTCTTGTAGTCGATTTTGATGTTATTTTACTGGTTGTCTCTGTAGTACGAGATGGCGTAAGACATCGAAAATTTGATGTAGTTCCAGTATTAGCTTCTGTTATTAGCTGATTAGTCGTTTCTGTAGAGCCCATTGTCGTTTCCTTTGTTTTTATAGTCCTGTCTGTTATACTTTTTTTCGTAGTTTCTGTAAGAATGAATCCCGTTGTTACTTCAGTAGGTCCTGTTGCTGTATCCGTTTCTTCGGTGAATGTTGTTGTTTCAGTAATTGTCTCTGTAGAGAGTTCCGTTATTGTTTCTGTTACAGTAGTTTCTGTTGTTGCTTCACTCGTTTCTGTTATACTATTTGTTATTGATTCTGTTGTTAGTTCAGTAGACGTTGTCGTGATGCTTTCCTATAAGGATAATTCAAATATATCAATATAAACATTACGTAATTATGAACGCATTTATTACTTGAATTATTTAATGACATAAATCGTGGCACTACAACATGTCTTACGTATGCCCGACACGACATACTGATGACTGGCGTCTAGAGCAAGGTTTGATTCCCGAAGTAGCGATGTCGACTTGTAAATAAAGCAACATAATTTTCAGAGTTCTGATTCTGAGAAATTCTCAGAATTCCTCCATATTTGTATATATGAAATTAATGGGTATAATGATTTTTATTCATCTCTTTTTCTCTCCTTAAGATACTGTGATCAGTCAACAGAACATATTTTACTTTTAGTTTTAATTTTATTATTATCATTTATACTGTTTATTATTTTATGCTTTTATATATCATAATCTTTTCCTTCTAAGCGCCATACAAATTAAACATATTTTGACTACTGTTGCTCTACGTTTTATCTAAAAATATAATTTACGGAGTGATTAACTTAAGACCGTAAGTAAATAATTTAACATGGCTATCGATACATATATTTGATAAAATATTATATTTACTGTTCAATATGATACCGCATCTTATTTAATAGAGGCCATGATGTGGTATAAACTATGCCTGCGCATTCTCCGAAATAAATACGGTTCTCCAAACTCATGGCTTATCTTACTCATGACACAATCACGATACTATTATATAATACTTATTTTCAAAAAAAAAAAAAAATTTATCGTCCGAATGAGGAATTTTCATAATTTCCTTTTTTGCTTCGTTGCCAAACACAATGTTTACTATTTCACCACATGCTGGTAAAATAAGAGAGTCTGCTATAGTATGTGGTTTTAATTTTACAGCAATTAATTCAGCTACCTTATATGTTGCAAGTTGTGCCTTATCGGAAATTTTAAGTATTAACTTGCATGTTTAACTCTTGAAATAATCTTTAGTTTTTGCAACAAGACTGACGTGCTTCGAACATAAAGTTCAATTTCGTTTAAATGAAAAATGTTTTTATTATTATTTTACATGAATTACTTGCTAGTGTCCCGACTAAAAGTGCAAAATTATTCTTCAAATAATAATAATAATAATAATAATAATAATAATAATAAACTTTCTTTTGTTCAGTCGGATTTCATTGCATCGTGTGTTAACACGTACATTGTTTTGGAATTCTAACATTCATCTAATAATAAGATGTTTCCCACTCAAAATAAATAAATAAAGTTTAGCTTTGATAAAATGTAAAGATCACCAAACAGTACATAAAGAAGGAACAATATTTAGTTGTTAATAGAACAAGAGACAGTTGGTGAGAAATTTTCATTTCTCACCAACTGTCGTCGATGTACAGTTTGTTACTTTTCAATATATTAATGGATTGCAAAGAGGATCAAGTACTCATGCTATCCAAAAAAATGCTACGTGTATATTTACTAATTTAATTAAAATTAAATTAGTAAATGCAATGAATAAAATGAAAATTTAGTGATTGATTAAATTCAATGATGAAATTAAATAAATTAAACAATTATTCACAAAAATGTAAATTAAAAAGCAATATACGAAATGGTCCCAATGGCATGGTGGTCATATTAAGAACCTACCGAGGGGGAAAAAAAGTTTTCTTTTCACTTTAGAAATTCAATACATTTACTTTGGAAATATATAACTTTATTAAAGAGATAACAATGCATCTGAAAAGGATATCAAAATGGGAAATGGGTTACAAATAAGCACATTAGGAAGAAACTAAAGAGTCAATAAAAATGAATGACAGAAGGAAGAATAAACAAATATCTAATTAGTGTCGTAAAATGTTTGTTCTCCTTGTTATAGGATACTTAATACTTGGTATTGATTATATTCGTTTCCAATCTTTTACGCAAATGAAAGAAAAAGTTTGCGTGTGAAATATCTTCGCTACAGTACTTGTATATAGAGGCTATTGAGTTCCCATCAACTGACCAGTATCCCATAATTCAAAACCATTATGGGAAGGGGGAACTATTCAAGTCAGTTTCGACATTTATTGAGGTCTCATCAGTGGAAGCTAGACCAAGGAAGATATTAACGTTAAATCAATTACTTTACTGAAGCAAATGATGTAAAGTCAACAACCTCTTTATACCAGGTAGACTAGTCGTGAAGATATTTCATGCACAAACCGTGCTGACGCTTGAGTAAAGGATAAGGATTAAATACAAGAATATAATATTGCCAAGTATAATATATGATATGCTGCTTGCAATAAATGAATGGATATATCAATTTAATCAATTAAATCGACCGTAGTCTTATCATTATTTATTTAAGTAGTTATCCAATAATTACAATAGTATGTTTCAGGTAATTACTGAATGATGTAATGTTTGAATTTTGATATTGTTTTAAGTTATTATATTAAAATAATTATATTATACGTTACTCTGTTAGAATAGTTGTGATTATACAATTAATATTCTTTCTTAGTAAAATTCAGTAAAGTTAAAACTAAAATATTTCACTTACACCAGGACATTGCACCGTAAACGACTGTCTTGCTAAGACTTCCCTCATTCTGGTAACTTCATTAAACGTTACTACATTAAACATTCCCTTAAATAAAATCGAGTTCTGTTGAGATTTGTTACTTCAGAAAAATAAATCGTTTAATATTTGCAATATACAAATCAGTATTAGTCAGTTAATTAGATAGATTGAGTGAGTCCTATAATACTTACACGACGGTTACGAGGGATTGGAATTAGGCCTTGTTTAGGAATTGTTCCCCCTGAGATGATACATAGACAGTTAAGGAAAACATGAAGATTTCGAGATGACGACTGATCATTTTCTAAATACACATCCACCTGACCCCGACGTAATTCTCTTGGATTAGGTCCGTCTACTAATAGATTAAAATATAATTCGGCTGTCGCTTTAACTCCCTCCCTATGATGAAGTTAATCTTTCTATATATATATGGATAGAAAAATTAACTTCATCAATGGATTTAGGAGAAAGAACGAAATGAAAAAATTGTCTCAGAGGTAAAGAGAAAATTGAAGTGGAGGAAGGGAAGATGGTTCAGTTTGAAGCTGAGCAGTAAACTGATGTTGACTAGAATCTGCTTGTTTTTTCCAGTCTTAATTAGAAGAAACTACAGGAACGGGTGACCAGTCAGCAGAATAATTTTCAATAAGAGAGTGATTGAAATAAATCTGTGAAAGATAGGCCATCATTTAACCGGTTTGCCCTTTTCTTGATAGTATGAAGAAGTTTTAAGGGTATTATGGATGCACTACCCCCATATCTGTAAGCAACATTCAAGGTAGGGCGTGTTTGAGAATTAAAAAGCATTACTAGTTGCTAAGTTACTAAAACAAACTTCATTCCAATTTGTTTAAACTTTGTTTACTCGTAATTATAATTTCAATTAATATTACTTCACAGAAAATAGGAATATAATAATTAGTTTTTGTACTAAAACTTATTAGATTTTTTTACTAAAATAATGATAGATTTAATATCCGCTTGATTTATATAATTATTAAATTATTTTTTGAATATTAAGCATGCCAATATAATTGTCCATATCTGCATTTACTTTTGTATTTTTTAACCACAGAAAATAATAACTCAAGAAATATTTAGGACATGATGAATGGAAAATCCAATAGTCAATATGGGAACATCAATCAAGAAGGAATCAAGACAGTCGTTTTGGAGTGAGAAAAATTTCATTAAAATTTATTATAATGATTGTGTAATTTGGCAGTATTGATATTGTTGTGTGTTTGTGTAGTATAAATACGCATGGGAAAGAATAAATAAAAATAATAAAGACAGAATGAATGAGAGGGAGAATATCCGGTGAGTGAATATACACAAGCCAACTGGTAATGAGGAGCGAATGTCGTAATACACTTATCGATTTAGCCACATTGTTTTGTTTTGATTTGATTTTTTCTTCTTGTTCTTCATTGTGCATTGAATCAGCAAGAGACTGTAAATTGGGGATTAGTTTCCCTCCATGTGTTCCGGTTTTCTCCTCACAAATATAAACCGACCTTAAACACATTTCGTACTGGTTACGTCTACATTCTAGTATTCGCGGAATTAAAACCGTCGCCACTCTAGATGGACTTACGTCTCCTGGAGGAAGATCGATAATTGTTCCCCTGCATGAATTATTCCTATCAGTCCCTTATAAGGTCCCGTATAAGGGACTAATATATAGGAGAAGAGCTTCAGTGCGTTATGTTATTAGCATTCCAGTGTAATTGTGTTTCATATTTGAATGCTATTATTATTATTATTCGGTTTAATATTTTGGGCACAAATACATCGTTAATTGGGAAATTCTGGTGGTGTTCCCGATTGTGAGTTTATCGGCTTGTAGATAGTGTGCTGTTGTTCGCAAATTAACGCTTACTTGATTACGTGATCTGCTTATGATGGATGTGCAATAAGAGTGACTGGCAATTCCCTATCACCCCCCCTCCCACATACACACGCTCCAAGTCTGCTCTACGAATATTAAACCATTTAATTGACTGATATCAACGTATGACCCGCTTTCCTTCTGATATTATCCAACAAGAATGAAGCTAAATATTGGACTGAGTGAAAAACAAATTTTAGGATGTAATCAGACATTTTCATCATCATTATTCATACAAAATTCAAAGTAGCGTAATTTTATTTGTACTTGAAAATATTATACTGTGTAAGTTGTGCTTTGCTTTTAAAACGATAACATAGCACAACTTACAGAGTATAATATTTTCCAGTACAAATAAAACTACACTGCTGACCAAAAATAGACTTGATTCCAATTACCTATGCCAATGAATACTTCAATTGCACAGTTGCCGTTAGGTTGTGGGGTGCATTCGCTGGAGGTTACGTCTCGAAAATCTGAATTAATATAAATTTTAAAAAAATTAAATTATTTCAGCAAAAACACATAAACGAAGAAATTGAAAACTAACTTCAATAATTTTTCAAAATTTTTCTTTTAGAGAAATCATATCTGGGAGAATGAGTTTACGACGCAAAAATTTCAGAAAATATTTCAGTGGTTCTCAAAACTACAAAATGAGTTTTGAACAATGTATTTTAAAAGCAATTAAAGTGATGGATGATACAGTGTCTCTTTCTTACCAATTAAACAAATTAATGATTATTTAGTCAAAGTGTGCACTAGGTTTTCAAATATTTGTCATCACTACTTTACGTCACACACTCCCGAATAAATCTTTCAGACCTTTATTCAAATTAACAAAGTTCGTAATTTTATTGACAGCAAACACAGTTGCATAACGTTCCACAGGACTCAGTGCAGGTGTGTCGAGTTTCAACCTGTCTGCTATTCCGAACCAAATAATACAAAACAGATATAAGATGAGTAATACCTTTTTTTAAATAAATAAATAAAGGCAAAATACTATCCCCTCGCATTTTTTTCAAGTAGTGCAGTACTCAAGAACTGGTGAAGACAGAACATCCCTGCAATATTGAAGGATATTGCAAACCTATTAGTCTTTAAGAAGCATTTGGATGACAAAAAGTATTTAATACCCCTTAAATTGATTCTGATTAAATTAACTGAACATCTAATTCAACTCTTTCTGAATAATATGTTATCTGACCTGAAGTTCAGTAAATCTATTAACAGATATGTATTTTAGAAATACTTACATGAGATCTACACTCAACCGCGAAAAATACCGTTTGTATTGCTGATATTATGAGTTCTTTCATAGTTATTGTTATTGGTCATACAACATATACTAAAATGAACAGTAATGTCGATACCTGTTCTATTATATAAATATTCCATGACGTTAGCTACATCAAGTTGCATTTCCACCACATGTGCTTAAATTACTAATTAAGAGTGAAAATGATGTGTGTAGAGGTATGGTGCCCTAGTTTTTTTTGTTTACGCAAAGTGTGCGTTAGTATAAACTATTCTGTACAGTACTCATAGCACAGTAGTCAAAGTGTGCACTAGGTTTTCAAATATTTGTCATCACTACTTTACGTCACACACTCCCGAATAAATCTTTCAGACCTTTATTCAAATTAACAAACTTCGTAATTTTATTGACAGCAAACACAGTTGCATAACGTTCCACAGGACTCAGTGCAGGTGTGTCGAGTTTCAACCTGTCTGCTATTCCGAACCAAATAAACTTTAAAATAAAAAAAAATTTCATTTAATTACTTAAATTACTAATTAAGAGTGAAAATGATGTGTGTAGAGGTATGGTGCCCTAGTTTTTTTTGTTTACGCAAAGTGTGCGTTAGTATAAACTATTCTGTACAGTACTCATAAAGCTCTTACTTCCGAAACATTTAAACAGAAAAACTAATATTAATATAATAAACAATAATTATATAAACAATAATAATAATATATTGAGAGTACAAATATTTATGTATGTACAATGATCATCTTCAATAACATATAAACATGTTTTCTTTGCTGCATACACATACAATAATTGGAATTGTTTATTATTATTAATTTGATCGGTGATTTATTATTTTTATTTATCTAATTAAATTAGTAACTAAGAAAACTTGATCAAAGAAATATATCTTATCTTCCTTAGGAAGATATCTTAAGAAAAAATAAACAAAGATAATTAAACAAATACATTTTTGGTTTAATTACCTTTATTCAGCTTGTTCAAAGCTCAGAGATAATCAATAATACTTTTTTCATTTCTTTTTTTTTAAACAGTCAAATATTATTGTTATCTCTGAAGTAAATGACGTTGATATATTGTTCAATTGAGGCCACAATACTTCATTTTGATACAAGTTGTTCAGTAGAGATCTAATATCGTTTTATTTGATATGTTTCCTTAACACGTTTTGAAACATATCAAAGTAGTGTGGTTACATAGTTAACAGAATACCATGACTAATGCGTTATTATTATAAGAATAGCAGAGAATAAAATGAAAAGAAAAACAAAAGAAGAAATGAGAAAATAATGACAGAATGAGAAACAATCGAGCAAATAAAGAGAAAATAAGCATTTTTTTATAATTATGGCATTAAATAATGATAATAATAAAAGCTGAAGTATTGTATTGAGTACACCTAAGAGGAGAGAGATGAAGGACAAATCGACGCCGGCGCAGATAAAAAAAAAAAAAAAAAAAAAAAAAAAACATTGCGAAATTCACGTCAAAATGAACTGATTAAATGATACAGCAGTTTCCGGTGCTATAGTCTTTCTCAAATCAGGGTGCGTCGTTAAAAATCGTTGTCTTCGTTTACGGGACTTAGCGGCAGTTTGAGTCCAGTCCTTGAAATGATAAATACTCAACTTATCCCACATTTAATTGAGGGTTATTAAAAGCTAAATATCAGGATATTTGTTATTTGCGTATTCACGTCACTTCTAAAATGTACTTATAAATATATTCACAGATAATCTACTAGAAATAAACTAGCGGAGGATGTATTGCAAACACACGTGCATACAAAAATCTCGTATACAGTACGTTATTCTAATAGCAGGTACGGTTTTACAAGGTTTGGAATAAACGACAGTGCGGATCATTAATTTATCGTATAAATTACGTAAATTGGACGGTTGGTAATTTTAGAAAGGTGCGATTGCGTCTCTTAAATAGATTCTGTCCTATTTCAGCTACTGTCATCATCATCATTGCCATTATTATTAACTTCGTCAAAGTTTCTAACCAGTGAATTTTCACAGTGTTATTAGCTTTAATGATAAATGTAGAATGACAGAGATTAAAAGTAGAATTAAAAATTAAAATTGTAATTAAAATTAAAAGCATAATTTTGGTGTAAGCAAAAGAAAATGTTGAAAACGAATTTACGCGATTTTTACAAAACAATACCAAGAAAAATAGAAAAAAAACACACTTTCTGAACAGATTAAGAGTTAAAAGCGATTGATTGATTTACATCGTTGAAATAGATTCAAATAAAGCAGTTTACAAGCTTTGTCGAAGAATGAAATAAAATTTGCTTTCTTTGTTCTTAGAGTTAAATCATGTTAATTATGATTCTGAATTCAATAAAAATTTGTTAATGAGTGTCTATCTCTCTGATGGTGAGTAGAACTGTGGAAAAAATGTTTAGCTAATAGTGGCCTTTTTCCTTCTTCTTCTTCATTTAAGCGACCTCTTTTCAACATTAAGTAAAACTTGCCACTAGATTAGGAAACATAGTGGATGTTGTTCTCATTAAGGAACTACCATGTGACTTTCAGTTCTGTAAACCTCACGCAAGCTCTCATCTTGATCTTCTGTTGTGGGATGATACGTCTTATGAAAGTAAAGAAGAAAAGAACAGGTGAATGATTTAGTTTTTCCCATTGAAATTGCGTAAGGAAAACACTTAATGTGAATTAACTGAATATAGATATTGGTTATGCTAAATGCTTATGGGCCAATCATAGATACTGCATACTTTTACTTTGCTGTGATAATTATAAAAGTGTAATAAGATTAATAAATAAATATGATTTTCTGAAGAATACAAAAACAAAATGGATAGGAGTGATGAACACTGAAATATGGAATTATATGTAGATTTAATATCACATAAAATCCGTAATGATATTTTAGAGGACAGAGTAGAAAATATTACCGGTAGATCAAGCTAGGTGACTGATAAATTTAATTATTATTATTATTCGCATTTATATTTACACAAGAACAGAAGCAAATGGACAAGTAGTCTACTTTACATATTTACACAAGAACAGAAGCAAATTGACAAGTAGTCTGCTTTACATAAGCATAAGCGTAAAGTGAACACATTAAATAACCTAAACTTAAAACTATACATTAACTTACTTAGATTGAATTTGCGAAAACAAAAATGCAAAATGTGAAACTTAATAAGGGTCCTGGCAGTGATGGGGCTTTAAAAAAAATTAATAACCGGTTCTTCCTCTTCCTTATGTGTCAGAAATGATAACTAAAAGGATTTATTGATTTCTTTTTATTTAATTGTGTTTTAAATATTTCCGAATCACCACTTGATTACTACTGTAGTTTTGACATTGTCCTCTTTTTTTATTCCTATTGTCATCTGCCGTGCAGTTCTTTCTCAGTGACATTTGACTTTTGGATTGCGGTCCTAGTAATTACCATAAATGTCAATAAAATAATGAAATTACCAGATCTAATTTCTCACTTATAAACCGACTATAAAGCGGTACTTATAAGAAGTAACTTATTGTATATTCGTACGAATAGTTATACACTGCTTTAACTAGTGAGAATCATAAACCTTCTCACACCTTTCCGATTTCATATATGCGCATGAGTCTAAGTCAGTGATAAACTTGTGCTTCAATGAAAATTAGGTATTAAAAAAAATCACATGCGACTTAAAAGAGACAAGCGCAGTTTCTCCTCAGGAAAGCTCAGGAAAGATGAGGAACATGTTTCCCTGAGCAGGTGGGAAGATTAACCCCTGCCACTGAGTCCTGTGGAAGATGGCCTATGTCCCACCATGTTATATCGGGTGAGGAAAACGATATCCACACTATTAACTTTAATAATGAGGGCTTCATCAGATATAGGAAGCTTTCCAGTTGACTTCAAGAAGTACATTTTTCTCAATTCAAAATG
The DNA here is from genome assembly GCF_054136105.1 of Typopeltis vanoorti. Taxonomy (NCBI): domain Eukaryota; kingdom Metazoa; phylum Arthropoda; class Arachnida; order Uropygi; family Thelyphonidae; genus Typopeltis; species Typopeltis vanoorti. The sequence goes on from NC_143553.1 coordinate 113,502,174, forward strand.
AGAAACTAAAAGTGAAATGGAGAGCAGCAGACATGCTTTAAGTAGATTTTTAAGAATTTGTCTGTCGAAGTATTTAGATATTAATAAGCAATACGCAAACAATCCTGGTGCACTTTATCAGACTTTCTTCATTGCTTTTGATATTTTTACAAAACAAAATTATGCATTTGGATTTTAGCTAGTAATCTATGCTATACTATACTTCCCTATCATCTTATTTATGCACTCGATATAACAGTTATGCGGCTATAAGGAGAATTGATATAGAGAAGGGAAGGTAGAGAATGCATTGAATGGTCATGTCTCCACAAGTTTCATTCATGGAATTAACTTGGTTTTAATTTTTATGTATGACACGTTAGAATATTTATTTTTTTTTTTTATTTTATAAAAAAATAATAAATATTTAGGTTAACCTAAATAGCTGTTAACCTAAATAGGTCCTAAATAATAGGACCTAAATATGATGCTTCATTAGTTTAAAAAATGGCAATACCTATTTAAACTCCCAATGCAATGTTGAAATATATCTTATTATTTTGATAGTATATCCGTTACAGTTTTGCTGATTTGCAGCTGTTTCTGAAAGGGGAAAAAAATCCTGCCTCTGCATGATACCGGTTGAATGCACATGCATTGCGAAAATAAATAGCGCAGCGCCAATAAGAAATTCGATAAACGGGATACATTTTTCCAGACATAAATCGCTCATGATAGAGGCCGTCGTTTTAAAAGTAATGTAGTGTTCTTTACCGGATAGACTTAAGGCAATATTCTTTTAAGAATATTGTCTTAAGTCTGAAATATGTTTAGAGAGTGTTATAGAAGAAGATACACTAAATACGCTAAAAAAAATCACATAAAGCCTTTAATTTAGTATAACAGGCATTCCTTAGTGTGTACTTGAATATAATACGTTTGTTTTAATTACTTTTCTTTGTTTAGAAGTGGCCAGTGTATTATTAGTATTTGTTAGCTGCACTTGTCAGTGATTGTGTCGCAAGTTTTTTATGGAAATGTTATCACCAAAGACATGAAAGCCTTCAACGAGGTATATATTGGATTCAATAACAGACTTAAGACTTTTCACTGAAAATACTACAATCTCTACGTGTGTAAAAATTAAGTTTCTGGTTCATTTGGGCTTTCAGAATTTATACGAAAGCAAACTTATCGCTATTAAAGGAGCAAATACAAAACGATATCAAATGGAAAACGCTTTCCAAACTGTCACAAAAATGAGATCAATATTTACTTAGAATGAAAGAAGTTTAATCAGGAAGTTCCACAACATTTTGGCAAAGAAAACTACAAAACAGCAGCAGACCTGTGTGCAGGTCCTATTTGCCAGGAACTGCCTATAAAAGGATATTTAGGAGCAATTTATAAAAATGAAGCCTTTATTTAAAATTTTGTTTTCATGTTATCAATCAACAAATTACCATAAGATGAAGCAGACATAGCAGATTTCATAAAGCTAGAATCGTCGACCGTGCTTAACAGCGCAAACATCTAACAAGCAACGTCTCTAACGAAAAATAAACGACTTTAAAAAACTAAACCAAAAAATAGTAGTTAAGACATATCAAGAAAATGTCATTGTAATGCTAAAATTATTATTGTATGTCTTAACTACTATTATAAAACTCTTACCAAACTCCTTAGAAAATCAAAACAAATCTCCACTCTCTAAAAAGACTTTATATACACTATGCTAGAGGAACAACAGATAGATTGAGATTAATAAAATAATACTCCCTAAGTGTGAGGCAGTAAAGTGGTATAAGATTTAATAATTACTTTAATTAAAAACACAAAGTTTCGTGTTACTTGCATACGACTTTTGATCTTTACAAAAGAAAAGCTAAAAATACTAACCGTTATAGTGAATATAGGAATCCAATTATTTGAAATTATGCCTGATAGGCATTGTATTGTTTAGCATGATGTGCATGTTCACTTTCACGTTCACGTGTGTTTGGCTAGATATATCCAGAGTACATTCCGATATGTTGATATTAGGATTTATATTCAGGGTATGGAATCCAGTGCTATTTCCAAAGATTCACAATTTCTTCTCTTGGTTATGTTATAACAACGGCGCAACAGTTCTGGACCAACTAGAGAGAATAACGTCCCACAGGTCAGTAACCGAGGGAGGCAGGCGTTGGGTGGCTTGTGATTCATTCCGAAACCCACAAATGTCTGGTAGAAATCAAATCAGACATTGATTGGAAAGTCTCAGCTCCAAATCTAGTTTTGGATGTGAGGAGTCTTTTAAGAGGTTTCAACTGAACGTTGGGTGAATGGTTTCGTGGAGAATTGGTAGGAAATTTCTTGGTAGGATATTGATAGGAAATTTTTGACATTTCGAGAAAATGACAAGTCAGTTACAAAAGAGCTACTTATCCTTAAACATTAATTTATGCTAATGAATAAGAACTGAAAGAAACTGAGGTGATGAGTTGATTGCTGTCTGAATGATATCAGATGAATTGGGGCAACTATTGTAGCCAAAATCGTATAAGGCCGATTAATTCTACGAATTAATCGGCCGTCGGTGATGGAAGTACTCAGGTTAAAGCATCTATCCGTATCTTCTTGTGCACCTTCTTCAATAGCAGTAACCAATGCCACTGCGTCGTCCCGTTGATGCGCCATGACGTTCAGGTCGTCCGCGTAGCCAAGAATCCTAACTTGCACCCCCATGTCGACTCCACCTGCCACTTTCTGTGTGTTTCTAATTACATTTTCCAACACTAGATTGAAAAGAATCGGAGAAAGCCCATCACCCTGCTTCACACCGGTCTGTATTTGAAACGGGTTCTAAAGGTCACCTTCTGCTTTCACTCTTGCTCTCGAACCAGCTGCGCACACCTACACCATTTTTCGGAGTTTTAGAGGAATTCCCAGCTCTTCTAACACCTGCCATATTTTTGGGAGTATTATTGAGTCATAGGCTTTAGAAAAATCTATGAAAATATTATAAACTTCCCGGTTATATTCCTAACACTTATCAAAAACTTGGCGCAGCATGAAGAGTTGGTCTATTGTAGAACGGTTCCTCCTGAAGCCCGTCTGGTAGTCACCAAGACAATCTTCTGCATATGGTGTGAGGCGTATTAGCATGATGTCAGACAGCACCTTGTAGTCAGTCAACAGCAGTGAGATGCCCCTATAGTTGCGGCATTGAACCTTATCTCATTTCTTATATACTGGGGTGATTAGCAACTCCTTCCACTCGTCCGGAAGCCGTTCTCGCCAGATCATCAAGATGAGCCGGTGCAGCTGCTCCAGCAGGACGTTCCCACCCTTCTTCAGGAGCTCCGCCGGTATGCAATCCACTCCTGGAGCCTTATTATTTTGCAGCATGCGGATAGCACGAGTAATCTTACTAATGTCGGCTCTTCAATAAATGATTCAGCAGTTTGATAAGGAGTATAATTCTCCAATATTGACGTTCCAGCATTGATATTCAGCAAGTTTGCGAAATATCTACGCCACCGAGCGAGAGAATCTTTTGAGTTTGTTAATAGATTTTCACTTTCATCTCTAAGATGCTTCCTCTTTTCCCTGCGTAGACATGCATTCACCACTCTTCTCACCCTCTCATATGCAGCTTTCTTCCTGCTATCCGCTAGGTAGTTCAATAGTGCTTCCCTTCGTTTCGCTACAGCTTCTTCACACTCTCTATTAAACCATGCTTTTTCTCCTCCTCTTTCTCTTTCCCACAGTTCTCGAGGCAGCTAACGACCGTATTTTTGATGGTGTCCCACATCCCATCCGGATCATCCTCTTCCTCCTGTAACTCCCCAAAACGATTCTGCAACTCTAACTGGTACGTCCGCTTGCCTTCTGCTGTTTTCAACTTGTCCAGGTCCCATACCGATCGTATGGTAGAACACGCGGGCTTCTGAACCGCAATTCTATGCCTGAAATCGTAGGCTACCAGATAGTGGTCGCTATCTCCATCTGCTCCTCTGAAACTTCTCGCATCCAAGATGAAGCTATGGTGACGTTGATACACTAGTACCTAGTCTATTTGGTTAGCTGTTCTACCGTCCCGCGATCTCCAGGTCTGCTTGTGGACGTCTTTATGCGTAAACATAGTGCTCTTTACAAAGCATCCCATAGAGGAGCAAAACTCGCAATGTAATCTCTCACTACCCACGAAAGGGGAGCCACACACGCTCTCTCCCCAGCTTCGCATTGAAATCTTTCACTACTAGCTTGACGTCATAGGACGGTAGATTAGCACAAGTACGCTCAAGCACTTCGTAGAAACAATCTTTAGCTTCCTCCGAGCTCTCTTCAGTAGGCGCATAACAGTTCACAATAGACACATTTTGAAAACGTCCCTTAACTCTAATAGTACACAGCCGATTGTTCACAGGTTTGAAATCTAAAATATTACATAATAATTTATCACTAACTAAAAACGCAGTTCCGAATAATTTTCGTCCTCTGTCGTCACCACTATAGTATAGCTTGTACCCCTGATTGCTGGTCGAGCCATGTTCCGGTCATCGTGCCGCTTGTACAGCACAAAGTCCAATTTCATTCTGTCGCAAGACATTCGTGTCACATTAAAAAGAGCTCCTTCTTTCACCAAACTTCGTATATTCCAGGTCCCAAAACGATTAATAATCATCATCACAAAGGCGTCCGAATTCCGAGGCTTCTGCGGTGATTGCTTCGTAACCAATAGGGTTTTTACAGGACGGGTGGTTGGCCCCTCGCTAACCCTCCCCTTATATTAGGATTCCTTAACTAAATTGAGCACCATAGTACTAGTGACAGAAATCCTTAAGCAGTTGCATACAACAAAGTACTGTAATAAGCTTCTACTCAAATTAGGCTTAGTTGCTGGCACATTCTCTACCACTATAGTTTCATAAAGTATACTCACTAAAACCCAATAGACAATTTACACAAATCTATATGTAATGTGCTCAACCCAAACATCATAATTTTAAAAGATACTCCTCAAGAAAAATATTTCACTAAACCGCGTAAACAACTTTATACAGCTAAATCAACCACTAGCCACACGTCACAAAGCTAATCTATATGATGGGTTTTTTCTTTTTTTCTCAAATTTAATGATTTTTCTGCGTGATACTTTTCTTGCATTAGAAATGCCGCTTCAATGAAAACATCATAATCACTGAGCTTGGAATTTTTTAAAATAATTCTATGAGCCATGAGACTACACAAGTAATTTCATTGTACTCTGAAATTTCATGTGTTCTCCTGGTCAGATCTCCATATCACCTCCCCCCCCCCCCCCGTCTCCTTGAGACGCTAACTTACTTTCAGTTGAAAAGTTCTCTTAAGGTTCTACGGGTGCTGGAATGGACTCGAACCCAGGTCTTTTCACCGAATGGCATCTTCGATGCCAATCACAAAGACCCTGTTCATTGAAAATATCTATAAAAATCAGGTGTTAAACGATTTTTCCCTTTTCCAAGAATAAGACTATATTTCCACTCTCCAGAGGCTTACAGATCCAGAATTAGTGAAGACTGCCTCACGGAACACACACGCACGCACGCACGCACGCACATATATATATATATATATATTTTTTTTTTTTTTTTTAAGATTTGAATGACTAGAACCGAGATTTAAGTAGAAAGGTTTTAATATAAAAACACTACTAGTTTCGGCCTGTAACAGCCTTCTTCAGGTGACAATATAAAAGAAAGAAAAAACACTAAACATTGAGGGTTAAAAGACTATGAACGACATAGACAGTCTCTATACATAATTAGCACGAAAACGTTGTAGTTGTATTTGAAGCTATTCTTTCGTTTGCAGCATTGTTGGGAGAGTGCGTGCCTGTTGCATCACGTGAACGCCAGTACATGATTACAGCTGAATGACTATCTGGGAAGTTGTAGCTCAAGTTGTTATTTAGATGAACAGGGTTGAAGATGATTTCTCTAGATTCTACGATTTTTCTCTCTAGTTCGTCACTGCAACGGAAGATTTTAGTAGATTTTTCCCAGCAGACTTTGTGACTTTGGTTATCATCATTATGATTAGCTGAGAAAAGGATATGTCTCTTGTAAGTAATGTCCCTCATGTGTTATTCCAAACGTAATTCGACAGATTTGTCTGTCTGCCTGAAGTAAGGAATATCACAATCACACAATATTTTATATACACCAGGGTATTTTAGTTGATGATGACAAGGTTTTGGGTGGCTAATTAAGGAACGGATCTTTGGAAGTGGAGTGAACAAGGTTCTGATATTGTGTTTTCTTAGAACTTTTGCAAATTTATGTGAAACAGTACTTATGTAAGGAATAGATATATTGCCTTTGAATATTTTTATTTCTTCTGAGTGATGTCTAGGAGGATTAAGAAGAAATTTATCAATGATTTTCTTGGAATATCTATTAACTTCGAAAGAAGTTTTCAGATGGTTTATTTCTGTAAGAAGTTCGTTTGGGTCATCAAGAAGAGAATGGGCTCTATGTCCCAATGTGGAAATTATTCCAAGCTTATGAGGAAGAAAATGATGAGACTGACTGTGCAGATATCTGTTGGTATGTGTAGGCTTTCTAAATATCGATATTTTGAGTTTACCAGAAGAGCGAGTCAGTTTGACATCAAGAAAAGGTAAGGAATTATCCGTTTCAAGCTCGGCAGTAAACTTAATACTTTGATGTTGGCTATTGAGATATTCGAGGAAAACCATAAGGGATTCATGTCCATGGCTCCAAACAATGAAGACACCATCCACATAACGTTTCCAAACTTTAGGTGTTAAAATAAAGGAAGAAATAGCCTTGGTTTCAAAATCCTCTAAGTAAATATTTGCAAGAACGTTCCTTAATTAGCCACCCAAAACTTTTCATCATCAACTAAAATACCCTGGTGTATATAAAATATTGTGTGATTGTGATATTCCTTACTTCAGGCAGACAGACAAATCTGTCGAATTACTTATGGAAGAACACATGAGGGACCTTACTTACAAGAGACAGCGAGCCAGTGCATTATCAAGTCATATCCTTTTCTCAGCTAATCCTAATGATGATAACCAAAGTCACAAAGTCTGCTGGGAAAAATCTACTAACATCTTCCGTTGCAGTGACGAACTAGAGAGAAAAATCGTAGAATCTAGAGAAATCATCTTCAACCCTGTTCATCTAAATAACAACTTGAGCTACAACCTCCCAGATAGTCATTCAGCTGTAATCATGTACTGGCGTTCACGTGATGCAGCAGGCACGCACTCTCCCAACAATGCTGCAAACGAAAGAATAGCTTCAAATACAACTACAACGTTTTCATGCTAATTATGTATAGAGACTCTCTATATTGTTCATAGTCCTGTAACCCTCAATGTTTAGTGTTTTTTCTTTCTTTTATAATGTCACCTGAAGAAGGCTGTTACAGACCGAAACTAGTAGTGTTTTTTATATTAAAACCTTTTTACTTATACATATATATATATATATATCGTTGCTAATCTTTCGTGGGATGGATTTGAATTGACATAAAAATCGGTACTTAATAAAAAGCAGCAGAACCTTAACTTTGCGTGTAATACTTATAAACATTTATAAGTATTTAACGAAAATGCCTATAAAATTATCTTGTGAGTAGGGAAAAATAAAAGTAAACAACTTCTAGTAAAATATCTGAGCTTGGATCTTTGATATGTAGTGAAATGGCCTCTAGTATTAAATCATGTTAGAGAGCAATAAACTCTCTATTAAACACAAACACACACACACACACACACACACACACACGCACGCACGCAAAGCAAACATACACACAGTACTATATTTTAATCTTTTTCGTGCCGTTAAAATCTCTTCTACGTGTCTCTCGTTGTTTGAAATGGTGTTTTACTAAACTCGTCAATCGCATATCTGTATAGGTTCTTAGAGGCTATGTTATCATGCTAATTTTAATCTATTTGGATAAATTGGAATGTCTTTTGTAGTTCTTAATAATTAAATAGCTATCAATCCTTTGCAATTAAAATATATTTTCTCTTTCAATATGTTTACATAAAAGTTATGTTTACCAAGAAAGTACTCTACATAATAATTAATATAAATCAGAATATCCGTTAAGTAAATATTTCCTCTTATTCACTGCAGTTATCTTAAAGCTCGGAATAGGCCTATTCAGCTGGGACAGGAGTGGGAGAAAAACAATGGAAAATAGATGTAGTGGTTTCAACAGTTGTTTCTGTATCTCCGGTGGAAGTTTCTGTATCTCCGGTGGAAGTTTCTGTTTCTCCGGTTGACGTTTCTGTTTCTCCGGGACAAGTTACTGGTTCTTCGGTGGAAGTTTCTGTATCTCCGGTGGAAGTTTCTGTATCTCCGGTTGACGTTTCTGTTTCTCCGGTTGACGTTTCTGTTTCTCCGTGGCAAGTTACTGTTTCTTCTGTGGAAGTTTCTGTATCTCCGGTGGAAGTTTCTGTATCTCCAGTAGAAGCTTCTGTATCTCCAGTGGAAGTTTCTGTTGTTTGTTCAGTCTCAGTACTTGTGATGGTGGTGGTTATTCTCTATAAAGCAAAAGGAAGCATAAGAATTATGTTGTAATATAGCTAAAAGAGTGCAAAGAGAGTGTATTTTTACTTGAAGGATTTAAATACAGCACTATGATTAACATTGCGATCCATTGTTTCATTATTTCTTCCGCGTGGAATTTTTACAACCTTTGAATTTCTAATTATATATAATTCGAAAGTGTATAAAATTTCGCAATCCTCTTAGATCACAATTAATTAGCACATTTTGCTGAATTGCAGTTATCAGCAATATCTCTGATTAAAAATTATCTGCAGACCTAACTTTAACACATTAAATTTATTAAACAAATTCAATATTTACCTTGCCTGTTCAGAATTACATTTGGCTAAACGGGTATTATTAGGTTTATTAGCATAAATATTATGATAAAAATTATAGCAATATCTGACAATATTCAGACCTTTTATCCGCATATAACTCACTCCATTAATGCAGTCCTACGCTATATAAGAAATAACCAGAAAAACAGTCACTGTTATGTGCTATTAGAGTACTCGAGGGACATGGGGTCTTTTCATTTCTTGCCCTACAACTATGCCCTCTCTATAAACCTTACTATAATTGCTCTAAATTTCTACTCTTTCCCCTTCAATATTCCTTATTCCTCCTATGGGTTTAAATTTGGAAGAAGGCTAGTTCAGAAGCATTAAGGTAGCAGACCTACCACTGAACTATTCCATCGTCAGGCTAGTCCCCTGACATGGAGAACATAATCCTACTTGTAAGTTGACAGAAAAAGATAATCGGATTGAATCTATGGGAAACGACCCTGGAATGGAAAAGGGAAAACGAAAATGGAAACGACAAAATATAATACACATAGCAAACTGGAATGTAACAGGAATAGCATAAAAAGAAATAGAATTAGACCAGTTATTAAATGAAAGAAATTTTAAAATAGCAGTAATCACTGAAACAAAAAAAAAATTAAAAGGAAATATGAGAACCGAATATTTTAACATGATATACAGTGGAGTTGACAGAGACCAAAGAGCACAGGCAGGAGTCATGATTTGGATTCATAACTCCCTTTCAAAACAGTTAAAACATTATAAATTATGGAATGAAAGAATAATAGAAGCTTGAATAAAAATATATAGAAGCTATTTAACAATAATTGGCTTATGTGCCCCAGAAGAAGGAAGACAACAGGATAATATTGATTTTTATAATCAGTTACGAAACATATATAATAAAATAAATAAAAATGATTACATAATTTTAGCAGGAGACTTAAATGCAAGAATTGGAAACACGAAAATTAATAATAATATAGGAATACATGGGGAACATACTATAAACAGGAATGGTAAAAAATTGATTGACTTTGTAGTTTATAATAACCTAAAAATAATGAATTCCTTCTATAAACATAAAGACTACATAAATATACTTGGGCAGCAAGAGGATGGAAATCCATATTAGATTACTTCATATGAAATGAAAAGACATCAAAATTTTCACTAAATGTTAGAGTTCACAGGATATTAAATAAGCAGTGATCACTTCCTTGTTAAAATAAAATTAAGATTACCACCTAAATGGCTAAAAGTAACAAGAACAGAAAGAAAATATAAAACTAGTCTATATGAACAAAGAATTAACCAATATCTAGATAAAATAAAACAAAATGAAGAAATGGAAATCTAATGGCTTAATATAAAAACGATACTAAATGCAGAAGCAAATGAAAGCTTAGGGAAGACCAAAAAATTCAATAAAAGAAAAAACTGAAGATCTGGGATGATTATAATCAAAGAAATAATCAAAAAGAAAAAAGAAGCCTATCACAAAGGGTTAAGCAGTAAAAGATTAGAAGATGAAATAGAATATAAAAGAATAAGAGCCATAACTAAAAGAGAAGTCAGAAAAAGACATAGAGAATCATGGAATAAATTTGTTTCTAATTTAGAACATGATTTATATAAAATAAGACCCAATATATATAATATTTTGAAACACTTAAATGCAGATACCAAAGAAAACATAAAATTAAACACTGAATTGAAATTAGAAGAATTTCTAAATTACTGCACAGAACTGTGGACAGACAAATATTTTGAAAAAGACAACTGGCAAACAATTAACGAAAATGAAAAGGAAATAACTAAAGAAGAATTAGAAATCAGCCTGAAAGAAACAAAAAACTGAAAATCACCTGGAGAAGATAAGCTAGGTTCAGAACTATATAAATACAGAGGAACAATATTCAAAGAAAGACTCTTACTATTTTTAAATAAAATTTACCCAACTGGTATCGCCCTAATAGAATGGAAAAAAGCAATTGTGGTTTCTATCTTTAAAAAAGGTAAGAGAGATGACCCTAAAAACTATAGAGGTATCAGTATACTAAATTCCTGTTACAAAATATATAGCGGAATCTTAAATAACAAACTCATGAAATATTCCGAAAACTTTATTATAGATGATGGATATAGAGAATGGATTTAGAAAAGGACGATTATGTATAGACTCGGCCTTTTGCCTAAAATTAATAATAGAGAAAAGAAGAGAATACAATTTAGAAACACATACCGCATTTATTGCCTTTGATAAAGCATTTGACAAAGTTAAAAGAAACATATTATTTAACATATTAAAAGAAAGACAAATACCAAATAATATCCTAAAAGCTATCACAAGTATATATGAAAATAATCAAATACAAATAATATTAAATCACTATCATATACGAGAGAGATAAACCAAGAGGTCCGACAAGGATGTCCCCTCTCAGCAACTTTTTTTAATATCTACTTAAATGAAATAATAATAAAATGGAATAAAAATTTACATCAAGGAATTAAACTTTCTCCTACAGTTAACTTAAACATTCTCCTCTTTGCCGACGACCAAATAATAATTACAAATTCTGAAGATAACTTGCAGAAAGCTATTTTAAATCTAAATGAGATATACAAAGATTATGGTATGATAATATCAACAGAAAAATGAAAACCTATGGCCTTTAAAGGACAAGATCCAGCAAGAACTAAAATAGTAATAGATAACAAGATCTTAGAACAGGTGAATTCATTTAACTACCTACGATGTATGATCACACATGAAAATGAGAAAGATATAAACGTAAAAATTGCAAAATATTTAAAAATAACAGGTGTAATTAACCCTATATTTAAACCAAACCTAGTTCAAAAACAAACCAGGCTAAAAGTATACAATACATTAGCCCTACCAGTCTTAATGAATGGAAGCGAAATCTGAACAATAAAACAAAAAAGGCAAACAAAGATTAACAACAGCAGAAATGAAGTTTATGAGAAAAACTGCAAAGTATACTCTATTTGATCACAGAAGAAACGAAGATATTATGAAAGAATTAAACCAAGAACCAGAAAAAAAATAGAAAAAATTAAAAAGTATAAACATAAATGGGTGGAACACGTTCAAAGAATGAAAACAGAAAGATTACCAAAACTAGCCTTAAAGTACAAGCCATTAGGAAAAAGAAAACCAGGACGTCCTCTTAAACGATTCAACGATGACTTCTAAGGCCGGAACAGACCATGCTAGGCCTAAATCCTTGATACGCATAATGATGATTATGATTATGATATTGCTGAATTGCAGTTATCAACAGTATCTCTGATTAAATATTATCTGCAGAATTAACTTTAACATATTAAATTTATTAAACAAATTCAATATTTAGCTTGCCTGTTCAGAATTACATTTGGCTAAACGGGTATTATTAGGTTTATTAGCATAAATGTCATGATAAAAATTATAGCAATATCTGACAATATTCAGACCTTTTATCATCATATAACTCACTCCACTATTACAGTCCTACGCTATATAAGAAATAACCAGAAAAACAATCACATCCCCCTGCTCACACAAATATAGAGTTATCAATAACAGTTGTTATAATCTGAAAATTAAAATACTTTTTTGGGGGTGAAGCATCTTCGTGTGAAGGGTATTCATTCGGAACTTTTTTTTTTCCAAAATTCGGAAATTTTTTCAAAAGCACAAAAGTAGATGGAATGAAGAGAAGCGTTTATAATTTGGTAATATGTTTAGAGATAAACCGTGTACGGATATTCACCAGTGTCTGTGTACGTTCTTAAATTATTGACAATGATATCGGCCAATCTGTTGGAGCAAGGCCCATCATAAAAAGGCATAATGCAGGAACAGAGCGCCAATGAAAAAGTTGCTGGAGAAAGAGTGGTTGTGCGGGCTGGCGTGTGTGGGCGCGCGTGTGCGTGTGTGTGTGTGTAAGAGAGAGAGAGAAATCTATTAGATGCATTGCCTTCTCTAGACAATCTAGAATTAATTGTGTAAGTTTTAATGCACGTATTTTAATTATGAAGGCTTTTTATATACGTAGATTACACAACTTCGAAAACAGTTGGCTTTTTGTAATACATCACAATCTCATTAGAGTTTGAGTAACGGCAGAAATTTCACGATTATATTAATTAAATTTGCCGGCTTAGTTGGCAGAGGGACTAGCAATTGCAATGTCATTTTCGTGTTGTAGTTGTTTTTTTTTTTCATGAATAAACAAATATGGTTTAATATGTCCTTTTGTCTGAGAACATTCAAAAGCCAATCCCATATTTAACTATATAAAATTCGGAGCACCATAATTTGCAAGGTTGCTTACATATCACCTATGCCTAGGAATTGGTACCTCTCGCAAATTCCGGCATTCTTTATTATACAGATCGTCCCTAATAATACCTGAAGCATTTGTTCAATAGAGCTATATCTCCTGAAATGTTATGATTTGTTACTTTATCATTTAGCAAATAATTTCTTTAGTCACATTAAAGTGGAACAGTGGTAACTTGATGAAGGAAAAAACATATTTTAGGGTCTCGTAAGAAAATTTAATTCGATTGTAACTATTTCTGTAACATCCCAAACTTTGAAACAGTCTCCAAGTGGACATTTCTTATATACAAGCTCTTCTGCATGAGAACATAGAAGCGAGATGTTTGAAATTTGATTTTATATCAGGAAAACAGCCCAAGTTTTAAAAGTGTGAATTTCACAACCTTAGCTGAGGTAGAAATCAGTCCATTGTGAATAAAAAAAAAACGAAAAGGAAAGAAAATGAGCTCTCCTGAAGAAAAACAAAAAACTAAACAGAGAAAATCCAAATAGAAACCATCTTTAGGAAAGTTATTCTCTGTATAGCTGTTTGGGTCAAAATCCTCCTTTAAAATTTTAAAATAATATCAGTATAAAAACACATATTTTGCATAATATAAACACTTGCTCCAGATAGATATTTGAATTTAAACAGTAATAAATTCAATATTTAAAAAAGATTTAATATGGGTTTTGCAACCCTGAGTTTATGGTGGTCATTATCTATTACTGACATATCTATTTTCACTTTACCATGATGTGAAAATCACAGTTCAGCTAAAGAAGCGCCATCTATCAGATGATATTTTTAAGATTTCAATAATAAATCTCATTAGTTTTAAAATAATTGTTTCATTAGAAATATGGGTATTAATTTTACACATTTGTCTTATTTTCAATGCCTTATTTTAAATAGATAAATCAAATGTTTATTGAAAATAGATATTTCTGAAGATTGTTTGAAAGAAATGCAATGCTATGACAGGAATCAGATTGAAGGAGCCGATGCATAAATTTGAAAATTGCTATTGTAATATATTACAGAATAATGTATAAGGGTAATGGAAGTTTTGAAACTTGCAAAAAATCTTTCACGTGATTTTTATCACTGTGTTAACACGTTTTATTCTCGTGACACGATATAAACGTGAGAAACATTAGAGAGAAAGTGAGAGTAGAAATTATGACAGTTTGAATTATTTCTTAACTTTCATGAAAAGCTTATGTATGACATCAAGACGCTTTAGTGTGGTCTAAACTACTTAAAATGCAGCAATCATCAACACAGTATCTACTGGACACTTGAAAACTTGTTTGTGAATGTACGTTCATTCACCAAATATCTAAGAAAATTATCCAAAACAAGTGTTATGGAAATTTTACTTATATTTTATAATTTATAGATTTTTGACAAAGGAGAAGGTGCATAATCTACATCGAATTAAATTATGGATTAAGGCAACAATAAAATATTGATATTTTTTAAAGAATTCTTGGAGGACGGGAAGGATTTCATTCTAGCAAGAATTATTTCGAATGGGATCAAGAGAATGGATGCATTATTCTACGAAAATTCTGGAAGCCTTACAGCTTGATGCCGATGTTCGCAATAGGACTCAAGTTCAGAGTGGCTGATGTAAGGGTTTTACTTAGAAGTAAACATTCACGAGAAATCTTTATTCAGATATACGTGAACGTCTCTTACACACTACATATGTAAAATAGTTGGTCACTTGCGTCTCCACGTGTTCAATCAGTAGGGAAAAAAGTCACATTACTTGTCCAAGAGTCATAACTGTGGTCCTAAAACAGCCCCAGGAAAGAGATCGTCGTCGTCTGAGAAGGATTGTAGGGACAAACAGACCTTTCTGTGTGCAGCAATTGACCGAAGCATTTAATGAAAGCTGTTCCCTATTAATAACTCACCGAACTATGTTCAGAGAATTGAAGAGGATCTGTATTGACAATCGCATGCGTACGCGGAAAACCAATGATTTGTGCAAAGAACCCGAAAGTTCGTTTGTCGTGTCAGGAATACCGTGACTGGAAACTGGAGGACTGGAAAAACGTTAATGTGGTCCGACGAATCACGGTTCATCTTATTCCGTACCGAACATAGGCAGGGAGTTTGGTGGGAGCACGATGAATCAATGAACCCAATTTGAATTGTAAACACACTCAAGATTCTGGAGATGGGTCAGAGAATGATCATTTTCTGTTGGTACAGCACGGGTCCGCTGATATTGTTGGAAGGTAGGCAATCCTCCAAGGAATATCTGAACATTGTTGCCGATCAATTCCATCCTGCAATGTTGACTTTTTTTTATACAGCAGGTGGCGGTCGTTTTCATGATCGACAATGCTGTTTGTCGATCTCGCAATAATTTTTCAGCAGTGGTTCAACGAGCATGACAGTGACTTCCACCATCTTCCCTGGCCACCACAAAGCCCGGATCTGAACCTCATTGAGAATGTACGGGACTTGTTTTTTTTTTTTTTTTTTTTTTTTTTAAGAAAAGAAAAAGATCGCAGAGCAAAGTCCTCTTCCGTCAAATCTGAGTCAGGTAAAGGACTGTCTGGCGAACGCCTAGTACGTTGTCGACATACCAGGCGTTGTGGAATCTATGTCAACATGTGTGCTATAATTCGACCTAAAGGAGATTCTAGAAGGTATTAATTAAAAGTTTCTATTTCAGTGGAGAGTATGTGTATAATATATAGGAGGACTTTTAAGAAGATGTTAAGAGTTTGGGAATAGTTGATAGACTTACTGATATTCTGATGAGGAAATGGATAAAGCGCATAAGATATACTTTAATATATCTTTGAGCTTGATCACACAAATTGGAAAAGTAAAGTCAATTGGAAATGTGAAAGTTACAAATTAAAACTACTTCACTTTTCGAGTAGTTTAACTTTAGAAATTCAAACTTGGGGAAAAAAATTACAAACAGAATTTTTTTATAATCTTGAGAACGTATAGGCAACGAATGGATCTTAGTAATGAATGGACATAAAACATTTAATCCGATGATGGTTAAAATGGAAGATTTTTAAATATGGCACTATGTAACATGATGCATCAAATCATACAAATGCTTCTGTCTCTCTCTTCTCTCTTTGGCAGATAGAATCATTCAGCATGAAGGAAATTTCTGAACGTGTATAGCTTATTTCATAATTAAACTTCACCCCTGATTGTGAAAGATCTATAAAAGCACGCTTTGCTAAACAAATCGTTGTTATACTATTGCATAAATGAATGCTGTGAAATGTATTAAATTTATTAAATTTCCATTGGAAATGCTTCAATATATTTGCAAAATAACTAATTTATTTAATTAATTAGTATTATAGGAAGTTATCTGATATTTAAAACAACTTACCGGTGGACATAGTACGCTGCACTGACCAGTTTTAATAGAAATTCCTAGAATTCTCAGTAATTTGATTTGAACCGTTAAGCTTACTGGAAAAGTTCCCTGTAACAACAACAAAACAGTTCTTTAATATATAAATATATAAAAAAAATTGAAGTATTTAAATATTCCATAAAGTATGGGTATGTTTAGATCACATACCGAACAGTGATCAGGAACTGGAATAATGCCACTAATCACGCATTTGCATGAAGTGCAGACCTCAAGATCAAGTGAGATCTCCCCGATTTTCACCTCTGCTTTCACAATTGATGTGGGTAGAATCAAAGGTATGTTTAATATAGTTCCTAAGAGACCTAAAGAATGATCGTACAAAACATCAATTAATGCATGTATTACGTAAATTCAACAGAAAAAAAATACTTTTTCATCATAACTTAATATAAACAGATTTCTTCAGAACTGATGAGTTAAATAATCGAAATTATTTATAACGTAGATATAATATTACCTGCCATAAATAACGCATCATTATTTTTTTTTTGTAGCGGCTATCACTAAGTTCTGATATGCGTGTCCTTTTCTAATTTCTGTTTTCAATGAAAAACCTGTTTCAATGTGTAAATATAATCTTGAAATGATAAATTATAATTAAATACAGAGCAGATACTATGAAAAAAGTGTACACTTCTTTCTCTGTCACATTCACTTGCAATATAATATATATAATTCTGTGGCAAGTACCATATTCCTTTCAATGTATTCGAAACAGGTTTCTGATTCAGAATATTTTAATAATAAGTGATATACCTTTTTACTACTTCTAAACGGATAATATATGATTTATACATTAATTCGTCCCCTCTGTCTTCTTGGCTCTACTTTATACTGATATGATTGCTCGCATAAATGGTCTTGATCATTGCATTCCAATGGATGCTTGCGAATGGCATAGCGTTTACTCATGTGACTTTGTTCAAGGTGCTTGTTCTGAGAGATGTATTGTTTTTCTCGATGGTACATTTGTGTCTGTCAGTTGGTGGAGCCATCAGATATCGAGATGAATTTAAAAATCCTTCCCGGTCACCAAGTAAGATTTAGAGTGGTCTTTTAAATCACCCTAAGATTTTGGAAAGGAAGCTCCTCACGTAAACAGAATATTCGTCGCAGAGAGTTTTGGAGAGAAACCCTCGTTTCAAATTCTTTCTCTCCTTACATTTGACAAAGCTCAATTTAACAGTCAGGAACATATCTCTTATCTCGGAATTACCATTGCTTCCAGCCGCAGAGGAAAACAAATAGATGGGGATTTACCTAGGAAAAAACACGCTCTCTTATGTGGATAAAAACTGGGAAACACTAAATAAACGGTTCAAGCAGGTTCTAGGAATGGGGACAGCATTACGAGCCTCTGCCTCCACAAGAGGGAGATCAATAATTGTCAACCAAATAGCCACCAGTGTCCTTTGGCATACACTAAAGATTCTCACTCCACCAGTGAAATTCATCAAACAAATAAAGTCAACCATCTATCGATTCATATGGAACAAAACAAACTAGCTGTCCTACTCCAAATTATGTATTTATCTCAAAGATTGAGATCAAAACTTGACCTCCATTGACAATAGGATAACAACGTTTCGCACTCGATTTCTCCTTAATGCCCTACAACAGAAAATAGCACACAAATGCACCACTGAATATATTTTTACCTCTGCCGCTAGAAGTCTCTCTCTCTCTCTCTCCACAACCTTAAGAATGACAACAGCGCACGTGCCAGTGCATCTAAAAAACTTCTACAAAGATGACCTTCGAAGATGGAAGAAGCTAAACCTCCAGCACACAGTGAAAACAGCACCCCTTCCTGAAATCCTCAAGGAATCCATCTTCCACAACACGATGGTAAGAAACCCGACCACTCAGAAAAAGATTTTCTTCCCTCCATGGAGCTGGCGAGGCGTAAGGATCTTGGGTGACATTCTTTCTCCGAGCCTCACCTGGCGCTTTCCAAACTCGCTCGAAAACCTGAATACGGGAATCAGGCTGAGCAGATACACTGTAAAAGCCGCTTTTCAAGCCTCTATGCCTGATAGCATAACGTAAGAGGGGCGTAGCCCTCCAAACTCAGAAGATCCGGTGCCTATCGTTCTGATAAAAACTAATAATTCATTGGAGAAACTTACATCCAGCAACACCAACAAAATCTACAGCACTCTAATACAACAGTCGAACGAAAGTACTATATTGGGAAATCCTGCATCATCCCACCAAACACCGTTTCAATGAGACCTACCATATCGCACAAGTACCATCAAACCCGACGCAGATATTCAGTGGAGAATGTGGCACAATATATTAACCACTCCAACTATATTAAGAAAAGTTAACTCAGATATCTCAGATAACTGCCTGTTCTGCTACCGATCAGGAACAGTCCGGCATATCTAATTGGAATGCCCAGTCAACACCCATTTAATCAGTTTGTCTCGGGAAACGGCAGCTCTCACCTGTGGTAGTCTTCATACAGGAGAGGAGTATTTCAATCTCGTCCATGCAGAGTCAAATAATCATTCATTCTGCAATTACCGCTTCGTCACCGCTAAAGCAGTAATATACAGCTTCTACCTCAGACATAGAAGACCAGACAGCTCAGTAACTTCACAGAGAGAGGCAGCTGACCAACTCATTGCAGCCTTCAAACAAAAGGTGAGAAGTCGGATCCTACACGAGCATCACCACCACAGGCAAAACAACACCTTAGATCTTTTCCACCAAGACTGGAATTTATGGAATCAACTCCTGGCTGAGCAGGGCAACTGCATCATAGTCCACTCTGCGGCATAGAAATGACCCCCCCCCCAAAGAAAGGGGGAAGAAAGAACTTTGTGCTTAACAGTGCGAATATTAATCAGCTGTCACTCCCATGTAAATAGATAATGTTGTCCTATAGTAACTGTTATTTTCTTACATATACATGTCAGATTTCAATGTTCTTATACAATATCATGTCAAAATAACTGTCAATGGCTGTAAATTAAAAACAAACATGTAATTCACCTTATAACTGATATTTCGATGTAAAATACCTCAACAAGAGTATGAGCATGTAACCTCTCTGCCTGACTGCAGAGAACCAAAAACCGGTTAATCCTGTACATAAGATGGTTATGTTTACAATTAAAAAAAAAATCCATACAATTAAAAAAAAATCCATCTATCTATCTCTCAGGATCAATATCCGCACTGCCTCTTCAACAGATCTTTACATGAGCATTGTTCAGCAGAAATACCATTCATTATGTCCCCATTTCTGCAAAACCTACGAAAATACGACTATACAGCCACTCAACGTTCTTTTGTACTTGAACCTCCGAATGAGATTGAGACACCATCATTAGAACTGTTGTGCAACTGGACTTTGAGAGCTTGGGACATGATTTCGCCATTAATAATTAATTTAATTACAGAAGTATTGTCGCTAAAAGATTCAAATATATCGCGTGATGGTGAGCGGCCGATCAGGAAAATAATGTTGATAATAGACATTTAAATGCATTCATTTTATAAATAATGTGTTATAAATTCATTTTATGAATAAAGTATAAATTATAATGAATATGAGGATTTAATTCTGAACGTCAATTTAGTTTTTTCTGAAATGCTTTAGTTTCCGAATATCCCGCGTATATCTCGCAACAGGATTTTTTAAGTTTTAATTTTGGGAAAAAAGTGCGAGTTATATTCGAGTGAACACGGTATTGTGCTTAATTGTGGTGTGGGCTTCCACGTTAGATTTTCTTAAGTTTATTATTATTTATTTTTGAGTCATTAAAATTTTCAAATATATTTTCATAGATATTTGAAAATCAAACAACTGTTTTTGATTTAAGATATATTTTGAAGTGTACACTTCATAATTTTTGAGAAAATAATTTATCACAAATTTATTCATAATTTATAATTTATTGCCGAAACTGTGTAATAAATATTGAAATTTTTAATTTCGGCTATGCAAGAACAAATTTTAGGAAGCAAGAATTTGGGGAGTGGGGAGAGAATAAGTGAAGGTGATGTAGCATTTTCTGTATTAATGAAAAATTTAGTGTACTACAGAATATCTTAACTGTAAAACATAACATCAAAGCTGATATTATTTCAATTACCTATGTCAATGCAGATAGAGACCCCACAACCATCTGGACCGGGTATACACTCAGAAACATCACCAACTTGCGTAAGGCCTATGAGAATGAATTAGAATAAAATAAAAATCGACAAGATGTAAATTCTATCATAAAAAATGAATTTTACTTCAGTTTTAAGCACAAAATCATGAACATACTGAAAAAGGTTTTTAAAAAGTTTTGATTATTTGTAAAAAGTTCAATTTTTATTATTTTATTTTATTCACTAAGTCCTGCCGTGGATTACACTATTCCGAATAGTTTTAAACTATTAAATCTTGTCTATTGCGCTTGTTGTAAAAATAGTACGCGAGTGATATAGATGCTGAAATCTAAGCAGTGGCGTAGCTAGGGGGGGGGGAAGGCAATCCGCCCCGGGCGGCAATTTTCACGTGAGACACAATTTTATTTTTCGACGATTCTTCTATTTATGTTAACTTAGTAATTTTATAATTAATAATAAGTTTTCAACAACTATACTTACAACTAAAATAAACATAGTGTTTTAATTTCTTTCCCTACGTCGTTTTGACTTTTTGTAATATTTTTCGTGTGTATTGAGAGGGGCGGCGAAAGCTCTAGCTACGCCACTGAATCTAAACACATAAGTAAGATCCCAGATATATATGATAAATCGCTATCTTTTCTCTGCTCTGAATTCAATTTTAACTTCAACAATAAATAAGTAAATTACGTCTTCACATTTTAATATACAAAAATGTAAAACAGTTTAATAATAGTAAAATACATTAAAAAAATCGCAATATTTTGAATTTTAACCACAATTTAAAATCTAAAAAAAGATGATTAACTAATGATCACATCTTATCTGGTTTTTGGAGCAAAAATATGCCACGTAAAAAGAACATTTATGCCTCATAGCTGTGTCTGGACCTCTCACGAAAAAAAACAGTTTCTTTGTTTCTTCGGAAAACCACTTTTCTGAAAAGCACTTTATCTTGGAAATAAATGTAGATTTCCTATTTCTTATCCAATACATCAAAAGTTAGGATTTGACAATAAAATCTTCAAATTCGAACACTGTCTAGTGTTTCTCCGTAAAAAAACCTTCCAGAAAAATCACACAAAAATGTCTCTTCCTTCAACTTTCATCTTTAAGATTCACAATCATTTTCCTCTTCCTGTACGAAGGAT
The DNA here is from genome assembly GCF_054136105.1 of Typopeltis vanoorti. Taxonomy (NCBI): domain Eukaryota; kingdom Metazoa; phylum Arthropoda; class Arachnida; order Uropygi; family Thelyphonidae; genus Typopeltis; species Typopeltis vanoorti. The sequence goes on from NC_143553.1 coordinate 113,524,083, forward strand.
TCACAAGGAAAAAATGATTGAACATTTAAAATTCAACTCGCTGAATCATCCGTAACAGCCGTTAAATCATTACTGGATTGATGGAACTTTTGATATCCGATAAACATTTCTCTTCCTATATGAAAACTTCATTAATAAAATTCCAAAGTTCCTATAACTATCTTCATCAACTGTTATTTCAGTGACTCTTTAACATAACAACTAAATAGCATTGAAAAAATATTTTTTTCTGACACTCCAGTACTCATGGAACTTTCTTCTAACTCGTTCTAAAATCTCTTCCATATCTCAACACATCTATTTCGCTCACATCCACAATCCTATATCCAACATTCACTCGCGCACGATACTTCCGGTTCCTCTTCAGTCGTGAATTAAGCGAAACCGTCGCCATTATATATTATCTTCACGACGCTTTGCTTGAAAGTGGTAAAAACTCACATTTTCAGTCAACTAAGTAAGTCTTTTCAACTTATATATTTTAAACATACATAAATATTAAACTATGATATTAATTTTCGGTAAGACTAAAAAGTGAATCTACTACTTTCACTTCGTTAAAAATTAACGACTACACGTAAAAACTATATATTCACGACTACTATATATAAACAATGCAAAATAATATATATATATATATATAAAAGAATGTTAAAAAAATCCGCTAACGCCTTTTTATTCCCGTATATAGGGAGTAGGCGAGGCAGAATAATATATACATATAAAAATTAAGCAATTAATCGAGCGTTTCTCGCAATGACACTAACAATCGAACCTGGTAATTTGAAACCGAATATTTAAATTTACACTAATTTACACAAATATATTCTGTAGAACATCTGCATGGAATATACTGATAGTTACTGATTTAGTTAGATACTACAATTACCAAGAATACTGGTATTGTAGACCTATATTCTCGGTATTTAAATATATTTAAATATATTGCTGGGTAATACTAACGTCTAACGGAAACGTATACCCTACTAGGCGAAAATACATAGACTGTTGTTAAGTTTGTTTTAGATTTACGTCAGAAGAAACTAAAGCTGTTAGATCAGTGAATATTCGTCTGTAAATTGTGTGTTCTTCTGGTTGGTTTGCAAGCTTTTATAGGACTGAAACGCCTCCTTCGGAAAGAAAAACCATATCACCCCCCGTATGAGACCGATTAATACACCTGCATGCAAAAATCTTTGTATTTGTTCTCATGCGATCCCGTTTTTTTTTTTTTTTTTTTTCTATCAGAAGTGGGAAAAGTTTAAGAAGTCCATCCCAGGACTTCTTAAACTTTTCCCACTTGTGACCCTTTTCGCCCGAGAAATTTTTACGCAACTATATAAAATAGGTATTTAAATTTTATAGCTACATAAAATTACACATTTACAGATAATAAATTTATTTTAAAACATTTGTTTGTTATACATAAAATTTTACCATTTACAAGGGCTGTTCAATAAGTAACAAGACTAATTTTACTGTCGCGAAACCACTCATCACAATATTAATTTCTGTGGAATAAAGAAATGTTGCTGTCTGTATTAACAAAAGAGGTTGATAGATGGCGTGTACGGGCTGATGTGCCAGAGTGTCACGTGACTAAACGCAAGCTTGTTTCGGCGCGCATTCGAGCCGCGATCAGTCGTCGAAATGGAAGCGTCCTTGGAACAGCATTATGCGATTAAATTTTGTGTGCGTTTGCAAAAATCGGAATCGGACACTTTTAACATGATACGCGAAGCTTTCCACGATGAAGCAATGTCGAGGGCAAGTGTTTTTCGCTGGCATAAAACTTTTAAGGAAGGAAGGCAAAATGTGAAAGATCTTGAACGGGAGGGAAGACCTTCAACGTCCATCATAGAGACAATGATCAACACAGCAGAGATTATCATCAAAGAGGATCGCAGAATTACAGTACGCCAGCTGCATGTTGTCCTGAATATTTCTGTGAGAAGTGTTCACTCAATCATGGATGAACATTTGGGACTGAAACGTGTTTGCACCCGATGGATTCCCATACTCTTGACACCGGAGCAAATGCAGCATCGAGTGGATGTGTGCACAGAATGGAAAGAAAGACTGGAACAAGAAGGCGACAACTTCTAAAAACGCATCATTACAGCAGATGAAGCTTGGTTGTATCACTATAACCCTACAATGAAACAACAACGCAGTGAGTGGAAGCATCCGTCTTCTCCCCCCCCCCCCAAAGAAAGCAAAAACTGTAAAATCGCCTGGTGAAGTTATGACCATAATGTTTTTTGACTACGAAGCGCTGTTTACCAACACGCTGTAGAACCTGGGAATACTGTAAACGGCTCATACTATGCGGATGTTTTACGGACAATGGTACAGCACGTCAAAAGTAAGCGTCCATTGCTGAAGAATGGCTTCTTATTGCACCGCGATAATGCAAGGCCACATATTGCTGTTGGTATAGTGGACGTTTTGCAGAAGAACAACATAGATATCCTACCACACCCTCCATACAGTCCTGATCTCGCACCGTGCGATTTCTGGCTGTTTCCTCAGCTCAAGAAACCACTAAGAGGCCGCCATTTCGAAAGCAACGAAGCATGTGTAAAAGCTGCGGAGGCGGTTTTGAAAGAACTCTCAAAAAACGGACTTTCACATGTGTTTAAGAAGTGGACGCAACGTTGGGACAAATACATCGCGTCTCACCGTAGTTACTTCGAAAAAGACCATGTAAATGATGACGATTAAAGGTAATCTGTTTTCTGTATAAATATAGTCTTATAACTTATTGAACAGCCTCCGTATTAAAGACGAAAGCAAATTTGCATACTATTGAGATGGTGTGCTTGTTTATTTTTACATAAAGAATTACAATACAATCGTCTCGAATCTGAGCAGAGATGTTTCTGGCAGCGTTCGTTAGCGTTGCCTGGCGTGACGTCATGCGCAGTGCAAAGTGTGCATGCTGTGTGTTCAGAGCCAAGGCTGTAGTGAAGTCGCGCGATGCAACACGGGCAAGCGCTAACAGAAACACCACGAATTCATTACGCGTTTCATTTTGAATTAATTTTCGGTCGTTGCCTATTCAGAAACATTTTAGTGTTATCAAAATGTTGTTGCAACCCACACATTCAGTTACGCGACCCCATATGGAGTCGCAACCCACAGTTTAAGAAGCAGTGGTCCATACCGATGAGCTACGAAGACTCAGGATAGATAGAAGAAATTTACCCGTTTGAGATGTAGTATCAGAAATATCGTGATGGAGGACGTTCAGCTCATTGGTTAAAGTATTAATAGTAAATGAAATAGAGGAGTAGTCGGCATGATTGTTGGGAGTGGTCTGTGAATAGTACTCCTGCATGAGTTATTCAGAGAATTTCAGTTAGCGTTAATATGGACCATCAACATAAAACTTCTTCAAAAGCAGAAAATCGTTAAAGTAATTCATGCGCGCAATAGGATTATTGAAGAATAAAAAATTCAACACATTAAAGTATGTTTCTTTGAATCCCTTGCTAATTTAAACCAACATACCAGTACTATAATCTGTAGTACTGGCATGTTGTACTGTAATGAATTGCTCTCTGTAGGAATCCCAGGAGCAAGGAGATTGAAATTATTCGGAATTACAACCCTTGATTCTCACAAACTTATAAGTGTCTTATCAAAGTAGAAGATGGCAGACAGCGAAAAATTTAATTATTACGATTCTGCAAACTTTGAAAGAGTTTCTGTTTTGTACTGTGTGCTATCCGACGAACATATTGTTTGAAACTTAAAAGAAATCAACCAAAATACCAAGCAGTACACAACATGTTGTTCGAAAAGCTTAATTTGGACCCACGATTTGGATTATAATTAAAACAGTTAAAAAGCTGGACACTCATGAAGGTGCTGTTGCTGTCGAAAATCACGAAGGGAAAAGTGGATATAGTGACAATAGTATATTAAAATCAAGGATAATAAAATGAAGAGAAGATTAAGTGTGTGTGTGTGTGTGTGTGTGTGTGTGTGTGTGTGTGTGTGTGTGTGTGTGTGTGTGTGTGTGTGTGTGTGTGTGTGCGCGCGCGCGCATCATGATATGGCCTGGTTGGCCGAGTGGATAGCGTATCCGCTCTCCAGCCAAAAGGCTGCTGATTCGAATCCTGCCTTGGCATGGATGTTTGTGATTGTCTATAGAAATACCAATGGTGGTCGGCTGTAGATGACGTTGGTGAAGTTGCGGTCAGTTGGTGATTGACTGGTGGAGACAGAGTTGTATAGCAGGTGCCCTCCCTCGATGAGTCCTTGGACCCCCCTTGAGGTGTCAAATAATATTAATAATAATAATAATATTTATGAGAATCAGTTCGCTAGTTGGAGTTTGATGAGTTTATCTTCTAACAAGAAGGAAAAAATACGTGGAACGGCTTCCTCGGAGGTTGATTATATATATTTAGGCTAAAACAACCATATAATTTTTAGTTAGTTGTTATAGCTGGCGAATAGGTTAATTATAATTTAAGTCTAATAATTATCTAATTTGAATTGTTGAACATGTTAGTAATGTGATGTATCTGTTTATAAAATGCGTCAAAAGTTAACACATAACGAAAATTATAAAGATAAATAAATAATCAATAAAATAAATAAATTCCGTGTAATGATACAGCGTTTCCCCCTTTATACGGGAGTTCACGGTGCCATCTAGTCCCCCCTCCTCCCCCCCCAAAAAAAAAATTTTTATCCGGGCTCCGGAACCGGCATAGACTGACGAATCAGACCTATGGCTGGGTCAGTATTCCTGACTGTAATCCTTGTGTGTCCTCGGACCGGTTTGCCTGCTTGCGGGATGAAAAACACCAGATAAACTGGCGGAAAAAACCTTGCTGTCGCCGCCCATGACCGGCTAACTTGTCTATGGCTGAAGAAGATCCTTGAGCTCCTCAGGTCGTTGACGGGAATCGAACCTAGGACACTCCTTCCCCATGCATATGGTTGCGAAGCGCTAAGCCACTAGGCTAACCGCGCGGACAATAATTAATAAATAATAGTGTTTGAAGGAAAATTGCTAAAAACGACCAGGAAGACGACTAGGGTGGAGATCAATGTTTTTGAGTCCTTCTAAAGACAATATATAACAGCTAATCAAATTAATGGTCAAGTACGCACCACATTTCTTGAAGAAATTGTCCAGAACAAATTTAAAATTAAATATTTATTTCCTTGAACTATTACTAGAATTCTCATCGACAAAGTGATGATTTTATTAACTTATTTTACTCCATAATAAAATATAATAAGGCCACGTAGCTCAGTCGGTATAGACGAAGCCCTTTGGTCGGAAAGATCAGGATTCCCGTTCCATGGCGTGAGGAACCTATATCTGATCTCCTTTGACTAAAGATGAGTTAGCCGGTTTCATACGGAGATAGAGGGTTTTTCACCAGAAACTCTGGTTTTTAGTTTTTAGCTCAGAACAGGCAAAACGGCCCTTGAACATACACATACATGGGTCTATAGTCCAAAATACTTAAAATTCCTTATTGGTAGGGCCCAGTCGGTCCTAATGGATAGATGAGAAAAATTGGGGTATCCCACACAATAACAACAACAACAACAAAATATAATAAGAGTATATTCTGAGAAAATCTCACTTACTCACTATTAATAAAAATTAATCTCTATCCCACCAGCAGCGGTGGCATAGGATTTTAAAATTGACCAAATTTAAATGTTATTATATTTTAAAATCCTAAGCAATCCTATTATTTCGTTTGCTGCGAAAATTTTGAATTTATGGAGACAATAACATAAAATCGACCTTATGGATGTTAAATGACTTACCCTCCACAGAACGACACTCAGCAGTGAGGAATACTACGAGTACTGTTGCTATTACAAAGGATTTCATAGCTGATGTCTGCTGGAAAACTCTAGAATGAGGGTCTTCAAACGTGCATTTTTATGGGAAATTAAATGGCATTTTAGCGAATGAAATTCTAATTTCTCGCATGTTCTATGATATTTCCTGACGTCATAATTACGTACCGATAATGCAGTCCAATCAATAGCTGCCACAATTGCTTTACTGTAAAATCATTTGGCATGAAGCCATATATTTTAGCTTCATGCATTTATATTTCTAAATTATTTCTTGCATAATCCCAAAACTTTGGTTTAGAGATCAGACGCAGAACTTTTTTTAAGCCATCAGTCTCCCACTAAGCGAGGTGGTTGGTCACACACTGGGTGAAGAAATTCATTTCTCCTCCGCCAAAGACAAAGACAAAATCCATGATCGGGGAAAAAGATTCGAACCGTAGCCTGTTGGATGTTGAACAGACACATGAAATAATCTTCAATTTAATTTAAATGAATACGTAATATTCATTAAAATTAACTGCACTCCAGTGTAAATATAATATAATAAAGAAGTAATAAAGGATCGATCTGAACTTTTAAAATTTAAAATTTCAAGTATGGGTCGCTTTAAGGTCGAAGCTAAATTAGTAGGACGAGGCCTACATAAAGCCTTTAAGGAATATCGAGAATCGATTAGAGATTGTGACTTAATTCCTAGTCCTCATCTTCGCGTTTGTGTGTGTGTGTGTGTGTGTGTGTGTGTGTGTGTGTGTGTGTGTGTGTGTGTGTGTGTGTGTGTGTGTGTGTGTGTGTGTGTGTGTGTGTGTGTGTGTCCACTAGATACTGAATGAGATAGGTTGGGTGTTGGTAATTTCGTTAATTTTATTTTAGTCGACCTTGTTTTATTTGGTATTGGCTAAACAAGAAACAATCATGTTACAACACAATAAAATGCCATGTAGGCTGAGGCGAGCTACCCCCCCCCCCCCAGTTAAATATGACCCCTCTGTTTTCTACATAGAGATGGAGACTAAAACATGTGGCATATCTGAAATATTTAGTATAGAATGTTATACTACAGCAACAGCGATCGAAGAAAAGAAAGAGAACTGATTGAATTCAATACTGAACATGAAAACTGCTTAATTGGCGGACAGTTTCAAACAATCAGAGTTATTTGAGGAATCTTTAAATGGTGAATTGAATAATGCAACGATTGTGTCGTATAATCTCAGAGAATCAGAAAAGATCATTCTAGGGAAATAGTGGAGCAATTTTTCGAGTCATTGGTGAAGGCAGCTAACATAAAGAAAGAAGAGGTGATCACTGTTGTAGAATTAAACAATCGGGTATGTAATTAATTCTCAAGCAAACAGTAATATTTTAAGAAAATTTGGAGAAAAGAACAAAGTCAACAGTAATGGTAAATGCCTAATGCATGTCCGTTGACACAGGCTGGTCATTAATAACACCATGTGTCGAAATAAATATGTTCACAAATTCAGGTAGATCGAAGATCGATGAAAAAAAAAAAAAAAGAAGAAGTAAAGTCTTAATCATGTTATCGTTGGCATTAATACTTCTCGCTGGATCAGGATACAAAAGTATATAAGGAATTCGAAATTAGAAGAGTGAATATTTTCACTTAATTTTAATCAGGATAAAAATAAACATAATATCGCAAAGAAAAATACCTAAGAACGTTTTAAAAAGAATTGAAGTTATGCAGCTTTTAGAGGTGAACTGTAGACTCAAAAATATAATTATTATTCCAGAAAAAAGGAAAACAGTTTGATAACAAGAAAAAACATTGCAGATTCGGTGACTGACTCGCAAATAAACATTGACTAATTCAGCCAGCAAAGCATGTTGTATGCAAGGATAAAATTAGTCTCAAAAGAATAGCGGATAGCTTAATCACCTGACTTGGTTGGCCGAGTGTTTAACATATCCAGTTTCAAAAGAACAGGTCATAGGTTCGAATGTCGCGGAAATGGATGTTTGTGATTGTCTTTTGTTGGTAGATGAATTTGATCGCCCGGTGTGACACCATCATGCTGCTTATTGGAGGTAGGAAGTAGCTTGAAAAAGACCCACTTCTTGTCTCTAGAGAGAGAGAGAGAGATGTCAGTGTGGATAGGCTAAGATTTTGTTTTCTATTTTAACAGTTTTATATAAATGTTTTGTATTTTTCCTTTATTTTTTATATATTCCGAAATCCTGCTCTAGAAGCCAAACATGGAACTTTTTCAAACCACTTAGGCCTGCAATAAGCAGGGCAGTGGTCTCACACCGGGAGATAAAATTCATCTTCCCACTAAAGATAATCAAAAACATCCATGCCCAAGGAGGAATTCGAACCCATAGCTTGTTGGTTGGAGAGGGGGTACGCTAACCACTCGGCCAACCAGACGGCGGGACATCAAGTAGCATTCCTGCGGTATGGCCGGATGGTCGTCCCAATTGGCGTCAATACCAAGCGGGACAACTTCTGAAACTTCTTCCCTTTCCTCTCATGGTTACACGTCTGCTTTTCTGATCTCTTAATCTAAACACTTGCTCTCCGCCGGTCCCCTTAATTATTCATTAGCATGAAGGCATTTATTCATTACTCTACTCGAAATTCTCACTCATTGAAAAATATTACTTTTTCTAATATAATCTTTTTCTAATATTACTTTTTCTAATATAATCCTTTATAAAAAGCTAAAATTTGTTAGATTTCGCTAATTGTTCTAATTTTAGCTTATCTTCAAATTTAATTAAATTCATTAATTCATCATTTCATTTATATATTTTTACACAATTATTTGACTGAGTTTTCAATTATTTCACTTCACAGTACTTTTTGCATTCCATTAAACAAGAAAATAATCTTAAAATTTTTCTTAAAAATTAAACAAGGTTACATAGCGCCTAACTCATTTTTAATGAGTTAGGCGCTAAATTATTAACATCTGGAAAATAATGATAATTTCTAAACGAATAAAGAACAAAGGGCATTCCGCAATCAACTCTTATATTTCGACATTGAGAGAGAAAACTCCATATACGAGTTTTCTCCGTACATGAGTACGGAGAAAACTCCGTACATGAGATGAATATATTATTCATCATGAGATGAATAATATATTCATCTCATCATGAATATATTATTTTATCGTGGTTACACTGCCGATAATATTCTGGTCTGTCGTGTGCATAAAGATAGAGGAGGACGTGGAGTTGCGATATTTCTGAACACGTATTTCTCACAGCGATGATGGTTGCAAAACTTCGAATTGCCTATATTTAGCAGATCCTTTGTTGCTCAATGAAAAGTGCTCTAAATTATTAGAACCAAATATGCGGGTTGGTATGGATTTGTATTAATTCTTATATAAATATCATTATAAATATCGAAAAATGAGCAGTTCTTGAATAATACAAGATGGTATACACATATTTGATCAACACTTTAGAATTATTGGCTTCTCCCTTAATATTTGCTCTAAATCTCTAAATACGATGATAAAAATATATCGTGTTTCTTGTATATACAATAAGATATATTTTATTTTTGCACACACGCACAAGATGATCACTTTATTTATTATGTAACTTTGTTATATATTTTTAATTCTGTGTGTGTGTGTGTGTGTGTGTGTGTGTGTGTGTGTGTGTGTGTGTGTGTGTGTGTGTGTGTGTGTGTGTGTGTGTGTGTGTGTGTGTGTGTACACAATTTGTATACCATCTTGTTTATACAATTTGTTCTACTAAAAAGTTCGCTAAATATCTTAAGAAATGCTTTTATTGTGCTTTCAAAGCATTTGTAAAATATTAAATACAGTATATTCATCATAGTAATTATTGTATTTCCTTAAAAAAATTTTTATCATTATTCCAGATATTTGTTTGGAATAATTGTAATATTTAATTTAAAAATACTATAATATTTTATCCTATAACACTGATAAACAAATTTAATTTAATTTATTATTATTAACAGTATTATTATTTTCCCAAAAATACGTGCCAACTATAGTTACAGGTGTTCAAATCAAACGTGGGAATTTCACGGCTCACTGATATCGTTCGTCCATTTCAACTACATAAGTTATATTTATTATTACCCCAATATAGAGCTAGATATGTCAGTATGCACGTAACACCATAACAAGTGGGTGGTTAACAGTACAAGCACGATATGATAGTGCTATGATAATAGTCGCATTTATCATAGCACTATTGATATCAACAGTTGTTGTTGGTAACACATGCTAAATACCAAAGTGTTTATTTCTATAGCCTGCCAAATTACATGCACCAAACAGATTGAATACTTTCATAAGAAACTACGCATTATTACAGCCAAACTATTAAAAGTAAAAAATTATATGATACCAATTAATACTAAAAAAAAAAAAGAAAAACTTAACTTCACGGCATTTGGAAACAATACTGAGAATGGGATAACAGTTTACGCAATCACTGCAAACAGTCACCTGTCCACATTAGAATCGTTGCACACACACACACACACACACACACACACACAAATACACACACAAAAAAAATCATTGCCAAGTATTTACGCATCATTTAATTATATTATTTGCCCTATTGACTTTTTAGCACTTTATTGTCTCAAATAAATTACACGTGCGCGTGCATGCATGTGTGTGTGTTATGTAAAATTTACGGAATAATACTGCATTTTCTTTCATTTGACTTAAGAACAGATTCTAATTAAGATCATTGTAATTTACATAATGTGCAATTGATATAACAGGATACTTCATGTATTATTGAATAGAATTTTATTATTGAATAGAATTGAATAGAATTTTCAATTAAGACAGGGTACATGTGGAATTATCGGGCTGGAAAGTATGACAAGCTTAGGAGTTTGATTGGTTCAGTGCCATGGCATGTACAACTGCAAGGACTAGAAGTTGATAGTGCATGGGAGGTAGTTAAGAAGTGCTTGCATGAAGCAATGGCTGACTGTATACCTAGAGTCCGAATAATAAATCAAGTAGGGGTTAAATGGATGAATAACACCATTAAGATTGAGTTGCAAAAAAAGAAACAACTATGGAGGGAATTTAAGGAGAAGGGTGACCGGCAGGCACATGAACGGTATAAAGCACAGGCCAGAAGGGTGACGAGTGTGGTAAAAAAAGCAAAAAAGGATTACGAAAGAACATTGGCCATGCAGGCTAAAGAGAATCCTAAACAGTTTTTTAGATATGTAGCAAGTAAAAGGAAAAATGTACATGGCAGATTGATTTTAAAGAATGCCGATGGTAGGGAGGTAACTGAATCAGTTGAGATAGTTGAGTTACTGAGTGAGCACTTTGCAAAAGTATATCATCCAGGTGGTGACATTGCAGAAACGAATAAACCAGTAGATTATACGGGAATTGTGGTTAATGAAGTGGAGGTGAGTAGTCTATTGCATAACCTCAATGTCAATACATCTGTGGGATTGGATGGTATACCAGCTCGTGTTGTACGAGAAGCAGCTAAAGAATTGTCAGTACCCTTGACCATTTTGTTTAATTTGAGTCTCGGGTCTGGGTTAGTCCCGAGCGGGTGGAAAGAGGGGAAAATAGTTCCACTGCATAAAGGTGGTTCCAAGACTGCTGTAGTAAATTACCGACCGATTAGCATATCAGGAATCATTGTCAAGGTCTTAGAGAAAATAGTCAAGAGGAAAATACAAGATTGGATAGAAGAAAATGGGATACTGTATCGGGGACAGCATGGTTTTGTGAAGGGTAGGTCATGCCTCAGTAACTTGCTCACGTATTATAACACAGTGACGGCTGAACTGGATAAGGGTAATGGGTTTACGGTGATTCTACTGGACCTTGCCAAGGCCTTTGACAGGATTCCACATGGAATTCTAATCAGTAAATTGCAGCATATGGGAATGGACATAGGGTTGGTGAGATGGATAGGAGGGTGGTTGACGGAGAGATATCAGAGAGTGGTTTACTCGGGAGTAGAGTCCACAAGACGGCCTGTGACTAGTGGTGTGCCACAAGGATCTGTTCTTGGACCACTGCTGTTTAATTTGTTCATAAATGATATAGGAAATGATCTGAGAGGAACAATTCATTTGTTTGCGGATGATGCGAAGTTGGGTAGGGCAATAGTGAATGCAGATGACGTCAAAATTTTGCAGGATGATTTGGATAGATTGGAGGTCTGGGCTAAGGAGAATGGATGTCAGTTTAATGTGGCAAAATGTAAGGTTATGCATTTTGGGGTGAAAAGATTGGCGGCAGTTTACTGCATTGGTGGAACCGTGCTCCAGGAAATTGATGAGGCACGAGATTTAGGAGTGTTGGTAGATAAGGAATTGAAATTTAGGGGACACATTGCAAAAGTGACCAAAACAGCTCATCAAATCACTTGGTTGCTGAAGAATACGATGACAAGCAGAGACAAGCAGGTTATTGTTCCTCTGTATCGAGCCTTGATAAGACCCCATCTAGACTACTGTGCTCAGATTTGGTCACCTAGGTTTCTTCTTGATGGGGAGGAGGTGGAGAGGATCCAGAGGCGAGTGACCAAGATGATAGCAGGTCTGTGGAATGAACCGTATGAGAACAGGTTGAGGATTTGTGGGTTGCAAAAATTGGTTGATAGGCGGAGGAGGGGAGATATGATTGAGACATTCAAATTACTGAAGGGTTTCTATAAAATTAATTCAGAAGATATTTTTGAGAACATGGCTGGTTGTGGGAGGACTAGGGGACATCCATGGAAACTGGGCAAAAGTGTGGTTAGTAAAGGTGTTAGATCTGGGTTCTTTACTTTTAGAGTAGTGAATGAGTGGAATGCGCTCCCTGAGTCTGTGGTGGATGCTGTGACAGTGAATGAGTTTAAGGCGAGGTATGATAGATACTGTATGAATGTCAAATAGTTGTGATGAATATGATTTGGGGCCTCCTTCGATGAGTCCAATGACTCCCTGGAGTTGCCCGTAATAATAGTAATAGTAATTATTAGTAGTAATAAGACACAATAATAATTTACTGTTATAGTTCAGAGTTACACAAGGGTATATGACTGCGTGTTAAAGTTTCCTTGTTTTGTTTTTTTTTCAAAGTTTCACAAAATATGATCATACAGAGTATACACAATATATTCAATTATCGCATATTTTCTGTTTAGTACAAAAAATATAGTAAATAATAATAACTAAAAGAAGAAGAAGAAGAAGAATATTTTTAATCCCTTAGCTCTTGCCTGGATAGGGCGGCCCCCCCCACCTTTAACTAGTACACTGCTGTGGGTATATAAATATTGATTAATATAAATATTAATTAATATATTTATATATATATATATTGATTAATATAAATATTAATTTATATATATATATATATATATATATATATATATAATGACAATGACGAAGTTTATTATTCTATCACATATACTCTACATAATATTAAAAATATACAATTGAACTGAAGTATTACTATCACATTTTCTGTTAACTACAAATATTCAGTAGAGAATGTTAATTAAATAATATTATGCATAATAAGCATAAATATTGAACATAATAATTCATTTTACATTTTTTCACATACATATTTACAATAATTCATTTAATGCACCAAGAAAAATCTTTTTCACTGTAACGATATTGGTTATGGACTAATTTTACACAAATATACATACGTTATTCTGCATTCTATCATTTATATTTATATTTCAATTTGCATTTCATTTTATTTCAACATTTATATGTACTATTTCTTTTTGTTTTAGCAGCAGGATATTCTGAATGGAATGCTATTTTTAAAAAATATATAATAAATATAATATGAAATAAATAAATACATATATATATATATATATATATATATATATATATATATATATATATATATATATATATATATATATATATATATATATATATATACACCGACCGATAAGCATATCAGGAGTCGTTGTCAAGGTTTTGGAGAAAGTAATCAAGAGAAAATACAGGAATGGATAGATGAAAATTGGATGCTGTATGGGGACGACATGGTTTTGTGAAGAGTAGAACATGCCTCAGTAACTTGTTCATGTTTTATAACACAGTGACGGCTGAACTGAATAAAGGTAATGGGTATACAGTGATACTGCTGGACCTTGCTAAGGCCTTTGACAGGATACCACATTTAATTCTAATCAGTAAACTGCAGCATATGGGGATGGATATAGAGTTGGCGAGATGGATAGGAGGATGGTTGATGGAGAGATATCACAGAGTGGTTTATTTAGGAGTAGAGTCCAAAAGACGGCTTGTGACTAGTGGTGTGCCGCAGGGTTCTGTTCTTGGACCACAACTATTTAATTTGTTCATTAACGATATAGGAAAGGATCTGAGAGGAACTGTTCATTTGTTTGCTGATGATGCAAAGTTGGATAGAGCAATTGTGAATGCACATGATGTCAAAATTTTCCAGGATGATTTGGATAGATTGGAGGACTGGGGCTAAGGAGAATGGATGTCAATTTAATGTGGCAAAGTGTAAGGTTATGCATTTTGGGGTGAAAAGATTAGCAGCAGTATACCACATTGGTGTAATTGTAGTCCACGAGGCCAGGGATTTTGGAGTGTTGGTGGATAGGGAGTTGAAGTTTAGGGGGGAACATTGCAAAAATGGCTAAATCAACTCATCAAATCACTTGGTTACTGAAGAATACTTTGACGAGCAGAGACAAGCAAGTTATTGTTCCTCTGTATCGAGCCTTGATAAGACTCCATCTTAACTACTGTGCCCAGATCTGAGTGCAGGGTTTCTTCTTGATGGGGAGGAGGTGGAGAGGATCCAGAGGCGAGTGACCAAGATGATAGTAGGTCTATAGAATGATCCTTATGAGAACAGGTTGAAGATGATTTGTGGGTTGCAGAAATTGGTTGATAGGCGGAAAAGGGGTGATATGATTGAGACATTCAAATTACTGAAGGGCTTCTATAAGATTAATTCAGATGATATTTTTAAGAACAGGACTGGTTGTGGGAGGACTACGGGCGTAGTCCTCCCAGAGCCAGAGTCAGAGACTGTGAATGAATTCAAGTCAAAGTATGATAGATACTGTGTGGATGTTGAATAGTTGTCCTTGACATGATGTTTAGGGCCTCTCACGATGAGTCTAAGGACTCCTTGGAGTTGCTCGCTCGTAATAATAATAATAATAATAATAATATATATATATATATATATATATAAGAGAGTGTGGCATGCAATAATATTCTCACCTAAGATACCTATGCACTATACCTGCACATTATTAATATTATTAATAATAATTAACTTTTATATTATATATATATAATTCATATTATATGTAATAATGATAGATGAATTCTATATACATTTCTATCAAGTACATTAATTATGCAAATTAAAAATATTAATTATAATTTATATCGAACCACTTGTAAGAAAATATATTAGTCCAGACTAAATTTTGCAGTATATGCACATCATTTTATTTGAAAAGCAAACTATTTAGAGAAATGGTAGTGTTATTGTTGTGTTAAAAAATTACTATTATTATTATTATTATTATTATTATTATTGCAATGGCAGAACACATTGCAATGGCAGAACACAAAATACTGACAGCAAAACATTTATGTCACTATGCAGCTTCGCTAAAACATTATTTCGATGCCAACTACAGGACAGTTAGAAATACATACTGTATAACAAGACCTCAGACTACTAATTATATCACATATAAATACAATAATCACTACGGAAAGGCCACGCGAAACTTCTACATCCCAGACATGATAAACAAATTACCTTTTGAATACAGAAACCTTACAAACTACAATAGCCTGAAAAGAGCTCTAAGGACATACTACGAACAAGAAACACGCACCCAAAAATACCATACAAACTTAATGAAACACAATATATTCGCTCAAGCTTCCAGTTCAGCGACGCATCAGTACATTCCAATTTATTGTGGGGGGGGGTGCGCGTGTGTGTGTGCGTGCGTGCGTGTGAGTGCGCGTGCACGAATTTCTCAATCATAGATTCCGTAGCATCCTAACACAGCAAAAAAAAACAATACATAATAACCAACTGGTGTCATCCTCAGATAAGCTTACATTTAAGCTTCGAGGATGAAAGGGAAAAAAAATTAGTTCTCATCCAAGATGTATCATATGTAACCAAATGCATGTAATGTACGTATCACAAGAAAACCAATGTATGTATTATATGTAAACCAATGTACGTAATGTAAATATCACATGTAAACAAATGTAAGTAATGTATCATTACTTACATTTGTTACATTACTGATACATTACTAAAAATGATACATTACTTACATTTATAATGTAAGTAATGATACATTACTTACATTATAAGCTTCGAGGATGAAAGGAAAAAAAAATTAGTTCTCATCCAAGATGTATCATATGTAACCAAATGCATGTAATGTACGAATCACAAGAAAACCAATGTATGTATTATATGTAAACCAATGTACGTAATGTAAATATCACATGTAAACAAATATAAGTAATGTATCATATGTAAACAAATGAATGTAATGTATATAATAATTGTAACAAATGTATGTAATGTATATAATAACTGTAACAAATGTATGTAATGTATATAATAACTGTAACAAATGTATGCAATGTAAAAACAAAATTATTTTAAAAGTAAATCATGAGTTTACACCGTATGTTTGTGAAAATAAGGACACATAATATTCAGATTGCATATGTGTAAATACTGTTGTATTATCACACCTTTTCAAACTTGAAAAAAAAAAAAATAGTAAACCACAACATGTAATATTATACAACTTATGTAACTCTGAACAATACAATTGTAAATTATTATTACGATTGTTATATTAAAAAAAACTGTTATCATCATTACTATTTAAATCTCATTATATGTAGCACAAAGAACCTTGTAAAATAATATAATGAATACATGATCATTGTACATATGTAAATATTTGAAAGAACAATAATAAAAAAAATAAAAATAAAAATAAAAATAAATTATTATTATTATTATTATTATTTACAGACCACTTATGAAAGTTCATAAAACATGAAACTAACTCTGATACAGTACATTATATTTATATTTTCATTTATTATATTTTTAAATTTTTTACATTTCTACATTCCTACACTGTATTTACAGAACTAACTGTGGTCTCTGTAATAGAGACCTCGTCGAAACCAATACGTGAGCCTCAAAGTGGCGCTTTTTCCTTTCCTGCTATGAATATGGCAACCAGTCATCGATCGCTGGTAACGGTACTCCTGTATTCAGCAGTCTGGTAATGATTTATCATATTAAATTAGTCAAGATTTAACTACACTAACAAGTACTTTTAAGTACTTCAGTACTTAAAAACCAATAGTTCAAGATCAAAAATAGAAATTTATGTTGCAATGTTAGCCGTAGTTATAATCAAACGTTCACTTCAAACAACCAAAATACTCACTTTGCTATGTGCAATAAAATAGTGTACTGATTCCCGAAAAAAAAAAGGGGGGGGGGGAATGGGAATAACGATTTTAACTTGTATCGCATTTTACAAAATTCCAAACTACTATATATATATAGTAAAATTATTGTTGTTCTTGTTGTTGTTGTTGTTGTTGTTGTTGTTGTTGTTGTTATGTATTCCAATATTCAAACATCTTTCAATAAGTAAGACACTATCATGGATTGATATCACAAGTTTAATTAAGTTGAGACCAGTAAGGTATTAAGCATGATTCATGCAGATATAGATCTGTACAGTGGTTCTGATGACCAACGTTCCTGAATCTTAATTTACAGACTAATTCCTAAATACATCACTTGATAATATCCAAATTTTATATGCTATGTGAAAAATAAAAAGAACTTAAAAAGTTTATTAAAATATTTGAAAGTTTGAAGTTGTAAATATTTGCAATTTCAAAACAGTCAAGTAAAAAAAATATATATATATATATTCAGATAGTTCGTAGAAAGTATTTGTATGTTTATGTAGCAATACTGTCAAGTGACCTCGACTTATGGATGTGGCGTACGCTACAAGTTTCCAGAAAGCACGTTTGTATTATGATTTATTGCTTTTTACCAGAGAGAGAGAGAGAGAGTATGTCTCTCTCTCTCTCTCTGCGCGTGCGTGTGAGAGTGAGAGAGTCTGCTTTTGTCGTCTCTTATCTCGGAGGTTGACTATCATGATGTGACTCATGGTTAACTGCGGGCGTAACGATAGGTGATAAGGGCCCTATCTCTTCCACATATTGCCGTAACTATTCATGGCTGTAAATCCGTTTGTGTTCACGGAGCCAGTTTGTCTGTTCTATGGGACAGGTGATAAAAAGCCATCTACCCCCGTATGAGATCGGCTAACTTAGCTTTAGTCGAAAGAGACCAGATAAAGGTTCCTCACGTCATGAATGGGAATCGAACCCAGGTCTTTCCGACCAAAGGGCTTTGTCTATACCGACTGAACTACGGAGGCTCCATGCCATTAGTCTTAGTAATAGGCGCAATGACAGATTCCTAAGTTATTATTATGAAAGCATTGCAAGGAGCTCAAGCTGAGCAACAATTCGCTGATCGTTAACAATCTATGCTGTTCAGCTTCCAGATCATCCAGTCTAAGACTTTCGACTGAAAGCACTGGCTCCAGACCCAGCTTAAAACAGTGAAGGACACTTGCCCTTCAGAATGTGGCATAGTTCACTTCCTACATGTTGAGGTAGTGTACTATACCACGAAGGACAAGTGCGACATAACAGGAAAGCAGGTGTTGCAGGCATTGTCCGTGACGCATATAAATTAAGCGTTGGATTTATCTTATCTATCGTTCTGCAGAGTACTAATTGGACATCAATGATATATTTAGAATATGCCTATAACTCCCATATTTATATATGCATCACTGACTTATATCAGAATAAAATAACCATACATTTCATTTTTATCATGAGTTTCTATTTTAGTTTGTTGGCGATATTTTTTGTCTTTTTTTTCTCATATAGAACTACAATAATCATCCATCATTTTCACATAATATTATTCCATAAAACTTATTTTGGTTTACTTCAAATTAACATTTTTAAAGTTATTTTACATAGAAAACTTATTATTTTACCATATTATAAAAAATCAATGCTTTTTAATTAGTTACCTTAAAGTGTTTCCAGATGCGATTTGTGATTATTATTTTAATTGAAAGCGTTTTCTTTTCTTTGTCTTGCAAAACAATAATATCTTGCTAATTAATAATACATAATAAATATTTTTTATGTATTGATAAACAGAGCCTTCGTAGCTCAGTTAATAGAGACGAGAGCCTTGTGGTTCGTTATCCAGTTTCATATGGCGATAGAGGGAGTTTTCTCTTCCGGAAATTCGACTTTTTCGCTCCCTCAAACAGTTTCCGGTGAACACTTAGATCTACCAAACATAAATACTTGCCCTTTGGGGATGAAAAAGACGAGTGTCCTGCACGCTGTATTAATTCTCCGTGACCCATCCCCCCACAAGAGACGGATAAGTTGAAGAACATTATCAACATAAAATAACAATATTTCGAATATCTCTGTTATTACTTAATTAAAACATATTGATTGCCGTTGTGTACAACTTTTGGTTGATACAATACAACTGTCTGATGTGAAATAATAAATTAATCTAAAATAGAAAAGAGAACGAAAGTCTCTCACTGGAAAGCAAGGTAGTGACTTATTTTATTTATTTATTTTCTTCCTTCAGAAGTCGCCTACTCTATATAAATGAACTGTTTATCTGGCACGAAGTGTATGTGTATGTGGGTGGACGGGTGGGTGAGTTGGGAAAATTGGAAACTTGATAACTAGGAAAAAAAATAAATAAATAAATATATATATATATATATATATTAGTGGGAAATACTAAGGAAAGTGATCGGATCTTACTCCACCTTTACCACGAGTTGCCTCAGACTTGAACTATGTTTAGGCGCAAACTTGACTTGCTTATCTGTTTGCTTACTTGGGAAAAAGGATTAAAAACCTAGCTTATAAAATTGCTTGGTATCTTTATCATAGTATATACCCAAGATAAAAAACTTTCTACTATATATATATATATATAAAGATAAAAAAATTTCTTATATATATATAAGGATGATTATTATATTATTATTATTTTTTATTATGTTTTCTTTATTTTTTTAACTAATGTTGCTTAAATAAGCATATCTGATAACTTTATACTTATGTGTATAACACTTTAGCATACACTTTAGCGTACCTTAGTCAGAGTACTGCATCCCTGAGAACCACTGTCTGCTGTGGAGTCAAACCATATAAACATAAAGTTATCACATATGCTTATTTAAGCAATTTTGTAACAATTAAGAAATTATGCCCTTTTACATGGTTAGCCACAAAACTTCACAGTATATTTGTTTATGTTTATTTGCTACTACACTTCATGTTATTCGCATAGGAGTAACGGAAATTGCTCTTAGACAAGACGAGGTAAATCTCTTTATCGCTGTCGATAACAACGGCTTCTTACATACATTACCAACTATTGATAAACAGACACTTCTAGTGTTCTCTTAAACCATTTACAAGAAATACATCACACTTGTTATATCTTTTTTTCTAAAATAATCTTATGAATGTACTGCATCATTTAATTTATATTTAATAAACGTAACCTAAGGAGAAAGTGTGCTTATATAGAATAGGGGTTTTATTTTATTATTATTTTTTAGAAGGAATGAAAAGAAATGCAGTACATTTATCTCTTTCTGATATTACCATATGTGGTAACTGAAATGAAACTGGAAAATCTGATTTTATATATATATATATATATATATATATATATATATATATATACAGTGGCGCACCCAGAGGGGGGGGAGCCAAAAGGCCCGGACACCCCCGAAAAAAAAGAAAAAAACACTAGAAAAATTTCTAAAAATGTTTTCCTAATTAAAATTCATTTTTTTTATTTATGTTGTGTGCTACTTATGAATTAGCGATCACTGCAGATGCTCAGTTATAGGTCGTATGAGATGTGTAGTGTGTATTCGCAAAACGTCTACTCAACTCGGTCCCCCCCCCCCAAAGGTTAAATCCTGAGCGCTCGGCCCCCTCCAAGATTAAATCCTGAGTGCGCCACTGTATATATATATATATATATATATATATATATATATTGAGATTCTATACATCTCAATACCTTACATTAGTTTAGTCTCCAATAAATTGGCTAAAGTCCTTAAAAATAGAACATCAGGACGGTTTTCACTACACTCCCTAAAGTCCGTTCTCTTGTAAGCCATCCGAAGCCTATTCAACATGAAATATCCAGGTGTATATAAGTTATGGTGCGATTGTAATATTCTTTATTTTGGACAGACTAACAAATCTATTGAACTTCGTATAGAAGAGCATAAGAGAGACATCTCCTATAAAAGATTACATGCATCTGCACTATCCAGTCATGTTCTTTTCTCAAAGAATCCTCATGATGATTTACAGAGTCACTCAGTGTGCTGGGATAAATCCGAAAATATTTTTCTTTGCACTGATGAGTTTGAGAGGAAAATCGTGGAATCCAGGAGAATCCTCCTTAATCCTGAACATTTGAACAGCAATTTGAGTTACCACATCCCTGATAGCCATGCTGCAGTTGTTCAATACTGGCGTTCACGAGAACTCTCAAGCACGCATGCAACGAACAATAGCGCGTTAGATAGAACAACTAGAAAAATACAACGTTTTTGTGTCAATTATGTATTGCATTTTTTCGCCTGTAATTCTCAGTTTTTTGTAACTTCAATTTTATATATATATATATATATATATATATATATATACAGAGAGAGAGAGAGAGAGAGAGAGAGAAAGAGAGAGACGCTTAGACGCTTTAAGAATACTGATGAGAAAACAGAGGCAGTTTAATTTCTCATACTACATCTAATCACGTACAAATTATATAAATTACTTATAATTAATTAGTTATAATTAATATTTTCTGTAATATTACTGTGATGCTAGTGATATGTTATTTACATGAACCTTTCCACGTATTGTTTACGCACACTGCTTATCGAAGAAAATTACTGAACACGTCAGTATTGATTTCTACTTATCTAGTGTTAGTATTAACAGTCTATCAATAGAGTGCTCACATTAATAGTCTACCGGAAAATTTGATTCCTGTTTTCTGGTGCTCTATCGGATAGAGACCACCAGACAGTCATTTAACACATACGAAAGCGTTATAAAATGCATGATGAAATAGGATGAGAATAACGCAGGAAGTTATTACAGAGAGTGCGCATGTCTAGTCTCCTTGTTTCCGTTATGTTTCTGATACAGTGGAGAGGGTGCAAAGGAAAGTGATATACATGATATCAGGATTGTGGATTACTGATTATGAAGACAGATTGAGAATTCGTGGACTGCAAACACAAACAGAAGAAATAGGGATGATATGATTGAGGCTTACAAACTTCTGTAAGGGTCATACATAATTTCAGTTGATGGCATTTTTCATTTTATGGAGGATGGGGAAAGGACGAGAGGGCTTCCTTGGAAACTGGGGTGAGGGCTAGATTTTTCCCTCATAGAGTGGTACATGATTGGAATGGATTGCCATTGGATGTTGTGTGTGCAAGTAATGTGAATGAATTCAAGAAGTATGATAGCTGGTGCGTGTACTATGTGGCCTCCCTTAATGAATACGTGACTCCTTGGAGGTCTCTCTCTCTTAATAATAATAATAAGAAGAAGAATATCAAATGATAGGATTAGATCGGATGTAACAAATATGCAACTTTTCCGTGGTTTTCGCTTGTAAAGGTTTTAAAAAGTACATTTTGATGTACAGAAATTAGTTTTCCATTGATTCGCTATTCCGAATTCTTAAAAATGTGTTCAACATTTTAATATTAATAAGATCATAAGATAATAAGATTATGCAGTGCATAAATCAGTCACCATTGGTCTACTTTGCAGTGCATAAATCAGTCATCTGATGTAAAGAGACGTATGTGTGTGTGTGTGTGTGTGTGTGTGTGTGTGTTATTTCGAAATAAACTTACATCGGTCTACTTTGACTGATTTTTTAATTCTACGTAATTTTAGGTTTTCGAGCAAACAGATTTTTGCAAAAAATATATCTAACGTTCTTTCTCTAGTTGGTCTTGTTTCTAGTTGTCGTGGAAACGTTGGAGTTCATTGCAAAATGCATGAAATGGAAACGACTAACTTTTTAAGTAAAATGTTTATGTTTTATGTTTTACTGTGTATAATCATAACGCTAATTTAATTTTAACCAATAATTATTATTTTAGTTCATGTTTCTTTTATGTAGCTCCCACCCAAGAATGAGTTTCTGTAGTACATTCTCATCGTGAGTGGAATAAACATTTCTCTTTTATTATTTTTATTAGGCTTATAATTTTTTGTATTTTTTTTTTTGAAATTTTTACATAGTCCGAAAATCCAGCTTTATGATCCAAAACATAAAAAATGTTCATACTAAAGAAAGTAACGGTGAAATTACATAAATTCTACCATGTTATAAACGTAGTAAAAACCAGTCTTCACGTTATTTCCAATATTAGCATTTAATGAAATGAATTGACTTATTTGTCTTCTTGACTAAAAATAAGTATAGATGCATGCTGTCAAAGTGAAATACATTGTTAATTTCTAATCTTGGGAAAAGATCGAAAATAAACTGTAATAAGAAATATCTGTATTCGGAATTGTTGGCATTGTTGGTCGAGTGCTTAGCGTACCAGCTCCACAACCACACAATTAATTAAATATCACAAGAGATTTTTTTCAGTCAAGACGACATGACAATATCAACTTTATGATCTACTCAGAGGTGAACATCTCCGTAAAACAATAATAGCCTGCAAATTCTCTTTCCTACGCACGAAAAGTGGAGTCAGATCCAAAATACAAGGGATCCTATAATTGAAAGCACCTCACCTTCTGAATTAGTTCAGTAAATTAACCTCTGGATGAGTGTCTCAAGTGCGTAGAAAAACAGTGACAGGATAGAAAATAAGCAAAATAAAAAATAGAAAAATTTGTTCACCTGACAACCAGAAAAGTGGAGAATCCTTAACATTCTCCAAAACACTTTGAAAGTTTCTTGACTCCTTCTAGGACGCCTTACAAATGTACTGCAATTATCAGCTGTCCGCACGGCAGCCGCAAAGGTAAAATTCTTTACGTTTCCTTTTTCTACAATCACCTTTAACGAATGAGACATTGAGGAAAGCAAGTCCTTCCTCAATTTTTCATTTTAGTGGGTATGGGAGTGGATCACCTAAGGTGTGAGGTATATCATGACGCTTGACCACGCCTTACTTCATATAATATACGCCTGTTATATTACTTGTAGAGTGGTCTCCCTACTCTTCTTTCTTACTTTCTTTCTTGTTTTCTATACTGTTTTTGTTCCTTCCCCAGAATGCTATTAGACTATTCGAGAGATGGCGCGAACCTTTTTTAATTCACTTTCTTTCGTCTCAACCTATCCCTAGACACTAGGCCATATGCTTAGGCCTGGGATAGCAGAGGATAGCGGTATTAGGCAGGAAGCCGAGTAGAGAATGGTAGTAGAAAAACCACAAGTCACCGACGACACCCTTGAACCCCAGTCTGCAAAGGTTTGCCTTGGCGTCAGTTGGCAAACGGGCTGTAAAACTCAATCTATTAAATAAAACTCCTCGCCATGAAAGGTACAATGAAATGGGCAAATATAAAAATGCCATTCAATGGGACCCATGAACAGATTATAAAATTGTGGACAGCAACCTGGAATGTGGCCACGGTAACTGCATGAAATGCTGAGCTAGAAGTTATTTTATATCGAAGAAGCATCAACATCTGTGGTATTCAACACGAAATGGAAGGGGACCTAATCAAGGAATGTTAGAAATGGATACAAACTCATCCGCCACGCCAAAGTAGCAAATCGGTATGCAGATCGACAGCGAACTTCAGGATGTATTGTGGAACTTACTCCAATAAGTGATTGCAAAATTACTTAAATTAGCACTCGACGATCAACCATGAATGAACATCATCTCTGCTTATGCCACAAAAACCGGCTGCAGCAACCTAGAAAAGTAATCATTCTGTAATTACTTTGATGACTTCCTGCAGTATATACCAGCAAATGAGATGAAATATATAGGTGGTGATTTCAACGTCCATATAGGAATGTTGAGTGAAACCTACCAAAGAGTTCCTGGTAAAGCTATGGATCTGTAAACCCACAAGGCGAAGATATACTGCTCTTTTCGCCAATCCATGATTTAGCAATTACTAATACCTTCTCCCAAAAGCCTGAAGAACACCTTATTACCTATAAAAGTAACAATAAACACTCAGATCGATTATATTATGGAAGACTCTCTCTACCTCTGATGATCTTTATAACCTCCCAGAGAGCCCCCTCAACAGACTGCCTGCAACAGAGCTTTTGATGCCGAACATAGTGACGGAAAACGTCACTGAAAATCATTTGCGGGTTTTCGTCCCAGGAAAATATTCACTCAATCAGAAATTTCCTAGAAAGTGACAAAATAACAACCAAAAAAAAAGCCTTTGCAGATAATTTATATTGACTTCCAAAGGCCCTTGAATCGCGTTCCAAGAAAATTCATTTGCAAACACTGAGATCACAGAAGGCTTCAGAAAGTGAAAGATATATACTGCAATGAGAGAACCAAAGTGGGAGGCTCAGGAGAAACCAGCGAAGAATTGGAAATCGATGGAGTAATTCAATGTTCGGTGCAAAGTCGACTTCGAAAGTAATCATGGACTATCTAACAGCATATATTTAACGACCTTTCACAGGGGATATTTTATACGCGGACGATATTTTCCTGGTGAGCAATAAACCAGACAACTTACAGTTAACGCTATATAAGTGGAGGACAGCGCAGGAAACTGGTGGCTTGCAAATTAGCAGATAGAAGATGAATAAAAGTGCTGTGAGTTTTCGAATGGCGCTAATAATAACATTACACACCTTCAAATATCCCCACTCAAGAAAGTTGACAACCTTATATACTTTGGCTCAATCATCACAAAGGACAGCACTGTCAACACAGACGTGGAACACCAGCCGGACAAAATGGAGAACGCTGTCGGAGTATTATATGACAGAAGGATGCCAGTGCGAGTAAAGGGGGAAGATAGATAAAAGAGCAATACGACCTACCATTATATACGGCGCAAAATGTTGGCCGCTTAAGAACAACAGGAACAGAAGCTACACGTCACTGAGATGAAGATGCTGAAGTCTGGAGGAGTAACCATACTGGATGAAGAGCTTAACGAACGCATCCGCGTGAGCTTCAAAGTTTGATGTGTTGGTCATAAAATAACTGATTTCCGGTTTAGACCGTATGGAGACGTCAGCTTATAGAATACATGACGCGGATGGTACTCAAAGTGTGTATGGAACCGAGGGGGAGCGGAAGACTCCGTTTAACATGGATGTTCCTTATTATTAAAAATAAAAACTCCAAACTCTCCAGTGAGAGATACTGACGACCCTGGACAAAATATCCTGGCGATTAAGGACTGGCAGACCTAACTTCAAATGAAATGGGATAATGGCTTGACAAAGAGGAAGTGTTTAACCCAGAAAAATAATAAAGAGAGACAGAGCAACATACTAATTTCATATTTTACTATTAAAGCCGAAAATGAGTGTAAGGGGTTGTGGACGCGTAGAATTCATGAATCTTTTAGAAATTTTTTTATTTTTTTTTTGAGTAATTTATTTAACAAAACTTTTAGAAATGTTCAAGTAATATTTATGGAATTGCATTTCAGCTTAAATTTCTTTTAAAATTACATCATGTTTTAATTTAATTAAATTATATAAATATTTTGCCATGTTAAGAGTTACAATGAATTGCATGAATAACATCCCCATTTCTCCTGTGCCTTGTCCGGTTTGATCAGTAATTCCTTAATTATAGTATGGTTCCAATATATCAACTAAGCATGCAAGCATAATTTTATAATAGATTTTTGCTGAATATAATAAACACCTTAACATAAATCATAATATAAAAGATATCGTTTATTTCAAATAATTTAATTTGTAAAGAACTGCAAATATGAATAATTATTCATTTGAGAGATGGCAGCACTGGCGGGTTCCCGATTTTGTTACTGTTTTTATACTATTAAAATATAACAATACTTTTCTTAATGTCTTAAACGAATAAAAAAAAAGAATCTTTCTTCAAAGGAAATAATCCGAATGTTTCGTAAAATTCGAATAAATCAATTCAACTTATAAACAACTCGAGTTCCATTCCATCGAACAGCACTTAGACATAAATTAAATGAATAGACATGTAGTGCCATCTAGTTTCATTATACTGAATTTCATTGAAAAAATATATATATAAAACTAATTTAGATTTATTGGTTTAATAAATAATTGACGAAAGCGTTACACACGAAGATTCGGATTATTTTGAAGTAATTTGGGGAAAAAATGTTATTTTGTTTTGTTATATTACTATGTGAATGTCTAACTAAGGCAATAGCAATATTACCTGGTGTGTTCAGAAATGCTATAGAAAAGAAAAGATGAACTGCCCGGACTCATCCAACTAGCAGGCGTGATTCTTACAATGAGTTCTTCAAACAAATTATAGCTCGGTGCGTCCATTAAGCATAATACCACCCCACATCATGACCATACTGCCGTATCTATTCTTTACAAGAACAGATCAAATGCTTCTAGAATCGAAGGAAAGAACGAAAATGACTCTTATCTGTAAAGAGTACATTCACCCATAGATGTCTAGTCCAATTTTTATGAATTAGCACCACTGAAAACGTGCTCTACGATGAGCTGTGGGTATAGGGACTCAGACTCCAGGCCTGCATCTCGCAGACGTGTTGCCACAGTTTGTTGAGATATCTGCGTACCCGTGCTTGAAAGGAGTCGACTTGCAAGCTGACCTGCCCTGCTCCATCGGTTTTGCTATTATAGTTTACAGTTTTATTATTATTAACATTTTTTTATTCACATCACGTATACAAATTATACCTATTATACTATACAACTCGTATAATTAGGACAATATTTCACAGTACAATTCAATGCAGAGTACAATATTACAAAATAAAATTCAAGTATTACTATCATATTCTGTTGGTACTAACACTTAATTTGGCTTTTATTTTATTATGGTTCATAAAAGGTTTTCTCATATATGCAAGTAGAATATAATATACAGTATTTCGAATAGTTTCATAGTTATGATAAGTAACTGGTTTAGAGTAACGTAAGTTAGGTAATACAAATATGTGTAACCAAAGGCCGTAGCCATACTGTTTACTAGAAAAGTAATTAGTTCAAAACAGACACTGAGAGTCCAGGAACCGCTCCCTTACCAGTTCTAATAATGCACATGTTGATATTTTAATACTTAATTGAATGAACCAATTTGTAAATTAATACCTTTATTGATTATGATAATTATCTCTTATACTGTACGTTTAAAATAATTGTCAACATTCTTTAATCCCATGCGGTAGTTTCTCAATATTTTTCTGAATACATATTCTGAGGTTATAGATTTAATTTCATTCGGAAGTTTATTATAGCTACTCGTCGCAATGCACTCGAAAAATTTATCAAAAATTTCTTTGTTAGCCTGAGGTACTTCCAGCGTGTTTAGACCGCAGCGCAATCCATAGTCTACATAATATACCAAGAAACTTTCAGTGTTTCTTTTCACAAATAACAGACAACCATAGAGATATCGTTTCTGAAATGGTAGAATATTATGAACATTGGTTGAATGTGCGAAGTCGGGTAGTTATGGCTCTAATTATTCTGTTTTGTATTCTTATTAATGGAAGCAGATTATTATAATAGTCTCCGCCCCCAATAGGTAATGCCATATTGCAGTGAGCAATTTACCCAGGAATAGTATAAACATCTAACGAATGCTGCATTTACAATTTTTTTAACATCAACTATCAACTATCAACTTTACTGACATAAGGGGTGAAGCAAAAGCTTTTCATATTCCTGGCTATCTTGAGAGAAACTGTGAGTGGAGAAAGAGTATGAGCTAATTGCTCGCCCTGAGTGGGCTAGGAGATTAGTCCTCAGTGATGAAATTTAGGATCGCTTTAGGTCTTTTATGTTTGAAATAATCAATTGCGTCATAATCTTCAGCCAGTTGGATCAGTTTGTTAGGGTGCACAGATGCTTTTGAGAAGAATTTGATTTCTATAGTCTGCATGAAAGTGTAAACATAGGGGACATTTGTGTCCTGAGGTAGCTGGACAGTTGGGATGAACCATGGGGCGCCCAGGATCACTCTGAGACATTTATTCTGGATACGTTGTAATTTGAGAATATTACAATTTGAAGTATGACTCCAGGCCAGTGAAGCATAGGTGAGTATTGGACGAACCATCAGTTGGTATATGAGAAGTTAGATTCTGGTGCTCAGCTTACTGTTTCCGTTAATTAGCAGGTAGAGCTGGGCTATGGGTTTTGATGTGTTTGCACAGAGAGTCTTGATATGGAAGCTGAAAGTCAGTTTTCTGTCCAGTATTACACTAAGATATTTGATCTCAGTTTTCCACGGAATTTTAGTGTTGAAAAGGAGAATATCTTCTTTGGGAAGAACTGATCTTCTAGAGAATAGGACGGCTACGCTCTTCAGAGGATTCACTTGGAGTCGCCATTTGGAGAAATATTGTTCGATTAGTAGTAGGTTTTCTTGCAGTTTCTTGATGGCTAGGTGAGGCTTTAAAGATCTGGCCAATATCGCTGTATCATCAGATATAGAGCTTTAATTGAAGATAATGGGTTGTGCGGTATATCATACAAGTATAAGGAGAATAGGATTGGTGCTAGTACGGATCGTTGTGGAACTCCAGCCAAGATGCGTTTTTGTGTCGAGACTACCCCACACATCCTGACTTGCATGCGCCTGTCGTAGAGGTATGCCTTTATAAGATGAATGATACCGATTGGTACACCAGATGATATCAGTTTGAATAGCAAATCATAATGCCAAACTTTGTCAAATGCACTGGCTATGTCAAGGAAAACATCCCCAGTGCATTGACGCCAGTTAAAACTCGTGATGATGTGTTCCACTAATCTGTGTATTTGTTGCGTGGTGCTATGCGATTGTCGGAAGCCAAACTTCCCCTCAGACTCCAAGATTCGGAGTACTGAATCTTGGCGTCTGGTAAGAATTATCTTCTCGGCAATTTTGCCGAGATTTGAGATGCGGCTGATTGGTCTGCAAGTTTGAGGCAATCTGGGATCTTTTCCGGGTTTATGGATCGGTATTATGTCCGCCAGTTTGCAGTAGGAAGGGAAATGTTTGTAGTGAAGGATGGAGTTAATTATATTTGTTAGATAGACAATAGCTCTACGTGGTAGAAGCTTTATTACTTTGTTAGAGATACCATCGGGTACAGGAGCCTTTTTGTTCTTGAATAGTAGCATATATTTCACTTAATAATAGCATATATTTCAGCAGGTGAGGTGGGTGCAATTTGAGGGAAATATGTGAGAGCAGAATTGAGTGAATATCTGACGTTACGGTGGATCTTGTATATATGGTTAAAATCGAGGTGATTGTATGCAGGTTTACATTCATTTTCAATATGATTTGCTATTGCTTCAGCTTTATCAGCATCAGTGTGGATGAGACCTGAATCTGTTTGGAGGGGGGAGGGTTTATTTCTGTTTTTGATCTTTCGGATGAGATTCCATATGGAGTGGTTATCAGTAGAGATGGACGTCAGTTTTTCTTCCCAGAGTTGAGTTCTATGTGCTGCGAGGGCATCTCTCACTGCAGAGTTGAACCTGTTCAAGATCCGTTTGTCTTGCGGCGCCTTGGTGTTGTGGTATCTTTTTCTTGCCTTATTTTTTTCTCTAATCAGATTCATAATATCTTCTGGCAAGTGGTTGGATTTGCGGGTACTTACAGGGGTAGTAACTGCTGCACAGGCTGCTTAAATCTGTTCTGTTATATTTTTAACAGCTGTTTCAATTTCCTCTTTTGATTTAATGATGGGAACAGGACCAATATATTTTGGAAGTACCTTGGAGAGCCTTTCCCAAGGAATGAATGAGTGAGGGGAGGGTGATAATTTTTCAAGGTTTCCCAATTTTAACCGTATTGGGTTATGGTCCGATGACAGATCGTTAATCGTCATTAAATTGTATTGGAGTCTGATGTGCTGCAATATGGCTATGTCGAACACATCAACCCGACCATATGGGTTGTGATGGGAGGGGTCAGCCGGATCAGCCTATTACATGAAGGTTGTTGAAACCAGCATACTGTTAATTAAAAGAAACACACGTATTAACCACAGTGAAAATTATTTAATTGTAAATATTTAATCCTAAGTGTCTTAGGATATCATCAGTACAGTGATTTAAGCAATAATAGGACTAACATACAGTTAGGACGCATGATTACAAATAGAATCTCATTAAATGTGCGTAACGTGTTACAAAAGTAACAAAAAAAAATATATTATTTAACGCAATTTTGTAGACAATTTCCCATACTTTAAGAATAGTAAGAACGTCGTTGCGGTTTAACTTTGGTCTGTGTAGTAGGGCTTCAGAACTTTCTTTGTATAAACGTTCATGTCGGGATGATCCCAGACTGCAAATACGTCGTCGATATATTAACAATATTACTAACTCAATGATATAGAAAGCTCAAATTTACAAGCAAGAAGAAGGAATAGCAATGGGATATCCTTTATTACCAAACCTAGCAAACTTGTTTCTAGAACACCTTGAGGTAAAAATATTCACTTTTGAACCAAAACCAAAAATTTGGTTAAGATATGTCGACGACGTATTTGCAGTCTGGGATCATCCCGAACATGAATTACAGCTGTTTCTAGATAAAATTAACCTTCTTCATCATCGCATCAACTTTACGTTAGAAAAGGAATCTCCACAGGCCATCTCCTTTTTGGATTTACACATTCAAAGAAAAGAAGACGGTTCCATCGCCACTTCCGTCTTTCGCAAGCCTACATTCTCAGGTCGGTACATTTACCATTCTTCCGCTCATCATCCACCTCAGAAATCTGGCATTATTAAATCACTAGTATCCAGAGCACACAAATTCTGCTCCTCTGAAGAATCTTTAAACCAAGAATTAGAAGTAATCAAAAATTCAGCCATCCTAAATGGATATAATCCTAAAACAATTCAAAAAAATTATTAGTCACTTTCCCACACATCAAACCAGACAAAAAAAAGTCCATAGGATTCCCGTACCTTACGTCAAAGGCATCTCCGAACGTCTTTCTAAAATTATGAACAAATACAATTTTGCCACTACTTAGAAACCTATCAACCAAATTTACAACTTGTTACCTTCTCCTAAGGACAAAGCTCATGCAAATTGTCTTACTTTGGACAGACAGGTAGATCTGTTCAGAAACGCATCTCGGAACATCAACACCACATTCATCTTTTTAAACCGCAGAAATCTGGCCTCTCTCAACACGGAATTGAAAATTTAAGCCATAGGATCCATTGGGAAAAGTCTAAACGTTTATATAGATCTTTATATAAACGTTTATACAAAGAAAGTTCTGAAGCCCTACTACACAGACCAAACTTAAACCGTAACGACATTCTTACTATTCCTAAAGTATGGGAAATTGTCTACAAGATTGTGTTAAATAATTGTTTTTTTTTTTATGTACTTGTGTAAAACTTTATGCACGTTAAATGAGATTCTATTGTAATCATGCGCCCTAACTGTATGTTATTCCTATGTTTCGAACTACTGTATTGATGATATCCTAAGATAATTAGGATGAAATATTTACAATTAAATAATTTTCACTGTGGTTAATACGTGTGTTTCTTTTAATTATGATCGCACCACAGGTTTCGTATTTAAAAAAAGCATAGTTTTGTAGTATCTGTCCATTTTTTTTTGAGAATGATATGCTGAGAAGATTTTTAATTTGTCGACAGAACTCGTGAGAATCTCAATGCCAGTGACCTCGAGGTCGGTGGTAGGAGGGATGTTTATGGAGTGATGAGAGATGAAATTTTTAATGAAAATTGCCGTGCCATCTCCACTGTGGGATAGTCTATCAGCTCTGAACAGTTGGTATCCACAAATTTTGGGTTGTCTGAAGGTCTTAGGTGCTTCTCATTTAGTAAAAGGACATCTGGCTGAGGTCTTTGAACGAACGTTTGAAGTTCTAAAATCTTACTCCTCAGGCCGTTCGCGTTCCACGCAGTGATCCCCAGAGATTCTGGTTTTAATTAGTTACTGTTCATTAGTGACCGCTGAAATAATGGCTTGTGTGTCCTTTAGAAATCTGTTAGTAGAACTTTGTGAAGAGTTGGATCTGGTAAAATCCAACAGCATATTTGCGAGAGAAGAGGTAATGATAGCGGTCAGATTTGTGTGTGGTGTTGTCTGTTTACGGGAAGACTGTTTAGGACGAGTTACATTCGCATATGTCCTAGATTGTTGTTGTTGCGGAGATACTCTTTTGGGAACCCCTGGCTTCGTCCGAAGGGCGCATGACCTTTTATATTGAACTTCATCAAACTGTGAAGTAGTCTCTGACATAGGTGTGCTGAATGAGGAAGAAAATGTTTCTGCTTCTGATTTTCTATTTCTTGGATTGTGAGCGCATCCTTTGTAATTGGCAGTGTGAGGACCGCCACAATTGGCACATTTAGCCGGGGTAGATTTTGGTTTAGTGCATGTATTTATTGGGTGGGCGACCCCACATTTTAGACATCTGAATTCAGCCCTGCACATCTGGGCATGGCCACATCTTTGACATCTGTGGCACTGCCCTGTTGAAGCTCTTTTTCTTAGTGTTTCTATAGTAATGTTTAGTACACAGATGGATGTCAGATCATATATGTGCTTATAAGCTTGGCTGATCTCAATTAGAACTAGTGGCATTGGAGTCTTGTCTTTTTTGGTCATTCTACTGACCTTAACGGGTGGTAGGTCTTGGTGGTGTAGATCCGCAACCACTTCTTCTATGGATACGTCTTCCGAGACACCTCTGATGACTACCTTCGGGTTTCTTTCTGATCCTAGTGAAAAGGTATGATACTGTATAACTTTGGCATCCAATTCACCAGTCAACCTTCGATAATTCATCACTGAGCAGGGCTGTATTTTAATACCTTCTGTGACATTCTTTGCTTGACTGTATGAAATCTTTAAAATGGATAGCACAGTCCTTAGGGAGATCCATTTTTTCTTTTCTCGCAGAATAATCAGAAGTATCTTTTCCTTTGAGGAGGTAGGAGAGTGCAGGTCAGGACCATCTTCTTCCATTTGATCCGCTTTGGATGGTTCAGAGGCTGCAGTTCTGCGTTTTTTGCGTGCGCGAACCTCCCGATAATCGTTGTGATCTGCAATGGAATTTTCATCAGCAGTTGTTTCTATTACGCTGGTGCTATCGTGATGGATACTGGGAATTCAGAGAGTTGATAGTCATCTGAATCAATCTCTCCTATTTGATGAATTACGACTTTACCTGGCCATTTAGTGTGCAGTAGATTGCCTACATGCTTGAAGATAGGCAGAAGTTCACAATTCACCATCAATAATACACGAAACGCTCAATTCAGAATTCAAACATACGCGCCCATATTGCATAAGACCTACGCGCCAAACTATTTTTTAACATAATATTTATTTTGTTAATTATGAACCTAAACTTATTTGTTAAGAAAGTGGTGTGGGAGTTCCACTTCAAATTGCTCTCTATATGGAAGCCTAAATATGACTGTTTTTTTTTTTTTTTTTTTTTGATAAAGCTACATTTACAATTTAGAATATCACTACATTTCCTTTCATGCCATTTTATAGTTATACTGTGATCTAATTTGTCAGTTAATGTAAAATACATACATCTCGTTGTGTCGTTATTAATATTAAATCCGTTGCTGTTTAACCATGTACTTAGTTTTAAAGTATCGCTAATAATCCGATTTTTTTCGGTGCATACTGGAGCCGTATAGTCAGCAAAGGATATCATTTTGCCAAAAATTTGTATTTCCATTGATCATTAACATATATTATAAATAGGATGGGTCCTAGTACCGACCCTTGTGGGACTCCGTATTCTATTAGGTTTGTTGTGCTTTTAAATATATCGTAGCTGGTATATTGTTTTCTATTATTCAGATAGGATCTGAACCAGTCATTAGTAATTCCCCTAATGCCGTATTTGGATATTTTCAGTAGCAATAGATCACGATGAACGCAGTCGAACGCTTTATATATATATCAAGAAAAACAGCTGCTGTGTGCATTCCTTCATTTATTCCACTACAGACCTTTTTTATGAAACTCCAATAGCGCTTTTTCAGTATTGTATCCGGATCAAAACCCATATTGATTAGTTGCGTAAAAGGATATTGTATTTAAATAGCTATTTAAACGTTTTTTTATCAGAATTTCAATAACCTTTGAGAGTGTGGATAGTATAGATATTGGTCTGTAATTTTTGATTTCATTTCTATATTCCCCCTTTAAATAACGGTTCAACTGAAACAGTCTTTAGGTGTGCTATAAATTTACCATGTTCAAAGGATTTATTAATGATATTTGTAAAGAATTGTAATTTATGCTTAATGATAATGTTTAGCTTTTTAACATTTATGTTGTGACATCCCACTTTTCCCCCCTTATTTTAATCTGATTACTACACTCTTCACTTCATCCTCGTTTACTGCATGTAGATACATGGAATTCGAAATCCACGGTAGGTGGCTCTTTCTGCAAGGTCGAAAACACAACTGCCATAGTTGGTAAAGTGGTTGTTCATTTTGTTAAGTATATCGGTGATGTCATTACCCTCTGGGAATTCTGTTTTGTGTTAACTATTATCATATTGACCAACCTCCATTCTTTACTTTTATCATTACAACAAGAAAGAAATTTCGATAGCAGATAATGCTCTTTTGCCTGTTTTATTTTTTCCTTTAGATGTTTAACGAAATTTTTATAGTCATATTCAAAATTTAAATTGTATGGATTTTTTTATGCTTATAGTACATCTTCTCTTTTGTCTTTATCATATTTTTTAGTTCATCTGTTATCCAGTTTGTGTGTGAACGTCCTTTTTTGTAGTAACTGTTTTATGATATTGCGATTTGCTGTCTACATATTTAATCATTTGTGTGTAATAAGTCAGTTTGTAGAAGTTGATAATGTTTTATGTATCTTTCAAATTTATTATAATTGGTGCCAATTACAAATTTATTATGACTACCTTTGCAACTCATGTTAACACTATCAGGTATAGATAGTTTCAAAATTATCGAATGGTGATCTGTTATATTACTAATTTAGATTGCAGTGGATACCTCATAGGCCATTCTGTTTCTTACGAACATGTGATCAATGCAACTAGTCGAGTTGTACACTTCTCTCGTATTGCCATGGATGTAAGCAAGAAACCCATGAGTAGATAATATATTTTTATATTCTTCAGTTTTATTATTACTCTTATAAAGGTCCAAATTTATATCCCCCACTAGTATGACATTGTCATATTTTAAGGTTTTTAAGACATTATTTAGCTCTTTTAGAAAGATATATACTGGGCCATCGCATGCACGGTATATAGCAATTATAAGTATGTTCATTGCTGTATCGTAAATCATTACAGTTTCAGCACTTTGCAATTTTAATTCCCGTCTGTGAAATGTATAAATATTTTAGCACATAGAATTAATCCACCTGAACGATTATAATCGCGACAATCATAATACATATCGTAATCTGCGAGAGAATAATGATCAACCTCAATCTGTTTGATTCATATTTCACTAAAGACTAGTACATCTATATATGATCGGATCTCTGTAAAAAGTAACATTAAATTATGAAAATTTGACCTTATCGATCTAATATTAACGTGATATATATTGACATTCTTGGATGAATTTGTAGTTGTATCAAAAAAGTTCTTAATAGACGTTAAATTATATAGATTTTTACAGTTTAGAGGTGTATAAGAATCTAAGTTATTCATGGTAAATCCTAAATCCATTAGGTTTATATTGCTCCAATTATTCATGGGCAACATTTACTGCCTTCTTTGTTTGAGTTCGTTGAGATCGTCCGGTGTTTTTATCCGTATTATTACTTTAGTGTTGTCGTTCTTTCTCATTAATAGTTGCCATCTCTTATCCATACATATTTAATTGCACCACTTGCGCTCATTTGTTTTGCTTCATAAAGAAGTTGCTTATTAAGTTTAGTCAAGTGTTCATTTATGTAGAAGGAAACAGGTTTTAGCTGTTCATCAATTACATAAGCTGTAATCTTGAGTTTTCTTGCCTCCATCATCCATTTATTTTTGGCAATCTTGCTTTCTAAATGAATAATAACTGGCTTGATGTCGGTTATTTCTGTTGGTGGGTATTCTGTTGACGTGCATGATACCTTCTTTTTTCACTTCAAGTTTACCAGTCTTTCAGTAATAGTATGCAAATTTTCATTCTGAGCTTCTGGTTGACCATTTACTTCGATATTGTTCATCCTGGAGCACTGCTGAATTTCATTAACTTCTCATTTCAGATCATTCGTTTGATTCATTCATTCATTGTTATATAATAATATAACAATGATTTACTACTATTAAGCTGCCAAAAACCGTCCT
Organism: Typopeltis vanoorti; assembly: GCF_054136105.1. NCBI lineage: Eukaryota > Metazoa > Arthropoda > Arachnida > Uropygi > Thelyphonidae > Typopeltis > Typopeltis vanoorti. The sequence goes on from NC_143553.1 coordinate 113,561,647, forward strand.
TTATTAAAAACAGTTCTGAAGATAGTAACTTATTGGCATAGTATTGATAATGGTAATTACTTAATTATAACAACAGTTCAGCAACGATATCAAATGATTTCTGTTTGATATCATTGGTAAATAGATTAAATTAAACTTTAATGTCACAATACATATTATCCCCGGGATAACTATCGTAATTTTTAGTATCACTAATACTAAATTTAAATACTAATACTAATACTAAATACTAAGTTTAAATCCATGTACGTGTGGTCCTACCTACATTGGACAAACTTCGAGAAGCCTCGAAATAAGACAGAAAGAACATGTTGGCGATGTAAATCACAACAGAACGACCACCTCCGGATTAGCACATCACTTTTCAACTTCCAACCACACTATAGACTGGAATAACAGCTCTGTGCCCTACGTAGAGAAAGATTACAGACATCGATTATTTAAAGAAGCAGAAGTAGTGCTACGTACAGGAAGCAACCTAAAACGAAATCAAGGGGCCATACTGAATGATATTTGGAAAAATCTAATTAATTCCCTCAGTGCAACAGAAATACAGTGCGCGAATAATCGTATTACGCGTTTGCATGTAACGCGTGTTACTTAACAGGTAACACGCGTTACCTAACAGGTACTAACGTCTTTTTGTATACTTAAACCTTTTTCGCATTTACCATTTTTTTGTACTATTCAAGCCTTGAGAAAGCTAGTCAGTTACTAGCGAAACCGATAGGCAATATTGTACGAACATACATAAGAATTAAAATTCTATTGTCAGTTTAACAATAAGTCTTATATTTTTTAATTCACAATAAGATGAGGCGCTTTCAATTAAAGGAACTCTTTGTATTTTCGAACTGACTCCACTTTTCCTGCAGAGTAATGAGATTTTAAAGTCTACTGGTATTATTGTTATCAGAAATAGTGTAAGATTATGTATGGAGGTATTTGTAATAATTATGTAATAATCGTATTAAAGAAAGTGATGGTGAAATTACATAAATTCGTCATTCTGTAAATCATGTGAATCAGCTTAAGGCAAATTTCTCACCTGCGAAGTAAAAAAAAAATTTCGCCACGTTTCCAAATATTAGCATTTTATGAAACAAACAAACAAAAAAATCTGATATTTGGTATGTGTCTTCTTGACTGAAAATATACGTAAATGTATGCTCCCAAAGTGAAATACACAGTTAATCATTCAGAGTGAACAGTTTAAAAATAAACTGTGATCAGAAATATTTCTATTCGTAATTTTTAGCTTGGTTAGTTTATTATTACTCAGAGGCACACACATTGTATTGCATTATCTTTATAAATCAATAAATTTTCTTTAGACACCATGCTCTGTATTATCGAAGGAAGAAACGGATTAATATTTTAAGAAATAAACAAGAATTATGGAGCTACAAAAATCTTACTAAAATCTAATTAAATAAATAATATATCTAGAAAATTTTCTAAAATGGGTCTTGTTTTTGCGATCGATTTTCATATGTATGCGTTTTATTACAAAGTTTATTTCAATTTTAATGCAATAAATTTTTCCATGCGAATAAATTTCTCCGAACTGTGTGGACACGAAATGCTACTTCTTTCAACTATTCAGCTTCGGTAAAATGTGCGAAAATATGCATTTGTCAGATCTGATATTTTCAAGACAGAAATTAATTCGCTTGAAACTCCTCTATATGATTTGCTTTAATTCAAGATTTCCATTCTTATTTTGTTTCTTTCATTTTCTGTCTTTATCACTCCTCCAAATCCATGAATCAGTCTGAACTAATTCTTTGACTATTTATCTCTAAAAGTTTGATTTTCTATATTTGAAATACTCAAACAGTGAGAATGTCTGCCACGAATACTTTGAATAATTGCAAATGACTTTTCTACAAGTGACTCACAGACAACTGAAAAGGAAGCAAAAATTCTTTTCAGTAATCATCTCGTACAAACTATTCACCTAACAACCAAAATACTGCATAAAGATTACGATTATCTGAAATACTGTGAATGTATCTTAACATTCACAGTATTTCAGAAATCTTACTAAATTAAAATTACTTATTTGTAAACAACCATTTGTAAGACGTCTTCCAGCACGCCCTACAAATGTATTGCAGCTATCAGCTGTCCACACAGAGGGATACTTCATGAGTCGCCCTAATAATTTAGTTTGTAAAGGACTGTGCAAATATGAATAATTATTCATTTGATAGATGGCAGCACTAGCAAGTTTCCGATTTTGTTACTATTTTTTTTATACATTAAAATATAACAATACTTTTCATTATGTCTTAAACAAATAAGAAAAAAAAATGTTCTTCAAAGGAAATAATCCGATTATTTTTCAAAATTTTCGAATCAATCAACTGAAATTTATAAACGCCAGTTTCTTTCCGTCGTATAACACTTGGAAATAAATTAAAAAAATGGATATGCAGTGTCATCTAGTTTCATTATACTGAATTTCATTGAAAAAATATATAACTGATTTAGACGTATTGCTTGAAGAAATACTTGGCTGTCAGCGTTACACGCGGATACTCAGATAAGTTTGAAGGAATTTAGCAAAAAATCTTATTTTGTTTCGTTTATATTACTATGCAAAAGTAATATCTACTATGTCTACTATGCAAAAGTCATATTGCCTGGTGTTTTCCGAAATTCTATAAAAGGGAAAGTATGAACTGCTCGGACTCATACATCTAGTACAAATGCTCCTTACAATGAATTCTGCAAACAAAATATACGAATCAATGTTTTGATTTTCGTGAGAGAGAAAACTTTCTAGTATAAACTGAGGTCCCAATACGTTACAGTTAGAAAAATTCAAAAAAGGAAATTCGTTCAAAAATGAAGACCTTGTAAATTTCTGATCTTAGATTGAGTAGTGAAACCATACTGTTCTTCCATCGAAGACTTGGAGATCTTCTCCAATTCTTCGATGGGAGACTTCTAATAATCTGAGCTGTAAGAATCTGAGGGTTTTTCATTATGACTTAAAACATTTGACTCTAGTTGTAAGGAAAATATTTTTTTTACTTTTAAATCACTTTTTAGTCATTATTGTGCAATATGCAACTTAATTTTAGATAGTGAAATATTTTGAAGTAAAATGAATAAGATGTAACGTTGTGAGCTTAAAAAATTTCAGTAAATTCAGTAAAAAAAAAATTGTTTTATCAAGGAATTAAAATGAAAGATAAAATGTTCCACTGATTAAAACGTAATTACAGTAATTGTGGAATTTCATTTTCATGATGGAAAAACTGTAAATGGTGCCTGGGAAGATCCCGTTTTTAATTGTTTTGAAAAACAGGAAAAACGATCATTATATGTTAGATTCTACACTGGTGTCGAAACTATAAAGAGGAACCAACATTTTTACCAGTATACGATAAACAAATTCCTTGCTGCTGACAAATGTGGACAACGATTTATTGTCAGCATGATACTAAATTATGTTAAAAAATTTTCAAGGACTTAATTAAGGAATTCATGTACAGTGCTTATATGAAAGAAAATTATGCGAGAGACACTTCAGTATGAAATATCTCCTCCCTGAACTGCGAAACAGCTCTAACAACTTTACACCATGCATAGCACCATGTGGTTCAGGGGTTTTTGAGGCAAACATGCCAAATCCTCCTCCTTAAGACCTTGTTTATTTTATGGAGAGAATTTCGAGCAGAAATGCGTCTCCCTATATTGCATCAAAAACCTGATATATGGGGTTGACATGTCGAAGTCATGCTGGCTACTAATTCGATTAATATACTCGATCTCCACAAGTAGCTCCACTGCTCGTGAAGGTTGTGGTTTGGCATTGGTAGCCATAAAAATGAATTCTTCGCCTACAGCCCCATCACGGAACAATTGAACATAGTTCTGAAGAACTCACTTTCAAATTATTCACCAGTTATAGTCCCTTTTTCAGCAGTTATAGCTCAGTGCATCCATTAAGCATAATACCACTCCACATCATGTTTCGTCTTCTACAGGTGCATCACAAGAGTGAATTACTACAGACATTAAGAGAGATGAATATATATATATATATATATATATATATATATATATATATATATATATATATATATATATATATATATATATATATATATATATATATATATATATATATATATATATATACACACAGACATTAAAGCATTAATATATTAACGTTTGAAGCGAGTTTCTGTGTATCTCTTCAATGTTGAACATGAGCATGCGTTCAAGATCTTATGAACGCATTGCAGCGCAATGACTTCTGCTATATTATAGCTGATGTGAGTGTTGAAAGGAATCGTCCTGCATTCAGCACATCTCAATTATTATTATCATTTATTTATTTATTTATGATTCATCATAAATCTAAAAAATTGGGCTTTCATTTTGCGTGTTCAATATGTGAAACTGCTCAATACTTAAGAGGAAGCAATCATCCGTATCACTAAGAATTAATGAAAATCAAAGTTCGTCAATATTCAATAAATGATATGCTAGTAAATGTTTTAAAAAATGCCCTTGTGACGGACGTCACATTTCGGATACCTTCATCAGGAGATGATTTGCTTGATGTGGTTGGAGCGAGAATTTTTTTTTTAATGACATAGCGACAGCCGCATAGTTTGTGACATGCAGCAACCGCACCACATGAGTTTTGCCTATAACATGGAATGCTGCTCAAATAATAGAAAAAGAAAAATACACTTTGAAGAGGTTTAGCGCAATGTATTACGACTCTTCCTGTAATCAATGGATATTATAACTTGAAACCTTTACTTTATACCATCTAATATACACGATCAGATAGCAGTTTCTATTAGAAGCAGCAATAATAGATTACTTTAACGCTGAATAATAATGTAAAGTACTCCAATCCGTTATTATCTACCTAATTTAATTATTTATCCCTTTCTATATCATTCCAAACTATATGAAGTAGTTAGGTATATAAATATCTGTAAACAGGATCTCTCAAGTACTTGAGTTTCCTACGAGATAGTTCATTTGTACAGTTAAATATAATAAAAACCAACACGTAGACCTGAGTGACTTCTAGTGATATACGATGGTAGTTGTCAAGATCTCGCCAAGTCCCATTCTCCTCAGTTAAATGCAAGTACCTCGGATTGCAGCGAGAAAAGGAACATATATACTGAACGCAAGAAAAGTTGGGAAAAAACAGACTGGTTTGAGTAGCATTTTCACTTCAGGTTTCAAACTTTTGTCTTCCAGATTTTGTTAGTTTTTCTGTCACATGGCTGACTACTTGCGTAAGGATAAAGTGGCGACGACACTGTCCCTCCCACATTATTGTTATTCATGTGTAGGTCCGTGTGTATTCAAGGGGTCCGGATTACCTTTCTGACTCACGAAAACCTTCCAACTCCGTTTGGGAGCTGCAAACTCACTATTATTCGAAAGAGACCAGGTAAAGGTTACTCACTTCATGGACAGGATCGGACTCGGGTCATTCGGACTAAAGGGTTTCGTCTTGGTTATAATACATATAAACATTTATAAGTATTTAAAAAATGCGTATAAACTTTTCTTCTTGAACAGGGAGATATGAAAAAGTAACAACGCAGTGTAAATATCTATGTTACTTTTTTTTATTAATTAAATAGCTATGAACCATTTGCCATTAAAACATGTTTCCCTTTCAAAAGTTTTACATAAAATGTGCTACACGTGATAACAAACAAAAATTTCCATTAACCAAATCTTATTCAGTAGAGTTATCCAAAATGAAAGTTTACATAATTCCGTTAAACATTAATATCCAATTTAGCCCAGAAGAGGGCTATTCAGCTAGCGTTGGAATGGGATTTAAACAATGGGAAATCGATGTAGTGGTTGGAACGATTGATTCCATTTTTCCGGTTGAATGTTCTGTTTTGCTATTTGAAGGAATCTGGAAAGCCAAATAAAAGATAGGATTATAATATACGAAAATATGTTTAAAGACTGGATATTCTTCTTACGTTAAAGTATCTATATATGCCACTATTATTAAAATTACAATTTCAATTCTACATTATTTTTTCAAAATGGATAGTTTTTCACATATGAATTTCTAATCACATATAAATACAAAATGTCTAAAGTTTGGAAGTATTTCTAATACAGACCTAAGCTAGAGACGAAATAACCGAAAAACACAATGGTATCCTTTAGAACTGATCACATAAATATACAGTTAACAACAGCAGCTGTTATAACATGAAAACCACATGACATATTTGAGCCTCTTAGTGTGAAGAGTATTCATTGGATAAAACAGTATGAAGAAGGTTTTTCCGAAGCACGGAGGTAGATGGAATGAAGGAAGGAAGGATTTAAGAATTAGGTAATGTGTTTACAGATTAAAGGCATACGGATATTCATCAGTGTTTACGCATAATCACCATTCTCTGCGTTCACACATTATTTACAAGGAAAGCGGGCAATTCGTTAAAGCAAATTCCACCATAGAAGGCATAGTGCAAAACCAGATCGTCTAGGAAAAACTTGCTGGAAGAAGTGCGCCTAAAAGTGAGAGAGAGAGAGAGAGAGAAACCTGTTAGAAGGATTGCCTTCTGTACTCAATCAAGAATTCTTAGGTATATATTTGAATTCTAAGGGTTTTAATAAAAATAGTCTAAGCTTATCGGATTTCAGATTTACAAACTGTTAGAAGTTATACTGGAAGAACGAATTGTTTAAAACGAAAATGAATACAACGTTTCTCTGACGATAAGGATGTAATATGATCAATGTGAATGTCAGCCTAAGAAGGAATATCCAATCTTGAACAGAAATGTTAATCGTATCAAAAGGAACAGCGATTGAGATAAGATCATTATTTCAGGTAATAACTAGACAACATTGGTTTTGATATTAAAATTCATTAGATTATATTCAGTCAACTTGAAAATGATGAGAAGGACAGTATTTAAAACAATTACAGTTACTTCGTAATCAAGTAAATTATAATACACAAGAAATTACTTGTTGTTATCACAATTCTAATTTCATTCTTTTGAGATGACATTTTTTCGAAAATTGATAGTATTTGAAGAATTCCTGGAGGGTTTATGACATTTGGAAAGAATGCTACTGGGGTATAATAATAACACGATAAAAAGGGGAAAATATGTTGATAGCCTAGCTATCAAATATTTTCTATAATTTTATAGTTTTTTCATATACATTTAAAAATGATTCAACATATAATATATAAATATTATATTCCCCGAACAGGCAAACCGTACAGGGAGAAAGAAGAAATATCAATGGGAAGGAAGATGAGAATTTTCAATGTTCGCAGAAGGATTTCATTCAAGCATGAATTTTTTTACATCGATCAGAGCAAGTGATCTGTGAAGTGCTTAAATTCTGTAGAATTTTCAGGGGAAATGCTTCCGTATATTTCAATATAAGTATTTTGTTTTGTGAATTAGTAGTATAGGTAGTTAACTGATATTTAAAACAACTTACCGTTGGACATGGTACACTGAACTGACCAGTTATAACAGAAACTCTTAGAATTCCCAGTAACCTTAGTTTGACATATAATCTTAATGTAAACGTTGCCTGCAACAACAAAACAGCTATTTAATATTTAACATATTAAATTGAAATATTTAAAATATTCAATAAATTATGGGCATGTTTAGATCACATACCGAACAGACATCAGGAACTCGAATAATGCCACTAATCACGCATTTGCACGAAGTGCAGAAGTTAGCTGCATATGAGATCCCCGCGATTTGTATCTCTACTTCCGGAACTGACATGAGTGGAATCAGTGACATGTTTAATATAGTAGTTAACAGATCTAGAGAATGATGGGACAAAACATCAATCAATACAAGTATTAGTTAAATTCAACAGTATAATATAAAAGAAATAAAGAACGTTATCACTGGAATTATAATTTGATATAAACAGCTATCTTCTAAATTTAATTTGCAATTCATGAGTTAAATAATCGAAATTGGAAATAACGTAGATATAACATTACATGCTATAAATACTAACTCTCGTATGTTCGATTTAGTGAGATTATTAATATTCGTTTTTGGATCATTAACATTTCCAAATATTTTTTCCTAAGAGTGCAATCCTCTACAAGGTTTTTTCTTGTAGAGGGTTGGACTTAGTTTTGATATGCCTGTCCCTCGTTTTACTCTGTAAGTTTCTTCAATGAAAATTCTTGTGCTTTCTCGGAATACTGCGAGTCCTTTAGAATGCTGTACCGAAAAATAAATTTCTTCAGTTATTATGGTAAAATCATTGTATGTGATATTAATTATTATATAAACATATTCTATACTAATAATATTAATTCATGTTTTGATTAGCATTCCATATGGCAGTGAAGCAAAGCCGAGGAATGAACAATATTTTAACACATTCTGTTAACAGTATTCGATCTTAGTTAACTAAGTAGAATTTATGAACTGTCACTTCCAGGACGTTTACGCCATAGCGATTGAAATTTCTCTTAATGTGATCTTTCGAAAGTACAGCAGGTCAACTGCCGCCATCTAGTGGCTCTCAATCCCAACTCTCATTGTTCGATTTTTCGAGTTTATTATGATTTGTTTTTAAATTTTTAAAATGTTTTTAAACATTTAAAAATATCTTAAAAACTGCGGGATTCTCCAATCTCTTAATTGGAGTATTCCGCAATTGTTTCTATTATAATATATACAGGGTGTTTCGAAAAGTATGTCCCGATGAATTCAGCTATTGGCTTTATGTTGTTCGTGCAGCAGGTGAAGGGCACATTCAGCATTTGTAATTGTGGTGGGTGGAACTTCAGGCCTTACTTCATACTTGGTAATTTATTTTGTAACTGTACCACATAGTCCTTATTAAATATAATTATTTGAAATTGGGTCATTCTCTTTGAAACACCCTGTATTTTCAAATGCACACTTCTGGGGAAATAATTGATCACATGACTGCTGTTAATTGATTCTTTTTCACGGATTATTAAATCACTCCCATTTGCAAATATCATTATTCCCATTAATATAAACGAGCTGCACATACTTTTTTACTTAAATAACAAAGTGATTTTAATTCCCACCTAAGTGAAAGTGATGTAGAATTTCCTGTATTAATAGCAAATTTAGTGTAATACAGAATATCCTAACCGAAAAACATATAGTTATCAAAGAGGATATTATTCCACTTACTTTTGTCAATGCAGATCTCGATCTGGCAACCATCTAGACCGGGTAAACACTCAAAACTTCCATTTATAATCGTAAGGCCTAGGAGGAATGAATTAAACGAAAAAAATAAGAAAGCAGGATTTAAAACATTACAAAGATTAAGTTTTACTTTAATTTTAAACACAAAGTCATGGACATACCAACAAATCATGAATACTAAAATATATTGCGGGTAATTCTAACATCGATACGTAACGTGCACATATTAGTAATCACTTAATAAACATAAGATTGCATATAGACGGTTACTAATGTTGTTATTGATGCAACTAAAGCTATTCAATCAGTGCATATATGTCTCTAAATTGTGTTTCTCTTCTGGATAGTTTGCATACTTTCATAGGACTGAAAACCTATATTTGTTGCAGGATAAAAAAAAAAACAGTATCGCTTCCGTGTGAGATCGACTAAGTGACCTTGTATGCGAGAAAGCCTCATTATTGTTCTTCTCATCAATACATACGAACTACATGTTTTTTCTATCAGAAGGGTATCCTCTATACCGATGAACTATGAAGGCTCAGGATAGAGAGAAGAAATTTACCTGTTTGATATGTGGTATTCAGAATATCATGATGAAGGAAGTTCGGCTGATTGGTTAAAATATTAGTAGTAAATGAAATAGAATAGTAGTTGGCATGATTTGTTCGGAGGTTGTCTGTGAATAGCACGCCTACATGAGTTGATCAGAATATTCCAGTTAGTATTTATATTTAACAATGAACATGAAGATGCCTTCAAACGCAGAAACGAAAGTATCTTATTTAGTCGTCTTTAATTCACACTTTTTTCCTAAAAATTAAAGTGGTGCGAGATATATAAGGGGTTTTCGGAAACTAAAGTTTTTCAGGAAAAAATAAATAAATTTACGTTGAAAATTAAATCCTCAGTATTCATTTATAATTGCTCACATTATTTATGAAAGGGATGCATTTTAAGTTTAATTATCAACGTTATTTATGCGATCGGGCGCTTACGTGTATCATGCGATATGCATTTGAATCTTTAGCGACAATGCTTCTGTATTTAAATTAAAACAAACGATTGTGTACCCAAATAGCGTTATCTTCGCTCCCATCCATTTCGATGTGAACTGCCAACGGTTTTTGGAAAACAGTTGGCAGTTTTTTCTGACAAAATCATCCACTCTGTATAAACCTTAACTCATTCAACTCTCCACCGCGCAATCCAAGATCGAGTAGTAAAGTCAATGCTCTCACTCCCACATTTCCTCTATTGGTTGCATCCTCTCTATCCATATGATTGGTGTGGTGTTAGCAACAGATCATGCGAATCAACGACTAAGGCAAGCCGACAATTGTTGAGATGAATGGCTAATTCTCTTCAACCAAATTCCAAAATGTCTGAAACAGCCATAACAACATCCATTATCTCTTTCTATAGGTTTTAAACTTCTTTCGTGCGCTAGATAATGCGAAATGTTTTAATTTCTCTTTCTATAAATCAAAATCAGCTGTGCTAGATATACCTGAGGGCCAGTTATATTCAAGAAAATATGGTAATTCATGCATGCAATATAATACTGAAGAATAAAAATTTCAACACATTAAACTGTATGGAATATTTAAATCCCTCTTGCTAATTTAGTCAAACATACTATAGTCTGTAAATGAATTACTCCCTCTGTAATAATCCCAAAAGGAAGGAATTCACATTATTCGGAATTACAGCCAAAGGCTATCAACTCAGCATTTTGTAAATCTATTTATTCTCTAGCTGGTGTGCCTGTTCTGCAAAGATATTTCATCTCCATATTAAACACGTCAGCAATTCCTTTCTTAAAACTAAGCATATAAGGGTTTTCTTAGAGAAGAAAATGGCAGACAACGAAACACTTAATTATTACGATTCTACAAAGGTAGAAAAGTATTCGTTTTCTCTTGTGATCTTGGTTTCACAGGTCTGATCACACAGACTGTTTGAAGCTCGAAAGAAATCAACCAAAATACCAAGCAGTAGAAAAAACGTTGGTAGAAAAGCTTAATTTGGACCCACTATTTGGATAATATAATAAAAACAGTTAAAAAGCTGGAAACTCCACATATGAAGATGCTGTACAATGACGCGAGGAAAGCGATATATGCGACAGAAAAATTCAAGGTTATTAAAATGAAGAGAAGAGTAACTAAGTTGGTGAGGAGAGTCTGCTTCAAGATATTTATGAGAATTGGTTGGCTAGTCAGAGTTTGATAAACTTTTGTAACAAGAGAAGGAAAGGAGAGTTAATTTAAGATGAAAATTTATTACCGAGGTTATGGAATATATATGGCAGAACTGAAAAAAGAGAGAGAAAAGGCTTCACTTCGGCGATGCAAAATTATTCAAGTTAAGTGGATATTGAATCCAACATTATTTCAAAGCCGAATAGAGAAACTACAAGAGTTTCTTGCCGAATATAGAAACTATAATAATTTCGGCGGATCAAAGCGTAAGCAAACCTTTCATGACAGCGGAAACTCGTAGTAAAGGTGAAGTAAGCTCTGATCACCATCCTTAGTATTTCCCGTAATGAAAAACACATCTCCTAGCGGACATGTATAAACATACATGTATGATTACATGTATGTAATTAGACATTATACATTATGGAGGTTACCACCCAGACCGGTTTTGACCTTTGTTGAGGTATCGTCAATAAGAGCCAGCTCGTATGGCAAAGTATAAGTTCTGCATCACTTCCACCTGAGTATTTACATCTGGGTCTTGCTCCCGCCGACGAGACCTCAACAAAGGTCAAAACCAGTCTGGGTAGTGACCCTCATAATGAATAACATCATACATGTCCATTAAGAAATGTGTTTCACATTATGGGAAATACTAAGGATGGCGATCAGGACTTACTCCACCTTTACTACGAGTTGCCTCTGTCATGAAAGGTTTGCTTACGCTTGGATCCTCCGAAACTTTTATAGTGTCTATATATTCGGCACGAAACTCTTCCAGTTTCTCTATTCGGCTTTGAAATAATGTTAGATTCAATATCTATTTAATTTGAAATATATGGCAGGAGTTGGTTTAAGACCAGGCCCTGCTAGAAGACATAATAAAAACTTAGTGAAGCTGAAAACAATTATTATAAATTCATTTTTATTCCTTTGAGGAGAAAATATGCGGAATAGTTTCCTAGGCTGGTTATAAACTCAATGATTATATGTGTAATTGTTATAATAATTTAAGTCTAGATAGTTATCTAATTTGCATTGTTGAACATGTTGGTATTGCATCGTAACGAATCTGCATAAAAAACTATAAAAAAATAACGAAAATTATAAAGTTAATAATTAATAAAGTTTTTATTTGGTATCTAAACACAAGTAGTACAGTAGTACGTAGGTGGTACAACATGATTTACAACAAATTAGGATACATTAAAATGAGATTACTTAGATTTGGTAGGTGAATTATATAGGGAATAATAATTAAATAAGAAAAACGGAAACTATACATTAAGCGGCAGCTTTCATTCAATGCTGGCTCAAGTTTATCACCATGGTAGGATCTGGATCGTACTGGGCAGGCATATTCAGCAGAAGAACAGCAAAGGGTCAAGGCAGAAGATCTCAATGTGCTAGAGTCCGCACCCCATTTGGAGGAAGCGAGCTTTCTTAGTATGTTGTTTCATGCATTCACTTTTGCCTTTGTTTTTTCTATGTGGGTTTTATATGAGAGGGTGCGATCGAGAATCACGCAGAGGTAGATTGGTTTCCAGGAATGTTCTATATTAGAGCCTTCCCAAGAAATCTGTAGCTTCCTCTTGTCTTCCTTATTGTTAAGGTGGAAAAGGTTAGTCTGGGTTTTCAAGGGGTTAGGTTTTAGTTGATTGTTGGTATAGTATGTGGTTAGACTATTTAAGGCAAATGATAGAGTGGTTTCAATGGACTTGAAATGTTTTGACTGAGTAGCTATGGCATGGTCATCAGTATAGATAAAATTTCTAGTTCCCGAAAAGATGGGGAGATCATTGACGTAGATGTTGAAACGTAATAGTGATAACACACTTCCCTGGGGAGGCCATTTCTTTGGTGGTGCAAGCAGCTTTCCCCCCCCCCCCCAGGTTCACTTTAAAGCGTCTGTTTTAAAAAATAATTTGATCAGGAGGAAAAGGCGACAGTCTCTAGTTATTCTGTATATTTTATTTCTGAGTGTGAGATGGTTTATGGTATCATATGCTGCACTTAGGTCTACAAAGACTATTCCTGTGGCTAGTGTTTGCTCATAACCATTTATTGAGTGAGGTTTAGAATTTGTGATGTGCAGGATTTGCCTGGTCTAAAGCCAGCCTGCTCAGTATGAGATGCGATTAGGGATTGCAGCCTATACAAAATGAATCTTTCATAGAGTTTAAAGAGGTTGCTGAGTAGTGATACAGGTCTGTAATTTTTTGCGTCGGTTGGAGTGTTTTCCCTGGTTTTAGAAAGGCCACCACTTCGCCATGCCTCCAGATAGTTGGTATCCTTAGAGTTCTGAGGCAAGTTTTGTACAGGTTTAATAACCATTCTTTAGTCCTGATTCCAAAATGTTTAATCTGTTCATTACAGACATAATCAAGGCCTGTAGATTTTCTAGGTTTTAATAGGATTGTAGCAGCGTTGAGTTCAGTGATGGTGAAATCTGAGTTAATCATATTTTGTTCCTCACTTGGGGTTCTAAGTATCTTAATGTTTGTGTTTTTTAGTGAATTTTCCGTTCATCAGCAGCTGGTAAGCAATCTGGTTAGCTCTTATTCGCGGATGTTCATATTGCTTAGTGAAACCCTACCTAACGCTGTTGATAAAGTTCCATGCCTTTCTGCTACTATGGGTCATACGAATCACTTCTATTTCTTTTTTCCATGAGGAACGCCTTTCCTCTGCCATCTTGGAGCATAATTTTTCTCCTGCTTGGATAGTCACTTCTGAGAAGGGGTAGGTGTTGTAAAGTTGTAAGTAATCAGCATACTGGGCTTGTATGTCACTGGAAAGGCCTGGAATGTAGTTTGTGCGGAATTCTCGGGGGATGTGTTTGGTGGAGATTTTCCTCAGTATTTTTATGAATTCTGGATACTCTTTAGGGTTTGAAGGGACTTCTCTATGGAACTATCAAGATCTTCCATGAAACCCTTCCAATTAGCTTTTTGGAAATTAAATCTTCGTCTGTAAGGGACGGTGTTAGGCATAATTGCTGGGTTGAATTGAAGCATTATAGTTCTATGTTCAGTATGTGGAATCGCATTTAAAACCTTTTTAACACAGATGTTGGATATTTTTGAGCTACCAAATATGAGGTCAGGGTTATAGTCTCGCTTCCATCTGCCACTGTTGAAAGATGCAGGGATTTTTGGATTATGTATCAAGTTTAGAGAAGGGTTTGCAGCCCATTTTTCAACATGTTATCCATCTTCGTTGGACTTGGTGTAACCCCAGTTAACATTATGGCTGTTAAAGTCACCTAATACAACATTAGTCATGTATGCATTATTATTGAGGAGCATGTCAGGGAAGGAGAAAGGTTCTTCTGATGGTTTATAGCCCGAGGCGATTGAGATATTTTTAAATGTGATCGTAATAATCTCAATGTTTCTTTTGTTCGTTGAGTCAATCGACGATGGGATCAAGTTTTCTTTCGTAAATATTGCACAGCCATATTTATCGTGGGGTATTTCTTCGATGAATTTCATGCCATGGATGTAAGGTCTTGTAGCACCTTCTACTCTGTGAGTTTCTTGCAGGCAGAGCACATCACAGTCATTATCTCTGCAAATCTTTGCAATGAGATCTTGCTTGACACTGGAGAAACCTTCAATATTAAATGATATTATTTTTAGGCTTGGCCTAAAAATCAGTAATCTAAAAACCTAAATAGTCCGTAATCTCACTTACTGACTATTAATAAAAAATAATATATATTTCACAAACAGCGATTGAGCCGGATTTTAAAATGCCGAAATTGTTAAACATCATCATATGTTAAAATCCTACGCCATCTTCTTTTTTCGTTGCAGCGAAATTTTTGAATTTATGGAGAAAATAAAATAAAATCGATCCCCTGGATATTAAATGACTTACCCGCTACAGAACGACACCCAGCATCAAGGAATACTGCGAGAACTGTTGCTATTACGAAGGATTTCATATCTGATGTCTGCTGGAAATCTCTGTAATGGAGGTTTTCAAATGTGCATCTTTATAGGAAAACGGAATTCCAGGTTAGCGAATGAAATTCAGATTCCTCACGTGTTCTGCTCTATTTCCCTGACGACATCATTACGTACCGATAATGCAGTCCAATCAATAGCACCCACAGCTGCTTTACTGTTATCTCTTTTGGCATCAGGCCATACTCCCACGAGGCGTAGAACCTTTTTCAAGCTACATTACCCCTCCAAAAATCAGGGAGGTGGCCTCACACCTGGAGGAGAAATTCATCTCCGATCAAAAGACAATTCAAATGTCTACCACCGCAATGTTTGTAGTGGAGGTAGTGGGGGTGATTATTCGAACCCCAATCTATTGGTTGGAGAACGGATACATGAAATTACTGAACTGCAAACTAGATACATTTAACATAATAATAAAGTAATATTCTGGAGTTCTGGACTATTAAAACGTAAAAATTCCACTGTGGTTACTTAGGATTAGAAATAGCTAAGAATACTGAAGGCAAACTCCCAAAGTCGAAATGTCAGACGACGTCGAACTGGTAGAAGAAATATCGATAACTAACATTGATGTCATTAATATGCAAGATGAGTAATAAAATATGTGACATCCTTAAGTATTTAACCACCTTACCGGCCATTATGGATCAAATACGCATCCTCATACGCTTCGTATTTATCAGATATTTCACTGTAATATCAATGGTATTATAATTTTAATATTCACTTCGCATATCTGATAACCTTGAGGTTTATAGACGTCTTGGTCGGTAGAGTGGTATAGCATGTTATATAGGAAGGACAAATGATTTCATACAATACTCAACACGATGATGAACTTTTTAACAGCAAGTCAATTTTCATTTGAGTTGAGTGAAACAAACATCGAAATGGTGAACAGAACAATGCACTTATTATCTATTATGGTCCCAGAAAGGGTCATTCTAAAGGAAGAAGTGGAGCAATTTTTCGAGTCAGTGGTGAAAGCAGCTAACATAAAGTTAAATGTTTTAATTCTCAGGAAAGTATAATATTTTGGAAACATTTGGAGAAAAGAACAAAGATAATAATGGTAAGTGCCTAATGGATGTCTTTACACAAACTGGTCATCACTAACACAACGTGTCGAAAAACAGATCTGCACAAATTCAGATAGATTGAAGAGAGAGAAAAAAAAACACAAAGCCTTATTGATGATATCGTTGATAATACTTCTCGCTGGATCAGAATACAAGAGTATATACGGAATTTGAAATTAGAATATTATCACTTAAATTTAAGCACGATTAAAATAAATATACTATGTGTGAGACCAACATCCTGCTTATTTGAGGCCTGAAACGTCTTGAAAAAGTCCCATGTTTTGTCTCTATAGAAAGATTTCCAGACTATGTAAAAATAAATATAAAATACAGAAATCAGTGAAAACAAAAACAAAGAGCTTTAGCCCACCCACGGTGCGAATGTACTCCAGGTTTACAAAAGCCTTTCATGGGTGGGAACCACTTAAAATAAAATGAGAGTGCCATATAGGAGGTTAAAGAGTTATTCAATGAAAGGCGAAAGTCAGTAAAGCTCTACAGGAATACACACTGTAAACGTAACTGAACAAACATCACGGGAATGCTTTAGTATGAATATAGAATAGAAATACCAGGATAGTAGGGAATTGATCTCCTCATACGGTTAAGGTTTCGTTGCGCATTCCGTAACATTTCATTAGCTGTATTTACCTCTCGTTTCATTCGAAAATCACTTTTGAAATTTGAATTGCTTATCCCTGAAATATCATAACCTGCAATCCAATTACCCAAATACTGAAGTCTTCTTCCTTGGTAAACTCATTAACAAGAATTGAAATTGGATTTGCTATTTCAGTATCGCTGGCCAAACTACTAGCTAGAAGATATGCAGAATATATGCAGTGAGATAACGGGAATCATCCATTATTTCCAAATATCAGATAATCTCTCTCTCTCTCTCTCTCTCTCTCTCTTGCTTGCTCGATATCTTTGACCGTTTCAATACCAGTTCTATATATATTGTAGAGATCACTCTTCCCTTGCTAACTGAGAATGTTTTTCCTCTCTCGTAGAATGACCTCTTCTACCGCTTTCAATTTCATATCCTTTGGTACTTCAATGCCAAGCGAGAAGACCTCTGGAACTTCTACTCTATTCCCACATGGATATACTACTGGTTTTCTGCTCTCTTCATCTACACACTCAGCCGTTGGCAGTAATTATTTCCTTAACGTGTTTCCATTAAGGTATTTATTCCTGACTCCAGTTGAATTCTCAGTCACTTGCCTGACCTCTCTGTCCCTCTCTCGATCTCTCTTATCTTCTTCTCTCACTCACTCATTCAAATAATATTTGAAAAATATTACTTTAATTCAAAAAATCGTAAAATTTCCTAAGTGGTATTGTTTTAATTTCAGTTTACTTTCAAATTAAATGAAATAAAACTGCACAATGTAATATTTTAAAATAGATTATTTTAACTATTCTAAACATTTCCTTGCTTATTATTTTATTAATTCGTCATTTCATTTATGTATATTTTTTTCACAATTATTTGACTGATTGTTTCGATTATTTTATTTCACTGTACTGTTTGCATTTCAGTAAACCAGAAGATAATCTGGTTTAATTATTAACAAAATTATTATCATCTGCAAAATAATGATAAAATAACTTCTGACCGAATAAAGAACAAATGGCATTCTGCAATGCTTATATTTCCACATTTAGGTAGAAAAATCCGTTCATGTCTCACGATGAATATATTATCTTATCTCAGTTACACTGCGGATGGTATTCCGCTCTGTCGCCTACATGGAGTTAGAGTAGGACGTGAAGTAACAATATGATGAACCTGTATTTCTCACAACGATGATTGTTGCAAAACTCGGAATTTCGTACATTCAGCAGATTCCTTCTTGCTCAATGAAAGTGAACAAACTATGGGTGTTGGAATAGATTTGTATTAATTCAAATATTAATACCTTTATAAATATCGTAAAATAAATATCTGTAAAAAGGATTTAATTCCTGACGGTTGAATAATACAGGAGGTAAAAACAAATTATCACATTCTCTCTCAATATTAGCTCAAAATCTCTCAATACGATATTCATAACTGTGAGAGATAATAATATATCATGATTCTTGTACACACAATAATACATATCCATTTTTTTTTTTTTTTTGAAATTCACGGAGAGTGAGAGAGAGGGGTCTACTAAAAATGTCGCTAAATATATTAAGAAATCATATTTATTGTGCTTTCATTGCATTTGTAAAATCTTAAATATAGCATTATTGATCACATGAATTGTGGTATTTCCTAAACAAAATATTTGAACTTAAATTAAGGGGATATTAAATCCCACATAGTTTTAAAACCGAATAAGAAACTCAAGGATTGGAATCAGAGAGTTTCTTGCCGAATATAGTAAACTATAAAGTATCGGCGACCACTGGCGTCAGCAAATGCAAGTGACCCTAGCACGTAGTGCAAGAAACATTCGGCAAGAAACTCTCTGATTCCAATCCTTGAGTTTCTTATTCGGTTTTAAAACTATGTGGGATTTAATATCCCATTAATTTAAGTAATGTTTTCATTGCCGAAATGAAGCTTATTAGCTCTTTATACTTAAGTAAATATTTGAACTTTATTCCAAGTATGTATTTGGAATATTATATTCGTATTATAAGTATTAGTGGATTCTGGGTAGCGAATAACCGATTATTAACCCCCCTTTCCTCTTTTCAAGAGGGGATAGTGGTGAAAGTAATAGGATTAGATCTCGATAGTAAACCTTATGCTACTTCGCCTGGGAATGCGCAGAATGAAGTCCAGCTTCCCCACTACTCATTGAATAGACGAAAAAGAGTGGCTATCTTCATCCGGACAAGGAGATCTTTGGTCTAAGTTAAGGGGATAAAAATCCCTTATTGTTTTTTCAGCCAGTAAGTGAAACTAAGATCGAACACTACGATCTGTAACGTTTCATGCCGACGAACTGTCAGCGTATCCAAGCGTAAGTGACCACTTGTTAGTGCCACACCACGGCAACTCGTTGCAAAGGTGAAGCAAGCTTCCTCACTGTTCTTGATATTTTCTCATAATGTAAAACACAGCTCTTAAGAGATGTAGTACTGTCGTATAGCAAAAATATGTAAGTCTTCTTCACTTAAACTCTGATATTAACTAGGTCTAGCTACTCACTGATGAGACCTCAAAAAAGGTTGAAACCGGTCTGGGTAGTGACTTCTCCTCATAATGTAAAACAGTACTACATCTCTTAAGAGCTGTGTTTTACATTATGAGAAAATATCAAGAACAGTGAGGAAGCTTGCTTCACCTTTGCAACGAGTCGCCGTGGTGTGGCACTACCAAGTGGTCACTTACGCTTGGATACGCTGACAGTTCGTCGGCATGAAACGTTACAGATCGTAGTGTTCGATCTTAGTTTCACTTACTGGCTGAAAATACAATAAGGGATTTTTATCCCCTTAACTTATACCAACCTCGCCAGAAAAAAATAGCCTTTTGGCTTTTCATCAGATCTTTGGTCTGTTCCACTATCCCACTGCCTACTCCCATTAAGTGATGTTGTTTCGATGAAAATGGCATTTTTTTGGTGAAATTCACAAACAAGGCGGATATATCGTTTACAAATTCTACTCTTACGAGAAAAATTTTCTTTCAAGTTTTCTATATTTTACTTTTTTTTCTATCAAAATATTTCATTCAATGTTAATTTTATTGCTAATAATTAATTTTTATTTTGAGAGAATTTTAATTCCTTTCTTTTTCAAATATCAGTATTTTCTTTTCAATTTGATATATAATAGTTTTCGAATTTGTTCATTTTATTTGTGGTAATGATTAAGGACAAAATATGGTTACCCTGATAAGTGCTATCAATATTTTGTCCTTTCATGATTTCCAAGTAGATTGGCCGAAATTAAACCCACTTTTCATTCAAAAAAATTATACTCCTACCAGCTTGTCGGTTCTGTCTAATAGCTTGAAGGTATCAATATTTCCAAAACGATCACCTCCTCTCGTTCTCTGAAGGCTTGCTGTTTTATTTACCTGATGCCAAGATCTTCCATCATTCGAGAAAGCATCGTTTTTGATATCTCAGGCAGATGGGGATCACTGTTGACTTAAAGAATCAGATTGTTCATAGTGGAATGCACATTCCTAAAGAAAAATGCATCAATCTTTTTGCGAATGATAAAAAACCGAACTATGTGGTCGAGTACTTCGCACTGAATTGGTCTCAAGTATCTGTCGTGCACGATTTTTGGCCGTTGCCTTCAGCACACGTGACCTTTTTTTTATCGGCTTTCACACTGAAGATAACTCTATCCGAAACACCAGTCAGCTCGCTCACCATCGCTCTACGCTTTTCCTTGGTTTTTGCCTACATTTATCTACACCTTGGACAAATAAATTTAACGAAATATTCCTCTAGAATTTTCAATAAATGATGTCAGAATCCAGAACTGAAACTGGGTTCACTTTTCTAGGAAACACTTTGTCTTTTCATCAGCAATAAATGTTGAGTTTGCCTTCTTTGGCGCGGAACAACGACTTCTGTCCACTGTTTTGACTGCTGTTTGAATTCTGGAGTGTGATGGTGTTGTAAACAGGAGTGGGTTTTGTGTCATTCTAATATATCTTTTACGCTTTTACTTTAATTGTATCTATTCTTCTTCATTCTGCTGTCTTTATCAATAATGTTAATCTTTTTCTAAATGATCCTTGCTTTAACTTTATCTATTCTTTAATTACTTTACCATTATTTTACCTTTCTTTATCATTATTACAATAAACTCTATTCTTTCTTTATTTATATATATACTCTAATTCTTATTTTATGCTTTAAAATATATTTTTTAGACTGTGCCGCCAAGCTCCCCTTTCATGGAAATTAAATATAGTTTAGATTACCTGCAGTATCACTCTAATTCAATTCTCAGGCTTTACTGTCAGTCGTGGCTATTCTTATTTAATTTTGCTCACAGGTTAGCACTTTTTAGAAACAGTGCATTGAAATAAGGATCAGTGAATACACCTTCTTTAGCATATTAAACATATTTATTTAATGTATCTAGCATATATTAATACAGTTTCTTAATTGAATTGGAACTACAGTAAATTAAAAGCTAAGGATTATATCTCGTGATATATATTTACACATTAAAATACACAGTGATACTATCAAATGCCAATCTGTAACCTCGTTCATTCTGCTGCTAAATATCAATACTTCATCTAGTATACACACATTAAAATGCAGTGCAATACTATCATTTACCAATCTACAATCTTATTCATTCTGCTGTTAAGAATTAAAATCTCATACATAATGAACATGCAGCAATACTATCTTATTCCAATCTATGATTTCATTCATTCTGCTTCAAAGAATTATTAACCCATTATCTAATTAATATCAGCTACTCTTTAGCCTCTTAGTCCGGGACAAATTATCAAAACTTCACTTTATAAGTTGCGTCCCACCGAATATATGTATACTTCAAACAACAAGTACTCTATATCTAATTCACTACCAGCATTTCTTTAACTTCATAATCCGGAACATACAAACATAACTTATCTTTATAAACATAGGGCCGAATATATAAATACTTCAAGGAAGTACTCACTGTTCTTCTCATGACACAATTATCTGAACTGGCTCTTTTGTCTCTTATCTGGTGCTGCAGACTTCTTTTCTTTCTGGGTCTAATCATTCGTGCTGATTTCCTTCGGTCTGGTTCCGTCGCGCTGTAGAAGATTTTCTGGGGAATCGGATCATGTCGTACCAATACTGTTTTTTCGTCCTGGGCCATTTACACTTTTCCGGGCTTCTTTCTTTTAGCGCCATCGCAATTCCAAAGAATTTCCGAGGCTTGACGCATATTACGGTTGATTTCTCCACAATTCGTTACTTTTCTTCTGGTCGAACGGACCCGCAATGCTGGATTCCAAGACACTACGAGAGGAGACCTCGTTTCTGCTTACTTGCTTCCGTCTTCCTATGCGTACCGGCATACAGCCGCCGCACCGCTGCATACTGCCTTCGCTGCTACATCTTGGATCTCTCGTCTCTGGATACCTGGATAAAAGAGAGCCCCCCCCCTGGATACTTCTGGGTTATTTCTTATACTCCCTCTTGCGGTCACTGGAATATGGGTTGAGAGCCCCTAGCATTCCTGCGCAAAAAGGGCGGTTGTGACCTTCGAGTTGTTGTTTGCCGCCTGTTGTTGACACTGACTTTGGGACGCACCTTAGGTTAGGCTTTGAACAATTTGAACAATTTGAACGTGTAGCAAATATATGCTACACGTTCTTTTGAAATGTCTCTAGTCTCAGCAATTTTACGCACATGGACACGCGGGTCATCAAATATCATTCTGGTGTTGTTGTGTTTTTTGAGCCTCCATCACATGGATCATCTTCAAGGTTATTACGGCCTCGTTTAAACTCGGCAGTCTATTTCTTAATTGTGGAAAATGAAGGAGAAGAGAGCCCATAAAATCATATGAACTTCGAATGAATTTCTTTTGGCGTGAAATCTTCTTTTACAAAGTATTTTATAACCGCACGATATTCAATTTTATTCATTTCAAGGGATACAGACAACACTTTTGCTTCAGGCAGCTGTATAAAACAAACTACTGGATAGAATGACTTGCAATTTCACAAGTTTGCTTATGAGAGATGTATCAACTTAGAACAAAAATCTTGCCGATATTGTTGCAATCTATGGTCGAGGCCGAGGACTTATTCAAATAATATTGGTAAAATATTACTTTCATTCAGAATATCCTGAAAATTCTTGTTTCGTTACTGATCTAATTTCAGCTAATCTTCAAATGAAATGAAATAAAAACTGCACAATGTAATAATTAACAATAGGTTACTTTAACTATTCTAATTCTTTCATTAATTCATCATTTCATTTATATTTTTTTCACGATTATTTGACTGATTTGTTCAATTACTTTATTTCACTGTACTGTTTGCATTCCAGTAAACCAGAAGATAATCTTAAAACAGCAAATAAGTATAAACACACGCAGTTTCTATTTTCTTGATAAACCTTATAAACCTTTATAAGGTTTACTGTTTGTTAACTTTTATAAGGAAAGGTTTACAAACAGTACATTCTGATGTATAGAAATCAAGTTTCTTTTCATTCGCTATTTCGATTCCTTAAAAATAGGTTCCAAATATAAATATTTGATTTAACGAGATCATTTGGACGATTTTAAGACCCAAGAAGATAAAAAATTATATACTGCACCTTTATATATTACGCCTTGCGCAGATAAATTTAACGAAATATGCCCTCTAGACGGTACACTAAATTATGTCAGCATGCTTCAATTTTTGATTTTAGCAATGATTTGCAAACATTTGCAAAAAATGATTCTCAATAATAAGGTGAAATATAACAATTTAACCAAACTTAATCAATCTAGAGATTATATCATTTTAAACCAAAGTTTTTTCTTAATGCCGTTGCTGAAAGGAAAATTAACAGGTTGCTAAAGATTTGTTTATTGATTCCTAATCTCAAAGGGATAATAAAATTAATACAGATTACAGGATTGATTCACATATAAATGCTCGGAGGAGAAAAGGATTGTGTTAGGTGGGAAGATGCTTGAATGGGTTGCAACCATATATTTCTACAACGGATGAAGCATATACAGAAAAATAGAATATATTTAACTCCGATATGTTTTATCCTGTATTACAAGGATTTCATCTGGAAACATAAACTACACAAAATAAGTCACGTTAATATATTCACTTGCTCATATATAATTAGAACGTGTCTGCTGCTATAAAATATATAAATCTATCAACTACTCCTCATTTTGCAAATCGCATCTAAAGTGCTCTTTGCTGTATTTTAAACATTTGATTTCGATTACAATAACTGATTAGCATGTACACTGCATTTTTTGGCTTTAAAAATTTATGTGGTATTTACTAAAATAAAGAGCCAAAATGCTTCAGTTCAACGATGCAAAATTATATAAATCAAGTGGATATTATTCATAAATCCTGCATTATTCAAACCCGAACGCAGAATCTATTAAACTGTCGTATGAAATTTGACCAGAGAACTTACCGGAATACTGTCACCAGCTCTTTGATTAAATTTGGTAATTTCTACATTCAGCTTGGATATAACGCTAGATTTAATATCCACGTGATTTACATAATTTATGTAGTAATTTGCTGAGCATTTTTATTAATAGTGTTTCTTCTATTAGCTGCTGCTGATTTTGAAATGAACTAAATTTCATCACTATAATGCTTATTATTGGTATTGATTGGCAGATTAACAATTGTATCTAAAAGAACTGTATCTTTATTCTTTTATAAACATATTTAATTGTAGAATACCACAGATTACAATCTCGGTAATGGCCACTCACCTTTTGTCAATCATATTATTGAATAAACAAGTACTAACTCTGTTAAATTCCCGATCTCACAGAGTGACAGACATTGACTTTGAAGAAAAATATATTTTCATTTTGAGCATTATTATTGACTTATATTTTAATTTCTGCTGTGAGTTTTCCTGATAATTACACAGTTAATCCTCTGCCAAATAGAAAATGACAAAGTAACTATTTCAGCAATTTATTATCGTCATTCCAAGTCAAAAGTAAATTTATGAATAAAGTTTATTTTACAGCTACAAATATAACAGTTATTACACAGCATTTGTATTCATTAAGTTGCAATATTTATGAGCGAATCTTGCTCTATCACTCTGTGAGATCGGGAATTTAACAGTGTTAGTACTTATTTATTCAGTATTATGATTGACAAACGATGAGTGGCCATTACCGAGATTGTAATCTGTGGTATTCTATAATTAAATATGTTCATAAAAGAATAAAGATACAGTTCTTTTAGATACAATTGTTAATCTGTTAATCAATACCAATAATAAGCATTATAGTGATATTATGAAAAATATATAATTTCTTTCAATTTATTTTTTCGATAAAAAAGACCAAGTAAAATGACAAAAAAAAACGAGGAAATAAGTGCATGAAGTTGACCCTTATATAAACCATTTCGTTCTCTCTCTTTCTGATGTGTATATCACTTTCATTATCTCTCGTGCATTTCATATTTTCTGAGTTTCATCAACGCCTCTCTATCTTGCTCCATTCGTGTTTTATTTTTAACCTGCGTCTGTCATTTATATTGTGTGCATAACACAGTTCAAGTTACATGTCAATAGCCGCATCAAGGCGATCGCTTTGTATGCAAGCGTGTGTGTGTGTGTGTGTGTGTGTTCGCGCGCACGAACACACACACACACACACACACGCTTTTTCGAACTAACGTCAGACTTTCTGGATTTTAATTTAAAAACCTTACCGCACTACATTTTATATAAATCCTGAATTTTGTGACACACTTATCAAGACCGAATTTCAATAATGAGTGTTATTGTTTTTCTTCAGCATTTTATACTGATGGATGTTTAATATACGAGTTCCTCTGATATAACAATGAAGTAAAAACTAGTAAAATGAAAATTATTTTACAACGAACTTACTCCTTCACAAGTAATTTTTCTTTTTTATACTTTTTTTTCAAACAACCATTCAAATCATTTCCAAGATGTGAAAATATATATGATTTCTATTTCCCCCTTAATTTTTCAGAAAATATAATGAATAAAAAAATTAAAAAAAGAACGAGGAATAAATCTATGAATCTGTCCTTTATACAAATCCTCTCTTTCTCTCTCTGTCTCTCTCTCTCTCTCTCTCTCTCACTGTCTTTGTGATGTTTATATCGCTTTCATTATTCTTTCCTTTCCGTATACACTGTTGTCCAAAACCAACAGATAAACACCATTTCTGATTAATACAACCACATATTTCAGACGATTCAGCATGTGAGAATCTGTATAACTGACAGTTTCGGGGAAATTGGCTACACACTGATATTTTCGATTAGGGCGGAAAGCGGTCACTTCGCAGCAGTCAACAAGAAAAAATGCAAAAGGATGCGCTAAACGAATTGCGTTTGAAGGAGGCACTTTTCGTGAAGGAATAAAGTTACAAACTTAGATCTCTTGTAAAGTCTCGAAATCATTTTATAGATGATTTCAAGCGGGAAGAATTATTGGAAAGCTTGAAGAAGGCCGCAGAATCAGTGATATTACCACAGAGTTTCCAAGGCAATCTTGTATCCAGGCTGTCAGCAGCGTTTCAAACCAATGGAATTGATATTTGAAATTTGGATTCAAACCAAAGGTGTTCCACTTGATTGCTAAGAGGTCACTTTCGCACTAAAACTGAGTATTAAGACAGATTTTGGGGTAAAACAGCAGAACCTAATCAAGCCACCACGGGAGATCAGCTCACCAGTTGGTAACATTCAAACAAAAATACGAGGATCTCTCGACAAACGGTTCAAGACATATGCGACAAGTTGGCCTATACATCCGAATGTGTCTAACCTGCATCATCGCTTTAATCAGAGCTCATCGTAGAATACCTTTTCGGTGGTGTTTGTGTCCATAAAATTTAGTCACGCGAATTGTGTCCACTCCAAATTTTATGGACACAACACCAATGAAAACGTATTCTACGATGAGTAGTGTAAATGCGACCTCTTAGTAATTGAGTGGAACACCTTCCATTGGTTTAAAACGCTGTCGGCAGCCCTGATACAAGGCTGTGTTTTCTTTCAAACTCAGTGATAATATCATTGATTATACTCTTTACAGATGAGAGCCGTTGTAGTCTTTCCTTCGATCCTAGTCAACATCTGGTCTGGCGTGAAGGTGACTGTGTTTTCAACGCGAGAATGTTCTTGAAAGGGATAGATAGGACGGTTCTGGAGTCATACTTATTTGATGCAGAGACCTATAGATGCCCGAAAAAAAAGGAGTATGAGTGGTGAATGATATTGCAACGGATTTCATCAACATCATGTTTGATTATTATTTTTATAGATATTTAGCCATTTTTAATTAGGAGTGTCGTTCTTATAATGTCATGTTTGATTGCTCTCTGGTACTTTTGGCGAAGAATTGAGTTATATGGATTACATTGCTAAAACTCATCTCACACGAGCAGTGGAGATACTCTTGGTGATCAAAGATATAAATCGATTGAAGTGGCCAGCACTATTCCCTGATCTCAACTAAAAAGTCGTTTTTAAATTCGAAATTCCCTCAAGAAAATAAACAATTCCTTTTCCTTGGTCCGCAGGAGGTGTTGGCCACTGTGCCTGAAGAAATCCTGAATCATATCGTACTAAGCATGGTACGACAATGTGTGACCTGCATCGTAGTTCGGGGTGGAGACATATTTCCACTAAAATGTGTCTCCACGTAGTTTTCTATAAGCACTGTAGATAAATTCCTTAACTACTTCCTTAGGAATTTCAACTTTTTCTAAAACATGAAATAATTGCACGAAATTTATAAGACGTGTTTTTTGTAATATAACTTATTAGCGTACTGGCAATAAGTGCACATTTGACTGTAGTCATGACACCTTTTATATTGGTAAAAATATAGTTTTTGCTTTGCTTTATACGAGTGTGAAATGAATAGTTCACGGCCTCGACAATAGCTGGCAACACTATCGGTAAGATTTTTTTTTCTAAGTTGGCGTCTGTCGTAAGCATCCATGCGAAATTGCAAATCTTTCTATTTATCTTTTACTACCGGTATAATTTTATACTTTTATAATTATATAATTTTATCTACCGGTACTTAATAGTTTTACTAACAAGTACCGGTAGTTTGTTTTATACAGCTGTCTGAAGCAAAAGTATTGTCTGTATCCCTTGAAATGGATAAAATTGAGTATCATGCGGTTATAAAATTCTTTGTGAAAAAAAGGTCTAACGTCAAAAGAAATTCATTCAAAGTTCATAAAAGTTATCTTGCATGAACCTGTCAGATCCTACTCTTCTCCTTCGTTTTCGACAATTAAGAAAGAGGCTGCCGAGTTTAAACGTAGCCGTATACTACCAGCCTTGAAGATGATCCACGTGAACGACGTCCGAAATCTGAAACAACATCAGAAATCATTGATCAAGTGCACGATATGGTACTGAATAAACGGCGAATCAAAGTGTGTGAAATTGCTGGGACTATAGGCATTTCAAAAGAACGTGTAAAATATATTTTGCATGAAGAATTGAAAGAAATGAAAAAGCTTTGCGCAAGATACATACTCCCCTTGCTCACAGCAGATCAAAAACGCACTCGCATGAAAATGCTTTAATAAGAATAAAACTGATTTTGTGCGTCGTTTTATTACTATGGATGAAACTTGGATTCATCATTATACATCAGAATCCAAACAACAGTCAAAACAGTGGACTGAAGCCGATTGTTCAGCGCCAAAGAAGACAAAGTCGGTTCCATTAGCAGGAAAATTGCATTGGTATTCTGGGATGATAGAGGTATTTTTTTTAATTATCTTGAAAAGGGTAAAACAATAACCGAGGAATATTATTCCGATCGCTGGTCAACGTTTTGGTTCGAATCAAGAGGTGATTGGATTTTGATCAGTATTCTGCAGATCTAACTGAGAACCACTACAGGGACTGAATAATGGCGCTAGGGCATCGCTGAGATAAGTGTATTAGTCTTAAGAGAGATTATGTTGAAAAATAAAAATAATTTTGAAATGATCATTTCGCTTTTTCATAATTAGTCCGAGAATATATATATATACATGTGTGTGTGTGTGTGTGTGTGTGTGTGTGTGTGTGTGTGTGTGTGTGTGTGTGTGTGTGTGTGTGTGTGTGTGTGTGTGTGTGTGTGTGTGTGTGTGTGTGTGTGTGTGTGTGTGTGTGTGTGTGTGTGTGTGTGTGTGTGTGTGTGTGTGTGTGTGTGTGTGTGTTTTCCTTATTTGGAGCCATGGACGTGATTCTCTCCTGGATTTCCTTGAACACCTCAATAGTCAACACCCGAATATCCAATTCACGGCTGAGTTTGAAACTAATGGTTCCCTGCCTTTCCTGGAAGTGAAACTGACCCGTTCTTCTGAAAAACTTAAACTTTCGATGTACAGAAAACCTACACACACCAGTAGATATCTCCATAGTCAGTCCCATCATTTCCCTTCTCAGAAACATGGAATAATCTCTACTTTGGGACATAGAGCTCGCTCTGTTCTTGACGACCCAGATGAACTTCTTAAAGAAATTAATTTCCTTAGATCTACTTTCAAATGGATATTCTCAAACAATTACTAAAAAATTCCTTTTTAATCCTCCTAGTCGCCATACTGAAGAAATGAATAATGTTAAAGGCAATATATCTATACATTACATAAACTCGGTTTCTCAAAAATTAGCCACGGTTCTTAAAAAATATAACATTAGAACTTTATTTACTCCGTTTCCTAAGATCCGATCTCAAGAGAGCCGTCCAAAGACTAGTCATCATAATCTAAAATATCCCAGTGTGTACAACAAGATAAGGTGTGACTGCGACATTCCTTACTTTGGCCAGACGGATAAGTCTATTGAATTGCATATGGAGGTGCACAGGGGGCGGGGGGGATCGCTTACAAGAGAACACGTACCAGTGCTTTATCCAGCCATATCCTTTTGTCGGCCAATTCTGATGATGAAACCATAGTTATCTAATCCTTTGGGACAGAAAAATCTAACAACATTTTCCGTTGCCATGACGAATTGGAGACAAAAATTGTAGAATCTAGAGAAATCATCCTCAACCCTGTACATTTAAATAATAATTTAAGCTACAACCTCCTGTAACTGATCTCTCTTATGTTCTTGAATGCGTAACTCGATCGATTTCTCTGTTTGTCCAAAGTATGGTATATCACAGTTGCACCAAATCTGGTAAACACCGAGATATTTAAGGTTGTGATGTCTATGTTTCGGATGGCTCACTAAGGGGCTGAATTTCGGAAGAGAAGTAAATAAAACTTCTTATGTTGTATTTCCTAAGAACATTGGCCAATTTGAGTGAGAGAAAACTTATGTATGGTATAGAAATATTACCGTTCACCCTATTGGTCTCTTCATTATTGTGAGCGGGTGGATTTATTAGGAATTTATCAATTGTTTTTCTGAATAACCATTTAGTTGAAAAGTAGACCTGAGAAAAGTGAGTCCTTTATTAAGTTCAACCTCATCATCAAGAAGAGAGCAAGCACAATGTCCTAGTGTAGAAATGATTCAAAACGTTTGAGGAGGATAATGATGGGACTGACCGTGGAGATATTTGTTGGTGTGGATAGCTTTCCTGTATATCGAGATTTTTAATTTCTCTGAGGAATGGGTTAGTTTGATATCCAAAAAACAGCTTCAAACTCAACTATAAATTTCATGTTCGGATGATGAATATTTAGATGTTCCAGGAAGGTCAGGAGAGATTCAAGGCCATGGCTCCAAAACATGAAAATGTCATCAATATGTCTTTTCCAAATTCTTGGTTTAAAGGATAAGAAGAGATGGGTTAACTTCCATTTCTTCTAAATACATGTTCGCAAGTACACGTAACAAAGCATTACCCATTGCAAGGCCATAGGTTGGTTTATAGATGGTGTCCTGAATCCTAAAACACCCTGAGTGGATGCAATGAATAAGTAAGACCGTTATCTGCTTAGATAATTTATCTTTGAGTAGTACAAGAACTTTTGTCTGTTGGAACATTGGTAAATAAGGAGACTATATCAAACCTAGTCATAATTTCATCTTCCTTAATAATAATATCCTTTATGCATGAAACAAAATCTGAGGAGTTTTTAATAAAAGACAATAATTTACCGGGAAAAACATTTCAGAGATTTAGCCAGATATTTTGAAAGATTATATGTTGGAGAATCAATTCCTTCTACGATAGTTCGAAGTGGGGTATTTTCCTAATGCATTTTAGGTAGTCCATGTAATCGTGGAATAAGGGGATGGAGAGAACGAAGTGAAAGGCTTATGTTTCTATGTAGTTCTCAGGAGATTTTTGGTCCGGTTTTGGAGTTCACGGGTGGGATCTCTCACGAGGATCGAGTAAGGGTCACTCAGTAACAATTCCACCATCTTCTTACGGTATTCATCAATGTTAAGAACAACTGTGGCGTTGCCTTTATCTGCGGGAAGAATAATTATATTTTTGTTGTTTTGTAACTTCTTAACAGCCCGTCGTTCCGATGAAGAGATATTGTCTGTAAGGGTTTGGCGTTGATGATGAAAATTGATGACGAAAATGGATTCAACGGAGTAGATTTGCCTCTTAGGATGAAAGGAGGTAGCTTTTTTGATCTCTGTAAGTAATAATTCTTTAAGTGAATCTCAAGCCGCCAGAATTCAAAATGACAATGAACTGAAACTTATAACAAATTTGAAGCCATTAAACAAATACAAAGACATTCAAGTTCTTCGAAACCACACCTCCATCCCGACAAAATTTTTATTAACAAACCAAGTTATAATCTTTCCTATGCAGAGAAAAGTGTCCTCATTAAAGGCCTAAATTTTGTTTTATCTCCTAGACCTATTCCTAAAGAATATGTGCGTTTGATGATAAAATATTAGCTATGAAAACTGGTAGTCATCACGATCACAATTTATTTCAATCTGCTTATTATTTTGTTCTTAATTTAAAACACAAGCGTAATAATAATAACAAACATAGATGTCTTACATGGGATCCGAACCTATAACATTTGCTATAAAACAATGACATTTAATAATATATTCTTTGCAAACTGCAATAAAGTTTCTACATATTAAGCATTTTTCCCCCTTGAATAGAAAAATATTAACTCCCATTTCTCTTGAAAACTACCATGTTCTTCTTCAATTAATCGTTTTGCTCATACTAGTTGAAGGTTTCGAAAGTATTTTTATAAATTCTTTATTAATTATAAAGAAAACAATAGACGTTCTTACGACTTGAAAATTGCTAAAGACTAGCCTCCGATTGCTGTGGTCAGCGTTTGTAGCAGCGTACGTAGACATGCTCGTTAAAATTCGATATTTATGCAGTGATGTAAGAATATTTTTTCAAATGACAAATAGAATATTATTTCCTTTAGAAATTGCAGAGTAGTTTGGTATATAACATAATCTTAAGTGGAAATGTTAATTTTTTAAATATGTTTATTTATTTCGGTGTTGCGAAAAGTTAAATAGCCATATTGGTTACAAAGTTTGGCGGGCCTCATGTTACTTGTCGGCGAGCGTCATGCGGCCCGTGTGTCTGACATGCCTGCTATAGAAGTAATTCACTAGCAATGCATTTTCAAACAAAGTGAGACCCATCCCTCGAGTTGAAAGACTGCAGAGTCAATCCCGGTCCTTCCTTTATACCGCATTACAGCTTACCTGTTTGCTTTTGTCATTCGCCATTCGTGATTCGTCAGAATCCTATATCAATGTATAATTGTGTCAACACTAACTAATCGTTTACTAATTGTTAGTATACTGCTTTTATTAATTAAACTAATCGATTAATTATTCTTTTACTACTGCTTTTATTTTCTTTACTTACATCTGAAGAGGACTTGTGCAATTAAGAAGAAACGCTCTGTCTGTGAAAAATAATAAAAATAAATGGGATTTATATTTATATGTAGGTTGTAATGACGAATCTAAAATTTCAGAGATTTTTCTTTTGCAAACGTATCCGGTAACATATTGAACTCATTGTATATACCTTGATGGGTCTCTCCCCGTCGCGGCATTTATCGATGAGCTGAAGAGTGTGCATGTGATTATATTGCTTTGTCCTCACTTCTATATCTATCATTCTATAAGTCTGACATGCACTTCATTGCACAGTTCCCTAGATTTTTAGTCAGTCCGTAATGTAGTATCTGGTGAACACATCACATAGGATATTCAGAAAGTTCACTGAAAATAATTTTCTTTGTTTGTAGTTCAGGGTTATGAATGATCGCTTCTTTGCTTTCGGGTATGATTCAGATTACTAAAATTCACGTACACTCTTTTAACACAACTTTAATCTTGCATTATTAATTAAACAGAGAGAGTTGTTAGTAGTGCACTCTCAAAATTTATGGTTATCTCATATTTTTATTATTTATTTATTTATTTACTTATGATTCATGATAAATCTAAATATCCGTCTTAGATTTTGTCTCCTACACCTGCCCATGTATATTTGTTGCAATACTTAAGAAGAAGCAATCATCCCGAATCACTAGGAATTGGTGAAAGCCAAAGTTCTTTAAAATTCAATAAATACTGTGACAGAAATTTTTTTTAAAAAATGCTCTTTTGACGAATGAAATATTACAGATATCTTTATTGGCTTGTGTTTGTTGGAAATTATAAAAACAAATAAAAGCACCTTTTCCGACAAGTTTCCGATGACGGTCAGAGGACGACCAAAACAGTCTACTCCCCGTTAACTCCTGTCGCAGTTTCAACATAAGGATACCCTTCCCCTTCATCCCCCCTCGCCCCCCCACAAAAAATGCGGGCCTAAACAAAAAAAAAAAAAAATATATATATATATATATATATTATAAATAGTAACCCCGGTTTCAAAACTTATTTACCGCGTCAAAACACACCCCCATGTTCCTTTCCCCCTCTTTCCCCCCGTTTATAAACAACCTTCAGCAAGATCTTGGAATTGGAAGGCATCATACAACCAAAAACAAGGTATGTACAAAATTTTTCCACCTCTTTTATTCTGCCATAATTGCCTTCTATACTCACCCATAATGTCCTTATATATATATATATATATATATATATATATATATATATATATATATATATATATATATATATATATATATATATATATATATATATATATATATATATATATATATATATAGGATATTTATAGGATATATATATATATACCCCTTTTTTGAGTAATATTAGCCAATGTATTAAAATAAGGGACACTCCTAAACACTATTAATATAATATTAATTATATTAATAGTGTTTAAGATGAGTAACATAGGAATTTTCCCAGATACTATACTTAAAAGCACCTGATGTGTTGAGATATATATTATTTATATTATATCACTTATTAATGATATTTTTATATGTTATATTATATTAATATTATGGCAAATAAGTTACATCTATAGCGAGAGCTTTTATGTTTTGTTTTGACACAGCGACAACGACATAGAAACTCATATCGGGTTTCATCACTGATCATTACTAGTTGCTAAAATATTCATGGGGAAAAAAATGAAGCAATCACCCCATATGAGTTTTGTCCGTAATGTGATATGCTGCTCAAATAATTCAGAAAAAAAAAACTAAGAAGTTTAGCGCAATGTATTATGACCCATTTTGTTACGATTCTTCCTGTAATCAATAGACTTTATAACTTTGCAATTTTACTTTATATCGTCTAAAATACGTGCGTACAAGGTCAAATAGCATTTCCTATCGGAAGCAGAATTAAGCAGCAATAAAAGATTAGTTTTACGCTGAATAATAGTGTATATGTACACTTCTGATTATCTACGTAATTTAATGCTTTATCAGATTCATTGTCATTCCAAACTATATGAAGAAGATAGGCAGATAATTCTGAATAAATCAGGATCCCTCATGCAATTGAGTATTCTAAGAGATATTGCATTTGTACAGTTAAATACTCGTATAATAATAGAAAACAACAGGTAGACCTAAATGACTTCGAGTGAGATATGATATTAGTTGTGAAGATCTCGCAAAATCCATTCTCCTCAGCTAAATGCAATCAACTCAGATTGCAGTGAGAAAAGGAACACATATAGTGAACACGACAAGAGTGGGGAAAAAAAACACATACTGTATTTTTCACTTTCGGTTTCAAACGACTAGTCTTCTGAAGATTTTCTTAGTTTTTTGCAACATGGTTGACTACTGGCGTAAGGATAATGTGGATGACGACCCATCTCTTCCACATTATTATTATTCATGGGTGTAGATCTGTGTTTGTTCACGGGTCGAAAAATTTGAGTTTTCGACCCGTGAGTTAACCGGTCTCAGTGTGAGACCGGTTAACTCACCTTTAGTCAAAAGAGACCAGTTAAAGGTTCCTCACATAACGAAAAGGAATCGAATCCAGGTCTATCCGACCAAAGGAGTTCTTCGTGTGTATAGTGCATAAAAACATTTATAGGTATTTAAACATTTAGAAAAAGACTCGTATAAATTTTTATGTTAATGAACAGGGAGAAAGAAGGACCAACAACGTAAATTAAAATAATTATTTTACTTTTAATTTTTATTAATTAAATAGTTATGAACCATTTGCCATTAAAACATGTTTTCCCTTTCAAAATGTTTACATAAAATGTGCTACAAGTGATAATAAACAAAATAGTTCAGAATATGCTCTTCCCAAAAATTATTTAATGGAGTGATCCGAAATGAGAGCTTAAGTAATTCCATTAAAGATTAATATCCAATTTTGTCCAGAAGAGGTCTATTCAGCTAGCGTTGGAATGGGATTTAAACAATGGGAAATTGATGTAGTGATTGGAAAGGTCGATTCTGTTTTTCCGGTTCAAGGAATATAAAAAGAAATAAAGCATAATATTTTGTAGTAATCTAGGAACAAATGTTTAAATACCGGATACTCTTATTTTATATATCTAAATTCAGCACTGTTATTAATAATATGATCTAGTTTCTATAGTATTCTTTCAAAATGGAAATATCAGCACCAATGAATTCCTAATCATACATTATAAAATGTATAAAGTGCACTCTACGCTAGAGAAGAAATAACCAAAAAAACAATCGCTTTCTCCTGTACAGATCACATGAACAAGACCTCGAAGGTCACAACCCCCTTTTTGCGCGGGAATACTAGGGGTTCTCAACCCTTATTCGAGTGACCCCAAGAGGGAGTATAAGAAATGACCCAGAAGTATCCAGGGGCTCTCTTTTATCCAGGTATCCAGAGACAAGAGATCCAAGATGTAGCAGGCGAATGCAGTATGCAGCGGTGCGGCGGCTGTATGCCAGAACGCATAGGAAGAAGGAAGCAAGTACGCAGAAACGCAGTCTCCTCTCGTACTGTCTTGGAATCCAGTATTGCGGGTCCGTTCGACCACAAGAAAAATAGGGAATTGTCTGTGGATAGGTCAACCGTAATATGCGTCAAGCCCCGGAAATACTTGAGAATTGCGACGGCGCTAAAAGAAAGAAGCCAGCGTGAGTGTAAATGGCCCAGGACGGAAAAGCAGTATCAGTACGACATGATCCGATTCCCCAGAAAATCTTCTACAGAGCGACGGAACTAGACCGAAGGAAATCAGCACGAATGATTAGACCCAGAAAGAAAAGAAGTCTGCAGCACCAGATAAGAGACAAAAGAGCCAGTTCAGATAATTGTATCATGAGAAGAACAGTGAGTTCTTCCTTGAAGTATTTATATATTCGGCCGTATGTTTATAAAGATAAGTTATGTTTGTATGTTCCAGATTATGAGGTTAAAGAAATGCTGGTAGTGAATTAGATATAGAGTACTTGTTGTTTGAAGTATACATATATTCGGTGGGACGCAACTTATAAAGTGAAGTCGTAATCATTTGTCCCGGACTAAGAGGCTAAAGAGTAGCTGATATTAATTAGATAAAGAGGTCATAATTCTTTGAAGCAGAATGAATGAAAGCATGGATTGGAATAAGATAGTATTGCTGCATGTTCATTATGTATGAGATTTTAATTCTTAACAGCAGAATGAATAAAATTGTAGATTGGTAAATGATAGTATTGCTCTGCATTTTAATGTGTGTATACTAGATGAGGTATTAATACTTAGCAGCAGAATGAATGAGGTTACAGATCAGATTGGCATTTGATAGTATCGCTGTGTATTTTAATGTGTAAATATATTCCACGAGATATAATCCTTAGCTTTTAATTTACTGTAGTTCCAATTCAATTAAGAAACGGTATTAAGGTATCCTAGATACATTAAATAAATGTGCTTAATATGCTAAAGGTGTATTCACTGATCCTTATTCCAATGCACTGTTTCTAAAAATTGTGAATCTGTGTGCAAAATTAAATAAGAGTAGCCAGTGACTGACAGTAAAGCCTGAGAATTGAATTAGAGAGATACTGCAGGTAATCTAAACTATATTTAATTCCCATAAAAGGGAAGTTTGGCGGCACAGACTAACAAATAAATTTTAAACCACAAAGTAAGAATTAGAGTATATAGAAATGAAGAAAGAATAGAGTTTAGTGTAATAATGATAAAGAAAAGTGAACCCAGTTTCAATTCTGGATTCTGACATCATTTATTGTAAATTCTATAGGAATATTTCGTTGAATTTATTTGCGAAAGGTGTAGATAAATGTAGGCAAAAACCAAGAAAAAGCGTACAGCGATGGTGAGCGAGCTGACAAAGTGCTTCGGATAGAATTATCTTCAGTGTGAAAGCCGATAAAAAAGAGGTCACGTGTGCTGAAGACAATGGCCAAAAATCGGGCACGACAGATACTTGAGACCAATTCAATGCGAAGTACTCGACCCCAAGATTTGACCACATAGTTCGTTTTTTTATCATTCGCAAAAAGATTGATGCATTTTTCTTTAGGAATGTGCATTCCACTATGAACAAGCTGATTCTTGAAGTCAACAGCGATCCCGATCTGCCTGAGATATCAAAAACGATGCTTTCTCGAATGATGGAAGATCTTGGCATCAGGTAAATAAAACAGCAAGCCTTCAGAGAACGGGAGGAGGTAATCGTTTAGGAAACATTGATATTTTCAAGCTGGTAGGAGTATAATTTTTCTGAATGAAACGTGGATTTAATTTCGGCCAATCTACTTGGAAATCATGAAACGACAAAATATTGATAGCACTTATCAGGGTAGCCATATTTTGTCCTTAATCATTACCACAAATAAAATGAACAAATTCGAAAACTATTATATATCAAATTGAAAAGAAAATACTGATATTTGAAAAAGAAAGGAATACAAAATTCTTTCAAAATAAACATTAATTATTAGCAATAAAATTAACATTGAATGAAATATTTTGATAGAAAAAAAGTAAAATATAGAAAACTTGAAAGAAAATTTTTCTCTTAAGAGTGGAATTTGATGATGATATGTCCTCTTTGTTTGTGAATGTCAAAAGAAAATGCCATTTTCATCGAAACAACATCTTTTAATGGGAATAGGCAGTGGGATAGTGGATCAGACCAAAGATCTCCTTGTCCGGATGAAGATAGCCACTCTTTTTCGCCTATTCAATGAGTAGTGGGGAAGCTGGACTTCATTCTGCGCATTCCCAGGCGAAGTAGCATAAGGGTTGATATCGAGATCTAATCCTATTACTTTCACCACTATCCTCTTGAAAAGAGGAAAGGGGGGTAATAATCGGCTACTCACTACCCAAGATCCACCTATTACTTATAATATGAATATAATATTCCAAACACATACTTGGAATAAAGTTCAAATATTCTGTCTAGCAAAATACCACAATTTATATGATCAATAATGCTATATTTAAGATTTTACAAATGCTCTGAAAGCACAATAAATATGATTTCTTAATATATTTAGCAACGTTTTTAGTAGAACCTCTCTCTCTCTCTCTCTCTGTCTGTGTGTGTGTGTGTGTGTGTGTGTGTGTGTGTGTGTGTGTGTGTGTGTGTGTGTGTGTGTGTGTGTGTGTGTGTGTGTGTGTGTGTGTGTGTGTGTGTGTGTGTGTGTGTGTGTGTGTGTGTGTGTGTGTGTGTGTGTGTGTGTGTGTGTGTGTGTGTGTGTGTGTGTGTGTGTGTGTGTGTGTGTGTGTGTGTGTGTGTTATGATATATTATTATCTCTCACAGTTATGAATATCGTATTGAGAGATTTTGAGGTAATATTGAGAGAGAATGTGATAATTCGTTTTTACCTCCTGTATTATTCAACCGTCAGGAATTAAATCCTTTTTACAGATATTTATTTTACAATATTTATAAAGGTATTAATATTTGAAATAATACAAATCTATTCCAACACGCATAGTTTGTTCACTTTCATTGAGCAAGAAGTGATCTGCTGAATGTACGAAATTCCGAGTTTTGCAACAATCATCGTTGTGAGAAATACAGGTTCATCATATCGTTACTTCACGTCCTACTCTAACTCCATGTAGCCGACAGAGCAGAATACCATCCGCAGTGTAACTGAGATAAGATAATATATTCATCGTGAGACATGAACGCATATTTCTACCTAAATGTGGAAATATAAGGGTTGCAGAATGCCCTTTGTTCTTTATTCGTTCAGAAGTTATTTTATCATTATTTTGCAGATGTTAATAATTTTGTGCCAGATGATAATAATTTTGTTAATAATTAAACCAGATTATCTTCAGGTTTACTGAAATGCAAACAGTACAGTGAAATAAAATAATCGAAACAATCAGTCAAATAATTGTGAAAAAAATATTCATAAATGAAATGACGAATTAATAAAATAATAAGCAACGAAATGTTTAGAATAGTTAAAATAATCTATTTTAAATTATTACATTGTGCAGTTTTATTTCATTTAATTTGAAAGTAAACTGAAATTAGAACAATTGCACTTAGGAAATGTTACGATTTTCTGAATTAAAGTAATATTTTTCAGATATTATTTGAATGAGTGAGTGAGAGAAGGAGATAAGAGAAATAGAGAGAGGGGCAGAGAGGTCAGGAAAGTGACTGAGAATTCAACTGGAGTCAGGAATAAATACCTTAATGGAAACACGTTAATGAAATAATTACTGCCAATGGATGAGTGTGTAGATGAAGAGAGCAAAAAAGCAGTAGTCTATCCATATGGGAAAAGAGTAGAAGTTCCAGAGGTCCTCTGCCTTGGCATTGAAGTACCAAAGGATATGCAGTTGAAAGTGATTAGAAGAGGTCATTCTACGGGAGAGGAAAAACATTCTCAGTTACTAAGGGAAGAGTGATCTCTACAATATATATAGAACTGGTTTGGAAACGATCAAAGATATCGAGCAAGCAAGAGAGAGAGAGAGAGAGAGAGAGAGAGATTATCTGATATTTGGGAATAATGGATGATTTCCGTTATCTCACTGCATATATTCCGCATATCATCTAGCTTGTGGGTTGGCCAGCGATATTGGAAAAGTGAATCCAATTTCAATTCTTGTTAATGAGTTTACCAAGGAAGAAGACTTCAATATTTGGGTAAATGGATTGCAAGATATGATATTTCAGGGATAAGCAATTCAAATTTCAAAAGTGATTCTCGAATGAAGCGAGAGGTAAATACAACAAATGAAATGTTACGGAATGAGCAAAGAAACCTTAACCATATGAGGAGATCAATTCCCTACTAACCTGGTATTTCTATTCTATATTCATACTAAAACATTCCCGTGAGGTTTGTTAAGTTAGTTCTGAACAAACCTTTCTGAAAAAGTTTTACACTGTGTATTCCTGTAGAGTTTTACTGACTTTCTTCTTTCCTTGAATAACTCTTTAACCTGCTGTATGGTACTCTGATTTTTTTTATGTGGTTCCCGCCCATGAAAGGCTTTTGTAAACCTAGAGTACATTCGCACCGTGGGTGGGCTAAAGCTCTTTTTTTCTGTTTTCACTGATTTCTGTATTTTATATTTAATTTTTATATAGTCTGGAAATCCCTCATAGAGACAAAACATGGGACTTTTTCAAGACATTTCAGGCATCCAATAAGAAGGACATTGGTCTCACACAAAGTATATTTATTTTAATCATGCTTAAAATTAAATGATAATTTTCTAATTTCAAATTCCGTATATACTCATGTATTGTGATCCAGCGGAAAGTATTAATATCAACGATATCATCTATAAGGCTTCGTGTTTTTTTCTCTCTTCGATCTATCTGAATTTTTGCACATCTGTTTTTCGACACATGGTGTTAGTGATGACCAGTTTGTGTAAAGACATCCATTAGGCACTTACTATAATTATTATCTTTGTTCTTTTCTCCAAATGTTTCCAAAATATTACAGTTTCCTGAGAATTAATTCCATACCTTCTTGTTTAAATCTCCAACGAGGATCATAACATTTAACGTTATGTTAGCTGCTTTCACCAATGACTCGAAAAATTGCTCCACTTCTTCCTTTAGAATGACCCTTTCTTGGACCATAATAGATAATAAGTGCATTGTTCTATTCACCATTTTGATGTTTGTTCCACTCAACTCATGAAAATTGACTTCTAATTAAAAAGTTCATCATCGTGTTGAGTATTGTATGAAATCATTTGTGCTTCCTATATAACATGCTATACTACTCTATCGGCCAAGACGTCTATAGACGTTAAGGTTTTCAGGGATGCGAAGTGAATATTAAAATTATAATACCATTAATATTACATTGAAATATATGATAGATTCGCAGCATATGAGAATGAGTATTTGATCTATAATAGTCGATAAGGTGGTTAAATACTTAAGGATGTCACATGTTTTATTATTCATCTTTGCATATTAATGATATCAATGTTAGTTATCGATATTTCTTCTACCAGTTCGACGTCGTCTGACATTTCGACTTTGGGACTTAGCCTTCAGTATTCTTAGCTATTTCTAATCCTATGTAACCACAGTTGAATATTTACGTTTTAATAGTCCAGAACTGCATAATATTACTTTTTTATTATGTTAAATGTATCCGGTTTGCAGTTCACTAATTTCCTGTATCCGTTCTCCATCCAATAGACTGGGGTTCGAATAATCACCCCCACTACCACTATCACAAACATTGCGGAGATAGACGTTTCAATTGTCTTTAGGTCGGAGATGAATTTCTGCTCCAGGTGTGAGGCCACCTCCCCGATTATTGGAGGGATGATGTAGCTTGAAAAAGGTTCTATGAGCCGTGGGATTATGGCCTGATACCAAAAGAGATAACAGTAAAGCAGCTGTGGGTGCTATTGATTGGACTGCATCATCGGTACGCAATTATTTCGTCAGGGAAATAGAGCAGAACACGTGAGAAATTTGAATTTCATTCGCTAACCTGGGCTTCCGTTATCCTATAAAGATGCACATTTGAAGTCCTCCATTCGATAGATTTCCAGCAGACATCAGATATGAAATCCTTCGTAATAGCAACGGTTCTCGCAGTATTCCTTGCTACTGGGTGTCGTTCTGTAGTGGGTAAGTCATTCAATATCCATGGGATCGATTTTATTTTATTTTCTCGATAAATTCAAAAATTTCGCTGCAACGTAATAACAAGATTGCGTAGGATTTTAAAATATGATGATGTTTAACAATTTCAGCATTTTAAAATCCGACTCAATCGCTGTTTGTGAAATATATATTATTTTTTTATTAATAGTCATTAAGTGAGATTATCTCCCAAACGCACTTTTATTATATTTTATGATGGAGTAAAATAAGTTAATAAAATCATTATTTCCTGCCTCCTTATAGTGACCGTCATCATCTCTTTGTCGTTTCCTCTACATTTTAGGGATGCAGATGAATTTATTAAGAGATCAATAGGATGAATATATAATTTCTAAATTTCTCTCGAGAGTTTTTTCAAAACATTTGTTGCGTACTTAGGCACGTATTTGATTAGCAGTTACGTATTGTATTTAGAAGGAGTCCACCAGGTTTATTTTTTGCAGCCACTTTATTGGTCGATTTTCAGCAGTTTTTCTTTAAGCATTATTACTTTATTAATGGGGTGCGCAGAAGCTAGGTTCTCGTTCCTGCACCCTGATAATACCCATTAGGGGAAGCTAAAGCTACTATCAACCAAACGCAAGTGATCGAATTAAATGCTCCCACATTTCTGCCCCAAAGGATCCTACCTCGGGCCAAGCCTAATAATAATATCATTTAATATTGAAGGTTTCTCCTGTCAAGCAAGATCTCATTGCAAAGATTTGCAGAGATAATGACTGCGATGTGCTCTGCCTGCAAGAAACTCACAGAGCAGAAGGTGCTACAAGACCTTACATCGATAGCATGAAACTCCTCAAAGAAATACCCCACGATAAATATGGCAGTGCAATATTTACGAAAGAAAACTTGATCCCATCGTCGATTGACTCAACGAACAAAAGAAACATTGAGATTATTACGATCACATTTAAAAATATCTCAATCGCCTCGGGCTATAAACCATCAGAAGAACCTTTCTCCTTCCCTGACATGCTCCTCAATAATAATGCATACATGACTAATGTTGTATTAGGTGACTTTAACAGCCATAATATTAACTGGGGTTACACCAAGTCCAACGAAGATGGATAACATGTTGAAAAATGGGCTGCAAACCCTTCTCTAAACTTGATACATAATCCAAAAATCCCTGCATCTTTAAACAGTGGCAGATGGAAGCGAGACTATAACCCTGACCTCATATTTGGTAGCTCAAAAATATCCAACATCTGTGTTAAAAAGGTTTTAAATGCGATTCCACATACTGAACATAGAACTATAATGCTTCAATTCAACCCAGCAATTATGCCTAACACCGTCCCTTACAGACGAAGATTTAATTTCCAAAAAGCTAATTGGAAGGGTTTCATGGAAGATCTTGATAGTTCCATAGAGAAGTCCCTTCAAACCCTAAAGAGTATCCAGAATTCATAAAAATACTCAGGAAAATCTCCACCAAACACATCCCCCGAGAATTCCGC
This sequence comes from Typopeltis vanoorti, assembly GCF_054136105.1. Classification (NCBI taxonomy): domain Eukaryota; kingdom Metazoa; phylum Arthropoda; class Arachnida; order Uropygi; family Thelyphonidae; genus Typopeltis; species Typopeltis vanoorti. The sequence continues at coordinate 113,605,724 of NC_143553.1, forward strand.
ACAAACTACATTCCAGGCCTTTCCAGTGACATACAAGCCCAGTATGCTGATTACTTACAACTTTACAACACCTACCCCTTCTCAGAAGTGACTATCCAAGCAGGAAAAAACTTATGCTCCAAGATGGCAGACGAAAGGCGTTCCTCATGGAAAAAAGAAATAGAAGTCATTCATATGACCCATAGTAGCAGAAAGGCATGGAACTTTATCAACAGAGTTAGGAAGGGTTTCACTAAGCAATATGAGCATCCGCAAATAAGAGCTAATCAAATTGCTCACCAGCTGCTGCTGAACGGAAAAATTCACTAAAAAACACACAAACAATAAGATACTTAGAACTCCAAGTGAGGAACACTTGGGGTTCTAAGTATCTTAGAAGTATCAAACAAATTATGATTAACTCAGATTTCGCCATCACCGAACTAAACGCTGCCACAAACCTATTAAAACTTAGAAAATCTGCAGAGCTTGATGACGTCGGTAATGAACAGATTAAACATTTTGGAACCAGGACTAAAGAATGGTTATTAAACCTGTACAATACTTGCCTCAGAACTCTAAGGATACCAACTATCTGGAGGCATGCCAAAGTGGTGGCCTTTCTAAAACCAGGGAAAACCCCCAACCGAAGCATGAAATTACAGACCTGTATCACTACTCAGCAACCTCTTTAAACTCTATGAAAGATACATTTTGTATAGGCTACAATCCCTAATCGAATCCCATCTTATTGCTGAGCAGGCTGGCTTTAGACCAGGCAAATCCTGCACATCACAAATTATCAACCTCACTCAATAAATGGTTATGAGCAAAATCTAGCCACAGAAGCAGTCTTTGTAGACCTAACTGAAGCATATCAGAAATAAAATATATAGAATAACTACTGTGGCCTTTTCCTCCTGATCCAATCACTCTTGGAAAACAGTCGCTTTTATGTGAACCTTGGGGGTAGGAAAAGCTGCTTGCACCACCAAAAAAATGGCCTCCCCCAGGGAAGTGTGTTATCACTATTACGTTTCAACATCTACGTCAATGATCTCCCCATCTTTTCGGGAACTAGAAATTTTATCTATACTGATGACCATGCCATAGCTACTCAGTCAAAACATTTCAAGTCCATTGAAACCACTCTATCATTTGCCTTAAATAGTCTAACCACATACTATACCAACAATCAACTAAAACCTAACCCCTTGAAAACCCAGACTAACCTTTTCCACCTTAACAATAAGGAAGACAACAGGCAGCTACAGATTTCTTGGGAAGGCTCTAATATAGAACATTCCTGGAAACCAATCTACCTCTGTGTGACTCTTGATCACACCCTCTCATATAAAACCCACATAGAAAAAACAAAGGCAAAAGTGAATGCAAGAAACAACACACTAAGAAAGCTCACTTCCTCCAAATTGGGTGCAGACCCTAGCACACTGAGATCTTCTGCCTTGGCCGTTTGCTATTCTTCTGTTGAATATGCCTGCCCAGTATGGTCCAGATCCTGCCATGGTGAAAAACTTGACCCAGCACATTGTATGAAAGCTGCCGCTTAATGTATAGTTTCCGTTTTTCTTATTTAATTATTATTCCCTGTATATTATTCCCTGTATATTATTATTATTCACCTTCCAAATCTAAGCTAATCTAAGTTTAATGTATCCTAATTTGTTGTAAATCATGTTGAACCACTTACTTACAACTGTACTACTTGTGTTTAGATACGAAATAAATACTTTATTAATTAACTTTATAATTTTCGCTATTTTTTAAAGTTTTTTATGCAGATACGTTAAGATGCAATACCAACATGTTCAACAATGCAAATTAGATAACTATCTGGACTTAAATTATTATTACAATTACACATATAATCATCGAATTTATAACCAACCCAGGAAACCATTCCGCATATTTTCTCCTCAAAGGAATAAAAATTATTTTCGAATAATTGTTCTCAGCTTCACTAAGTTTTTATTATGTCCTCTAGCAAGGCCTGGTCTTAAACCAACTCCTGCCATATAATTCAAATTAAATGGATATTGAATCCAACATTATTTCAAAACCGAATAGAGAAATTGCAAGAGTTTCGTGCTTAATATATAGAAACTATAAAAGTTTCGGCAGATCCAAGCTTAAGCAAACCTTTCCTGCCAGAGGCAACTCGTAGTAAAGGTGGTGTAAGTCCTGATCACCATCCTTAGTATTTCCCATAATGTGAAACACATTTCTTAACGGACATGTATGATGTTATTCATTATGGGGGTCACTACACAGACTGGTTTGACCTTTGTTGAGGTATCGTCGGTGGGAATCAGACCCAGATGTAAATATTCAGGTGGAAGTGATGCAGAACTTATACTTTACCATACGAGCTGGCTTCTATTGACGATACCTCAACAAAGGTCGAAACCGGTCTGGGTGGTGACCCCCATAATGTATAATGTATAACATCATACATGTCCGCTAGGAAATGTGTTTTTTTTTTCATTATGAGAAATACTAAGGATGGTGATCAGAGCTTACTTCACCTTTACAAGGAGTAGCCCCGGTCATGAAAGGTTTGCTTACGCTTGGATCCGCCGAATCTATTATAGTTTCTATATTCGGCACGAAACTCTTGTAGTTTCTCTATTCGGCTTTCAAATAATGTTGGATTCAATATCCACTTAATTTGAATAATTTTGTATCGCCGAAGTGAAGCCTTTTGTCTCTCTTTTTTCAGTCTTGCCATATATATTCCATAACCTCGGGATTAATTTTCGACTTAAATTAACTCCCCTTTCCTTCTCCTGTTAGATAATTTTCTCAAACTGTGACTAGCCAACCAATTCTCATAAATATCATGATACAAACTCTCCTCACCAACTTAGTTACTCTTCTCTTCATTTTAATAACCTTGATTTTTTCTGTCGCATATATCGTCTTTCCCCGCCGTCATTGTATAGCATCTTCATATGTGGAGTTTCCAGCTTTTTAACTGGTTTTATTATAATCCAAATCGTGGGTACAAATTAAGATTTTTGATCAACGTGTTGTCTACTGCTTGGTATTTTGGTTGATTTCTTCGAGCTTCAAACAGCCTGTGTGATAAGACCTGTGGAACCAAGATGACAATAGAAAACGAATACTTTTCAACCTTTGTAGAATCGTAATAATTAAGTGTTTCGCTATCTGATATTTTCTCCTCTAAGAAAACTCTTATATGCTTCGTTTCAAGGAAGGACTGCTGACGTGTTTAATATGGAGATGAAATATCTTTTCATCCCTACAGAACAGGCACACCAGCTTGAGAATAAATAGAATTACAAAATGCTGAGTTGATGGCCTTTGTGGGTTTGGCTGTAATTCCGAATAATATGAATTATTTCCTTTTGGGATTATTACAGAGGGAGTAATTCATTTACAGACTATAGTATGTTTGACTAAATTAGCAAGAGGGATTTAAATATTCCATACAGTTTAATGTGTTGAAATTTTTATTCTTCAGTATTATATTGCATGCATGAATTACCATATTTTCTTGAATATAACTGGCCCTCAGGTATATCTAGCACAGCTGATTTTGATTTATAGAAAGAGAAATTAAAACATTTCGCATTATCTAGCGCACGAAAGAAGTTTAAAACCTATAGAAAGAGATAATGGATGTTGTTATGGCTGTTTCAGACATTTTGGAATTTGGTTGAAGAGAATTAGCCATTCATCTCAACAATTGTCGGCTTGCCTTAGTCGTTGATTCGCATGATCTGTTGCTAACACCACACCAATCATATGGATAGAGAGGATGCAACCAATAGAGGAAATGTGGGAGTGAGAGCATTGACTTTACTACTCGATCATCGATTGTGCGTTGGAGAGATGAATGAGTTAAGGTTTATACGGAGTGAATGATTTTCTCAGAAAAAACTACTAAATCTTTTCCAGAAACCGTTGGCAGTTCACATCGAAATGTATGGGAGCGAAGATGACGCTATTTGGGTAGAGATCGTTTGTTTTAATTTAAATACAGAAGCATTGTCGCTAAAGATTCAAATGTATATCGCGTGATACACGTAAGCGCCCAATCGCAATAATAACGTTGATAATTAAAATTAAAATGTATTCCTTTTATAAATAATGTGAGCAATTATAAATGAATACTGAGGATTTAATTTTAAACGTCAATTTAGTTTTTTTTTTCCTGAAAACTTTAGTTTCCTACAACCCCTTATATATCTCGCGCCACTTTAATTTTGAGGAAAAAAGTGTGAATTATATACGACTAAATAAGATACTTTCGTTTCTGCGTTTGAAGGCAGCTTCGTGTTCATTGCTAAATATAAATACTAACTGGAATATTCTGATGAACTCATGCAGGCGTGCTATTCACAGACAACCTCCAAACAAATCATGCCAACTACTTCTCTGTTTCATTTACTACTAATACTTTTAACCAATCAGCCGAACTTCCTTCATTATGATATTCTCAATACTACATATCAAACGGGTAAATTTCTTTTATCTATCCTGAGCTTTCGTAGTTCATCGGTATGGAGGATACCCTTCTGATAGAAAAAACATGTAGTTCGTATGTATTGATGAGAAGAACAATCATGAGGCTTTCTCGCATACAAGTCATTTAGTCGATCTCACACAGAAGCGATACTGTTTTTTTTTCATCCTGCAACAAATATAGGTGTTCAGTCCTACGAAAGTATGCAAACAATCCAGAAGACACACTCAATTTAGAGACACATATGCACTGATTGAATAGCATCAAAAACATTAGTAAAAGTCTATATGCATTCTTATGTGTTGCCAGATCGAGATTTCTTAAGTGGTTACTGGTATGAATAGGTTACGTATCGATGTTAGAATTACCTGCAATATATTCAGTATTCATGATTTCTTGGTGTGTTCATGACTTTGTGTTTAAAATTAAAGTAAAACTTAATCTTTGTAATGTTTTAAATCCTGCTTTCTTCTTTTTTTCTTTTAATTCATTCCTCCTAGGCCTTACGATTATAAATGGAAGTTTTGAGTGTTTACCCGGCCTAGATGGTTGCCAGATCGAGATCTGCATTGACAAAAGTAAGTGGAATAATATCCTCTTTGATAACTATATGTTTTTAGGTTAGGATATTCTGTAGTACACTAAATTTGCTATTAATACAGAAAATTCTACATCACTTTCACTAAGGCAGGAATTAAAATCACTTTGTTATTTAAGTAAAAAAAAAATGTGCAGCTCGTTTTCATTAATGGGAAGAATGATATTTGCAAATAGGAGTGATGTAAAAATCCTTGAAAAAGAATCAGTTAAACGCAGTCATGTGATCAATTATTTCCCAATAAGTGTGCATTTGAAAATACAGGGTGTTTCAAAGAGAATGACTCAATTTCGTACAGTTACAAAATAAATTATCACGAATGAAGAAAGGCCTAAAGTTTCACCCACCACAATTACAAATGCTCAATATGCCCTCCACCTGCTGCACGAACAACATAAAGCCAATAGCATTCATCGGGACATACTTTTTGAAACACCCTGTATATTGTTTTTGTATATAACAAAAACAATATATACAGGGTGTTTCTGCGGGATACTCCAATTTAGAGATTGGAGAATCCCGCAGTTGTTAAGATATTTTTAAATGTTTAAAAACATTTAAAAAAATTAAAATCAAATCATAATAAATTCAAAAAATCGAACATACGAAAGATGGGATTGAGAGCCACTAGATGGCGGCAGTTGACCTGCTGTACTTTCGAAAGATCACATTGAGAGAAATCTCAATCGCTATGGCGTAAATGTCCTAGAAGTGATAATTCATAAATTCTACTTATTTAACTAACATAGAACAGTGTTAACAGAATGTGTTAAAGCATTGTTCATTCCTCGTCTTTTCTTCACTGCCATATGGAATAACTATTTTTACCATAATAATTTTTTCTGTCGCATATATCGTCTTTCCCCGCCGTCATTGTATAGCATCTTCATATGTAGAGTTTCCAGCTTTTTAACTATTTTTATTATAATCCAAAGCATGGGTCCAAATTAAGCTTTTTGATCAACGTGTTGTCTACTGCTTGGTATTTTGTTTGATTTCTTTCGAGCTTCAAACAGTCTGTGTGATAAGACCTGTGGAACCAAGATGACAATAGAAAACGAATACTTTTCAACCTTTGTAGAATAAAAATAAATTACCTTTGTAGGTAATTTATTTTTCGGTACAGCATTCTAAAGGACTCGCAGTATTGCAAGAATGCACAAGCATTTTCATTGAAGAAACTTACGGAGTAAAACGAGGGACAGGCATATCAAAACTAAGTCCAATCCTCTACAAGAAAAAACCTTGTAGAGGATTGCACTCTTAGGAAAAAATATTTTGAAATGTTCATGATCCAAAAACCAATATTAATAATCTCACTAAATCGAACATACGAGAGTTAGTATTTATAGCATGTAACGTTATATCTACGTTATTTCCAATTTCGATTATTTAACTCATGAATTGCAAATTAAATTTAGAAGAAATCTGTTTATATCAAGTTATAATTCCAGTGATAACGTTCTTTATTTCTTTTATATTATACTGTTGAATTTAACTCATACCTGTATTGATTGATGTTTTGTCCCATCATTCTCTAGATCTGTTAAGTACTATATTAAACATGTCACTGATTCCACTCATGTCAGTTCCGGAAGTAGAGATACAAATCGCGGGGATCTCATACGCAGCTAACTTCTGCACTTCGTGCAAATGCGTGATTAGTGGCATTATTCGAGTTCCTGATGTCTGTTCGGTATGTGATCTAAACATGCCCATAATTTATTGAATATTTTAAATATTTCAATTTAATATGTTAAATATTAAATAGCTGTTTTGTTGTTGCAGGAAACGTTTACATTAAGATTATATGTCAAACTAAGGTTACTGGGAATTCTAAGAGTTTCTGTTATAACTGGTCAGTTCAGTGTACCATGTCCAACGGTAAGTTGTTTTAAATATTAGTTAACTACCTATACTACTAATTCACAAAACAAAATACTTATATTGAAATATACGGAAGCATTTCCTCTGGGAATTCTACAGAATTTAAGCACTTCACAGATCACTTGCTCTGATCGCAGTAAAAAAATTCTTGCTTGAATGAAATCCTTCTCCGAACATTGAAAATTCTCATCTTCCTTCCCATTGATATTTCTTCTTTCTCCCTGTACGGTTTGCCTGTTCGGGGTGTATAATATTTATATATTATATATTGAATCATTTTTAAATGTATATGAAAAAACTATAAAACTATACAAAATATGTTGATAACTAGGCTATCAACATATTTCCACTTTTTATCGTGTTAATATTATACCTCAGTAGCATTCTTTTCAAACATCATAACCTCTCAGAAATTCTTCAAATATTATCAATTTTCGAAAATATGTCATCTCAAAAGAATGAAATTAAAAGTGTGATAACAATTCATGATGTTTACATTTTGTATAGAAGTCCTGTGGATGGACTTGGATCACTTCCCTCTTTCTACTATAAATGGAGTTTCTTATTAACACACCATTCTCTATTCTTCTTCATTCACAAAACCAAACCTTGTAGTGCTCAAATGATTAAAGCATCAACATCTTTCATTACCAGTGTAACAAACTTAAATTTTAATAGCCATGTAATTATATAATTGTTTTGATTACCATCCAAGTAATTTCTTGTGTATTATAATTTACTTGATTACGAAGTAATTGCAAATGTTTTAAATACTGTCCTTCTCACCATTTTCAAGTTCACTGAATATAATCTAATGAATTTTAATATCAAAACCAATGTTGTCTAGTTATTACCTGAGAGAATGATCTTATCTCACTCGCTGTTCCTTTTGATACGATTAACATTTCTGTTCAAGATAGGATATTCCTTCTTAGGCTGACTTTCACATTTACCATATTACATCCTTATCGTCAGAGAAGCGTTGTATTTATTTTCGTTTTAAACAATTCGTTCTTCCAGTATACCTTCTAACAGTTTGTAAATCTGAAATCCGATAAGCATAGACTATTTTTATTAAACCCTTAGAATTCAAATATACCTAAGAATTCTTGATTGAGTACAGAAGGCAATCCTTCTAATAGGTTTCTCTCTCTCTCTCTCTCTCTCTCTCTCTTTTAGACGCACATCCTCCAGCAAGTTTTTCCTAGACGATCTGATTCTGCACTGTGCCTTCTATGGTGGGCTTTGCATTAAGGAATTGCCCGCTTTCATTGAAAATAATGTGTGAAAGCAGAGAATGGTGATTATGCGTAAACACTGGTGAATATCCCTATGTATTTCATCTGTAAAGACATTACCTAATTCTTAAATCCTTCCTTCATTCCATATACCCCCGTGCTTCGGAAAAACCTTCTTCATACTGTTTTATCGAATGAATACTCTTCACACTAAGAGGCTCAAAAATGTCGTGTGGTTTTCATGTTATAACAGCTGCTGTTGTTAACTGTATATTTATGTGATCAGTTCTGAAGGATGCGATTCATAGGTGAAAATCTATCCATTTTGAAAAAATAATGTAGAAATGAAATTGTAATTTTAATAATAGTGGAGTATTTAAATACTTTAACGTAAGAATATCCAGTCTTTAAACATATTTTCGTATATTATAATCCTATCTTTTGTTTGGCTTTCCAGATTACTTCAACTAGCAAAACAGAACATTCAACCGGAAAAACGGAATCAACCGTTCCAACTACTACATCGATTTCCCATTGTTTAAATCCCATTCCAACGCTAGCTGGATAGCCCTCTTCTGGGCTAAATTGGATATTAATGTTTAACGGAATTATGTAAACTTTCATTTTGGATAACTCCACTGAATAAGATTTGATTAATGGAAATTTGTGTTTGTTATCACGTGTAGCACTTTTTATGTAAAAATTTTGAAAGGGAAAACATGTTTTAATGGCAAATTGTTGATAGCTATTTAATTAATAAAAAAAAAAGTAAAATAGATATTTACACTGCGTTGTTACTTTTTCATATCTCCCTGTTCAAGAAGAAAAGTTTATACGCATATTTTTAAATACTTATAACTGTTTATATGTATTATAAAATACAAGACGAAACCCTGTAGTCCGAATGACCCGAGTCCGATTCCTGTCCATGAAGTGAGCAACCTTTACCTGGTCTCTTTCGAATAATATTGAGTTAGCAGTTCTCAAACGGCGGTGGAAGTTTTTCGTGAGTCAGAAAGGTAATCCGGACCCCTTGAATACACACGGACCTACACATGAATAACAATAATGTGGGAGGGATACGATCCTCGCCACATTATCCTTACCCAAGTAGTCAGCTATGTGACAGAAAAACTAAGAAAAACTGGAAGACAAGAAGTTTGAAACCTGAAGTAAAAATGCTACTTAAACCAGTCTGTTTTTTTTTTCAACTTTTCTTGTGTTCAGTATATATGTTCCATTTCTCGCTGCAATCCGAGGTACTTGCGTTTAACTGAGGAGAATGGGACTTGGCGAGATCTTGACAGCTACCATCGTCTATCACAAGAAGTCACTCAGGTCTACCTGTTGGTTTTTATTATATTTAACTGTACAAATGAACTATCTCGTAGGAAACTCAAGTACCTGAGAGATCCTGTTTACCGATATTTATATACTTAACTACTTCATATAGTTTGGAATTATATGGAAAGGGATAAATAATTAAATTTGGTAGATAATAAAGGATTGGGGTACTTTACACTATTATTCATCGTAATTCTGCTTCTAATAGATCCTGCTATCTGATCGTGTATATTAGATAGTATAAAGTAAAAGTTCTAAGTTATAATGTCCATTGATTACAGGAAGAGTCGTAATACATTGCGCTAAACCTCTTAAAAGTTTTTTTTTTCTTTTGCTATTATTTGAGCAGCATTCCATGTTATGGGCAAAACTCATGTGGTGCGGTTGCTGCAGTATTGCTGCATGTCACGAACTATGTCGCTGTCACAATGTCATAAAAAAAAAATTCTCGCTCCAACCAACTCAAGCAAATCATCTCCTGATGAAGATATCTGAAATGTAAGCGTCCGTCACAAGGGCATTTTTTTAAAAAAATTCTAGCATAGCATTTATTGATTATTGACGAACTTTGACTTTCATGAATTCTTTGTGATACGGGATGATTGCTTCCTCTTAAGTATTGAGCAGTTTCACATATTGAACACGCAAAATGAAAGCCCATTTTTTTAGATTTATAATGAATCTATAAATAAATAAATAAATAAATAAATAAATGAATAAAAATAATAATTGAGATGTGCTATATATATATATATATTTGTCTCTCGTAAGGTTTGTAGTAATTCACTCTTGTTATGCACCTGAAGAAGACGAAATTACTTGTTATCTCTCAGCTTATACATTTAATCTTTCTCTCAGTATATATATAGCGGTTCTGGGGATTCTGATAAAGACCTTGAAAAAATGATATTAAAACAACTGTTGTAATCACAAGAACAAACGAAGATATAAGAATATAAGAACACAAGTTACCATCATAAATCTGCTAGTAGTTTGTTCTTTCATCTGGTTATATCAGTTGCTTTATCATCATTTTTGTCCTAGGTGTTTCTCCGAACATTCCAGATCCCCCTCGTATATCCGTAGCTCAGTCGGCATAGAGGAATTCGTTTGGTTGGAAAGACCTGCGTTCGAATCTCGTGTACGACGCGAAGAACGTTTATTAGAGTTTTTCAATTAAACGTAAGTTAACAGGTCTCGTACGGAGTAGTTGGGTCTTCCTCCCGAAAATTCGGATTTTTCAATACGCATGCCGGAAATGTAATATAGACATATTACATTTCCATCTTGGAAAACCTAATGGTTATCACAGATGGAATCATCTGGAAGGGTACTGTGGGCAGTTAAGGCATATTTGGACACCTTAGAAGAAGACAAGGAACATGTGCATATTATATATATATATATTTTTTTTCATCTTTTTTTGACTGACTGAAACCGAGAAAATAGATAACACGTTAATTTAATGGAGCACACAACGTGTTTCGTCAAAACAACTTCTTCAGGTGTGTGGTAGCACTTAAAGCAAATTAAAAAAAAAAAAAACATTAAAGCACTGTGGCATTATAATAACAGACTTGTAAACTGAAGTTAAGTTTGAATTGTCGTCCGTTCTGTAATTCTGAGAACTACAGAACGGACTATAACGCTCTGAAAAAACCGAGAAAATTCTATTTTCTCGGATTCAGTCAGTCAAAAAAAGATGAACATATTTAATCATTGAGTCAATGTAACTAATAATCATATATATATATATATATATAGATAGATAGATTTTTTTTTTTTTTTATTGTAAACATAACAATCTTATATACAGGATTAACCGGTTTTTGGTTCTCTGCAGTCAGACAGAGAGGTTACATGCTCATACTCTTGTTGAGGTATGTTACATCGAAGTCACTTATAAGGCTAATTACATTTTTTTTTTTTTTTAAATTAAAGCCATTAAGAGTTATTTTAACATGATAACATAAGATCTTATTTTAACATAAGAACATAAATGTGGAAGAACATAGAAGTTACTATTGCACAATATTATCTATTAACATGAGAGTGCCAGCTGATTAACTTTCGCACTGTTAAGCACAACAATCCTTCTTTCTTCCCCCTTTCTTTTTTTTGGGGGGGGGGTAAAGGTGTCACTTCTATGCTGGAAACTGGATTATAATGCAGTCGCCCTGCTCAGCCAGCCAGGAGTTTATTCCGTGGATTCCATTCTTGGTGGAAAAGATCTAAGGTGTTGTTTTCCCTATGGTGGTGATGCTCGTGTAGGATCCGACTTCTCACCTTTTGTTGGAAGGCTGCAGTGAGTTGATCAGTTGCCTCTCTCTGTGAAGTTGCTGTGCTGTCTGGTCTTGTATGTCTGAGGAAGAAGTTGTATATTACCGCTTTTGCGGTGATGAAAAGGTAATTGCAGAATGAGTGGTTATTTGAGTCCACATGGACGAGATTGAAATATTCCTCTTCTGTATGAAGATTACCACAGGTAAGAGCTGCCGTTTCCCGAGTCAAACTGATTAATTTAGTGTTGACTGGGCATTCCAAGTAGATATGCCGGACCGTTCCTAATTGGTAGCAGAAGAGGCAGTTATCTGAGACGTTTGAGTTAAATTTTCGTAATATAGTAGGAGTGGGTAACATATTATGCCACATTCTCCACTGAATATCTGCGTCAGATTTGATGGCTCTTGTGCGATATGGTAGATCCCATTGAAATAGTGTTTGATCAGATGATGCAGGATTTTCCAACAAAGTCTTTGGTTCGACTGTTGTGTTTGTGTGCTGTAGATCTTGTTGGTTTTGCTGGATGTAAGTTTCTCCCATGAGTTATTGGTTTTTATCAGAAAGATAGGCGCCAAAACTTCTGAGTTTGGAGGGCTAAGCCCCACTTCTGTTATGCTATCAGGCATAGCGGCTTGAAACGCGGCCTTTACGGTGTCTATCTACTCAGACTCATTCCCATATTCTAGGTTTTCGAGCGAATTTGGAAAGCGCCAGGTGAGGCTTGGAAAAAGAATGTCACCCAAGATCCTCACGTTTCGCCAGCTCCTTGGAGGAAAGAAAAATTCTTTCTGAGTGATCGAGCTTCTTACCATCGTGTTGTGAAAGATGGGTTCCATGAGGATTTCAGGTAGGGATGCTGTCTTCACTGTGTGCTGGAGGTTTAGCTTCTTCCATCGTCGAAGGGTATCTTTGTAGAAGTTTGTTAAATTTACAGGCACTTGAGCTGTTGTCATTCTTAAGGTGGTTGAGAGAGAGAGACCTCTAGTGGCAGAAGTGAAAATATACTCAGTGGTGCATTTGTGTGATATTTCCTGTTGTAGGGCATTTATGAGAAATCGAGCGCGGAACGTTGTTATCCTGTTGTCAATGGAGACCAACTTTTGTCCTCCATCTTTGAGAGAAGTACATAGCTGGGAGTAGGAAAGCCAGTTTGTTTTATTCCATATGAATCGATATATGGTTGACTTTATTTGTTTGATGAATTGCACTGGTGGCGTAAGAAACTTTAGTGTATGCCAAAGGACACTGGTGGCTATTTGGTTAACGATTATTGTTTTCCCTCTTGTGGAGGCAGAGACTCGTATTGCTGCCCACTTTCCTAGAACTTGCTTGAAACGCTTGTTTAGTGTTTCCCAGTTCTTATCCACATAAGAGGGTGTGTTTCCTAGGTAAATCCCCAGGTATTTGTTTCCCTCTGTGGACCAGGTACCAGACATTGGGGAATCGGTTCGGTTTTTCCATTTGCCACACCACAGTCCTATGGTTTTATGTGTGTTTAGTTTGGCTCCTGAGGCTGCCTGATATTGTTGGTATGCCATTTGTATGTTATGAAAGTCCTCTTCTTTGCGGGCTATGATTGTAACATCATCAGCATATGCTGTCAGGGTTATGGTTTGGTAGGGAAGTTTAGGGTGGCATGCTTTGAGCAGCATGCTGAGTCTACACAAAAAGGGTTCGATGGCAATTGTGTAAAGAGGACCGGAGAGTGGACAGCCTTGTTTAATACCTCTGCTGTATGGTGCAGTTATGGTAAGCCTGTTGTTTATTTTCATGCAAAACTGTGCCTTGGCATACAACATTTTAATAGAGTGAATGATGCCTGAGCCAAAGCCAAATGCTTTCAAGCAGTTGAAGAGGTAAAGGTGTTCAACGCGGTCGAAAGCTTTTCCTTGGTCTAGTGTTACAAGACCCATTGTTTCACTGTTGTTGTTCGCTATGCTTATGAGATCCCTTATAAGGTGTAAGTTTTCGTGGATAGATCTTCCAGGAATGGAATAGCTCTGATGCCTATTTATTATTTCGCTCAGAGCGGGTTTAAGTTTGTTGGCAATGGCTTTGGATATAATTTTGCAGTCGGTGTTTGTGATAGAGATGGGTCTCCAGTTTCCTAGTTTCGTCGCGTCTCCTTTCTTTGGAATGAGTTTGATAACTGATGTTGTCATATTGAGTGGAAAGCCATTGGTATTCGCTTCGACAAATACTCTGTAGAGGCTAGGTCCAAGCTGTTCCCAGAAGGACTGATAAAATTCAGTGGTGAGCCCGTCTATGCCAGGAGATTTATCTTTAGGTAAGGAGGTGCAGGCAGTTTTCAGATCGTGTAACGTGATGGTGAGTTCTGTGTTACTCCTTGTTGTTGGTGAGAGTCTTTTCACATCGGAGAGAATAATATTCGTGGCCTCCATAGATGTTGGGTTGGCTTGGTACAAATTTTTGTAGTACTGCAAGGTATATAAGGATTTCGTCATGATTTTCTATGATGTTTCCATTATCTGTTTTAATATCAGATATAGTGGTGCACTCTTGTTGGCGTTTTTCTAGTGAAAAGAAATACTTTGTAGGGGAATCTGCGAAGTTAATATGTTTGCGTCGTGCTCTTATTAGTGCTCCTCTTGAAGGGTGCTCTAGGTGTGAGCGTATGGTGGCTTCTAGGGACTGGTATTCCTCAGATTCTGGATGATGCAGTTGCTGTTGTTGTTGCAAATTTTAAAAGGCTGAATGCTTATTCAAATTTCTTCGGTGACTATATTTTTGGGTGAATACCTTAACTGGATTTAAAAAGTGACCACCACTCGGAAATTGATTGTGAAGTAGGTATATCTCTGATGAGAGTTTGGATATAGATTTTAGAGGTTCTGAGATATTCTGTATCCTTTAGTAGGCTGTTGTTAAATATCCAGTATGCTCCTCCTTTGTATCTGGAGTGTCCAGGAAAGCAAATGTTAAGAAGGATGGAATCATGGTCTGATGCATGTGACTCTGATGCATGTGACTCTCCTGATGTAGGGTATTGTGTGCATCGATGTGTAGTATCTGTCGAGCCGTGCCTGGTATAGGACACTGGTAGGACCACCTTTGGCTCTCCAGGAGAACATTTTCTCATGTGGGTGCAAGTGTCTGAAGGTGTCAGTCAGCTCGAAGTCATTTATTACATCCTGGAGAAGCTGAGCTGGTGAGTGTCGATGTTCTTGGCATTGCTGTCTGTCCATTGCAGGATCCAGAGTGCAGTTGAAATCCCCTGCCAGTATGATGTGGTCATGGACCTTGCTGAGGTGGTTTCGCACAAACTTCAGTATCTGCACTGCAAGCTGGTCATTTTGTGGGATGTATATGTTAATGATATATATTTTCTTTCCTGTCTGAGTTGTAATGAGTGCATATATTGCACACCCAGGAAAGGTATCGATTATTTCTACTTTTAGAGCGCTGTTTTGGTGAATGCTAATGCTGACTCCAGATCCATAAAGTTGTATGGCAGGACAGTGGTGCATGGTATACGGCCAGTTCTTCCAGTGTTGATATGATGCTTTGCTGTTGCAATGAAAGTTTGTTTCCTGCAGCATAACTATTTCTGGCCAGTGGGCAAGGATATGCTGCAGGACCAGCCTGTTTCGCAGTGGTGTGGCACATCCTCTAGCGTTTAGTGATAGAAGTGATAGAATATATATATTTTTTTTATTGTAAACATAACAATCTTATATACAGGATTAACCGGTTTTTGGTTCTCTGCAGTCAGACAGAGAGGTTACATGCTCATACTCTTGTTGAGGTATGTTACATCGAAGTCACTTATAAGGCTAATTACATTTTTTTTTTTTAAATAAATTAAAGCCATTAAGAGTTATTTTAACATGATAACATAAGATCTTATTTTAACATGTAAGATCTTATTTTAACATAAGAACATAAATGTGGAAGAACATAGAAGTTACTATTGCACAATATTATCTATTAACATGAGAGTGCCAGCTGATTAACTTTCGCACTGTTAAGCACAACAATCCTTCTTTCTTCCCCCTTTCTTTTTTTTTTGGGGGGGGGGGTAAAGGTGTCACTTCTATGCTGGAAACTGGATTATAATGCAGTCGCCCTGCTCAGCCAGGAGTTGATTCCGTGGATTCCATTCTTGGTGGAAAAGATCTAAGGTGTTGTTTTCCCTATGGTGGTGATGCTCGTGTAGGATCCGATGTCGTGACGACCTTTCTCTGTCGTGTTCTAAATCCATCTAGTCTTAGTCACTCTTATGAATAAAATAACTAATTGCGAAGTGATCACCGATCCAAAAGTAGGGAAATTTATATTTATACTGCGCCACCCTATTCTTAGATTAGTCTATATAAATAGTAGGATCAATTCTAAATTAGGTTAGCAGTCATCTCATTAGGCCGAATTATTTATTATCATTTTTACTTGGGGTTCCCGCAAGATTCGAATATTTATGAACGGTGCAATAAAAAGGAATTCAGGCAAACACAATATTTAGATCAACAAAATAAAACATTTAATATATGATATGGTTAACGAATACAAAACTCTAATTAAAAATGGAACTATACAATTAACTTAATACAACTTCTTAGGTCACTCATTCCAATTCAACGTTCTAACTTTCATATATAATTCACAGTCTCAAAAACACAATTCTTCTTATTTCAAGTTAATATAACAACTTCACATTTAATCAGTCTTCACAAATCTATCAGCTCAATGTTTATATTCACAGCAGGCAATACTCTATGTAAGCAATATTCCAAACAAATAAATTCCGGTCCTTGAGCATCGGAGATATATCACAGTTAATGCTAGAATAGACAAACTTATACAACTACTCTTACCAGACAATTTCTTCAACACATCAAATTATTGAGAGAGCACTTATGAATTAATTTAATTAACATTAGCGGAACACACATAATAAAATTTCTCCACAGTTCAAACTATACTACTGTTAGTCGCACTTCACTATTCCAAACAACAGTAATTAGGTACTGATATCTATTCTTATTCACTTTTCTCCAAGTAATCAATATAACCTTTTCCCAGGGCAACACAGAATTAAAATCGTAATCCAGATTAACTGGAACTAATCAGAATTTTCGCATTGACTGTCCAGTTTCCTTTTTATCTGATTACGGCATCAACCTTTCTTCATAACAACAGCTGACTTCGCTTATAATATTAAACTTTATGATTCACTACTTATTGGTTTACTTCCGAACACTATACTCATAAATTTCTGCCCTGAGGATTCTATAATCTTCTTTTACTTCTTTACTTGTATGCTGCCTTCCTTCTGGTTCCGCAAAACTCTCTCCTCCCTCGCTTAATAATAATTCTTCTCCCTTCCCTGTCTTATCTATGACCTCCCTTCTCTCTCTGCTCTATCTATGACCTTCACTCCCACCTTACTTTCGAACGCCACGCTCTCTTCACTCGTGGTTGTTTACGCGTGCGTCTCCATGACAACAGACTAAGCGTAAACATTTCGCTAATGTAATGTATGCTCTTTTACTACTACTACAGTGATTACATAACATTGAATATTTCACAAATAAGAACAACAAAATATTTAAGCTACTTCATCAACTTTTTGATTGCGTATACAGTTAAATATAAAATAACACTTTACGATACATCATATATATTTGGTTATACAAAATTCTATACATTTTATTATTTTATAAATTAATAATAGGTCAGGTTTTAAATAAATATTTAATTAGTAATTCTTAATTAAGGAATAATAAATAATTTTATATAAGCCATGATTAATATATAATAAACAATGTTAAATGTGAATGAAAAAAAATAAATTACATAACATAGCTTCATTCACAATTTAACACCGACATCTGACCTTTTGTTGGAAGGCTGCAGTGAGTTGGTCAGTTGCCTCTCTCTGTGAAGTTGCTGTGCTGTCTGGTCTTGTATGTCTGAGGAAGAAGTTGTATATTACCGCTTTTGCGGTGATGAAAAGGTAATTGCAGAATGAGTGGTTATTTGAGTCCACATGGACCAGATTGAAATATTCCTCTTCTGTATGAAGATTACCACAGGTAAGAGCTGCCGTTTCCCGAGTCAAACTGATTAATTTAGTGTTGACTGGGCATTCCAAGTAGATATGCCGGACCGTTCCTAATTGGTAGCAGAAGAGGCAGTTATCTGAGACGTTTGAGTTAAATTTTCGTAATATAGTAGGAGTGGGTAATATATTATGCCACATTCTCCACTGAATATCTGCGTCAGGTTTGATGGCTCTTGTGCGATATGGTAGATCCCATTGAAATAGTGTTTGATCAGATGATGCAGGATTTTCCAACAAAGTGCTTTGGTTCGACTGTTGTGTTAGTGTGCTGTAGATCTTGTTGGTGTTGCTGGATGTAAGTTTCTCCCATGAGTTATTGGTTTTTATCAGAAAGATAGGCGCCAAAACTCCTGAGTTTGGAGGGCTAAGCCCCACTTCTGTTATGCTATCAGGCATAGCGGCTTGAAACGCGGCCTTTACGGTGTCTATCTACTCAGACTCATTCCCATATTCTAGGTTTTCGAGCGAATTTGGAAAGCGCCAGGTGAGGCTTGGAGAAAGAATCTCACCCAAGATCCTCACGTTTCGCCAGCTCCATGGAGGAAAGAAAAATTCTTTCTGAGTGATCGGGCTTCTTACCATCGTGTTGTGAAAGATGGGTTCCATGAGGATTTCAGGTAGGGATGCTGTCTTCACTGTGTGCTGGAGGTTTAGCTTCTTCCATCGTCGAAGGGCATCTTTGTAGAAGTTTGTTAAATTTAAAGGCACTTGAGCTGTTGTCATTCTTAAGGTGGTGGAGAGAGAGAGACCTCTAGTGGCAGAAGTGAAAATATACTCAGTGGTGCATTTGCGTGATATTTCCTGTTGTAGGGCATTTATGAGAAATCGAGCGCGGAACGTTGTTATCCTGTTGTCAATGGAGACCAACTTTTGTCCTCCATCTTTGAGAGAAGTACATAGCTGGGAGTAGGAAAGCCAGTTTGTTTTATTCCATATGAATCGATATATGGTTGACTTTATTTGTTTGATGAATTGCACTGGTGGCGTAAGAAACTTTAGTGTATGCCAAAGGACACTGGTGGCTATTTGGTTAACGATTATTGTTTTCCCTCTTGTGGAGGCAGAGACTCGTATTGCTGCCCACTTTCCTAGAACTTGCTTGAAACGCTTGTTTAGTGTTTCCCAGTTCTTATCCACATAAGAGGGTGTGTTTCCTAGGTAAATCCCCAGGTATTTGTTTCCCTCTGTGGACCAGGTACCAGACATTGGGGAATCGGTTCGGTTTTTCCATTTGCCACACCACAGTCCTATGGTTTTATGTGTGTTTAGTTTGGCTCCTGAGGCTGCCTGATATTGTTGGTATGCCATTTGTATGTTATGAAAGTCCTCTTCTTTGCGGGCTATGATTGTAACATCATCAGCATTTGCTGTCAGGGTTATGGTTTGGTAGGGAAGTTTAGGGCGGCATGCTTTGAGCAGCATGCTGAGTCTACACAAAAAGGGTTCGATGGCAATTGTGTAAAGAGGACCGGAGAGTGGACAGCCTTGTTTAATACCTCTGCTGTATGGTGCAGTTATGGTAAGCCTGTTGTTTATTTTCATGCAAAACTGTGCCTTGGCATACAACATTTTAATAGAGTGAATGATGCCTGAGCCAAAGCCATTTGCTTTCAAGCAGTTGAAGAGGTAAAGGTGTTCAACGCGGTCGAAAGCTTTTTCTTGGTCTAGTGTTACAAGACCCATTGTTTCACTGTTGTTGTTCGCTATGCTTATGAGATCCCCTATGAGGTGTAAGTTTTCGTGGATAGATCTTCCAGGGATGGAATAGCTCTGATGCCTATTTATTATTTCGCTCAGAGCGGGTTTAAGTTTGTTGGCAATGGCTTTGGATATATATATATATATATATAGATAGATAGATAGATAGATAGATAGATACATACATACATACACACACAAGCTCATATATATATACAGGCCTTTAGATTTAACTACATCTCATTTTTAATATACAGATAAGTCAAATTTCGCAACATTTTAACTATTAATCAATTAATTGTTCTTTCTTTGTTATTTATTTTTCCCTCAGTAATTCGGCTCTAAAAATTTTCCGAAAATTTTAAATTTTCTGTTCTCTAAGATGTTTATCATACATGAGATGTACGCATCTATTCTTTTTCCTACATTTTTAAAACTATTTCGAACCTCAGTAGCCCAGTTGGTATAGACGAAGCCCTTTTGTCGGAAAGACCGGGGTCGATACCCGTCTCTGACATGAGTAGTTTTTTTCTGGTTTCTTTCGACTAAAGGTGAATTAGCCGGTAGAGGTAGGCAATTTTTTTCTCCCGGAAACCCGGGTTTCCGTCCCTCAGAACAGGCAAAATGGCAACGTGAACACACACATACGATTTACAGTCAAAATACATACTTAGAAGTCTCTCAATGGAGGGAACAACCTCAATTGGTACTAAGGAGATGGATGGGGAAAACTGCAGAGACGCCGTCCAACAAACAAACAATTATTAAAGCTATTTTATAGAAAGTCGTTGCTTGCATTGCTGCAATGCAAATGAGTGTATCCTTCGGTGCACATTCTGCAATCCAAAAAGTTGAATGTATGGGCTAATACATATTTTAAATGTTTTTGTTTTTTTTTTCACAAAGTAATATCACAAAAATGAATGGACTTATCTTTTAGAGAAAAAGTTAACTAGTGATTTGGCCAATAATCTATTGTACACTGGTGTCAAAAACATACAGAAAAACACTATCTGAAGATTACAAAAAAAAAAAAAAAAAAAAAAAACGAGGAAATAAGTGCATGAAGTTGACCCTTATATAAACCATTTCGTTCTCTCTCTTTCTGATGTGTATATCACTTTCATTATCTGTCGTACATTTCATATTTTCTGAGTTTCATCAATGCCTCTCTATCTTGCTCCATTCTTGTTTTATTTTTAACCTGCGTCTGTCATTTATATTTGTGTGCATAACACAATTCAAGTTACATGTCAATACCCGCACCAAGGCGATCGCTTTGTATGCAAGCGTGTGTGTGTGTGTTCGTGCGCGCGAACACACACACGCTTTTTCGAACTAACGTCAGAATTTCTGGATTTTAATTTAAGAACCTTACCGCCCTACATTTTATATAAATCCTGAATTTTGTGACACACTTATCAAGACCGAATTTCAATAATGAGTGTTATTGTTTTTCTTCAGCATTTTATACTGATGGATGTTTAATATACGAGTTCCTCTGATATAACAATGAAGTAAAAACTAGTAAAATGAAAATTATTTTTCAACGAACTTACTCCTTCAAAAGTAATTTTTCTTTTTTATACTTTTTTTTTCAAACAACCATTCAAATCATTTCCAAGATATATATATGATTTCTATTTCCCCCTTAATTTTTCAAAAAATATAACGAATAAAAAAGATAAAAAAGTACGAGGAATAAATCCATGAATCTGTCCTTTATACAAATCCTCTCTCTCTCTCTCTCTCTCTCTCTCTCTCTCTCTTTGTGATGTGTATATCGCTTTCATTATTCTTTCCTTTCCGTATACACTGTTGTCCAAAAAAAACAGACAAACACCATTTCTGATTATTACAACTACAAATTTCAGACGATTCAGCATGTGACAATTTGTATAACTGACAGTTTCGAGGAAATTGGTTAGACATTGAAATTTTCGATTCTCGCGGAAAGCGGTCTCCTTGCATCACTCAACAGGATAAATGCAAAAGGATGCACTAAACGAATTGCGTTTGAAACAAGCACTTTTCGTGAAGGAATAAAGTTACACACTTCGATCTCTTGTAATGTTTCAAAGTCATTTTCTAGATGATTTCAAGCGGGAAGAATTATTGGAAAGCTTGAAGAAGGCCGCAGAATCAGTGATATTACCACAGAGTTTCAAAGGCAACATAGCCTTGTATCCAGGCTGTCGGCAGCGTTTCAAACCAATGGAATTGAAATGTGAAATTTGGTTTCAAACCAAAGGTGTTCCACTTGATTGCTAAGAGGTCGCTTTCGCAATAAAACTAAGTATTAAGAGAGATTTTGGGGTAAAACAGCAGAACCTAATCGACCCATCACGGCAGATCAGCTCACCAGTCGGTTCTATTCAAACACAGGTACGAGGATAACTCGACAAACTGTGCAAGACATCTGCGACAGGTGGGCCTATACATCCGAATGTGTCTAATCTGCATCATCTCTTCAATCACTGCTCATCATAGCGCACGTTTTGAGTGGTGTTGTATCTATAAAATTTGGACTAGATACAATTCACTAAACTATACACCAACGGGTAATGCACTCTTTACAGTGAGAGTCGTGGTCCTTCCTTCGATTCTAGTCAACACCTGATGTGGCTTGAAGGTGATTGAGCTTACTAGCGCGAGAATGTTCTTGAATAGGATAGATAGGGCAGTTCTGGAGCCATATTTATGTGATGGACAGACCTAAAAGTGCTCGAAAAAAAAGGAGTACGAGTGGTGAATCATATTGCAATGGATTTCTTCACCATCATGTTTAATTATTATTTATTATTTTTATAAATATTTAGCCTATTTTTGATTAGAAGTGTCGTTCTTATAATGTCATGTTTGATTGCGCTGTGCTGCTGCAGGCGATGAATTCATTTATATGGATGACATTGCTAAATCTCACCTCACACGAGCATTAGAAATACTCTTGGTGATCGAAGATATAAATCGATTCCAGTGGCCAGCACTATTCCCATATATCAACTCCAAAGACCTTTATGAATTCGAAATTCCCTCCAGAAAATAAACAATTCCTTTTCCTTGCTACGAAGGAGGAGTGGGCCACTTTGCCTGAAGAAATCCTGAAACACTCCGTACTAAGCATGGTACGACAATGTGAGGGTTGCATCGTAGTTCGCGGTGGAGACATATCTACACTGAAATGTGTCTCCACGTAGATTTTTGTAAGCATTGTAAATAAATTCCTTAATTACGTCCTTAGGAAATTTTAACTTTTGCTAAAATATGAAATAATCGTACGAAATTTATAACACATGTTTTGTGTAACATAATTTATTAGCATACTGGCAATAAATGCACATTTGACTGTAGTCATGAAACGTTTTTCATATATAGGAAACATATAGTTTGTTCTTTGCTTTAGAACAAGTATATATACGAGGGTGGTCTGAAAAGTCTTCGGCCTCGACCATAGATGGCAACACTATCGGCAACATTTCTTTTTTCTAAGTTGGTACATCTGTCATATGCACCATGCAAATTGCAAGTCATTCGTTCTTTTGCAACAAGAATTGCAAATGAAAAAGCTTTTCATTACTTACAAAGATTGAAAAAGCTACCTCCTTTCTTCCTACCCAAGAGGCAAACCTACTCCGCATTGAATCCATTTTCATCATCAATAACGGCAAACCCTCTACAGACAATATCTCTTCATTGGAACGACAGGCTATTAAGAAGTTACAAAACAACAAAAATATAATTATTCTTCCCCCGGATAAAGGCAACGCCACACTTGTTCTTAACATTGATGAATATCATAACAAGATGATGGAATTGTTACGGAGTGACACTCGATCTTCGAGTGCGATCTCACCCGTGAACTCCACAACCGGACCAACAATCTCCTGAGAACTATGTAGAAACATAAGCCTTTCTCTTCGTTCTCTCCATCTGCTTATTCCACGATTATATGACTACCTAAAATGCATAAGGAAAATACCTCACTTCGACCTATCACAGAAGGAATTGATTGAATTGAAGGAATTGAAGGAATATCTTGCTAAATCTCTCAAATGTTTTACGGTAAATCATCATCTTTTGTTAAAAACTCGCCGCAGATTTTGTTTCATGTATAAAAGATATTATTATTAAGGAAGATGAAATCATGGTTAGTTTTCATATAGTCTCCTTATTTATCAATGTTTCTACGGACGAAGTTCTTGTACTACTCAAAGATAAATTATCGAAACAGATAACGGGCTTACTTATTCATTGCCTCCACTCAGGGTGTTTTAAGACTCAGGACACCATCTATAAACAAAACTATGGCCTTGCAATGGGTAATGCTTTGTTATGTGTACTTGCGAACATCTATTTAGAAGATCTGGAAGTTAAAGCCATCTCTTCTTATTCTTTAAAACCAAGAATTTGGAAAAGATATGTTGATGACATTTTCCTTATTTGAAGCCATGGCCGTGAATTTCTCCTGAACTTCCTAGAACATCTAAATAATTGTCTTCCTTTTTGGACATCAAACTAACCCGTTCCTCGAAGAAATTAAAAATCTCGATTTACAGGAAAGCTACCCACACCAACAGATATCTCCACGGTCAATTCCATCATTATTCTCCTGAAAAGTTTTCAATCATTTCTACACTAGGACATCATGCTCGCTCTCTTCTTGATAATGAGATGGAACTTAATAAAGAACTCACTTTTCTCAGGTCTACTTTTCAACTAAATGGTTATTCACAAAACAAAATTGACAAATTCCTATTAAATCCACCCGCTCGCAATAATGAAGAGACCAATAGGGTGAAAGGTAATATTTCTATACCATACATAAGCTCTGTCTCACCCAAATTGGCCAAGGTTCTTAGAAAATACAACATAAGAACTTTATTTACTCCTCTTCCGAAAAATCCGCTCCTTAATGAGCCGTCCGAAACCTAGACATCGCAACCTTAATTACCCCGGTGTTTACCAGATTTGGTGCAACTGTGATATACCATACTTTGGCCAAACAGAGAAATCGATCGAGTTACGCATTGAAGAACATAAGAGAGTCAGTCACAGGAGAACGCGAGCCAGTGCTTTGTCTAGTCATGTTCTGTTCTCGGACTATTCTAATGAAGAAAACCTTAGCCATACAGTCCTATGGGACAAGTCTAATAACATTTTCCGTTGCCACGATGAATTAGAAAGAAAGATAATAGAATCAAAAGAAATCATTCTCAATCCCTTATTGTGTTACTCATTGTGCTACGATCAAATACTGGTGTTCACGAGATGCTATACGCATGCATACGCCCAACAATGAAGCCAACGAGAGAACAGTTTGGAATGCGCAGACTTCAACGTTACAAAGTTGAAATATATACACTAACTTTCCGTGATGTTTACAATTATTTCCTCTACGTTTTACTTGTTATTTCTTTTATAACGCACCTGAAGAAGGCTGATACAAGCTGAAACTAATTGTGCTAATAAACTTTGTTTTCAATTTTCATATATATATGTGTGTGTGTGTGTGTGTGTGTATGTATGTATGTAGAAAGTTTATTTTAAATAACTTTGTATCTTTAACATATACAGTATATATATATATATATATCCTCAAGTGAGTACGGGCATGACGAACCCGAGGCACCCCTGAAGCTGGACCACGCCCCACTTCATGTAATATACACCAGTTATATTATCTGTAGACTGGTCCCTACTCTTCTTTCCCTCTGTATTTCTTTTCACCTTGCTCCTTCCCCCCAATGCTATTAGAGTATTCGAGGGCCAGGGGTAATTCAGTCCTATTTACCTATTTTTTTATCTCATGCCCCTGCCCACCCCCAGTTAAAAATGGTAAAGACAAATCAGAAGTCTATACGGCATCGGTCGTCGCGCGGGTTACCAAGGACCGCACTGGATGTTAGGCTTCCTGGACAGCCAGTGACAAATGAGCTACAGGAGCAAGATCCACAGAACTCGAAAGTATTTACTAGGAAAAAGTGGAGCATGGCTGAAAATAGACAAGTCATGCAGTGCTTCTACAGTTCAAACCCATCAGTTAGGGGATTTCAGAAATGAATATTCCAACTTTGGCTTGATCGACACCAAAATTCTGAAATTTCATTCGACAGGCTGATGCAGCAATGCAGCTTCATTATCAAACTCAAGGTATTTAGTGAACTTGAGCTGGAAGCACTGAAACCTCAAGCTGTAAAAGGAGTCCGTACTGACCCTGAAGTGACCAAGAATATGAATGAAGCAGAACCAGATTCCAACGTGCAGAATGCTGAAAATTTTGAAAATATACAAATAGTTGAAAGGAAGCTATCAGATAAGGAACAAGAACTCACACGAAAAATTATCGAGCAAATGAACAGCAACCAGGGACGAGTTAGGCTTCCAGTATTGAGACAAGCACCTCAACAAAAACTGAAGGAACTCCTACAAGAGGCCAATAAAGCTGCAAGGGATATTCCTACTGGAACTATTGGGCAAACGAATCAACTTATGTACTCAATAGCCTACGCCGTAACATCTGAATTAGGATATAAGATTAGTGAACCCAAAAGCAGTAAGGCTCAGGAACCAAAATGGAAGCATCGACTGGAGAATAAAATTCTTCAACTCAGAGCAGACGTGAGCAATTTGAAAAACCTTAAGGAAAAGAAGCTGAAAAACACAAAAATCCGAAATAACCTCATAAAGAGATATAATACTGGAACACGACCTATTGATGAAGTATTAGAGGAAGTGAAGCAAAAAATAGTTGCAGTTGCAGCTAAAGTAAGAAGATACAGTGCAGGCATTGAACAGTACAAGCAAAATTCGATGTTTCTCGCAAATCAGCACCAGTTTTACAAGAAAATTGATTGCTGCAGGAATGATAACCTTAAAGAAAATATAAATATGAATACCAGAGACAAAGAAAATACACTAAAGTTTTGGAAAAACCTATGGGACAACCCTAAGAGGCACAATAACAAGGCAAAATGGATTGAACAAATTACGAATGAAGCTCAAGAACGAAAAATGGACCAAATGAAAAATAACAACTGGAATGGTTCAAAAGCAAGCTAAAAAATAAAAAAATTAGTCAACACCCCGGAAGGATGAATTACATGGCTACTGGCTGAAATATCTAACAGGCTTACATGAAAGACTTGCTAACCAATTTTATGATGTTTTAGAAGGAAAGTGGAAAGAAGAGTGGCTCACAGCAGGGAAAACGTTTTTGATCATAAAGGATAAAGGAAAAGGTCAAAACCCAGAAAACTTCCGACCAATAACCTTCCTGCCAACAACTTTTAAGCTACTCACAGGCATACTAGCGGATAAAATATACAGCTATCTTAAAGCAAATTCTCTTCTCCCAATTGAACAAAAAGGTAACAGCAAAAATTCAAGAGGCACAAAAGACCAATTGCTGATTGATAAAATGATTCTTAAAAATTGCAAACGTAGAAAATCCAACCTTCAAATGGCTTGGATAGATTATAAAAAAACGTTTGATTCGGTGTCTCATAGTTGGATTTTAAACTGCACAGAACTATTTGGTATTAGTGAAAACGTGCAAAAAGTTTTGCAATCCAGCATGAAAAACTGGAAAACAACGTTGGTTATAAATAGAGAAGAAATTGGAGAGGTAAGCATAAAAAGGGGCATCTTTCAAGGAGACTCATTATCTCCTGTATTGTTTATATTGTCATTGATGAAACTAGAATTTTAAATTAAACTACCCATGGTTATCAAACTGCGCAAAAGAGTGCAAAGATATCTCACCTCTTATACATGGACGATCTGAAGTTGTATGCAAAATCAGAGAATGAACTCGGATCGTTGATAAACACTGTGCACATATTCAGTCAAGATATATCAATGGATTTTGGCTTAGACAAATGTTCAATTGCTGGAATAACAAGAGGAAAGTTTGAAGATATGAAAGAAATCGAGCTGCTCAATGGGGAAGTAATCAAAGCAATAAAATTCGAAGACAGCTACAAATATTTGGGAATTTTAGAAGCATCACAAATTCTGCACAATAAGATCAAAGAAAGAACTAGAGCAGAATACATAAGACGATTAAGAAAACTCCTTAAGTCAATGCTTAATGCTGGAAATTTGATAAAAGCAATTAATACCTGGGCCATCCCTATTCTGAGATATTCAGCAGGCATTTTTGAATGGACCCAGCTAGAGATGGAAGATTTAGATCGAAAAACTCGAAAATTAATGACAAAGCACCATGCCTCAATCCTCGCAGTGACATTGATAGGCTATATCTATCACGCAAAAAAGGAGGTAGAACATTATTACAAGTGAAGCAAGTTATTGAAGAAGAAAAAAGAAATTTAAAATTATCTGCAACAAACAACGGAAAAATGTCTAATTGAGATTAGGAAAGAGGGTTTATTTAAACCCATGGAGACAAAATTGGAATAAAAAACCAACCAAGTAAAAGTGAATTGAAAGATGGAAAAATAAGGCATTGCATGGAAAATACCTTCACAGCATAGAGGACAGCGCTGAAAGCAACTTGACCTGGCAATGGTTGAGAAATGGAGCACTAAAGAAAGAAACAGTATCGGTAATTTTTGCAGCACAAGAACAGGCCATTAAAACCAACGTTATGAAGGCAAAAATACAAAAAAAATTCAAGAAGACAGTAAATGTAGATTGTGTAAAGAAAAGGAAGAAACGGTAGACCACATTATAAGTGGATGCAGCAAAATCGCACAAATTGAGTACCGTAAAAGGCATGATAATGTAGCTAAGATAATCCATTGGCGTTTATGTAAAAAGTATGGGTTTGTAGTATCTAAAGACTATTGGAAGCATAAAGTTCATCAGAAAGTGGTTGAGAATGAAAAAGCTAAAATACTCTAGGATTTCAAAATCCAGACTGACAAAAGCTTGAAATGCAATACACCCGATATCACAGTGGTTGAAAAATGTGAAAACAAGGGTGTTACGTTTATGGAAATATCAGTACCAGGAGATAGTCGGATTGACAACAAAGAAAATGAAAAAATTACAAAATATCGCGATTTGCAAATCGAAGTTGAACGAATCTGGCAAAAGAAAACGAAAGTTGTTCCCATAATAATAGGTGCTTTAGGCGCCATCCCTAAAATATTGAAAAACATCTAGAAGCACTCGAGTTAGATGGATTAAAAATTGGGCAGCTGCAAAAGGCCGCTTTGTTCGGCACAGCTTTCATTTTCAGAAAGTATTTCCTCAACTCATAGGCCCTTGGGTAGGGCCCGAATTAGTGGAATATAACCAGCCTTTTCTTAAGACTGAGGAAGCAAATCAAGCTTTGATGAATAACTTTGATGAATATTATATATATATATATATATATATCGTACGTAATCTTCTGAATTCAAGATTTTCAATTTTCAATTCTTCTTAATTTCAGGTTTTCTAGAAGAGTGATGTTTGCAAAATAAAATCGTAGCTACAATTCTTTCTCTTCTATAATCGGTTTCGTAATTTTTTTTTGTATTTTTATTCATTTTTCACATAGCCCAGTAGTATCTAAGGAAGAAAGAGATTAATATTTTAAGAAATAAACAGGAGTTAGCGAACTCACTGATCAGTAATATAAAAAACACTGATGTAACTTCATTCAGAATAAAAACCTTATAAAAATATCTTACTAAAATCTAATTAAAGAAATAATATACGTAGAAAATCTTCTAAAATGTGTCTTGTTTTTGCAATCGCTTTTTCACATTTATGCGTATTATTACAAACCAAGCTTATTTCAAATTAATTGCAATAAACTTTCCATGCGAAGAAATTTCTCCGAACTCTGTGGACACGAAAAGCTACTTCTTTCAACTATTCAGCTTCGGTAAAATGTGCGATAATCTGCGTTTGTCAGATCTTATATTTTCGTGACAGAAATTAATTCCTTGAAACTCTTCTATATGATTTGATTTATCTCAAGATTTCCTTTCTTAATTTGTTTCTTTCATTGACTGTCTGTACCACTTCTCCAATTCCATAAATCACTCTGAACTAACTCTTTGATTATTTATCTCTAAAGTTTGATTTTCTATATTTTAATTACCCAAACAGTGAGAATATCTTCCACGAACATCGAATAATTGAAAATGAACTCATCTCACACAAAGGGAGGACTAAAATTCTTTGCTCTCAGTAATCATCTAGTACAAATTGCTCATCTAACAAACCAATTTTATGTAATACGCGCATGTTATATTATCTGTAAAATGCCTGATTACACTTCTTTCTCTCTTGTTTTCTCTACTGTTCTTGCTCGTTTCTCCCCGAATGTCGATTACCAAAACAGAGTCGGTTCACTGATCGACAGTGAACATCAGGAGTTTAATGTGGAACACACTCGAATAAGTGATCGCAAAATCAATTAAATTAGCACTCGACAAGCAACCATGTATGAACATCATCTCTTTATGCCCCAAAAAAAACCGGCTGCAGCACCTAGTAAAGCAAAAGTTCTCGAATGATTAATGACTGCCTTCAGTCTATACCATCGGTTCGCAACCGGTGGTAGGCATACCCTATGGGTGCGTGCTTGATCGTTCAGGAGTACACGAAAAATAATCAGCCTCTCTCTCTCTTCTTCTTCTGCAGCTTCTCCCACTTAAGTGGGGTCACTGTTTATTATGAGTCTCCTCCACGCCTTCCTGTCTTGGAAGTACACGAAAAATAATCAGTAATGGCGGAAAAACAAGTAAAGTAAACAAAATGCAAAACGTTAGTTATGGAACAATAAATGTTAAGTTTGAATCACCGCTAATGGAGACACTTAAACTAGCTCACATTAGCGAATGATGATTGGTGAGGGAGTGGATATGAACTCCTCCCCCCAAACCACTCTTCTACCAATCAGTACATGTTCATGAGTCACTTTTGTCACCCATCTTCCATTCCAGAACAATCGAGTGCTACTAAGAAATTGCCTTTGCGATAACGAACCTTTCACTGACTTCCCTTTGCGACGTTTCCAGAACTTCTCCAAAAATATAAATACATCCGTGGCCAGACTGTTTGATCATTTGTCAAAAAACTACACTTCAATACCCACGTATGCGCCAAAGTAAACACAGTCGTAGCCCAAACATACCCACCAACCAACAGACGCAGCTGCTTAAGCATAGCCCACAAACAACTCATCTACAAGTCAATAATAAAACCCATAATAACATACGGATAACCTCCCCCCCCCCCCTTGAGCCACAGAACCTTACAACATCAAAAAACTAAAAACAATACAAAACAAATGTCTAAAAATGAACCATCAATTTCGTATGAACCACGGGGCGTGGTTCATACGAAACACACACACACACAACCCTATCGAGAAGCAAATATACCGACAATTCTCAAATTCCTCCAACAAACGGCCACAAATTACTTCACACAAGCAGCCACCCACCCAAACCAACTAATAAGGACAGCAACAGATTATAATGAACAGAACACAATGAAACACAAACGTCCCAAAGCAATCCTGCTATTCCAAAGCTAACTATAAACCATACAGCCCATAAAGGGCGAGCACTTGCTCACTAACTCCCCCCCTCCCCCCCAAGAGACAAACACATAAGACAAAGAGAGTAAAAGCCAAGGGCTTGGTTCTCCATCACACCAGTTTACGTCACAAGTCACTGTTTGATCAGTTCAGTTATTCACTGAGTATAAGTGAGTGCGATGTCTTTAATTGTGGCTCTCTTCAAGTAGTTTTTTTTATTTAATGTTTAACGTAGTTTCGTTATTATTGTCAGTGATTTTTAAGCATGTCAGATATGGATCAGTAGTTGAAAACAGGAAGGTTAAAAAATCAAAACTTGATGTCGATTGTAAGCCGTCGCCAAGTACTTCTCAACACCGCACCTAAGAGTACACCCACAGCAGGAGATAGTAAAAAGGCGCGTGCCTCTGGTACTACACAGAAGAAAAGGAAGTACTGTGAACAGTATATTAAATATGGGTTTTGATTTGTAGGGGGATGATGAATATCCTAACTTTTTGTGTGTTGTGTGTGGGGAAGTATTATCCAACGGTTGCATGAACCCCTCTCTACTAATGCGACATTTAGAAACTAAACATCCTACGTATAAAAACAAAGAAATACAATATTTTCAGCGCTTTGAAAAGCGTCCAAATGTAAGTTCATACATGACATCAGGAAAGAAAGACAATGAGACTGCAGTTGAGGCTTTCTACCGTATTGCTTATCGCATAGCTGAATGTGGTAAAAGCCACACCATAGCTGAAGATTTAATTTTTCCGTGTATTAAGGATGCGGTGTTTTGTATGTTTGGGGAAGAACATGTCTCCAAAATCATACTATCTCTTTTTCGAACAATACAATGTCTCGAAGAATTCAGGATATGTCTGACGATGTAGAAGCTGCAGTTATAGATAGAATTTTAAAAAAAAATTAAATTATTTACCATCCAGGTTGATGAAAGTGTAGATGTTGCTGATTTATCTATTTTGCTTGTCATCGCGAGGTACTTGATAGAAAATGAAATTGAGGAAAACCTGTTGCTTTGTTACCCATTGACAAAGCGTACCACAAGCGAAGATATTTTTAGTGTGATCGATGGTTATTTCATTGAAAAGGACACTAGGTGGTCGAATTGTTGTGGTGTATGCAATGATGGAGCGAAGTCTATGTCAGGTTGTTTTATAGGCCTACGCAACCGAGTTACACAAAAAAGTAGCTCCCCATGTACCACGGAGTCATTGCTGCATTCATAGACAAACTCTTCAATCCAAGCCTCTTTCTAGTGAACTGAAAGACGTTCTTGATGAGGCTATAAAAGTTGTACATTTTATTAAGTCACAACTACGAAACTCCAGATTGTTTAAAGCGCTGTGTGAAGAAATAAACAACTTTCACAGCAAGGTAAGGTGGCTCCCTCGTGGTAAAGTATTTACACTGCTGTTTGAACTTACACATGAAGTCCAGGTTTTTTTTGAAGACCATCGTTTCCGTCTTGCTCCAAAGTTTCATGATAGTGATTGACTTCAAAATCTTGCATATTTATCAGATATTTTTCTGTGGGACTTCAAAACAGCTCAGTCACTATATTCAAAGTAAACCGACAAAATTGAGTCAATGATTAAAAATTTGGACTTTTGGAAAGCGTGTATTGAAAGAGTTCAGCCTGAAGATTTGAAACTCTGCACAACTTCTTACCTAAGAATGACTTGTAAATATCCAAAAACGTGAAAGAGAATATTTTAAGTCACTTGGAAGGTCTCAAAGTGTCCTTTTATAAGTGCTTCCCTCAACTTGGAAAAGAAAACAATTGGATTGCAGATCCCTTCAATGAAGAATTCTTCAAAGATGCTAAACTATCAATCAATGAAAAAGAGCAGTTAATCGAAATTTCAACCGATTCTTCTTTAAATTCTCATTTTAAAAGATAGCATCTCATTACCTCCCTCCTGGGTAGAAGGGGGTAATTTAAACAATCTGGAGTTTCGTGGTTGTCACTTAATAAAATTTACAACTTTTATAGCCTCATCTTATTACCTTCAGTGAGGAATACAGCTCAGTGAGAAGGCACTCAAATACCTCTTGCCATCTACTAATATTGAACTAGTGGAGAGAGCTTTTTCTTCTTACACCTTCATAAAAAATAAGTACCGCAACAAGTTTAACGCATGTCCGGATTTAAGACTGTATCTTGCATCTTTTGGGTCTGATTTCAAGAAACTAAGTACATCAAAGCAAGCTCAACGATCTCTCCAACAATGTTTCAATCGGCTAGTGATCTGTATACCAATTATTACACATTTTTCAGATAACACAAATAAATATTAATAATAAATCAAAAGTTTGTCTAATACTTGATCATCGTTATCAATATTTAACATGAAGCTATACTTATTTCTGTGTTACGAATATTGTAAAATTAAATCTTTGGTTTGTACTTTTAGTGTAGTAATTTTCCTTTCCCAACTCATTGCCTCATTTCCACTATTTTACATTAAGATAGGCACTGAACAAAAGTGTCAGTATAAAGTTCCTCAAGACCTTTAGAGACTGCAAGATGATACCGGGAGAAATGCTCACACACACAACACAGACTCCTAGCCACAGAGCTTCTGATGCCGAATACAGTGACGGTTCGTACACAAAAGATGTTTAAAATCGGATGGCATAAGCTTGATCAACAGGATTGGCAAAACCAATGTGTAGAATTTGTGGATGACCAACTTCGAGAGGGTTAAGAGACTCGGTAAGTAAAATTTTGCGATGATTTCTAACGATCCATTTTTCCTATTGTAGGCCTCTTTGTTATACCATTTAGGTATAACGAAGAGGCATACAAACGGCAACAAATCAGATGGTGAACCCAAAGAAATAAATGAAAGGCTTTGTAATAAGAAACTTCTTTTCAAACTATAGCAGCAAACTAAACCTGAAGAAAACTGCATTGCATATCAGGTAGCAAGAAAGGATGTGAGAAGAGCCGCAGCTGAAGTTTTTATGCACGACTCGAAATGGCCATAAAAGATAAGGTAATCTTCAAGTTCGCAAAAGAAATCCATTATTGTTCAAAAGACATCAAGGTCGTCAGATATATAAAAAATTAATAGGAGGTATGTGAAGAGCCAAAGGCTTCTTAAATATACTAAATATACTTAAATACACCTCAGTAAAGGATGAAACCGGTCTGAGTAGTGACCTTCTCTCATAATGTAGAACAGTAATACAGCTCCTAGGAGCTACGTTCATTATGGGTAAATATCAAGAGTAGTGATCGGAGCTTGCTCCACCTTTGCTATGAGTTGCCTCAGCTTGCACTACCTTAAGGGTCAGTTGCCGCTATCCAGGTATTTGCTTAAGCTTGGAATCGCCGAACCATATTTATATAGTTTCTATATTTCGGCATGAAACTCTTCGAGTTTCTCATTCGGCTAAAAATAATATGGGATGTAATAGCCCTTAACTTTAAAAAATTAATAGGAGGTGTTACTGACAAAGAACGAAGAGATAAGACAGAGATGGAAGGAGTATTTCCATCATCTGCTAAATGAAATCGTTCTAGCCAAGCTTTTTCCGAGCTACCAATAACAGAAGGCACTGTGACTGCCTGATTGTAATTGTAATTGTCGAAATGGCAAACAACGAAGTCACAGGACCTGATGATATTCCGGTTAAAATGGAAAGGTTGGGCGTGATAGGCGTAACTTTGCTGACAAATCTTTTCAACAGGATCTTCGCAGAGAGAATACCAAACGAATGGAAGAAAGCTATAAATATAAAAGCGATGTGTGACTCTGCGAGAATAATAAAGCCATAGCGCTCATCCCTCACAAATTCAAATTATTAAAGCTATTGCTTAATCATGGGTCTCAGAAGTTAAGAAATGTCACTGAAAATCACTATGGCTTCGGCCTATGAAAATCATCAGTTAATGCTCTAAACTCGATACGAAATTTCCTAGAAAGTCACAAAATAACACAACTCCTCTTGCATAATCATAAAAAAAAATTTTGATCGGGTTCCACAGAAATCTATTGACAAGCGCTGAGATTACAGAAGGTCCCAAAATCTATTAATTAGGTGAAAGATAAATATTAGAATGTCACAATCACATGAAAATTAAGCAGAAACCAGCGAAGCATTGTAAATCAAGGGAGCACATTAATCATCGGTGCAATCCTATTTCTGTTTAACTTGGTCATGGACAATATGGTCCTGGTGAAAGATCACTCCGAAAGCTCACAGTTGATACTATAATGGTGGAGTACAGCACCTTGTAGCTTGTGAATTAGCAGACATAAGAATGAGTACAAGTGCTGTGAGTTTTCGAATGGCCCTTACAATAATATCATATTGCATCACAATACCCTCCCCCCCACTCAAGAAGGTTGATAGCTTTGAGTACTTAGGCTCAATCCTCACAAATGACAGCACTATGGACGTGGAACGTGGAACACCGGCTGGATAAAGTAGAGAACGATGTGGCCAGTATCATGTGTCAGAAGGATACCAGTGTGAGTAAAGGTGAAGATATATAAAACAATATGACCTGCTATTATATGCGGCTCGGAAAGTTGGTCTCTTAACAACAACAAGAACAGAAGCTACACGTCACTGAGATGAAGATGTTGAGGTTGGACGGAGGAGTTACCATGGTGGATGAAGTGCTTAACGAACACATCCATATGAGCTTCAGGGTTAGATCTTCTTAGTGATAAAATAACTGAGCCCCAGCTTAGACGGTATGGACACGTCATAGGATGCCCTGCTGATCACATGATGTGGATGGTACTGGATTAAGTACGAACGCAGAGGACGAGATGACTCATTAAAAAAAAAAAAAATTCTTGCAAACTGCCTAGCTAGGAAAATCACGAGATGACTCATTAAAAAAAATGAAAAAAAAAAAAAAACCTTGCAAACTGCCTAGTTAGGAAGATCCACAATCCAGAACAGATAATGGCTTGGACAAAGAGGAAGTCCTTTAACTCAGCCAAATAATAAACACAGAGAGAGAGAGAGAGAGAGAGAGAGAGAGAGAGAGAGAGAGAGAGAATATACAAATTTCATATTTAACTATTGAAGGCAAAAATATGTGTATCGGGCTGTGGACGCGTTGAATTTATGAATCTTTAAGAAATATTCCCATACCATTTGAATTGAAAATCAGTAATCTGAAAATTATAATTTGTAAAACTATATAGAATATTTTTACAATTTATTTACCAAAACTTTCAGAAATGTTAGAGTATTTTTATTGAATTGCATTTTAACTTAAATTTCTTTTTAAATTGCATCATGTTTTAATTTAATTAATTTATATAAATATCCGGCTTTTGCATTTTAAGAATTTCAGTGCTTTGGTTAATAATATCCCAATTTCTCCTGGGAATTGTCCTGCTTTGATCAATAATTATAATATAATATGGTTCCACCATATCAACTAAACATGCAAGCATACTTTTACAAATGCATTTTGCTAAATACAAAAATACTTTAGCATAAATAATAATATAAAAAATATCGTATAATTCAAATAATTTAGTTTTGTAAAGAACTGTGCAGATATGAATTTGAGCGATGGCAGCACTAGCAGGTTCCCGATTTTCTTATTAATTTTTTATACTATTAAAATATAACAACACTTTTCTTAATGTCTTAAAGAAAATAAGGAAAAAAAAAGCATCGTTCTTCAAAGGAAATAATCCGAATATTTCTTCAAATTCTAATAAATCAACTGAACTTATAAATGCCAGTTCGTTTCCATTGAACAACACTTCGAAATAATTTAAATGAAAGCAAATGCAGTGCCATCTAGTTTCATTATAATGAATTTCGTTAAAAATTATAAAACTGATTATGCATTGGCTCGTACATGGCGGTAAGCGTTACACTCAGACATTCAGATTATTTTTAAGTAAATTAGCAAAAAATCTTATTTTGTTTTGTTTATATTGCTATGCAATAGGCATATTACCTTGGGGTCCCGAAAAGCTATGAAACTAAAAAGGATGAACTGCTCGGTCTCATCCATCTAGCACGCATGATTCTTTCAATGTGTTCTGCAAACAAAATATACGAACCAGTGTTTATTTTTCATGAGAGAGATATCTTTGTAGTATAAACTGAGGGCCCCAATACGTTACAGTCGGAAAAATTGATTGAAAGGAAAGGCATTCAAAAATTAAAATGTTGCAAGTTTCCGATCTTAGATTGAGGAGTGGAACGTACACATCGGAGACCTGGTGGATTGTTGGTGGAAAATAATCGGAGCTGCAAGAATCTGGGGTCTTCATTAATACTCACAACTTTTGTCTTTAGTTGTTACTGAAATATTCTTTTTAACTCTAATTGTTAAAATAATTAAGCGAGTGTGGATTTAATGTTTTTGTGAGACTTTTAAAAAGAACTGATTTATTATTGTCAAGAAAGCTGCAAATGACTTCCTGATACTAAAAGAATCGTCTGTAATGTGAGGTCAAAATCAAAATCACTTTTAAGGCATGATTGTGCAATATGCCTTTCGTTGGAGACATTGAGGCATGTTGAAGTAAAATGAGTAAGATATAACATTCTGAGCTGAAAATTTTAAAATGCATTAACTAAAATTCAGTAAACGGAAACCAAATTGGTTTTATCAAGAAATTAACATACAAGTGATGAAATGTTCAACTAGCTAAAACGTATTACTGAAAATGCAGGAATTTCAATGGGTAATCCGCTTTCCCCAGTTCTAGCAAACCTATTTCTCGAAGACTAAGAAGAAAAAGCAATTTTTTTTCGGCCACAATGAAACCCAAAATCTGGTTCAGTTATACTGACGATGTTTTTCTTATATGGGAACACGGCCCAGACATTCTCAAAGTTTTCTTAGATCATTTAAATAACTTTCATCACAACATCAAATTCACCTCTGAGCTA
Source organism: Typopeltis vanoorti (assembly GCF_054136105.1). Taxonomy (NCBI): domain Eukaryota; kingdom Metazoa; phylum Arthropoda; class Arachnida; order Uropygi; family Thelyphonidae; genus Typopeltis; species Typopeltis vanoorti. The sequence goes on from NC_143553.1 coordinate 113,643,743, forward strand.
GAAGTTAACAATTGCCTTTCTTTTTTAGATATAAAACTGAACAGGAGTACTGATAATATTAAAATTTCAATCTTCAGAAAACTAACACATACATATAGATATCTTCACGCTTCCTCTCACCACTACCCTCCTCAGAAATATGGATGTCTGAGGAGGGTAGTGGACGCTCTTGCACACCGAGCAAGATCCTTATTAACAGACAACTAAGAGTTACAAACTGAACTTAATTTCCTCAAAAAGACCTTTGTCAATAATGATTTCACGCCAAAAAGTATTGAGAAACTTCTTTTTCACCGTCGTCAACAAACTAATGAAGATTCTACTACCCCCAGAGCTTACATTTCCTTGCCTTACATTAGTTCCCTCTCCCCCAAACTGGCTAGAATTTTTAAAAAGTTCGACATCAAAAGTGCTTCTCTACTCTTCCTAAACTCCGATCTATCCTTAGTTAGCCAAAAGAAAAACATCACCATCTTCAGTTCCCAGGAGTATACAGCATTATTTGTAGTTGTGGTAAACCTTATTATGGACAATCAGTCTTTCTCAGTCTTGAAGAACACAAAAGAGACATCTCTTATAACAGAATCCGAGCCAGTTTCCTCGCCAGCCACGTTTTGTTCTCTGAAAACTCCGATGAATACCGCCAACACCAAATAGACTAGGTTCAAACTTCTAATATTCACAAATGTTATGATGAACTTGAAAGACGTATTCTGGAGTCAAAAGAAATCACCCTCCATTCTACCCACATGAATAACAACCTTAACTACAATTTGCCAGATTCGCATAGCTCTGCTGTTCAATGCTGGCGTTCTTGCGAGATCACTCGCACACGTGTAAATGTAGCTAGAATTGAAGCGCGGACTCCAATTTGAACTTAACTGTAGTTTTTTTGACAGCTCTGTTGTTGTGTGTGAGTTTTCTGTTGGACTTTATTGTATATATATCTTTGTACTTTGACACCTGAAGAAGTTGGCTTACCAACGAAACTAGTTGTGTCCGTATTAAACTTTTATTCTTAATTATTTCGGTCGTTGTAGTCATTAAAATTACTAAACATATATATATATATATATATATATATATATATATATATATATATATATATATATATATATATATATATATATATATATGACAGAATGATCATTGACTCGGTTAACATACATAGTTTTATGAAAAAATTGAATGACTAGAACCGAGATTTAATTAAAAAAGTTTTAATATAAACACACTACTAGTTTCGGCCTGTGACAGCCTTCTTCAGGTGACATTATAAAAGAAAAAACACTAAACATTGAGGGTTAAAAGACTATGAACAACATAGACAGTCTTTATACATAATTAGCATGAAAACGTTGTAGTTGTATTTGAAGCTGTTCTTTCATTTGTTGCATTGTTGGGAGAGTGCGTGCTTGCTGCATCACGTGAACGCCAGTACATGATTACAGCTGAATGACTATCTGGGAGGTTGTAGCCTAAGTTGTTATTTAGATGAACAGGATTGAAGATGATTTCTCTCGATTCCACAATTTTTCTCTCTATTTCGTCACTGCAACGGAAGATGTTTGTAGATTTTTCCCAGCAGACTTTGTGACTTTGGCTATCATCATTAGGATTAGCCGAGAAAAGGATATGACTTGATAATGCACTTGCTCGCTGTCTCTTGTAAGTAATGTCTCTCATGTGTTCTTCTATACGCATTTCGACAGATTTGTCTGTCTGCCCGAAATAAGGAATATCGCAGTCACATAATATTTTATATACGCCAGGGTATTTGAATTGATGATGACAAGGTTTTGGGTGGCTAATTAAGGAACGGATCTATGGAAGTGGAGTGAACAAGGTTCTGATATTGTATTTTTTTAGAACTTTTTCTAATTTATGTGAAACAGTACTTATGTAAGGAATAGATATATTGCTTTTGAATCTATTTGTTTCTTCTGAGTGATGTCTAGGATGATTAAGAAGGAATTTTTTGATTTCTTGATGTCAAACTGACTCGCTCTTCTGGTAAACTAAAAATATCGATATATAGAAAACCCACACATACCAACAGATATCTTCACAGTCAGTCCCATCATTTCCCTCCTCATAAGCTTGGAATAATTTCCACCTTGGGACATAGAGCCCGTTCTCTTCTTGATGATCCAAATGAACTGCTTACAGAAATAAACCATCTGAAAACTTCTTTCGAAGTTAATGGATATTCCAAGAAAATCATTAACAAATTCCTTCTTAATCCTCCTAGACATCACTCAGAAGAAACAAATAGATTCAAAAGCAATATATCTATTCCTTACATAAGTACTGTTTCACACACACACACACATATATACAGGGTGTTCGGGATAAATTTGACAGTTTCGTAAGGAAAAAGAAAATCTTCTTTGTATCTATTAAATTTAATGAATTGACAAAAAAACATTACAGGCAGAGTTAATTACAATACTATCAACAAGATTTACTCAAAATAACCACCATTAGCATCGATCACAGCTTCAATTCTGCTTCGGAACCTCGAACAAGCTGATGCTACAGTCTCCCTGGGAAGGGCCCAAAAACTGTTTTAATTTTATCCATTAACTGGGCTTTTGTATTACTGGAAGTGCGATTGGTGTCTTTTTCAACTGCGCCCCATACAAAATAATCCATGGGGTTAAGGTCTGGGGAGTTTGGAGGCCAAACATTTGGACTGGTGAAGTCGTAGAAATTTTCAGACAACCATTTTTGACTTTTCCCAGAGGTGTGGCAAGGGGCCGAATCCTGCTGCCATACATACGGCCTACCATTGGCTACCCTTGTTATCCAGGGCTTGACTACAGTTAGCAACTCCACGAACAAAGCCCGAATTCCAATGCCAGGGTTCTTCAACACCTGTTCCTGCAGATTTGCGAGGAATTCTGCTGTACGAACGCAATCAGATCGTCTGCTAGGGATCTTTCTTCTTGCTACATCCTCGTAGTCACCATTGCAAGTCTCTAGTTCATGCCTGATTGTTTTTACTGTATTCAGGGAGCATTGGGCAGCAGTCGTAATATCCTTATTTTTATGGCGGGCACGAATCATCATGATACAAGTTATTCTCTTCCATGATTCAGGTGGGTTCCAGCTATCCATCCTTTCTGACATCTTGTATATGAATGAAGAAGGGTCCAAACTTTTAAATGAAGAGAAGTGTGTGTTAATACATGTAACTTACGGAAAAATATAATTAATTATAAATATATCAAATTTATCCCGAACACCCTGTATATATATATATATATATATATTTGAAAAAAATAGATTTAATGACTCCAAGACCGAGAAATCATATAAAGATTTTAATGATAAATACTACTAGTTTCGGCATATAGCAGCCTTCTTCAGGTATTTATAAAGGAAAGGAATACTAATACACATTGAATTATTTAAACAAACTGGAAATTACAGGTACAAATTGCCTCACATAATCGATACATAAAAACGTCGTATTTTTCAAGTTGTTCCAACTGGCGTGCCATTGTTTGTTGCAATTGTGCGTGCAAGTTCACGTGAACGCCAATATTGAATAACTGCAGCATGGCTATCTGGGATGTTATAAGTTAAATTATTATTTAAGTGGACCGGGTTCAGTAGGATTTCCCTTGATTCTACGATTTTCCTTTCAAACTCATCTTAACTATCTTAAACCAACGTTTTAACAGATAGTGAATAATGGGAAATTCAAAAACAATGTGAAGCCCATGGGGACCGCATATTTTCGTGCAATGGCAAGTGCGCCAGATTAATATTATACTATTAGTACCTGATACAGGTGTGCGGGCGTGACGGGGTGGGGGGGAGAGAGAGAGAGAGAGTAGAGGCGGCTCGTGCATAGTCACTACGGAACTGCATCACCCCCAATTTTTCTTGATACATCAATATATTTATTAATTTATATTTGCTTGTAATATTTAATTTTATCATCAACAATCCTATGCAATTCTCTTATTTTGTATAAAAAATAATAAAAATCCATCTTGTAAGCACTTAGGAGAGCGAAGGACACTAGCATCACTGTCATATATCATATGTCACTACCACAATGTCATATTTCCTACGTCTGCGAGCTACTGGCGTAATAGCTCGTAATTGGCGTAATGCCGCACTGTCCGTCGCGCAGTTCCACTGTTGTTTATATGAAGTTTGCGCCAGTAGTAGAGTGTTCGTAGTGCTTATCGTGTTTACTCCGTCTATTTAAATATTTGGACATTACAATTAAAGACATAGCATTTGTTATATTTCTAAAATAAAAACATTTGTTTTTATTTTAGAACATTATTGGGGTTATGATAATGGATTTTATTTTTAACTAATTTTGAATTATACCAAATTGCATAATTTTATTGATAATAAACACTATTTTTTCATATTTAATTTTTTTTTAATTTTTACCATAATTTTGATATTTTATCCAAACACGTGTGTTTGGATAAAATATCAAAATTATGGTAAAAATTAAAGTGTGTATGTATATTTCGATAGTTGCAGCACCCCCACGATTTCAAGCCATCAGCAGCCACTGGAGAGCAGGTTTGTTTCTTGTTGAAAAGACACATAAAGAATAGACAATGGTCCTTGATAGTACGTATTTAATAATCCTATTTTCGTGAGGGAACGGTCTTATTTTCATGTATTTGTTCAATCCTCTCTTTTGCTTACTTTTTCTGTCCACATCTTTATTTTAGGTCTCAGACGCAAACCATGATTTTTCTTCTAAGTGTGTTAAAATCGCTTTGCGTTCAGTCAATTATTTCTACCGTATATCTGATTACAGCAATAATCCTTATATTGAGTGCTTTTACAGAATTGCCCGCACCGAGCTTTGACTTTAAATTAGTTTACAAAGAATCTATAAAGAATTATTAATTAATTCTTCACAGATGAAGTAATTATGTTTTTTTAAACAAAAATAAAGACACAACGTAAAGAAGCTTTTTATATCGTTTGCTTCAGGTAGAAAAATAAAAATAATATAATCGGTATTGAAAGGTAATCTGAAGGAAGAAGAAAGGATTAAAATGTGTAATAATAATTTAATAAAAGTGAGATAATTAAATATTTTATACTAAAAATATTCGAAAGAAAAACAAAAAGTAGGGGGGAGTAGGATTTTTAGTTCCAGATTAGAATTTTTTCTTCTGGGAGTGAGGGTACTTGCTTGAGGGTGTACAACCTGCCGTTCTGATGTTATATTATTATACGGATGACTAATAATGTTGAGTGTAGCCGATGGTAATTTTCGACCAATCAGATTGCTCATCTAATATTTTAAACCCATTAGAGCAATTGATCAATCCATGTTAGTCAGTAGACAAGAAGAGAGTTCTTAAAGAGGTGAGAATAACTTCCAAGTATAATATTTTATATCAGAAATTTCAGGCCGCTTCAAATCCTGAATGAAACATTCAATACCTACTATAATTCCATCTGAGTTAGCAAAATCAATGAAAGCAATTCAAGCACTGGAGGTAAATGTTGATCATTATTTTATTCACTATTGTTTACCGAAATTCTTTCATTTTAAAGAGAATTCTATGAGAAATGTTTGTGAATTCTAGATTAAGAATGTATGCTGGGTTCTTTAATTACAATCAAAATAATAATTTAAATGATTTTTATGTTATTACATTCAATTTAATGAAACTAAAATTGCCTTTTTTAATTTACAATTTAGTTTCTTAACGTATTTCTTACGAGGAGAATATATGAAGTGGCACACCAAACAGCACCTTCCTGTTTTGCATGTCTGTGTGAAGATGAACCTATCCAACAATAGTCAACATTCCCTTCATGAATCAGGAACAGAAAACCTGTGAAAAATCAAAGGATGTTATTTTTAGAAAAAAACCGACTGCTAAGCGGTAAGTAAAATTGTCGTATGTTGATTGCTAAATGAAAGAATGTTGTGTTATATATCAGAGGTGACTAAACCGACTCTTGAGGTTGTTTACTGCGACTGTCGAGCAATTTTTTTTTTTTTTTTTTTTTTTTGCGTGTGTGTGTTTGTGATACATGTATTCATGATACATTATTTTCATAGACATATATATGTATTATTAATCATATATAATGAGGATTGTATTAATAATATATAAATATTATCTATATATCTTGAATTTTTTTTTTCAACCATTTCATTCTAAATTTTAAACAGACAAAAGCGGTATAACTTCTCTACAAAACGTTCTTCCAAGAAAAGGAAATGCCAAACACTCAACGAACACGCTGTTATTAATTGCAAGAGAAGAAAAGGAGAAAATTTTGACAACGCTGTTACTGATCAATCGGAAGTACCTGTTGGTTCCGTGGTGTGTCTCTTTGAAGACAATTTCAAAGTGAGTCTCAGAAGCTACCGTATGTCATATGACATCCAAACATCCGCTGTGATGTGGTCGTATCCCAAGATGCATTCAACAACGGAAGTCACTTTTTCGTCTGATTACATTAAAAAATAGGAAGACGGCAGTGCATGTAAAACTAAAAAATTACTCTTTAAAACGGTGAACTTATTAATTTTATGTATTATTAAAATCTTTTTATGCAGTTTCGTTACTGTTTTCCATTCTTCATTGAGCATCAGCTATCTTAAATAACGTTGGATGATAAAATATTAGCTTTGAAAACTGGTAGTCACCCGATTACAATTTATTTCAATCTGCTTATTATTTATTTTTTTAATTTAAAAAGACAAGCGTAATAACCTATACCTATAAGGGAAAATTTTTAGAAAAACATTGATGTCTTACATGGGATCCGAACCTATAACACTTGCTATAAAACAATGATTTTACCAAACGAGATAAAAAATAAATTGCATGAAATACGCAGTTAATTTAACAAAATTAACTAAAAAGTAATCTCTTCCACTATTGCACCTGGTTCTTATCCAAGCAGGACTTATGATTCGCTTTACTTGACGAAGCGAGTTTTTATTCATCATATTACGGTGAGTTCGAAATTATTCTTTCTCTTGAAGCAATTAATTTTGTTAATTAAAATTAGCCAGAAACTGCCAGAACAGCTCCATTATTATTTTTATTTATTTAAAATTAGATAAATTTGTAACTTCTAAAATTCATCATCATCATGTATCAAGGATTTAGGCCTAGCGTGGCCTGTTCCGACCTTAGAAGTCATCGTTGAATCTTTTAAGAGGACGTCTTGGTTTCTTTTTCCTAATGGCTTGTAATTTAAGGCTTATTTTGGTAATCTTTTTATTTTCATTATTTGAACGTGTTCCATCCATTTATGCTTATATTTTTTAATTTTTCCTATTACTGATTCTTGGTTTAATTCTTTCATAATTTCTTCGTTTCTTTTGTGATCAAATAGGGTATACTTTGCAGTTTTTCTCAAAAACTTCATTTCTGCTGTTATTAATCTTCGTTTGTCTTTTTGTTTAATTGTCCTGATTTCACTTCCATACAATAAGACTGGTAGGGCTAATGTATTGTGTACTTTTAGTCTGGTTTGTTTTAAATATAGAGTTAATTGTACCTGTTATTTTTAAATTTATTTTGCAATTTTTAGGTTTATAACTTTTTCATTTTCATATGTGATCATACATCCTAGGTAGTTAAATAAATTCACCTGTTCTAAGATCCTGTTATCTATCACTATCTTAGTTCTTGCTGGATCTTGTCTTTTAAAGGCCATAGTTTTTGATTTTTCTGTTGATATTATCATACCATAATCTTTGGCTATCGCGTTTAGATCTAAATTAGCTTTCTGTAAGTTATCTTTAGAATTTGTAATTATTATTTGGTCATCGGTAAAAAGGAGAGCTTAAGTTTACTGTAGGAAAAAGTTTAGTTCCTTGATGGAAATTTTATTCTATTTTATTATTATTTCATTTAGGTAAATATTAAAAAGAGTTGTTGAGAGGGGACATCCCTGTCGGACCCCTTGGTTTATCTCTCTCTCTCGTATATGATAGCTCATGATTTAATCTCATTTGTATTTGATTATTTATATATATATAATTAAGATAGCTTTTAGGATATTATTTGGTATTTGTCTTTCATTCAATATGTTAAATAAAATGTTTCTTTTAACTTTGTCAAATGCTTTTTCAAAGTCAATAAATGCGATATGTGTTTCTAAATTGTATTCTCTTCTTTTCTGTGTTATTAATTTTAGGCAAAAGGCTGAGTCTATACATGATCGTCCTTTTCTAAACCCATTCTATACTTCTAAAATAAAGTTTTCGGAATATATCATTAGTTTGTTATTTAAAATTATGCTATATATTTTGTAACAGGAATTTAGTATGCTTATACCTCCTATAGTTTTTAGGGTCATCTCTATTACCTTTTTTGAAGATACGAATCACAATTGCTTTTTTCCATTCTATCGGGGGGTTACCAGTTGTATAAATTTTATTTAAAAATAATAGGAATCTTTCTTTGAATCTTGTTGCTGCATATTTATACAGTTCTGAACCTAGCTTATCTTCTCTAGGTGATTTTCCGTTTCTTTTTTCTTTCAGGCTGATTTATAATTCTTCTTTAATTATTTCCTTTTCATTAAGTGTTTGTCAGTTGTCTTTTTTAAAATATTTATCTGTCCATAATTCTGTGTAGAAATTTCGAAATTCTTCTAATTTCAATTCGGTGTGTAATTTTATGTTTTCTCTAGTATTTGCATTTAGGTGTTTCAAAATCTTATATAAACTTCTAAAATTAAATTGAGGATTTCAGATCGCAGAAATGCCGAAGGGAAAGCAGCATTTTGTCCACACACACACAAGACAAAAGTTGTAATTTGAACATTAATGTCCATGAAAATGCATACTAAACAATACAATTTAGTGGTGGGCAAAGTCAAATATCGAAGTTGGCTTTAGTAATTTCAAGATTCAAGTTGAATAACAACATGCACTGATAGTTGCTATCGTAGGCCTGAATACCCAGCACCCATCACAAGTTCTAACATCGATTCAATAAACTGTGCTTTTTTAATTGCATCTAGATATTTGAATTAAGAAAGTATACATTTTTGTATACTCATCTATTTTTAATGATTCAACACTTATGACAATTCAAATGAATAAAATACGCATAACATGGTTTTCTTCGTTTAAGGGTTTTTTTAGGTTCGTTTCTATCTCTTCCCCCCCCTTGTCTTTGGCATGATATGTTTTATTTAGTTATTTAAGTACCTTGCATTCCCAATTTTATATGACTATCAAAATATCTTTCTACTGTCTTTCTTCATTATATGAGTTACATAGAAAATGGAGTTACTCTTGAACGAAGGTGATTTTAATCTCATCCCACGGGATAATGAGGATTGCTTTCACGTAGTATAGTAATTATCCTATAGATTAGAATAACAATAACTGAAACTGCATCGCCTATCACGAATTCAGTAAACTAATAGTTTTTTTTTTATTCATTCGTATATATTAGACCCTATTAAAAAGAACCAACTATGATAAGAGAGGAATATCGAGAAAATATCGCAAAGACGAATAAAATATTAAGTTCAGCATACATTTCCTGACCTATTTCCGAAACTTTTTAATAAATATTGTAAGCATATTGCTTGCAATCACTTAAATTTGCACATAGAAAATGCACACCCGCAAGTAAACCACCAATGTTTATTGCGATGAATTTCGTTTGTCTACTAATTCTCGAAGGCTATACTGACAGCCTTCGAGAATTAGTATTCGAAGTATTTAAATTATCTAAACATTCATTGGAATCAAGAAAAACAAAACAGTCAATAAAATGGTAAACTCAAAGTATATCAAAGGGTTATACTCTGATGGGTAAAGAGGATGGTTATTCTGTTACAGTTCGTTCCAGATTCCATAGAATTTAGTCCGGTGTTTCCCAACTTAGGTAAATTTCTTATTAACAATTCAAGTGCACACAACGCTTCTCACGCCATCGTGTATAGCGATTTGTTTTGGTGACCTACGTGGTCAGAGAAGCTTTCAGCGCTCTTGTGAGTCAAATAAGAATTGCACAGCCCATAAATAAACTTTAAGGGTAATCAAATATTGAACCAGCTCATGTAGCCAATGCTTACTATATATACATTAAACCAGAACTATGACTTTGCACAGAAGGGATGAATTCCCAGAAGAATGTGAAATCCCGATTAGCAACCCCCCCCCCAAAAAAAAAACCTGGGTGTTGTTGTTTCACCTCAGACAAATAGCTTTAAAAACACTGTGAACAGTAGTAATTCGAAGAAGACGGTGAAAGAGTACCTTAACATATATGGTATTCATCCGTCACCAAGAATTATTTTTAACTGCAATGATTTGAAGTCAATAAAAAAAAAAAAAAATGTGTTACAATGGAACCGCAGCGTTTACGGATTTGTGTGTGTGTTTTTTATTGAAGCAGTGGTACTGAACATTCAGGTTACTTTGAGAAAAATTGACCTTAAGTAGTATCACAGTGATTCGTAGACTATAGAACAAGTCCTGAAGAGCCTATGGCACAGGAGAATGTAAATCGACGTATATTGCTGCCTCCACTTTCTTTTTTATTTACCTATTGGTTGACTGAAAGAAACTTCGGTTAATTATGTATAGAACGTGCCAAGAAATCGTCAATTTCTTGTATATGTTACGCGAATATTATGAAATAGCACAATTCACAGAATGCGCAATGTTTGCTCATTCCATGAATTGTGTAACGCGCTTGAGGCTAAAATATCACTTTATTAAGTTAATAGTGATGAATCGTCACATATTATGTAAGCCGCGGGTCCTGCAACTCACTCCAATGAGAAACTAATCTTACTAAATAGGACGAAAGGAATTCTGATGTAATGTTGTACAAATTTACTGTAACACTTGACTAATACTATTACAAAAAAAAAAAAAAAAATCTTAAAACACAGCAAGTTGCAGCACCAACCAATAATTAATGCTCTTCACCAGTTTATCACGAGTTTCCGCACATCATGCGCTGCTGCTGTTACTATGCACCCAATTCATGAAAACCGTAATGCTCATTTCATGTATTCTGCAAAATAAATTCTACACATTCCACGAACTGTACAAGCGCGTTATACAGTTCATGGATTGTGTGATTTCATATTTTGGGCGTAACATATACATAGCAATACTGTTAGCAGGCAATTGTTGTGAATGCGTGAATTTGATCAAATATTTTGCAGACTTTATTTCAGGTAGTTCTAATTTAGTGACAACTACTTTTCAGGATTCAAAGATTATTGCTCAAATTGAAGACCATTTAGTAGGATGGGATTATATTAAATTATTATGGTTAGTACTTTTTTTTTTTCTTTTCTGTGTAAATAAACAAGTATTTAGCACATTAAGGATTTACAGGGCACGCAACAAAGTTTTCTTCGGTAAATGTATGAACAATTTTGGCACAAACTCGGAAAATGTCCGCCTGCCCTGTTAGTAATTCTTAAAACTGTGCATATGTTATTAATATCAAATTAATCTTATTTTTTTCTCTAAAATATGAATCTACTCATCTGCCATTGTTAAAGTAACCAGTAGAGAAAACGGCGGTTAAAAAATCCCTAACTTCCAACAGTCGTTTATATTCAGCATATCATCTCCATTTCATGTATCGCTTTATTATTTAAACAGTAAATTGAATGTTTACTCTTGCTCGTGTATGTTTATTATGTCTCCAATTAAGGAACTAAACTTGTAAAACTCTGCCATTGATGATATTGAAGTAGGAAGGATTATTCACCAATCGTTAAGCCCAGTCAATATACGTGTATTAGCAGCTCTATCGAAGATGATGTTTTGATTCTCAGCAGTCAGCATTCTGTGAAGATTATTGATAACAAGGTATTCAGAAGGAAAGTACCCACTACAAATGATGGGTAGTAACAGCATCATTCAATGTTAAGTAATCATCTGCAGCACTCAAACTCACCGTTCCTTGACAAAAGTCAAAGGACTGTGGGCGGGGAGTAAGACACTCACTAGCGGCAGAAGCGATGCTTTATAATTTATGATCAGCTTGGATTTAGCTAATAGAGAGAAATTCAGTTGCCACAATGGAAGCTTTCACAAGCTTCAAGAGGGGAAAAATATGTTATGTTACGTAAATCTATGCCTAAGCCGTAGACATTGTTTGGCTTTTGTAGTTTTTGAGAGCGTGTTTTCATATTGAACATAATTTGTATTGGAATAGGATTTCTTACAACAGTACTTGATTAAATCTGGATTTATTCCATCCTGCGAATAGTATTATTACGTGAGACAGATGATTCGGGCATTTAGTTGTGATGCCACTTTATTCCACCAATTAGCTTGGCCGATCTTAGGTTTGTAAACTTCACTTCTGTTTTATTTATTTTTGTTTCCGTAAATTAATTTTTCACATTAGATTCTAAATTTGTAAACATTGAAACGTACTTAAATCGGAATCTGAAATCCGAAGTCGATTAACACAAAAGTTAACTTTTCACTCCCCCCCCCCTCCTTGTTAGAAGGTAATACGTTTTGTACAACTGCTTATTCAAAAGAATAATTTATTGTTTTGGATTGGATATTGAATTAAATTATTCAGACAAAATTATTTTAAATATTTGGAGGTTTAATCTTACAGATTCGCATTAAAATCTAAGCGTGTGTATCACTGCAGATTATCATGCAGAAGCTCACATGAATTCCAAATGTGTCCACCTATCCCCGATAATAGAAATAGTTTGACCTGACTCCCCCCCCCCACTTCTCACGATTATGTTAGATAAATATCCATTTTGAACGCACTAAAAATTAAGCACCACCGAATTAAGAACGTAAACGTCCATTACATAAAAACAAAATAAAGGTATCGAATTATTAAAAATACATAAATAAAAATTACTGAAACCATGTTAAAACCGACAACATGCCTTAGAAATAAAGGCAAATAATAGTAAGGGTTACAGATTTACTTTCATTTTCTAGATTTTATTTTGTTCAGTGGAATTCTGAAACGGCCAACTGCATTAGAACTCAATCTCATTTTTAATTTTCTGTAAAACACCCAACAAGGGGGAAAAAAAAAGGAATAAAATTGTCTGCTTGAATTATGACAGCAGAAGAAGAAAAAATTACTTGTACGTTTCCTACAATTAAATCCTCGGGTTCCATTGAATAACAGAAGAACAATACGCCGCTTAGTCTAAAATTAGAAAGTCAATTATGAACAACTTTGGTGCTGCCATCTTTTATATTCTATAATTCTGCCGTTGCTGCTGTTAGGGATTATTATTTATGAACCACACAAGGCAACCATCCAATCAGTTAATTGGAACGAACTATTGCTTAAACATATTTCACTTGATTTTCTGTTAGTATTTAATTACTCGCTTCTTATTAATATGAAATTTTTACTTTGATTCTATTTATTTTTTCCTTAAATATTTGTTCTTATATCATTTGGACTTCTTTGTATATTTAGTGTTACCACTAGACGGTTGTTGAATTCTGAAATGTATTTCCATAAAACAAATTAATAAATTTTATATAATTAAATTTTAATTTGAAAAGTTCAAATTTACTCTTGTTTATATGAAAGTCTGAAGTAAATTTTTAGATCAGACCCCGAAGATACATATTCTGAATTACGTCATCTTAAGATGAAATAATTATGTTGATAGTTAGTCAAACTCTTATAAAAAAGGATACATTTCATCTTCACTATCAAGAAACAGATTAATATCAAGTCAACCTAAAATGCATACGAGTATTAGTTTAGACATTTTCGTGGATAATATTATCCTTAAGAAGTACTTTATATGACACAAGTGGGAATATTAGGAAGCCTGTTTCGTTTAGTAATATTTAATTATTTATCTTAATGAACCTCAGCGTAACATGAAGTAGCTTTTATGGAGATAATGGATTTTAAAAATAGTTCTTGATAACTTCGATTTTTGGAATTTTAACTTTTCTTGTACGAGTACTAGCCTCTTATCCACAATGTTTTCTATATATACATACAAGTGTGCTGTTTTAGACTGTAACAAAGATAGAAAATTCATTATATGGTTGTTATGGTGGATTTGTCATCATTATTATGTTGAAATGCGAAAATACAGTTGTTTTTCTAAAGTATAAAAAAATGCATTCCCAAATACACCGATATTCAAAAATCATAAACCACAATACTGATAAAAACACCAAACCCAAAGTGTGTGTGTGTGTGTGTTACTCCCACCTTTATTAAGATTTTTCTGGATTCGAAGTCAGTTGGATTACACCGCCTCGACACATCTTGATACTCATAGTTTACTTGTTTTTACTTCTTGGTGGGTCCTTCTTCTATAATTTATTTCCTTTTTCCATCCAACTTTCCCTATACACCACCAAATTATAATAAATTACCCTATTCAACTTATATTTGGCCGAGTGGTTAGCTTATCCGCTCTCCAGCCAAGAGGCTGTGGGTTCGATTCCCGCTAAGGGGGGGCATGGATGTTTGTGAATATTCAATTTACCATATGTACTGCTGTAACATGTGTTCTAGCGCAGTATGATCTGCCATGTCTTTGAGCCAAAAAAAATCAAATCAATACTCGAGTCAATTAAATATACTAATTGTAATTATACAGCACGCCAATTTTATTTACCTAATGGAATATAAAACTGATGTGAAAAGTACTCAACAATATTTGATCCATTTTAAAAATGTAATTTAATACTGTTTGCTAGCATAAAAGTAAACAAACTCTAAATTACTATTAATAATATATTACTTATCGGTTGTCAATTAAATCAAATATACCAATTACGATGGAAATAATCGTATTATATCTAAAAAACATAACATTGTTCCTTAAATTTCGTGCATATAATTAACTGAAAGATAATGAACTGTCAAAATAAATCATATTCTTTAATAATTTAAAGTGTATGTAAAAGTCAAACACATGGCATTCGTAAAAAATTGGGGGACTCGACTTTCTGGTATCAATTAATCCCCCCCCCCAGTGTCCAGGAGAAGCTCTCAATAGAGTTTTCACTACATCTCACAACACTGCACTCCTGAATGATCCATTTTTTATATGCAGCAAAATGTTTTCAGAAAATAGATACAAGCTTTGTTAGTATTAGTTAATATTAGTAGTACATAAAAACCGTTTGTATAAAATGGTTTTTATGTACTACTAATATTATATTCCTGACAGTGGGAAATATATCAGCGTAGCGTGGTCAGTTTCATTTCGCCGCTGCTTCTTTTTCGTTCAATTTCAGGAGATAAAGTTCGCCAGGCATTTCAACTAGGAGACGTGTACTCTTGTTAGCTTCTTAATAGCCAATTAGGTAATCGATGCTCATGTAACTTAGTCTATTTCTCCAAGACTAATTCTTTACTACATCTCAGTAAAAACTGTCCGAACATTTATTCATAATAATAGACGTAATATTTTTTTTAAAAAACAAAAGGTTTATTGTTTGTTGGTATTTAACAGAGTTCCTATTCAAAATTATAACGATGCCACCACGTTATTGATAACTGGTTGATAAAAGTAAGAATTTAAGAATCCTTTGAAGATGAATTAGAGCGAAAGACCAAACTGTATGTGGATTATTTCATTCATTTGAAGCATATGGTTGCTATGTATATCACACGCGGATTTCTTGTTAACAAATATTATGCGAAACACCTTTGTAAGTTTTTTTTTCCCTAATCGAAAGTAAGCTGTTAGGTCTCGTACGGAATGATTCTCATTTTGAAAAATAGACAAACCAGCCAGAAGAATGCGCAGTTGTCAGACATATTTTTATCCTCCATCAGTTCACGGGAGTGTAAATCTCTCATGGGCACTTCTATATTGTGTTCAATATTGAAGGCCTGGTTGGCCGCTCCCCATCCAAAAGGCTGCGGGTCCAAATCCCGCCGTGGACATGGAGGTTTATGATTGTCTGTGGAAACACCAGTGATGGTCGGCGGTAGCGTAGTTACGGTCAGTTGGTGATTGCATGTTGGAGACGGAGTTGTAGAGCAGGTGCCCTTCCTCGATGAGTCTTTGGATTCTCTGGAGGTTTCAAATAATACTATTAACGCTGTCAGGATGTTTTCATTTTTTTTTTTAATGCTCCTGGAAAAGTCATGCTATATCATATATTTCAATATGTTCACTTATTTTTTTGAATCAGAATTAGCATCCATGGTCTCCTGTCTTTAACTGTTTTCTTTCTTACCCAGCTCTCCAATCACATGTTGCAACTAATTTGAATGATATTGGACAATGCCTTCAGGATAATTTCTTTTGTTCCACATAAATGTGTGTAACAAGTTTACACCAACATTCTCGTTATATATTGCGATTTAATTTGCAATATTCATAAAAGTTGCGAAAATTTGTAGCCTGTACTATAGGTTCGCTAGAGAGAGAGAGAGAGAGAATGCACTTCGCAGAAGTAACCCTTAATATCTCCTCAGATTTACCACCGTAATCCTTAATATGATCCATTACTCCAAGTAAACTGAAGAAAGTAGTCAAAGTAATAAAATAAAAAAGAGAGAATAAAATAACATGCAACACGGTAATCTAAAATGTATATTGAATATTAATGACACCGAATAGAATTTGATGCGTGAAATATTTTCAAAGTTGATTGTAAAAGTATAGTTCGCCCACCGATTAGAGATCCCTCGACGCTTCTGCGCATGTCAGAAAAAGGAGAATCCATTCCGATAAGAGGGTAATCAGTCCGTATTGTTGATTTGGGATGAGTTGTTTATTATTACACGTCGGAAAATTAACTTCTCTTTTATGATTATTGTAGTTAACTATGTTGCTTGTATAACAGTTGGAAAATTTTACCTATAAAGCACGTGATTTCGCGTGTTGGCGACCAATTCGTACGTCCTTCATTTCTTTCTCCCCTTCAGCATGAATCGACTATTTTTGTCAAGACGCCGAGCGGAGACCTACAAACGGTGGGCGAACTTATAATACTGTTATGAATGTGCTATAAAATTAACACTGCATTACAGAAAATCTTTACACAAACGAGATAGATTTCTTTCTTAACAGTTTTACATTCAAGCTATTCAACTGAATTTCTCTTCCAGGACTCGTTTCAGGAAAGTTAACCATCTGTTCTGAACAACTCTAAATGCATCGATTAATTTTAACCCAAAGGTTGAGGATTATTGGTGTTGGTGTAATCCTTTTAATAACCTTCCCAGAAATGTCACCATTTCTGATTGAGTCTTTTAAGAAATGGAGGGGATTACACATATTACAGATTAAACAACGAATTCATGTAATCTGTTTTACCATATGTACTTCTCGTGTCATAACTAGTTGTCTATCCATTGCACCGAAAGCTATGTATGCACACTTTCGTAGATGTCTTCACATGAACCTAAACTTAAACTGTGATATCTTTTGAGAAAAAATAATTAGTGTGGCAAAACAAATTTAAAAAATAAACTTTACTGTTATCAACGGGCAGCCAGAAATTGTGAGATTTCATAACTGTCAAAAGAACTTCGATCATAATTTTTTCGAAATTAAATTTGTGGTATCTCTGCTTGTCCTATTTCTTTAGATCACTGAAAATTTCAGACTGAAGCAAAAAAAGATGAAGAACGCTATTTTCAAATGTTTTAAATTTTTTTTTGAATTTGAAACTTTTTTCAAAAAGTTTCAAATTCAAAAAAAAAAAAAACTTTTTTCAAAAAGTTTCAAATTCATGTTTTAAAATGAAGTTGGCGCGCATTCATTTTCTTTCAATAGTTGACTGTCTTAGTAATAGGTTTTCATTTCATTTTACATGCCGGTATTTATATGAATTCCACCCACAGGAGGTTTTTGTAAACATGCTGTACATTCGTACCGTGACGGGCCAAGAAGGTTTTCTGTTATATATACATTTAACCCTGAAACAACGGGGGGGGGGGGGGGGTATGGTCGCCGACTCCCCCCCGCGTTCATCGAAAATCCGCGTATTATATTTGATTTCCCCAAAACTTAACTACTAATAGCTTACTGTTGACCGGAAACCTTAACAATAACATAAACAGTAGATTAACACACATTTTGTATGTTATATGTATTATATTCTGTATTCTTACAATAATGTAAGCTAGAGAAAATAAAATATTATTTAGAAAATCATAAGAAAGTGAAAATACATTTACAATACTGTACTGTATTTATCCATACGGTAAGTTTACGTCGTCTGTTTACGAGATGAACCGTCTGTATGTCAGTATCTCCATCAATATTGTCTTCTGTGATACAAAACACTGCCCATATTATACGTATTGCTAACAATAAATATCAAAAATGAAAAGATAATGTGAAAAAGAAATTTATATTTATTTACGGGTATAACGATTCATGCACTCACTGATAACGAGGAAGCAGCAATATGATTGCTTTATGGTAGCTAGTGCTATCGATACGATTGCTTCGCGGTAGCCTAGCCTATGCACTGATGAATGAATCGTTATAAAATTATTTATGCTAATCATTTAATTTAACTAATTAATACCAGTTAATATTATGCAGTTATGATTTAATACTGTTCTTCACATTTCTCTGGACTGCGAATGGTGTCATGTGCGTAAGTTTTGATAAATCTTAACTTTTTTATAATAGATTTGTGTATATTTTATGGTATTAAATAATAAAATAGACCAGTATCTACATATATTTTATAAATTCATGACATACTTAACTCTGTCTTAATTTTTTCGATATTTCTTGGCTACTCGGTTCGCCTGCGAGTTTATCAAATTCCAAAAATTTTTGGAGAAAATATAAGTGGACCCGCGTTGTTCAAGGTTCAACTGCGTGTATATTTATATACAGGAAGGGGGGCTTTCGGATCTAAAACGATAAGGACTTCCGATAATCAAATACAGAGCCGTGCAGAATTTTGAATAGAAGAAATATTTACTTTTGTATATGGGAGTCATGAGGTTATTGGGATGTTAACATCCAAATCACACAAGACAATTATGGGTGAGTCAGGAAAACGCGATTGCTCAGCTATTTGTATCCAGAAGAAAAAATCGTAATTACTTTTCTCATTCGGAATTCTTATTTTATATTTCTTTTAAATTACTGCTTTGATTTAAAAAATGCAGTCTGTTTTTTATTAAAATAATAAAAGAAATCAGCCTTTTCCGTAATTACTTTGTGTGCAGTATAATTTCACAGTTTCAGACTTACGACGAACATTTCTTTATTATCATAAACGTTCGGTTCAAGTTAAAAAAAAAAATGTTACATAACATGACAAAGATGTTTAAAAAAACTTTTAAGGTCAAACAACATTTGCACTTTCATTGCACAAAAACAAAACTTCACTCGTCCTTAATTCAGTCTTAATAACTAGTCTTGAAATAACTCTAGTTTCACTTTTTGGTAGAATTTGAAAGCGAAAAATTTTTAATATGAGGCTTTTGGCATTTTCTCGACAGTCAACCATTATCATCCATAATTTGTTACTATAGTTTCATGGTTTATCTGTCGCTCAATATTAGATTTCTTTTAAGTATCGATTGAAAAAACTAACATACACATTAGAACACCTTAGCTAGATTACACTCGAACGTTTTAGTTTCTTTCAAACAGGGGCAGAATCCGACGTCCATGATGTAGTTTCATAGCCAATTTTATCCAGTTACCATCAGTAAAACCTTGCATCCGAAGTCACGCTGCATTGCATTTTTACTTCGGATATAATTAACTGTGGAACATCCTTTTTTTTTTTTTTTTTGATAGATGCTGAAGCAAGAATGGTTCCACTTTTTTTCTTTATCTGTAGAAGAAAATGTATGGATGGGGTGTTATTGAGCTATAAGCTCTTGTCTTGGCGGGGTACAGCAATAGCCGCGCGTCAGTTAAAATTTCATTGGCTACAGCAGGGCTGTCCAAAGCACTGCCTGCTGTCCACATCGGGCCCGTGGTGCGGCCCACTGGTTGGTTTTCATTTTCACGAGCGAAAAAATAAAATAGTAATTTGAATCAAATGCGTATTAGATACTTTAATTCTATTCCTAATCGATATTCTCGATGTTGGTAATTTTATTTGGTGGTTTTACATCACTATATTATACCCACGTGTTTTTCAAATATTGGACGTGTCAAAGAAGCGTTCTTATACTGTTTTGTTCCAACGCGTATGCTCCGGGGGCTCACGGGGACTGGGAGCGCGCGATTACTCTTGTTCGTGTGAGGTTATGTCTCTGCTGTCGCCAAATTACTAGATACGCATTGTCATGCGGCCCTCGGATAAATGTTTTTTTTTTTTATGTGGCCCTTTGATCACCTAAGGTTGGTTAGCCCTAGACCAGCATTTGCCATCCATTACCCTCTGGATCCTTGAACATTTTATAGTTCTTATAAGAACTGGGCGATGGACTGAGTCCTTGACTCTTTATCCCGTCATCTGAATGAAGTAAATCTGTGTGGATGGAGTGTTATTGAGCTAAAAAGCCCTAGTCATGGCTGGGTAACTCCCCTGCCCACATCAAACTACACACGTGCCTTCAATCTCGAGAATTCCTCCGGAGGCAATGCTTATCTACTGAATTCACTACCTATTTGTATCAACTCAACAGATTTTACTATAATAAAATAATAAATAGGAATAGAGATAAGAAATAGGAATCATCAATGAAATCCATTCAGCTCCAATGGAAAGATCATACACAAAACGAATTAGAAATATTGAATAAATTTGAAAATGCAACCAAAATTATTCGACAAGGTTCTCATCGTACGTACTACAGTTAGTATAGCTTTTTTATTTAAAAAAATAATACAATGCATTGCAATAAAAAACACTTTTTGGCCATTATAACTGGTTACACTATTCCATCCAAATCGATTAATTTTATCATTTAATAAATTAAAACATTGAGCACAAGATCGGATTTTACTCCTGGAAGTGTTTTTACGTTGGACTTCTGAAATATGCCTTTTTTGACTGAAAGATTTACTCCGCTGTTATTTTTCAGTCTGATTTTCTTCGATACTGCGCTTCATTTTTGCCAGTGACAGTTTAAAAACGCCAATTATTATCGTTATTATTTTCAGATATTATGAGACCGAAAATCAATAATGTCAAGTTATATAACTTGACAAACATTTTACTCGAAAAAAATGAATGTACAGTCGGATCATAAAAAATTTGAAAATGAAAAAAAAAAAAAAAAGAAATTCACAGGACTCAAATATGATATTCAACAGTCGTTCATGTATTACTCTCGTATGATTTCCGCACGTGCCTCTTCAGATTCACTCAGGCTAAACACATCATATTCCTTTCCCGGTCATTAGTGGCATGAACATATTCCGTGTTAAGTCTCTAAGTGAGATCTCCGATTATTTAATTCCTGCTATCTTGCAGGAATCACATCATCATATGTGATATCACATTCCTGCTTATGGGTAGCTCAAACTGGATTGGAAAATTTCTATGTTTGGAGACTGTCTGAAGCAAACGTCTTGTCAGTATCACTTGAAATGGATAAAATTGTGTATCGTGCAGTTATAAAAGTCTTTATAAAAGGTGTAACGCCAAAAGAAACTCGTTCGAAGAAAACCGTTTATGGACACTCTTCTCCTTCGTTTCCGACGATTAAGAAATGAGCTGCCGAGTTTAAACAAAGACGTACCACCCTTGAAGATCCACGTGAAGGACATCCAAAATGTGTAACAACATCAGATATCATTGATCGAGTGAACGATGTGTTATTGTATGGCCTGTGAGTAAAAATGCCTGAAATTGCTAAGACTATAGGCATTTCAAAAGAACGTGTAGGTTATGTTTTGCATGAAGAATTACATATGAAAAAACTTTGCACAAGTTGGGTGCCGCGCTTGCTCAAAGCAGATCAAAACGGCACTCACATGAAAATCTCTGAACAGAGCTTGGAGCGTTTTAATAAGAATAAAACTGATTTTGTGAGTCGATTTATCACTATCGATGAGACTTGGATTCACTATTAACCAGCCGAATCCAAACAGCAGTCAAAACAGTGGACAGAAGCTGGTTGTTTAGCTTCAAAGACAAAGTCGGTTTCATCAGTAAGAAAGGTAATAGCATCGGTGTTTTGGGATGCTAAACGCATTTTGTTTATTAATTATCTAGAAAAGGGTAAAACAATAACCGGAGAATATTATTCCGATCTTTTACCTAGTTCTTGGAGCGGTTTAAAAAAGACGAAAAAATTCGTGAGAAAAGCCCCGATTTGAAGAAGAAAAAAAAATCATCTTTTACCAGGAGAATGCACTTGCCCACGAACGTCTTTTGGAAATGGGAAAATTAAGGGATCTGCACTATATATTGTTGGAACATCCACCCGTTCCCCGAGATTTGGCTCCAGACTTCTATCTCTTCCCTTAACTGAAACTCCTCCTCGCTTGTCAGCGTTTTTCTTCGAATCAAGAGGTGATTGCAGCTGTAGAGGGATATTTTGCAGATCTTACTGACAACCACTATAAGGACGGGATAATGGCGCTCGGGCATCGCTAGAATAAATGTGTCTTAAGGGAGGTTATGTTGAAAAATAAAAATAATTTAGAACTTATAAATTCACTTTTTTAATTGTCAGGCCGAGAACGTTTCAGACCACCCTCGTATAACTTGATTCTCAACTCAGGAATGCAAGGAAAATATGATAATTCCATTCTTCAAGGGTGGTACAAAAACTGATGTGTCGAACTACCGACCTATCAGTATCTGTGGATTGAAGATTTTAGAAAAGTTAGTAAAAAGTCGCACTCGCATACAGAAATGGATAGACAAACAAACTATACTCTGCAAGGAACACATTGGCTTTGCTAAAGGAAGATCATGTTTTTAGTCAATCTCTCATATTTTATAGCAATGTTACGGCCGAGTTGGATAAAAGGAATGGATACTCAATGATAATGTTGTATTTTTCTAAGGCATTTGATAGGATACCACACGAAAGATTGTTGTATTAACTAGAGAATATGGGTTTGGAATATATACTCTTAACTTAGATCACAGGATGTTTGACTGATAGATATGGAAAGGTGATATACAGGGGATGTGAGTCTGCAAGATTTAAGGTGACCAGTCCCATGGACTGTACCTCAAGGTTCAGTCCATGGGACATTATTGTTCATTCTATACATTAACGACATTAGGCAGGGTCTAACATTAGGTGTGCAATTGTTTGCTGATGAGTCAAAATAGGCAGAGCAATCAGAAATGCTACTGATATTCAGCACTTACAAAATGATTTGAATAGGCTGAAAATTTGAGCAAACAAAAATAGCTAACAGTTTAATGTTAGTAAGTGTAAAATAATGCACTTTGGAATGATCAGATTTCCAGCGGCATATTATATTAGGGGTTATGCTATATGAAAATGAGGAGGCAAGGGATCTTGGCGTATTGGTGGATAGGAATTTGAAGTTCAAAGGTCACATAGCAAACGTTACAATTACAACTCAGAGGATAATTGCGATGTTGAGGCGAACCTTGATATCTGAAGATAAGGAAGTTATTTTGCCTCTACATAAGGCTTTGATAAGACCACACCTCGATTACCGTGCGCAGATTTGGTCTTCCGTACTCCAAGAGAATAAAAAAGCTCTGGAAAGAGTTACAAAGATTATATTATATCCGGATTATGGGATTTAGATTATGATGACAGATTGCAAGTATGTAGATTACAGAGTCTGGTTAACAGGAGACATGGGGAGTGATATGACATTCTGAATGGGTGGTTTAGGATATCATCTGATGAAATGTTTCGTTATATGGAAGATAAGGGGGATAGGAGCTAGGTTTTTCTCCCAGAGAGCAGTGAGTGAGTGGAATAATTTGCTGTTAGGGGTAGTGAATGCATCTACTTTTAATGAGTTTAAAGTAAGATATGACAACTGGTTTGGGTGATTGTTTCAGATAATAAACCTTCTCAGTTTCAATCTATCATACCAAATTATTCTTCTCCAGCATTCCTTAGTCCACAAACCAGGCACTTATTTATGAAATAAGTTAGAGCTTAAATTGTTTATAATTAAGGACAAGTAACTAAAGAGTCTCAATGAACTGAAAGTCTAAAATTTTGGTGTTAGAATGTAGCGCCTGCAGTTGTCACGATACTGAGAATGTTGAATATGTTTCAAAATAACCGAGTGATTGTGAAACACAAAATATTCAACATTCAACAATAGAGCTAAAAATTACATGACTGTTTATTTTTAACTATAAAAATTGCTGAATTTTGTCTAAAGGAGATTGTAATTTGTGAAAAAAAAAAAGCGTGCTTTGTGAAGTATTTCATCTTCATAAAAATATCGGTTTTGTAGAAAAAGAATCGTAGGTAACAGAGGGTTTATATGAGCATTCTTGAAAGTTCCAAATGTTGAGCATAGAGTTTGAATCTTTTATGAAGACCCATTCATAGTTATTTTTTTTAATGAAAGCAGCGTAGACTTATACTGAAGGGAATTGGTTTTGTTTGATGGCAATTCTAATTAACAGACTAAACACAGAGGTTCCCTATGACTTACGTCTTTCGATTGAATTTTAACTAACTCGTTCTTTCCCTCCGGTACGCAATGGGTTTCAACAGGACCTTTCCGAATATCTTCTCCGTCATGTAATTTATATTATATTGTAATTTATTATAATGAAATTTTTAAAAAAAAATAATATTTATAACTATTCTTGTGCTTATTCTGCTTTGTTTGGCAGGATTCCATGCTTTCAAATATCATTTGAAAGCAGTAAAGATCACTTTGTTTTCTATTTACATTAGCACGTATGCATGCAAAATTTTGTATGGTCCCTCTGCTTGAGTATTTGAAGATAGAAATTGGTTGTTGTCTATTTTAGAGCTTTGATTGTCTTTTTCAAACTATGGTAATTAATAGAAAATGGTTAAAAGAAAGGAAATGACCCCATATTTTATATATAAAAGGAACGGAAATAAATTAAACCTCACTGGACTCTTTTTTACCAGTAACGAACCAAATACAAAATTTACCTCTTAAATGGGTGCAGCCCTGTTTGCAAGAGGGTCAGAAAACGAACCAAATGAAATATTAAAAAAAAGGCAATAATGTATGTTTTCTTTCATTTTTAAATAAAAAATCAGCGTTTCTCCATATTTGTAACGAACATTTCTTTAGACATACATAAGCGTTTGTTTGCTCTTGCCATGTATCTAATGGCCTCCATTATGGCCAACGCTAGTTGAAGGACGATAGCTTTCCAAACTACAAGGAGCTTTCTTTCTTACTGAAAATTTAAATTTCAGTTTCTTCTGAATGTATTTTACTCGTTTAAACTAAAATATATTTAGTAATTAAAAATGTTTCACATGTTTAATTTATGCTAATGCATTTAAAAAAATCTAGTACTTTTATTGTTTGAATGAAATGCTATTATAATTTCTTTCAAAATGGTTTTTTTTGATGAGATAATTCAGTGCTACTAAACTTATAAAAGAGGTAATAAACACTAACAATTTACGTCTCTTAATGAATATTTAATTTCCTGGAAAGTGTAATTAGGGAAGAGCAATAGAGTTACTGGACACCCACTTCAAAGATCCTAGGACACATTCGTTTTTGTTAGATGCGGACAGAATCCACATTGTAATTACCTAATTGAATCTTATGCAGTTAACTTTAAAAGTGCAAAATGCCGACCTAAATGTATACATATTACTTCCTGATTATTTCAATTATTCAATTAGTTTAGTTATTAAAAAAGTGTATTTTACTCCCGATTCATAAAATATATTTTTCAAATATTTAAAATGTAGAAATTATTTTAGTGAAATAAATTAAGATAGTGATAAATAAAAACTACACTTAGATTTATGTATAAATAATTTATTCGGAAAAAAATAGACTGATAAAAAACAAAGAAATACATTGTGTATATATATAAAATAAATATTAGAAATAATATAATAAAAAATAATGTTCAATCCCCATTCCACATATGATTTCAACTATCCTCTCATATCTTGATACTTGTATGCAGTTTCTTCACGTGCCGTTTGATATTTCCACTCTGGGAGAAACGCATATCACATTTCTCACAGCAGTAGGGTTTTTCACCGGTGTACAGATATTTTTACCGGATATTGAATCTAAAAAATAAAAAAAAAATCAATAAGTTTTTTTTTGTTGTTGTTTGCTTCTTTTAAATATTTAAATGAATAACATTTTTCTTCTATTCAAAGACATGAAAAGATCGAGTATTTATAATTACCTATTTCTGGTATAGTTTCTTTGTTTACTACCAGGATCTCATTCAACTCGGAGTCTTCCTCTGCGATGTGTTCATTTTCTTCCTGGATAGCTTGGTTGTCAGCTTCCCATCTTCTGAGGAACTGCTTTTTTGGCGGAAACAATTTGCATTGTGAAAACCATCTTTGCAAGAAGAATTTTTTAGGTGCTGTATTGCATCTTTTAATTGGTGAATCATGCTCGATGACAACGATATCCTCTGAACCATAAGAAGTAGATCGAATGCTGAAAAAAATTTTTTTGAGGATCATTTAGTATAAAGAACGCAGTTATTATTTAAAAGTCAAGATGAGTAAGTTATATAAATTTAACTAAATTTAAACTTTAGCTAAATTTTAAGTAATTAGTGGATGAATTGGTAGGAAAATGAGCAATAAAATTCCTGAAAACAGCGAAAGAGAAAAGTTCACCTCCATTTAACGGGAATGATAACATTTTAGTTATTCAGCACAATTTGTAGTAAGATGGAAAATTAAAAATAGAAATAATAACACAATAAATAAATGTCAGATTGAAGCAAGATTTATAAATATTGAACAAGAAAGAAAATGAGCCAAAAGAAGAAGCAATTTATAAGATAGTGTGTGTAACAGATTTTAATTTTTGGATTAGAAATTAAACAATTGATTAAAAATTCAGACTATACATATGGAAAAAAAAACAATAAAATGAACCGATGGCATTAGCTAACTCGAAATTATTAAAAATCAAGGTATTATGAAGGGAGAAGTGTTAGCAAAACAGATGAACGAATGTCAGAGATGATCACATCAGTGACTTGACAAATAAGAATTCTGGTAAAATGTTGAACGAAAGGTAAAATAATCAGGTCATTTTTCTTTAGCTAGATTGCGAAATCTGATATATTTGTTGAGGGAATGGTGATAAATTCCGCTTAAAGTGAAATGAAGATGAATGACGTTTTTATAAAATATAATTTCTTCTTACCTTAAATCGAGGGGTTGTTCTTGCACAAAATCTTTTTCAAATCCACCGTAAGCCATCGCTTTGCCCTTAGCTAACACCTGCAGGGGGAAAATGTCACATCTATAAAATATAATTTTTTTTTTTGTTCTCTCAGACTAAATAGATAGAAAGAAAAGATGGTTGTGGGAGACTCAACAGTACTTGCCCAAACAATTAAAATAGTTGTTATATATATTATTTATAATTCAAACGTATGCGTATTTAACAGTATACCTTAACTGAAAAATCAATTATTTAAAACAATAGGATCTCAAGCTGTCCTCTGAAATGTCACGCAGGCATAATATCATATCATAATATATCACGCAGGCACTAAAAAGATAATTTGCACAACGTGGCCTGGGGATAGTGTAACCTTTTGAAGTGTAGCCATAGATGATCCATCAAAATATATGTATATTTTGAATCGTGATACATATATATATATATGTATCACGATTCATTGACTCGGTTGAAATACATATTTTAAAACAAGAATTGAATGACTTAAACCGAGTTAGGTAAAAAAAAGGAGGTTTAATTGTAAAGCACGACTAGTTTCGGCTTATTACTAACAGCCTTCGCAGAGGACTACCTTTCACAGTTAGAATTGCTATAAAAAATTTTTTAAAAAAAGCCGAAACCAAAAGTATCTGTAGATCCCAATTTAAGAAGGGGAAAACACAAAATATAAAAATAAGAATTAAGTATCAATAGGTTCTAGATGAGGAATCCGAATCATCTTTAAGAGGATGATTTCTTGAGAATGAGCATAATATATAAACATATATGTGAAACTCAGTCCGATTCGATTGTTTTACACCAGTAGCCAGTGATTGCAGAGTTACATTTTTTTTTTCGCTTCTTCATTCTTAATTCAGTTTATTTGAATTGAAATATTAACAATGAGAGAATAGCGTGAAATTAAGAAGAAAAGCAATCATATTCCTGTTCATCAGCATAATTAGTTTCTCTGTTTTACAGAATGCGCAGAATCAAAGAAAAATTTGGAATTCATCATAAAAACATTGACAGAAAACGGGTTAAAGATTTAAGATAGAAATAAAATATTCTGATGCCAATATCAGATGTGAAATTGTTATTTCTTAAATCTGCATTCCCCGTCTGTTCGAATTTCCGTAAACTTCCAAGTTTACCAATTTTAGAACAAAAAATGACGGCTATTCCATTCTTAACTTTCTTTAGGAAATAAAAATGCAATTTTTAGTGGCAAAACGTATTCGCTATGATACAAAGTAATAAATGCACTTTGATCACTTTGCCTGTTTGGTTGAACTTTGTTCAATCGATCCTTTCTAAACTGGCAAACATGATAATAATTCTAAACGGACTCTTTCTATAGAATTTTTCGAAGTCTGGTACTTAGGATCTATTATTAAATTTGTTGCACTTTTACAATGGTTACAAAATAAGAAAAAAAAATTACGGTGCATATGCAGACGTTTTGCTTTAAGTTGTGATTTAACTGTCATAAAACACATCTTTTCATGAGTCTTTTTTCTCACTTCCTTATTAAATTACACGCAATATTTAAACCGAAATTTTACATTACATTCCCTGAAAAATGAAAATATTTTAACTGACAGCGAACTCTCATTTAAAAATAAATAAATAATTTGATTCTACTCTTAACATTCTGTAAAAAGCAAACTCAACATTTTAAAAAATGTTATAAAGTGATGTATTTTAAGTATGACACAAATAGAAAAATTACCTGTACGTTTTTCGGAACTAAACTCGTGATTTCCGTCGACGAAGTCTAACAAGAAAAATGTGCACCTTATTCCAAGTCAAAATAATCCAATTATGAGCAACTCTGGTGCTGTCTTATTTTTTACACATATCCTAACTCCCCCGCCCCTTCTTCGCGAAATATCAGTCAGGGATTATAATGAATGAATCACTTAAAACATTCATCCAATCAATTCAATGTAACTTAAATTACGTACTATATATTCGTTCGAGAATATGTTACGTAATCTTATATTATCCAATGGCTTTAAGTAACTAGGAATTCAAAACAATTTCAAAATACTCTCAAAACAGCTCGCTAAGATTATGTGAAAAAACACGTTAAGATTATTGGCATTATGTCTTTGAGTAATTTTTATACATTTTATATTTATACAATGTACATTTAATTAATATACATTTTATATTAATACAATGTTGGAAGAATATTAAAAAACCAGCTCGTTTTTCAGGGCACTGCTCTTTTTTATTTGAAAAGTCCATAAACTTTCTTGACAGTGACAAATATTCAGAATCAAGAATACAGAAATAATCTGGATATTTTTAATTTTATGTAATTAGAGCGTCTCCGTTATTTTCAGGTTTTGTTTAAAGCAAACATAGAAGTGCCAAATTAAATATGTCCTCCGTAATCATAATTGTCATGTTAGGCTTTCACAGTTTCCTCATCTGTTGCGATGTATTTCTAATTTGGTTAATAATTTTTTCGTATAAAAATCTGATTAGTACTACAGCCAACATGAGAATCACTAGTTTTTTCCAAACTGCTACTAGATAAAATAATTAACTACTGCTATTAAACAAATTAAGCATTACTATTATATATATATATATGTTCATCTTTTTTTGACTGACTGAAACCGAGAAAATAGATAACCAGTTAATTTAATGGAGCACACAACATGTTTCTTCAAAACGACTTCAGATGTGGTAACACTTAAAGGAAATTAAAAAAAAAAAGCATAAAAACACTGTGCCATTATAATATCAGACTTGTGAATTGAAGTTAAGCTTGAATTGTCGTTATAGTCAATTTCTGTAGTTCTATTGTTGTGCCACAACGATTGTTTTGTTGTGGTTCTACTGTCTGTTATTATAATGGCAGATTGTTTTTATGGTTTTTTAATTTGCTTTAAGTATTAACCACATCTAAAGGAGTCGTTTTGACGAAATATGTTGCGTGCTACACTAAATTAACTTGTTATCGATTTTGTATATATATCTTGGTTTGATTCCTGTCTGGGTGCAAGTAATGTTTATTAGGGCAGCTGAAGATGACTGTCCGGTCTCGTACGGAGTTGGATTCCCCCCCCCCATAAACTCGGGATTTTCATCCGACAAAACACAGGCAAACCAAAATGAAGAACACACGCAATTTACTTACAGGTCTAATCAGCTTTTCATAAAATTATGATTATCAAAGACAAACCATTGAAAATTGGTTCAGCGTTTTTATTCACTTAAGTCCCACAAAAATAAAAGTGGGATATTTTTCATATCAATTCCATCGATCTGGTAAACAAAAAAAAAAAAAAAAAAAAAAAACTACGAAAGAAACGTATTTAACGCAACTAAGTAATTCAATTTTTTTTTCATGAATTAAAGACAATTAACCTTTATTATAAGGTTTTGATGCGACTTCAAAACAGTGAAGCAATCCAAAGAATGTAAAATTTTTAATTTGATTTTCTGGTCTATTTAGCATTCAATATCCGCCACATATGATTTTAGACGGTTTCGATTTATTTACGCCTTCAATATTGGTTCTTATGTCATTCAGTCTTCTTTGTGTATTTAGTATTTATCACTGGATGACTATTTTCTTTCGTTCTTAAACATATTTCAATAACATATAAAGTTTTATATTATTAAAGATTTATGTGAAAAGATCATCTTCATATTCATCTTAATGAAATTAGTCTAAACCTGAGGGGGGAGTTCATGTCATATTCGGAGGGAAAGATGTACAATTGTCATTAATATCCTATTTGCTTTAAAAAAACGAAATCGAACTGTACGTCAAATTCATTAAGGTTTAATTTTATCCCGGAAACGAACGGAAAAGTAACTTCGTGTGCTTCTGATAATCTCTTTAGTTAGATGTACCAGTGAGTGTTAAAATCAAAGTACGCTGCGATTGAGTTTATTATAATCCTTTTCATAACCTCCCAGGGGAAATTCTCTTAATAAAAGGAAGTGGATATAATACATAGACTTAAGCAGCTTAAATGACAAATCACATAATCTTCTATTTCTCCTTATCCATTAGCCAAAGCATGTAATATTATAAACTGTGGTTGTCTGCTGTCCTTTACATTGAAACTATATATGATCAAATACGTCTTCGTTTCAACCACTGAAAACGAAGTTGAATACGTTTTATCATTAAATAATCAAGTCGATAATAATTCCTAAAGTTATTCTTGGACCCGGATGAATACTCATTGGAAACTTGAAAAATCATAGTCTTTCTGGTTTGAGTATGTATGTGATCTCAATTTACCTGTATTATTCCGTTCCCTGTCCATCCAAAATCTAGACCCGTTCTAATGCTAACGATTTGGCATTTGCGAATGAACCAAAAATTTGTACAGATATACAAATCAAATAAACAGCGATCATCAAATGTTTTAGCCTAAGTTTAAGAACTATAAGAATTAATTCCAGTTTTTCCAGATTAAGAAGAAATGATGTGAGATCACTTATTATATAAAATATTTCCAAAGCATTAATATATAAAGTTACATATACATGTCTCTTTATATATTAATGTATTAATGCTTTGTGCAACTAATGCAAAAAAATGCCAACTGCCACCATTTTTACAGGAAAGACAAAATAAAACAAAAGCCCACCTCCCATTACAAACACACAATCGATGGCTTTGTTTAGTGCAGTCATTGTTTCATTTCCCCTTGGGATTAATGTAAGGCATTGCCTTTGATAAGCTGTCTAGTCATATTATGAAATTACTTAAGACGGCTTAAGACAACATGATAGAATCCTTAAGTAACTTATCTAAAAACCCCTTGACAACTAAAGCTGAAATTAAACACAAGTTTAATTCAATTAAACTTGCATGATTTCTCAGAAAATTCTTCGATGTGTCTGAAATAGTACGATTTGCTTTAGGTTGTGGTTTAACTGTCATAAAACACATCTTTTTATGAGTCTTTTTTTCTCACTTCCTTATTAAATTACACGCAATATTTAAACCGAAATTTTACATTACATTCCCTGAAAAATTAAAATATTTTAACTGACAGCGAACTGTCATTAAAAAAAAAAAAAAATTTGATTCTACTCTTAACATTTTGTAAAAAGCAAACTCAACATTTTAAAAAATGTTATAAAGTAATGTATTTTAAGTATGACACAAACAGAAAAATTACCTCTACGTTTTCCGGAACTAAACTCGTGATTTCCGTCGAAGAACTCTAGCAAGAAAAATATGCTCCTTACTCCAAGACAAAATAATCCAAATATGAGCAAATTTGAGGTGTCTTTTTTTTTTTTTTTATATCCTAACTCCCCCGCCCCTTCTTCGCGAAATATCAGTCAGGGATTATAATGAATGAATCACTTACAACATTCATCCAATCAATTCAATGTAACTTAAATTACGTACTATATATTCGTTCGAGAATATGTTACGTAATCTTATATTATCCAATGGCTTGAGTAACTAGGAATTCAAAACAATTTCAACATACTCTCAAAACAGCTCGCTAAGATTATGTGAAAAAACACGTTAAGATTATTGGCATTATGTCTTTGAGTAATTTTTATACATTTTATATTTATACAATGTACATTTAATTAATATACATTTTATATTAATACAATGTTGGAAGAATATTAAAAAACCAGCTCGTTTTTCAGGGCACTGCTCTTTTTTATTGGAAAAGTCCATAAACTTTCTTGATAGTGACAAATATTCAGAATCAAGAATACAGAAATAATCTGGATATTTTTAATTTTATGTAATTAGAGCGTCTCCGTTATTTTCAGGTTTTGTTTAAAGCAAACTTAGAAGTGCCAAATTAAATATGTCCTCCGTAATCATAATTGTCATGTTAGGCTTTCACAGTTTCCTCATCTGTTGCGATGTATTTCTAATTTGGTTAATAATTTTTTCGTATAAAAATCTGATTAGTACTACAGCCAACATGAGAATCACTAGTTTTTTCCAAACTGCTACTAGATAAAATAATTAACTACTGCTATTAAACAAATTAAGCATTACTATTATATATATATATATATATATGTTCATCTTTTTTTGACTGACTGAAACCGAGAAAATAGATAACAAGTTAATTTAATGGAGCACACAACATGTTTCGTCAAAACGACTTCAGATGTGATAACACTTAAAGGAAATTAAAAATATAATAGCATAAAAAACTGTGCCATTATAATAACAGACTTGTAAACTGAAGTTAAACTTGAATTGTCGTTATAGTCAATTTCTGTAGTTCTATTGTTGTGCCACAACAATTGTTTTGTTGTGGTTCTACTGTCTGTTATTATAATGGCACAGTGTTTTTATTGTTTTTTAATTTGCTTTAAGTGTTACCACATATAAAGGAGTCGTTTTGACGAAATATGTTGCGTGCTCCACTAAATTAACTTGTCATCGATTTTGTATATATATATATATATATATATATATATATATATATATATATATATATATATATAATAATACTGATGGTAGGTTACTGCCTTTCGGCGTGGTTATTATACATGTACTATGCGTATTAATGAAGACAACTGAACCTACACAAACATGAGGAAATTTGACTTTAATTTTCTGTAGCAACAATCCACCCCCCTTTCCGATAGGTGCATATTACAATAATACTTGAGTATCGGAAAGTTGTCTTAGCTACTCAATATTTATTAATGATCTGCTAAGAAAGATCTTGGTTTGATTCCTGTCTGGGTGCAAAGAATC
Organism: Typopeltis vanoorti; assembly: GCF_054136105.1. NCBI lineage: Eukaryota > Metazoa > Arthropoda > Arachnida > Uropygi > Thelyphonidae > Typopeltis > Typopeltis vanoorti. The sequence continues at coordinate 113,677,692 of NC_143553.1, forward strand.
TCTATTAGGACAGATGAAGGTGACTGGCCGGTCTCGTACGGAAGTGGATGTTTTTTTTTTGCTCCATAAACTCGGTATTTTCATCCGACAAAACACACAGGCAAACCTAAATGAAGAACACACGCAATTTACTTACAGGTGTAATCAGCTTTTCATAAAATTATGATTATCAAAGACAAATCACAGAATGCTTATATGGCCTTCGGGATATTTAACCCTTAATTCCTGTGCAGATTGTCGTGGCGAAGGAGCTTTTAAACCACTGAAAACTGGTTCAGCGTTTTTATTCACTTAAGTCCCACACAAATAAAAATGAGATATTTAAGTTAAAAGATATTACATCCCATATTGTTTCTTAGCCGAATAAGAAACTATATATAAAGTTCGGCGATTCCAAGCGTAAGCAAATACGTGGATAGTGCAGCACCTGACCCATTTGGTAGCGCAAACTAAGGCAACTCATAGTAAGGGTGGAGGAAGCTCCGAATACTATTCTTGGTATTTTCCCATAATGTCAACTTAGCTCATAGGAGCTGTATATTTTTCTAACGTGTAAATGTTTACTATATCAATTCCATCGTTCTGGTAAACAAACAAAAAAAAAAACTATGAAAGAAACGTATTTAACGCAACTAAGTAATTCATTTTTTTTTTCATGAATTATAGACAAATAACCTTTATTATACGGTTTTATTGCGACTTCAAAACAGTGAAGCAATCCAAAGAATGTAAAATTTTTAATTTGATTTTCTCTTCTATTTAGTATTCAATATCAGCCGTATATGATTTTAACGGTTTCTATTTATTTACGCCTTCAATATTGGTTCTTATGTCATTCAGTCTTCTTTGTGTATTTAGTATTTATCACTGGATGACTATTTTCTTTCGTTCTTAAACATATTTCAATAACAAATAAAGTTTTATATTATTAAAGATTTATGTGAAAAGATCATCTTCATATTCATCTTAATGAAATTAGTCTAAACCTGAGGGGGGGGGGAGTTCATGTCATATTCGGAGGGAAGGATGTACAATTGTCATTAATATCCTATTTTCTTTAAAAAACGAAATCGAACTGTACGTCAAATTCATTAAGGTTTAATTTTATCCCGGAAACGAACGGAAAAGTAACTTCGTGTGCTTCTGATAATCTCTTTAGTTAGATGTACCAGTGAGTGTTAAAATCAAAGTGCTCCGCGATTGAGTTTATTATAATCCTTTTCATAACCTCCCAGGGGAAATTCTCTTAATAAAAGGAAGTGGATATAATACATAGACTTAAGCAGCTTAAATGACAAATCACATAATCTTCTATTTCTCCTTATCCATTAGCCAAAGCATGTAATATTATAAACTGTGGTTGTCTGCTGTCCTTTATATTGAAACTATATATGATCAAATACGTCTTCGTTTTAACCACTGAAAACGAAGTTGAATACGTTTTATCATTAAATAATGAAGTCGATAATAATTCCTAAAGTTATTCTTGGACCCGGATGAATACTCATTGGAAACTTGAAAAATCATAGTCTTTCTGGTTTGAGTATGTATGTGATCTCAATTTACCTGTATTATTCCGTTCCCTGTCCATCCAAAATCTAGACCAGTTCTAATGCTAACGATTTGGCATTTGCGAATGAACCAAAAATTTGTACAGATATACAAATCAAATAAACAGCGATTCAAATGTTTTAGCCTAAGTTTAAGAACTATGAGAATTAATTCCAGTTTTTCTAGATTAAGAAGAAATGATGTGAGATCACTTATTATATAAAATATTTCCAAAGCATTAATATATAAAGAGACAAGTATATGTAATGGCAAGCTGCCACCATTTTTACAGGAAAGACAAAATAAAACAAAAGCTAACCTCCCATTACAAACACACAATCGATGGTTTTGTTTAGTGCACAGTCATTGTTTTATTTCCCCTTGGGATTAATGTAAGGCATTGCCTTTGATAAGCTGTCCAGTCATATTGCGAAATTACTTCAGACGGCTTACGACAACATGATAGATTGTTAAGTAAGTTATCTAAAAACCCCTTGACAACTAAAGCTGAGAGTAAACACAAGTTTAATTCAATTAAACTTGCGTGATTTCTCAGAAAATTCTTCGATGTATCCGAAATAGCACATGCTTCTTGCTTGACCTAGAAGTTGGATATCACATATTAAAACCTTGAAAGAATTTTAATATCATAGATCAGCGGTTTTCAACCCTATGCCTGCGGGTGCCAATGCGCCCCGGGAACTATTTGCATGCCCGCTATCGATTAATAAATAAGGAAAAAAATAAAAATTAAAAACTAGAAAATATATCTTCTCCTAGTAATAATATTTACTGAAATCATAAAAAAAAGTTAACATTTATATTATATTACGAACATTTTGTAATTCCTCTGTCTTTAGGTGCGAATGTTACCAGGTTCAATGTATTTAGTCTACTGGCAACCGTACGCTTGAAGGATGTGTCACCACTTTCCCAGTGTTGTCTGCACGCTTTGACCATACATTGTTTTCTCGTCTTAAAACATTTTGCCCCAAAATGAGTAATCCAAATAAAAAAAACAACGATTGGGAAGACTTGTTTTATCCAGAGTAAAAAGAAATGTTTTTGCTTATTATACGACGGTTTAATTTATCTATATCATAAATGTTACATCTGTATTTATCCTAATTTGATAGTTAATTAATTTGTTAATTGTTATTATTTGATATCATAAGCAAGTATAAATTTTCATAGAAAAAATTATTGATGCCCGCCACTCTCTTTCCAATCTCGAACGCGCCCGCGAACACAACCAGGTTGAGAACCCCTGCCTTAGATTTTAAAGGCTGAAAAAAAAAAAAAAATACTGTTTTTTTTTTTTTTTTTTTTGAATGACTTGAATAACTGCTGAAACTGGTAAGAATTATAAATATGCAATTATCTGTGATAAAGCAGCAATCCCTCATGTTAATGAAATTGTGTATTGAATTAACTCACCCGACTGTGAAATTCACATTCTAAAATACACCTAAATATAAATAGACTTTTGGTTTGTGTGAACTAAAATTTTTCTAGGTCTCATAACTGTAGAGTGAACAAAACGAAGCGCCCCTGTACAATCTTTGTGTGTGTGTGTGTGTGTGTGTGGTGGGGGGGTATTCTCAGTTTCCACTGTTTGCTATGCATATCTTTCTTATCCACCGAAAGAAAATGTTTGCCAATGAAATTACATTTGTGAAAATTTAAATTAAGCCTGCATTTACTCAAGATAACTGTCAATTTAGGAAATACAATTATCCACATATGAAGAACCACTTTTGTTTATTCAGCTTGATGTTAAATAGAGAGAAAGAGATTTCATTGGTCTATTGCAAAATGTATTGCATATCGACAGAAAGTAGTCTAGAAGGTAAAGTTATGAATTTTTCTTTGAATAGTATGAAACTAATAGCCAGCCATTGATCTATTGATTTTAGAGCGTAGAATTTGAATCTGGAAACCTTTCCCCCCACCTCCTCCACAGCAAGTAAGAGCTCCTTATTACGAGAATGCCAAACTATAAGTTTGGTTAAGTATTGTTCCGTGATCCAAGTTTAAATATTAAATAATAATTAAATGAAAATTTTAAAAAAAATTCGTTTTGTAAAATAAATATCAATTGCAAAATCCAAGTTTCTGCATATTTTATTTGTATATTTGCATATACAAATAAAACTTTTTGTGATTGTAATATGCAGAGCCCGTCTTGTCCTGGTATAAGGACGACACTGCAAGTGGGACCAAATAGTGCCAGAGACGGTAGCCGACCACCACAAGTTCACCAAATTTTTGGATGATTAAAATATCCCGTACAACTAGTTCCGACTAAAAAGTAGGAAAAACGTAAGTAGTACTACGAGACAGAACAGATTCCGTAACCAAAGACCGCCAGAACATCGATATGTAGTCAGTGGTGTGTTGGTAAATTTTTAACAACCGGGTCGCTTTATGAAAAATTTGATTCTTCACAAAGTTCTATTGTTTCCTTTTAATGTTTAAGAAGTTTCTTTCTATTTCATTTTTTCAACTAACGGCTATCCACTTTTTCGACCGCAAAACTCTAACCCCGATTAAAATTATTTTAATTATTAAAATAAAAAGAAAAAACCGAAATAAAAACATATATTAAAGAAACTTTTCCTATATTACCAACAACTTAACTATTATCAAATGAAATCCTGAACAAAAAAATGTAACACTAATATTACCACTCGTAGTCGATCAAATGACCAGAGACTGTAGCCGTCGCGACGAATTTTTGTATTTATCGATAGTGCAGCAATGTTGCATTTCCAAGAACTTAATGTTGCAAGTTCTTGGAAATTCTCCGAAAAATAAGGCATTATTGTTAATTCAAATACCCAGTTCGGGAGTTTTGATAACGTGTTTGTGTTTTAATGAATACAGACATTATTTAGTAAATAAAATTGTTTCCAAATTCCCGTTCCTAATTTGAGTTTGTGTTTTGTGAATTTTCCTTTATGCATTTATTTTTGATAATAATAATAATAAATGTAAGTGTTTATTATACAATTTCAAAATATTTACGAGAAAAAGTATATCCCACCATTCGTCATCTATCCTAACATAAAGAATTTTAATAACCGGCTCGCCCGACTTAAAACATTAACAACCGACTCGATAAATTTGAAAAATGTTAACAACCGGCTCGCTCGAGCCGATCCCAACAGACCACTGTAGTGCTAATTTAATTCCGTTATAGTTAGCCATTTGCTCTAATTAGCTAAGCAGTTAACGCTTCTCATCTAGGTGGAAATCAGCAAACAAGATCTGAGACCTAAAAACATCTCGACATGGATATAAAACTAGAACCAGTACGACGCAAGGCATCTTCTGGAAAATGCCACTGTTGTCAAAAATTCGGCCACTCCCAAAGCTGCTGTTAGGTCCATTTGAGCTGTGTTAAATGCGAAGGAAACCTCGCTACACCTTCTTGCAAAAGTCAAAACTAGCGCCAGTCAAATATGCTAATTGCGGTGGCTCTCTTCCCGTTAACTATAAACAGTGCAAGTAATACTTGGCCACCAATACACCAAATTCGATAATCCCCCCACCCCCACAATACACAAAACCACCAAAATGGGCGAACTACAAGAATTTACGACTCTCTAGACATAATTCTAAACCAGATGTACATCCGACATGCTAAACATCCAAAGATCAGAACTATTTTCATGATTGCAATGCCAAAACAACAAAACGCAATGAATTTGTAAATCCAGCCACTAACAACATAGAAATCATGAGGATCGAAGTCCAACCTGTAAATGTAGCCCCTTGGAAATATACTCTGTATACGACTCTCCAAACATGATGGAAACAGATAATTAAAATACTAAACATAAATCAAAACTATAACCATAGAATCCTCAACGACATTGCTGCCACCAGAAACATCGTTATCCTACGACCTCGAATGTCCTGACAGCGCAAAGCGACAAGTCTTTCCAGTGTCCTCGACAGAGCTGTATTCCAAATAGTTTTTCATCTGAGGATGTTGAGCAAGATCTAACATCCTCAGATACAATCGAATGTTTTGCATAAATTTGTTTAATGTAGTTCTATCTTAGTGACACTAGTTTTGAAGATTCAAAGAATACTGCTCAACACTGAAAGCCATTCAGTGATAGAGATTAAATCGAATAATTGTGGTTATAAAGTGATCCTTAAACATTGATTCTTTCATAAAAGAAACTACGTAATTATTCAGCACATTAAGGATTTGCTGGTCACGCAACAAAGTCTTTTTCAATAAATCTATCAGCAAATATTTGCATAATTTTGAGATTCTCCGCTAGAGAATCTCAAAATTATGCAGATATTATCATATTGCCATGGACTTTTTTTCCACTAAGATACAACATATGCGTCCCTTATCTGATATTCTGAAATTGATCGGTGGAGAAACCAGCGATTAAAAACCACCTTCCAACAAAGACACTACGCCTATATTCCAGCGTAATAGTTGCACTTCATATATTCATTTATCATGTAAACAGTAAACTAAATGTCTCACTCTTGCTTGCGTATGTTATTCCTCCACAGCTGTGAAGGGGAGGAAATAGATTTAATATTTAAAGAAGATTGGAGTAACATATTTCACGAAATTGTATACCAATTGCATGCACTACTGGGTGTAATACCTCTCATTAAACAGCCCCTCAGTTTCAGGAAGTCCATTTAGACTTTTTCTATTGTTAAACGTTAAACATTCACCTACTGCAAAGCGTAGTTAATGTATGTTTATTAGTATTGCTTCTATGACGATTACTTGAATTGAAAGAAATACAACTGAATGAAATATTTCAAGTAAAATTATTTTAAATAATTGGAATTTTTAAATTGCAGCCAATCGATACCGTTTCAACCTTAATTATTCAAGTTATACCAAATCCATGCATTTAATACAGATTTTTGGTTATGCATAATTCGCTATTACTCTTACAGACGTTACTCTGACCATTGAAATCTAAGGGTATGTCACCATAATTTCACTTACATGTAGAAACTCAAAAGAAATTCAAATTTATTCGCCCCTCCTCAAAATAAAAGTAGTTTGATCCGACCTGCTTCTTTTTTTAGTCTTACGCATTGTGAAATTCTAGTTATTTCTAGTTTTATTATATTCAAATACACTTTCATTTCGACATGGTGCTGTTTATGATGAGACTCATAAGCAGTTTTTAAAAATATTACGAAGGACAACTGAATGTCATATTTGTGTAGTGTTCATTGTAAAAAGAAGTTAAGTGCATAACTTCGTCTCTCTCCCTCATATACACAAAGAACGTTGCTGATTTGTTGGGTGAAGCATAAATGCTTTTCATATTTCCCTTTGTCTAAGGCGGATTTCTTTGAGTGGAGAGTTACTGAGCTTTAAGCTCGCCCAGAAAGGCAGTGCGATTAGCTGTGCTCAGCTGAACATAGAATTGACTTGGGTCTTTTGTATTTGTAGAATTCTGTTTCTTTGTAGTCTGAAGCTTGCTTGATCAGCGGGTTTGGATGATTGTTTGTCTTGGTGAAGAACTTTGCTGCTATATCATGGAGGAGGGATGCGATGTAAGGAATGTTGACTTCTCTGTGAATCTGGGAGTTTCTGATAAACCATGAGGCATCCAGAATCATTCTCAGGCATTTGTTATGTATCCTCTGCAGTTTTTGAACATTTGTATTCGAGGTGTGGTTCCATGCAGGAGATACATAAGTGATGACTGAGCGTATTACCATCTTGTATATATGAGTAGTTTGTTCCGTGTATCCAGTTTACTTCTTCTGTTGATCATGGGATAGAGCTGAGTGATTGCTTTGGATGTCTTCGAGCTTATATGTTTTATATGATTGGTGAATTGGAGATTTTGTCAAGCATAACACGAAGGTATTTCACTTCGCTCTGCCATGGGATCTTGACACCTAGTAAGTGTATGTCTTCCTTGATCTGAAACTTCTTTTTGGTGAACAAGGTGGCTGAACTTTTCAGTGGGTTTGTTTGGATCCTCCAGTCCATCAGTCATTTCTCCAATGTGGGAATAATGTTTTGGAGTCTTTAGATAGATAGCTAGTTTGGGACTGAGAGATCTTGCTAATAAAGCGGTATCATCCGCATATAATTTTTATTTATTTTTTAAATTGGATTTTGTGGAATATCAGCTATGTAGATAGAAAACAACAAGGAGCCAGGAGAGAACCCTGCGGCACACCTGCCAGGATCTTGCGTCTGGTTGATACGGTTTCATTTATTTTTACTTGCATAAATCGGTCTTTTAGGTAACTATCTATGATTTTTATTAGATTAGTTGGCATGTTAAATTTGATGAGTTTGTAGAGAATACCCTGATGCTACACCTTGTCAAAAGCCATCGCAGCGTCTATAAAGACCGCAGCAGTGTAGAGATTCCAGTTGAAACCTGTGGTGATAAATTCAACTAGTCGGTGTATCTCATGTGTGGTGCTATGGTTTTTTCTGAATCCGAACTGCTCATTAGGGATAATACCTAGTTTATCTGTTGCTGACTGAAGGCTTGTAAGGATGACTTTTTCTGCAACGTTACCTAGGCTGGACAGTAGGCTGATAGGTCTGTAGTTTCGGGGAGTTGAGTTTTTTTTCCCAATCTTTATGATTGGTGTGATGTCAGCCGTTTTCCATGCTAACGGAAAATATTTGAATCTGAGGATAGCATGGATAATAGTGACTAGGTGCAGAATGGATTTTCTGGGGAGTAGTTTGATTGTTCTGTTTGTGATTCCGTCTGGACCTGGAGCCTTGTTGTTATTCAAGTGGGTTATGATATTTATATTTATAACTTCTGCTGGAGAGGTGGGTGTGATGGGTTCTGCCTTCTCCTTTTGTTCTATTGCAACTCCTAAGCATTTGTCTAATCACTTAGTGGGTTATAACGGGCCTTGCTACGAAGCACTGATTTCATAACCAGTTGATCTTAGCTTTGCGTTAGTTCATACAAATAACTCTGCTCTAATATAGGAACTTTATCGGAAAATGCGTAACACCTGTGATTTTCCGATACCAGTATTGTTAACTATAGTTAACTCATCTATTGAGGTCAGATTAATTTTGAAATTCATTTCTTAGAGCCCTCTCTGTATAGTCCCAATCATTTCTCTTCCCTGTGCGCAGTGTAATGAAATGATCACTTGATCGAGAAAGCTAAGCAATTTTGGATCTACTTCTTAAATGACAAGATAAACCCCCTAGGAACTGACTGCTAGACTGACATCACTATTCAAAAAAACATCTCCGTATACTGATGTCAATCTAGCAGTCAGTTCCTAGGGGGTTTATCTTGTCATTTATGAAGTAGATCCAGAATTGCTTGGCTTTCTCGATCAAGTGATCAAGATCTGTAACAGTTGCAAGTCGTATGATAGTGCAAAAAAAAAGGGGGGGGGAGAATGGCTTTCCTTTTCATATGACCATTAAAAACAAAGGAACCCTAAAAGTGGAAATATATTTAATATTTGTCATTTTATTGTATAAAATGACGAATATTAAGTTTTCGTGTAATGATTATCGTTCATTACACGAAAATCACAAATTTCGTGTAATGAACGATAATCAAAAAAATTTAACATATCGCTGTAAGTTTAGTTATCAAGACGCCAATTAAATATGAATATCAGCAGAATTATACATCTATTTTGTAGAGTTCAGTACACAGTGCCAATTCCTAAGGACAGTGATCTGAGTTTCTTTGGAAATCTTTTTACTCAAATTCATTGCATTGAATATCATCCCTGCTGAATTTGAATAGTGGATATAACCCATGAAATCTTGATGCACATCCACTGTAAGAGTCAAACCTCTAGCATCCCTTTCGTGTATTGGAAAATGGGTACAAAAGAAACTATTTTTGCAAATATATAGAGATGTAGTTTATCTGCAAGTAAGGGAACAGGTTTTATTCACAGCTCAAGCAACAAAAGATACGACTATTTCATATTTACCGGAAACAGACAGATGTCCAGAAGATAAAAACTACGAAGTGCGAAATCTTTGACGGTTTGCAAAGTATTTTAATTTTATTTGTCACTTCAAATTTTACCAGTTCTTTCGAATAATTGGAGAGATAATATTCAGCTTAAAACAAAAGTTGTAACAAGTTGAATTGTGTGCAATGATACACTCGTGAATTAATGCCGCTACTATGGCTAAATATTTTTTATTCGTGCGTCAGTGATCTAATCTTGATAAGTAGATGAATATTTTTCACTTGATAATGTGACTTCGATGGTTAGCAAACTAAGGTTTATTTAAAAATAAGATTATGCTTAAAGCAAAATTTTCTCTAGCCTGAGTCTGATTTGGACTGTGGACTTAGCATCGACGATTCCCTTTGGAAAGACATGAGTTCGAATCCCATCTAGTACGCGAATCAATTTTTTTAAGGGTTTCATCTGAAACCCATAAAAAGTTGCAGGATGACACCCCCATCCAGTCTCATGGATGGGAGTGTCATCCTGCAACATGCAGAGAATCCATGGATTCTCTGCATGTTAACTTAGTGGGAACTGGAGATGTATGATTTGTTTCTTTATGAGGAGAGTAATGAGAAGTGCATCGCTAAGCCTCCAAATCCCCAACGATAATGGACTCATAGAAGGCATGTTAGTCAGTGTCCATGCCTCGGCAGAAAATACAAAGTGGGGGTTTCGAATTTTATGGAAATTTCGTATATTGATAGGAAGATATCCTTCAAGACATGTCTTTTTTTCGTCGGATACCCTCTGTTCTTCATTAGGTTGCCAAATAGGATGTTATTGTCGGTTCCCGAGTCCGAGTCGTCTGTATTGAAAAGAAGTTCGTACCATTTTTTTGTTTCCTCGGACGGTTGTAATGTAGGTACCACAAGAACAAACTGTTGTAAACGCTAGCACAGCTGGTTGTACTGATCCGGGACAATTTCCACTTTAGGACTTTCATGTGTAATCCCAAACAGAGCTTGAAGCCTAGAATATACAGCAAAAGGTAACTGCTTGTATGATTTTTTTGCAGAATCTTGTTTAGATGAAAAAACTATATTAGGGAGATATAGGATACTACAGTAAGTACCATGTAAGAGGCGATACTCTCCGAGCTTCTCTGGAAGTTGAAGGGGATGTTGATGTGAACTTCGAGTAAATTGTCCCAATGTTACTGAAATTTTATTTAAGATCTTAGCCTCATTTTCGGCTGTTATATGCATTTTATATAACAGACTCGACTCGTGGAGAAGGTGTGTGTGGGGGGGAGGGGGTGATAACAATAGCCGGTCACTCTGTAAGCTGGTTTGCAAGCTTATCAAGACCTCTAACTCGTGCCAATTGTTCTTAATCTTGAAGCTGGCGATTTTGTCTTCAAATATCTTATACTCCTAAGAATCAATTCAGGTGTTTGTGTACCTTAATTGATTCCTTGGTGTCTTCTCTGGATCAGGGAAGATTTTTACTCTCAACTCCAATGTTTCACTCAGATTTTTTTCAGGTCTTAACTTTCTTGTTTTTAAGATTTTCTTTTATCGACTTCAGGTGTTTCCTTGGTAGAGGCTTCCATTTCTCCCTATTCAGTTTCAATTTGCATTTCTTCTGCATGGACGAGGCGCATTAGCTACTACAACGAGTAGTATCTTCGCGTTTAGTACTAGAGGTTGTTTCAGCTGATGTGGTGGTGGCTGTAACTACCTTCTTTCCCTTCCAGTGGATGGCTTGGACAAAGCTTATCTCTGCTGTCTCTGGTTAAATTTGGAAAATTCCCTTTTGATGTTGAGCTGTGCGGATCTGATCGACTCCGCTGCTGTCCCTTCGCGTTCGAAGGTACGTAACTGACAGGTATGACTGATCATAACATCAGTCTGATGTCATGTTCCATATTATTGCATTTGCGACATAGGTTTGGGAACGGGCTGGAGATGTGCCCGATATTAATGCAGTTGAATCACTTGGTTCTGGGGTAATTACTGCCTAGAATCATAGCGCAATAAAACATCTCTACACTCCGGGATAATTAACCATAATTTGGATATTCCCATGGTTTAGTAGGTTTATCACAGGTGTTTTCACGTCAGTACGTAATTTTTCTGGAGTACGAGGACGTGTCTTCACTTCTGATGCTTTTGACCCTGCTCACGTATCCCTTTTAACAACTCCCGAATCAGAATGTTATTACCAGCTAAAGTAGTCAATAGGAAATCAGACCTTTTACAGTTCAAATTTGGTTCTCGAACGCAACTGGTATTATGTGGCCTCCAGAATGAAGAAACCCTCTAAAATTAGTCTCTCGAATGTAGGCCTTTAACTACGGCGGAGGTACTTACTTCCGCCGTAGGGGGAAGAAGGAATAAATTTTAACCGCTCCGATTGTCTTTAGATCTTTGTAACGGATCTGGGCTTATTACACCCTAGCACCACGAAATTAATTTTCCTCACCCGGGTTGGAAATGTTCGAAACTACTTGTGTATAACTTATTGAACAAAACTATGCGTTCAAATGGAAAAAAAAATAGGATAAATAAGTGAAGAATTTTTAGTAATCTCACAGACTGTAAGCACGCTGCTAGCAATCGCGTGTTAGAAGACTAATAAACAAAAATACTATATAAATGAAAGTTAACAAGTGAGAAAAGACAACACCTCAGTGGCTAACGAGCAATCAAACTGAAAGAATGTCCTAGAAAACAAAACGTCGATCGCAAAAAAGGAGTGAAAGAAACTGGTCATCGGCCTATTTAAATAAAAGGCAAGAGTACCCTTAGACGAAGAAAGGAAGGTGTGGAAAGGTAAGGGAGAAGGAAAAGGATTGAAGAAAACAGGAAAGCGAATGGAGGGATAGATTTATGGTAGAGATTAAGTAACCTCTGCTTGTTGGTGGTGGAAACCGCAGAAAGGTGATAATACCTCAGCAAATGAATGACTCGTCTTTTCTAGCTCTAGGTTAAAAATGTTTAACTATCACGCTCAACCACACGGAGGAAACCTGCGCTCAGGTGATCGACCCATTCCTGGTCGATCGCCTAGAGCTGGCCTTCGCTGCTTGGATTCGCATCCGAGGTAACCGCCGTGGATGCCCGTCAAGAAAAACTAAACCAGTCAACGAATTTAAAGCTGCCATCCTGATAATTATAACAACAGCGGGACGAAGGAATTTGACACTCTTTCTCACCTTGCATAGGAGTGCATCAGGTAAGGCAACGTCACCTAGAGTCCCCTTTTCTATCAACAGGAATCATTGTATGGAACCACAGAAGTAAAGAGCGATCCGAGGAATCCCTCCAGCTGGGAGGACTGATGTTGGTTTCATGTTTTTTTCTTCACCTTCCAGATGTATATTAATCTTTATGGTTGAGATGATGTAACCACTGCTAACAAGTCAACTGCGGGAAGATGACTTGATTTATCGCGTCAGGAGAGAGAGATACTTTGAACTTTACTGGGTTCCCTCCGTATGTTTTGGGAGACTGGGCATTGGAAGACGGAATGCTCCACATTGTCTACACTTGGGCAGAAGTCCAGAAAAAGTTCTGGGTGTAATGGAACCGCAAGATGTTGAAGTTGGCTGGAAAGTTACAGAATGTTTTCCTCCACGCCAGATTCTTTCTCAACGGGTAGCTACAATGTCTGGTCCCTAGGTCCATGATGTAGGTACATCAGATATTAAAGATCATGTACCACTTCTTACTACTCTGGATGTTCATGTGCACTAATGGACTTTTGAAATAATTCAGTTTTCATTGAACTTAAACTGAGTAATTTCGTAATATAACTTGCTTTTTTTAAAGCAAATCATCACAGCTATGCATTCTCTTCTGTTGCATCAAATCGAACAGTTAAATGTTATACTCATTTTTAACTCTTAATTCTTTTCTACACACGATTTTAAGTTGAGGCTTTCAAATATTCTTCGTATTCAATCGATACGAATAAGATTAACAATTGGACATTAATAAATTTAGCATTCTTAGCAGAATTAGTGGTTTTATCCGTTAAGAAAGTAGATATTTAAAACTCAACCAAACAACAGCCTTAAAAATAAAGCCTGTGTCGGAGCAAGAATAGCCAAAAATGTTAATTAAGCCTCTGGCATGTTTTTAATATAGCGTTTATTTAATTCTTTCTGGTGAAAGAATTAAATGATATTCTGCACGTTATACACCCCTCTTAGGTGAATCTCTCACACGAGGGTATGCGGGTAAACGTGAATTATCTTTTCAATTTTATGTTTCATAAAATGAAAAAACTGTTTGGGAACAGATGAATAGTGTAATTTTAATAACACACCAAGCCTCAAAACTGCTTCCTCTGTGAAACTGTTTTGAGGCTTCAAACCTCTTCGAAAAAACCAGCAATCATGCTTAGCATTTTATTTCCCCGCTATTACCTGGATGGAATCCTTCACCCTGCTTGTCACTCAGTATGGAAATTTTTGCAGGAATATTTCAAATTATCGTTGCAGTTAATAAGCCGACTAATTTTTAATTATTTAGGTAAATTCAAATGTTCAACAAGATCGTTAAATCGCTTTTCATTAATTACATCAAGTTTGATAGTGTTTATAATACTTTTGACGATGACTTCCTGTCAAAACTCGGAAATGGAAAGTTGTCATCTTCAAGGCAATTAATTATATCGGGTTAAACAGCATAAAAAAATATTAAAATAGTTGGAAATTACAGAAAAACAATAACTTATTAGCACATTTTTTTTTGGAAGTAATCTAATATGTTGTTTGGGGAAGAAATGATTTTTTTAAAAATCAGTTTTGTTTATAAATTATCTAATACTCCTCAATTTAGTTATCAATATCTCGTAATGATAAAACTGTAATCCGTTATACTATATGGCGCACTTTATAGCAGCGACCTCAGTAAAATTGTTTTCCACCAATTGTCGGGATTAAACAATCGATCCATTCAAGGAGTTGACAAAAGTGAAGAGCCAATAAAAAAAGGAGAGCACTTCTTTGATACCCCATAAGAATGAACACGCATGAATTTAATGTTCTTATTAGCCAATATGTATTATTATGGTAGCATTATGTAGTAGTAAACCTATTAAGAGAGCGAAAGAATTTAGCTGTCGTATGTTATTGGTAGGATTGTTACAAGCAGCGATGATAGCTGAACTTAACCAAATATTTCATTCTTTCATATTAACTGATGTGTTGTTGGTATTTTAATATTTATAGGCAATTTTATTTCAACAGATCTTATGAAGTCCTAAAATCGAAATTTAAAGTTTCGCATTTTGAGGACATTGTTTTAAATTTCTATTAGTCAGCTAGGTTTGCTTTTATGCAAATATATATTAGGGCAGGGTAAGAACGCAAAATGCAATGTGGAGTTTATATTGATTTAACCTTCTGGGTGCTGTAATGTAACAAATGATTGGCTACAGCTTTTATACTTTTTGGCACATTCTTGTACAGAAATGAACAATTGAGTAAAAATTATTTTTATTATCGAAAATAAAGAAATACAACTGCCTAATTATGCAAAACTCGTATTAGGCATTTATTTACAATTGAAGTATCTGATTTTCTTTTTCTTGGGGGACTAGTTATTGTTTTTAGCCAGTGATACTGATAAAATATAAAACTTGAAAAAAGAGAAAGAAAAGATTTTTCACGCAAGATTGAATCACGACTCACTTCACTGCATTGTTGATTATAATTTCTTAAAGTTCTTTAATTGGCCAATATCCAGTATTTAAAATCGGCAACTGGATTAATAAATAAAGGAATAGTTTAAACAATTCACAAAAGGAAATTCACATCATCCATTGTGATTAATTACACATTTGATAAAATTTAATACATCAGGAGTTTTGTTTTATAGTCACACGTGACTGTAAAACAAATATTTATTTCCGTGAGGATTGTCGATGGGAGGGAATCTATTCATAGCTTTATTGAAAAGCTAGCTGTAGCAAAAAGAGAATTAGCTTCTTCTGTTTTGCAGTTGGCCTGTAAAAGATCTTAGTCTATCAGATCTACTCATCCATCCTATAACTGGTTGATGTTTCATAATCAGACAATTTTTTTTTTATCAATTTATTAAAAAAAAGCCACAATAAATTATCACCAGATCTTCACCTCTAATTGTAACATCTTAGTTTGTTACAATTCATTAATATTTCAAGGACCGATTTCGACTAAGTTTTAATTGACTCATGGCTATGCTTACTCCTGAAGTTTCTAAACAAATCGTCACTGAGAGAAGACAGGGAAAAAAAACTACTTTCCACATTCTAGACATGGGTATGGCTTCGATCCATAAGTTGAAGTTTTCTATGAGTGGAAATATCACTGAATCCACTACCACATACACCACAAGTATATTGGATTTCTTCGGGGGTTCGATTGTGTTTGACAAGTGAAGATCTTCGGACAAATGTCTTTGGTCACACGGGTGTTTTCCCTTTTCTTTGCTTTCATGGCGATGTAGATGAGCTTGGTTTTTATAAGTCCAATGATGAGAGCCCAACATTTGGAACATCTTTCTTGGTGTTCTGCAAAATACACAAATTATTTGTCTGCATATCAAGAAGTAAATTAATTATATTTTAAACTATTTTCGAAAATTTTGCAGTTATAACTTCTATTATATTATTATAAAAATACTAAAAAATAGAGCCGATATGGCATAAAGACATTATTGAAATGTAGGATATTAAAGATCCATTCATATTTAATAGCGAAATTAAAGTTTCTTTCTTCCTGAATGTTTATATAAATATTCATTTTATTTACAAAAAAAAAAGCAGTTTAAATAATAAAATTATTTAGAATAAGTTTACCTTCTTTTACAGTATTTTCCTTATTAGAGGACCTACAAGATATGGAAGTCTTTCTTTGTTCAACGTTATCTGAAACTGATGCGGAGTTGGTGATGTGAGAAGCGTCAAAAGGAATAAACGCACTCGTCATTTCTTTTCGATGCACGAGCTGTAGAAGCCTGCGATGCATGTACTGGAACGTTGTTTTCCTTTTGGCTCTACATATGTTTGTATTTGAGTCATAGAAAATCACCAGAATTGAACAACATGGTGAATGAGTTGGTTGGTGCCACTGGGGAAGTGGTTGGGGTACTTCGAAGACAAGGCTCTTAAAGTCTTGTTTGAATTCAAAAATGGGATTAGAGATGCTCCTGCAAATCTATAGTCTTGAGAATCATTTTCCATACCACATGTTCTTCTTCGTTGTTGCTAAAGGGTGACAGATAGCGTTTCCTTGGAGGCAGATGCAGTTATATGCAGACAGTTCTGTAGAAATCTTTGCTGATGGAAGTTTGGACGTCTTGCAGTTAGTACTATATTAAAGGTGCAACAATTAGTCTTAAGATTCAGTCTAAAAAGTTCTTTAATAGAACTAATTAGCAGTTCTCCTGAGATAAAAGTACCTTTTAAGTATATTATTGCATTGGAGTTTGCAATGGTTTAAAGCAGTCCACAAGATAGCCAAAATCTTATGTTGTAGGTAGTGTTTGATTAATTCTTAAACTATGGGCGTTAGAAGCAAGATTTGAGAAGTAAAAACTATCGAGATCACGTTGAAGATTTATCTTGTCCGTAACACTTCATTCAATGTTTGAACAATTGTATAAAGTTAACTGATGCAGATTGAAAAACTAATTTAGTTCAGTTTTATTTTTAATTAAGAGTTGTTTATTCAACTCCAATATTTGTATTTACTGGATTATTAAAATTACACAATAAAATGCTCATTTTAAGTATCTTATTTAGAATATACATCCTTTCCTTGAATGTTACTCAGTGACAGCACATTTCGGACAAATTATGGAGAATCATTGGTTTATATATATATATATATATATATATATATATATATAGTAGAATAGGGTGCTACAAATAAGGTAATCAAATGTATACATTCTATGGTTTTCCAAAAGAAAAGTTAATCAACTGTATATTATCACTTTATATCTCCGTTGTTTTCAAATATACGTTACAGAAAAAACTCTACACCAGTTTTTTTTTTTTAAGAATGCGAAACCCAACATAAATGAACCTTTCGTAGTATCCACGAAAGGTTTTATAAATTATCCGAAAAAAATTACGACTGCGAATTTTTATGCAAAATATTTCTAGCAAACCGGATACATAAATATTACAAGCGACAAAATAATGTCTGTTATAACTTTTTATCAGAAAAATCTAATTTCATTCGTATGGGGGTGCCTCCCAGCTTCCCTTAGACTAGTTGAGTCCTCCTAATGAGAGATTAATTACAACTATTTTATGCCTGTAGATCTGTATGTCTGTTCTGAGATAGGAAAAACCAGAGTTTCTTGGTGTAAAAAAAAAAAAAAAATCCACCGTATGAGACCGGCTAAAGGTTCCTCCCCTCATGGATGGGAATCGAACCCTGGTCTTTCCGGCCAAAAGACTGTCTATACTAAGCTACAGCGGTTCTTACATCTAATTCAAGTTATAAATCTGTGTGTTCTCAGCAACACCTAAAATTTTCACGAAAGCCAAGTGAACTGAAAAACAGTTTTAGAAACACCGGTCTAATCTAAGAAACGCCATCCATTATTACATTCATACAATATCCGCCGCCCTATCTCTGCCCACTAGTAGTATTTTCGTCTGTTAATTTTGTCTCAAGTGGCATTCTATTGTTTCCTTATTTCGAGTTGCAGTTCGTCAAAATTTTTGTTCATTAGTGATTACTATGCTATTAAATTTACCAAGATAAATGATAGAAAGGATATATCGAGCAGCTATTAAAGTAGTGGTAATAGCGGGGATAAAGACAATTATCTTCCACCATTACTTTTTATGTCACATAATGTTGAATTCCATTGGACACAAGATTTATGACAGCAATATTTAAAATTTATCACTAGTACTTACTGGTATGTTATCTGTCGTTCTCAACCTTCTCCCCTTGTTCCTCATACATTGCACTTGAAAATCTCTTTCCGAAAGATATGACCGCCGTTTGTACACTAGCGTTTTCTTAGTCAACTGAGAATATTCTGCCACTAAAGTGTGATGCAGAAAGTATTTACTCCGGTGAAGGAATGCAAGTGGTTAATAGGTCACTTTAAACAAAATAGGGGTTGAGTTGTGTGAGCGCCCTCTTATGTTTGGTTTGAGCGTAAAATTCTGGGATGTGCCCTGGTACCGCCATTTGTCAGACATGAGGCGAGCCTTTGGTTTGATTGTGGCATTATGGGTAATGATTAGATTGGAATTTCGGAAGAATATTTGTTTATAGGTGGTGGCAGCATGAGTTTTCGAATACAAGTGTGTGGTATTCCTTTCCTAATTGACTATGGAAATAATTAGTTTAGTGAAGAGATGGCGGCAAAGTTTTTTCTTTATATTTACGTTTTTTTTTTTTGTCAGTAGTTTATTTGTTCTCGAAGAACTTAATTCAAGATAATTATTTGAAAAAACAACAGGCTATTGACATTATGTAACACCTCCAGAGAGTCTAAAGACTCGTCGAGGGAGGGAACCTACTCTACAATCCTCCGTAACTACTTTCATCATCTACACTAGGACTGTCCAAAACACGGCCCACGACGCGCTTTTGTGCGGCCCGTCTGTGGGTTTTGATTTTCACGAGCGAAATAATAAAATAACATTTAAATCGAATGCATACGAGATATTTTAATTCTATCGATAATCTCGACGTTGGTAATTTTACATCACTATATGCTCCCCACACACACGTTTTTCGAATATTAGATGTGTCAAAGAAGAGTTCTTTATTATTTTTTTTTTTTTTTTATACTAACAGAAGAGAAAAAGGAGATTTTTTTTTTTTTTTTTAATTACTACCAATAGAGGGGTACCCGAAATTGAGAAACTTTCGGACTCGAGATTTGCTCAATCCTCGGGAACACATATCTTTGCGAAATCGCTTTTTCAACTTCAAATCCAAGTACAGATGTTCATTGACAGATAATTCTCTTGCAAATTTACTGAAGTACCTATATCAATTTCGATTGGCAACTACAAGCATCGAAATTGATATAGGTACTTCAGCAAACGAAGCTAAACTACCGCATAGCTCTCGCTAAAATGAAATAATTATTTTTTCTTGTTTACTGTTTCAATAAAAACTTTCACAAGCACCATAACTTTTCCTTGTGAAATTTTCGAAGTGCTTGCTAAACCTAACTATTGGTAGGGCTCTCCAAGCAATATAATATATGTACTGTATTTATTATTCTTGATACGTACCTTGGATAATTTTTTTTTTTTAATAAATGCGGTCACAAACATCCATGCCCATGGGGGGGATTCGCACTCGCAACGTTTAGGCTGGAGAGCGGATACGCTAACCATTCGGCAGGTCAGTTATTTTTCTTCGAAATCAAATTTCGTAAAATACTTCAGATTGCCTGAAGGAACCGCTTTGACTAACTTTACTTTATAGATAACATGAAAATCTTCAATTTTATCAAATGTGATGTATGAAATTAGAAGAAAGTAGATATTTATAATCCCGTTACTGTGAGCGGTCGTGGCAGAGGGATGGGAGGGTTAGAATACTTCAAAACAAAAAAACGTAAAATTTTAATCATTTCCGTATAAGACATGTCTCAGAAAATTTCATATTTATGTTACTTCCACCTATGAAAAGTTATTTTACAGCGGTATACAAAGAGCATTATTATTGAAGTAAGAAATGATAATAGCAATTTGTTTCGTGTTTCAACTGCGAGTTCATTTGAAATACTACTGAATATAGCTATGCGATATTTTAAAATTAGCCTTGAAATAAGAACGTAATGCAATTTAACATTTATTGCTCAAAAGGTAGGAACAGTTGTTCTCAAACAGCAGCAACATATCTAAATCTGTAAGCATAACAATGTGACATGCATATTTCCATATAATGTAATAGTGCAAGGTAAAAAAAAAAAAATTAATGCTCAAAGCTTATTTCATACAATAAATTGTGCTTGATAGTATTCCCTCCCCAGAATATTGTTTAACAATTGTTTATTACAAGCTCAGAAATTAGCACGAAAATAAAATTTCCACGTTGACTTGGAATTTCCTAATGGAGGAAATTCCAAGTAACACAGTTCTCTTCTAAGTCAAGTCATAAACGTTACAAATTCGCTACAGTAGTAATTCTCATTACTTCCAATGTTCAATTGACAAAAATAGCAATATATAATCACGTGCACTTTCTTTTCAAAAAGCGCACAAAGACAGTACATTATAAATCATCTGATATCTCCACGCAGTGAAAAAGAATATTACGTATTTCTTATCTTGCATTTTATTTTTAGTACAAAAGAAGAAATAACAGCATATTTACGGTTTGGATAGATGGCAAAGCAGATATACGTTTACTACAATTTTACACTGAAGTGTACGAGTATGCACCCCAAATGATTTACGTTTGTAACGATTGTCTTGTGAACGGTGTTGAAAGTAAATCATTTCAAACATCAGCAGATGAACAGGAGAGTCCTCTTCCTTCCCCACCAGAAAGAAAGCTGAGCGTCTAAGCAAAACATATGCACGTATTTTTTTTAATTAAAAAAAATTTCTTACTTAAATAACTGCAAATAATTTAAGTTTTCGATATTAAACTGAAATTGTGATTATTATAAATTAAGAAATTGCTTCGACATAAATATTGTATCGCACTGTAAAAATAAATAAATAAATAAATCGGTATTTGTATTTAGGATATAACTGAAAACGAGACAGTGCTGATGTATTATGCACTGCTTGAGGCTCTTTACTGCGACTTCTGAAGTGATCTTTCTTTCTCGGTAGCATTGAGAGCAATCGAAGCTTTTTAGCCTTCACTTCCAGCTGAGAAGACTGTCTGGTATTTCTAAGACAAAAAGTTATTTCCAGCAGCAGTAAGATTCATCATACTTGAATTTGTAAGGGAAAAAAAATAAAACTAACATTGACCTTTATTGTTGTTGTAGCAAACAGTTTTTATATGGCTAAAATAGAGAATTTCTGAAACTTAGTTTTTGCTAAATGTTATTAAGTCACAGTATCTATTACAACATATTTAGTGCACATACACATTTAATAAACGCTAATATTAAAATGATATCTATTCATGATTTTTCATTCCATCTGAAAATTGCATCCCAGGCAAGACGCTTGGCGATTCTGCATTCCTCTTGATGTTTAAAAATTAGCATATCATGCAATTTCTTATCTTCCGCAATGTTTTTGCTGCTTGCCTTGCGTCTGAACGTCCTGTATTATCACCCTGACCGGTAACACTCGATTCGCATGGCACACAAGGCTTTCCCTTCAGGATGGGGGGGGGGGGAATAGTTTTTTTTTTTGGATTGCTTCAAAATTTAAATTTGCTTCGTTACAATTTTTGTGCATTGGTTCCAATTATCTATGTTACAAAAATGTTACTTTTTGAAATCAAGATTTGGAAACACATTTCATTTATCTTCAGTGAATGCGAAGTTTCTCCAGCACTGGTTGATCCAGAGGGGGCACGAGTACTACATAACAAGGCACATAACTGTCATCAACTTAGCCATTCACCTTCCCGATCTGGAGTTTCAATCTTGTATCGTCTTCAGCTATTGAGAAAACTTTGACTTTCCCTCGTCATCCGACAGAAAACGATTCTGATAAGATTTTGTTATAATGGAAACCTTATTTTTACATCTAATTTGCGAAACATTCAATATTCACAAAGCTGTTCACCTACCTCAACTATAATCGATGGCCTAGGGTACATCTTCCTGATCTAGATAAGAAAATCATACGTAAATATTTGAACCGATATTCAGCGACGTACCCCTCAAAGCGATGTGCCTTCCGACCATTCCTGGGCAAAGAAAATTTCAGATTTCGTCACTGCCTTTCGATGGCATTTGTGGGAATTTCGCAGTTTTCCGGATCTACAAAGTGCTTGGAGTGGTTTATTTTTTCGTGAATAAAACCCTCGTCACAGTTGTAAGCTCTCCAACAGTCTGATATTATCATTGTTCCCAGCAAAATCCAGTCTTTAATTATTTGCAACAGCGTGTCTTCAGGCATGGAACAAAGAAGGATTTTCTTGAACCTCTTTCGATACCCCTGAAAACCCAGTGGCCTAATGCGTCGACTACGATTATTCTTTCTCTGGATGAATTTACTCGTCAATTTCGACAACTTTACGTTCCCCCCAACTTGTTTGAATTATCATAAGCTCACCATATGCATACCTCTCTTCCAAATGATGCCTAATCACACATATTAAATTCCTGTTTAATTATGCGTTGTCGGGGTGAAGGAAGAATACGACACAGCAATGTAAAAGACCCGATATCTTCCAAGCTCGAGTTTGAATTACCAAACCATGTACCCTCTTTTGTTGATTTGAGGAACCAGAGCTGCTTCCTAACCCGATGTTTTTCGGAATTCGGATCCATACTCTTCTGTCGCATATGAATAATAGTTTGCTTGTATCCAGGTACATTTTGGTACTCTAAACGTTCGGGAAGTAACCCGTGTGCAGCAAAGAATTTCAGGAATTCCTTTGTTAGAGCGCTTTGGTATGTACGTATGCATTTTTGCCCACATCACACTTCGTGGCCATCTTCTATTGTGCAGTGCCTCTGTAAAAATTTTGGATAAAAGGGATAACAATTATGATAATAATTATAATACTTAACCAAGCAGATGACAATTAGCTAGGAGAAATATCAACGACTATTGATCGAAAGTAAATGAAAGATTTAAATTTAATTTATACGGTTATGAGAAATAGTCAAACATACTGCAAGTTATATGACAAAAGTAAATGAAAAAAATCGGGCAGCTTTAGACCATATGTACTATAAGCTAATGCAAATAGTCTTTTACCGCAATTAAAAGAAAGCTAGCCAAGCAATATGATTAAACGAGAAGTAGCGAATAATTTATTCCGCAAGTTAGCTATAGAAATATATATATATATAAGAAGGTAATGCAAGTCTCTGTATAATATAATACAATTGATAGCAACTCAGTAAGGCGACGTTCCACCACGAAATCTGGGATAGAAATGAACTCGAACTTGTAGTGGCTTGCCTTGTACGTAGCACAACTACAGAATTAGCATTCTTGGAATCACACTTAGGAATCTAAGTACCACATTCCATACCCCCCCCCATGTAATCTCCATATATAATCCATACCCTGCAGATGTTAAGATTCTCATATATTAACCATACAATAATGTAGCTTTAGTTTCTAAGAAACCCAGATATTTCTTTTAAATACCTCAATGTTTAGGAAAATACAATTCAATGAATGTTATTTGAAATTAAATGTAATAATAGAGATTTTAAATAAAAAATGCAACGAAAAAATTTATATTCTAGTGTCAAGTGTATTGATTTAGATGAACCGATAAAATTCATAAAAATATATATTTATCATTATTAAAGCTTCAGCTAATTCAAGAACTCACCTCGACATATACATCCAGATCCATCTTTTGTATCTGTACAAACACTGACCCTTTCTTTCTACACAGAATTCTAAGTGGATATGAAAAGTTCGGCAGTGAAATACATAAACAATTGTAACCAGCCACTACCGGTTTTGATAAGACGACTCTTTATATTTCTCGACGAGATATCCCCAGGAAGCATACTCACTATGGACAAACGATAAGAAGGGGGGGGAAGCAAGCGGAAGAGTTAAGGTCCCCTAAGACTAAAGTCTGCTTCAATACAACCAGATGTGTTGTCAAGAAAAAGTGCAAAATTTCAATCCTAAAGGACCTTCTGAGTTATAAGATTTCCTTCAGTGCCAAGATGAAGTATAGTTTGGAACGATACTAAACACAAGGAAACTAGTAATCAAAATAGGGTTATGATATTGTATTTTACCAACTTAAACTTCTGGACTTCTCGTAGTAATATTCCACGTACCACCTAAAGGTCGTTAGGTGGTACGTGGCAATTTTCGGCTATGCATAATTAAAGGAGTCATATTTTTCAACAAACAGTTGCAATTAGAGACAACCGGGATAAAAAAGCACTAACTAATGAATCATACCCCCCCCTCCAACAGAAACTGCTGTATAGACCAAGCAAAACCATATGTTGCCAGTGGAGCATATGGTTTTGCTTGACACCACCTCGTCCTTAACGTGTTAAAACTAAGAAATATATAGTGAATGTGTTTCAGATATTATGGAATTCGGTTGAAGAGAATTAGCATTTCAACTCAACTGTTGAAATGCTAATTTGTCTTTAGTTCGCGCGATCTTTTGTTAATACCGCACTAATCATATGCAGTTCTTCACTGCTCCACGTATCTCAAGTGTTGTAAATTACTGGTAATTTTTACTTGAAATAATGGGAAAGAATATGACGCTATCTGTTTAGATGACTTTGACGGTGCACACAAAGAAACTGTTCTCGATGGCAAAAGTAGTGATAGCCAGTAGGAACTTCTTGGTAAGTCGCACCATTTTTAGTTTTTTTCTGAAAACTTTAGTTTTCGAAAATCCCCGCACATATCTCACAAGATTTTTTAGCTTTGATTTCGGGAAAAAAGTTAGATTTATATTCGAGTAAATACGGTATTTTTTTTTTTTTTTTAGCTTTCAAATTCTTACGTATGGATCATTGGTTAAAGATTGGATTTATAAAATGCACAAAAGAGAGCAATATAGCAAATACAAGCTGTAAGCAACAAGAAAACATTGATATTGCATCTGGATCAAATGAAATTGGTAAGTGTGTCGTCTGATGTCTTTAGAGAACCAACTAGGAAGAGGATAAAAACTTTTCGTAAGTGCGATATGAATTACTTGAAATGTGGATTTTCATGGACGGGAAATGAAGAGGAATCTATTCCAAATTTTGTTCTATTAAAATTAATCATATTTTTTGTTTACGTGAACATAAATTCAAATAAAATAGATATTTAATTTTTAAGTAATATTTTAAATTAATTTCGATTAATTTATTCGTTTTTAATTAATTAATTAAGGGGCACTTGGTAATAATGAAAATTTAAGAAGAGGTACGCGGATATCTGAAGTTTGAGAAACACTGACCTATTATCACTAACGGGCTCTGATTTCACATTTCTGTTAAACATTTTTGCAACACAGATTGCCACTTTTGGATAACTCTAGTTAGTAATAAACTATTGCTTTCAAACCTAATGATATCACTAATTAAATATACAGAAACAAATAAGAGTATCTTGTAAATATTTGTGCACCTAAAAATACAAATATTTCTCAACTATGGCTCATTTTATTTTTCACAAGGTTCTATATTTTAACTTTTAAAAAACATAACACATCGTATAGAGTTATTTCTAATTGTTTTTATATTTCGGCTTGCTATGTTAATATAACTGCAATTTAAATAAATCTGAATCATCTATTTATACAAGGAAATTGCTTATACTCTGTCATTGGAAGAAAACGGTTAGTAATTTTAATACAAAAAAAAAAATAATAACAGTTAAAATTATTTAAATGTTATATTTTTTTGTGCTCCAGTCAGCTGCATCCTGATTGAAGAATCTACAGAACATATAAAATATTTTAGCTATTTAGGCACAATAATTAGTGAAAATGGCTAGTTAAATATGGTAATCAACAGGAGAAGTCAACAGAAAAAAGTTATATAGAATACCTTTAATAAACTAGCAGTATAAAAGTCAGTTTACAAACCAATTATCAGTTATGGAGCTGAGAATTCGGTTAGATAAAGCAGTTGATCAGAACATACGTGGAAAAATAACGGCAGAATCATATTAAAAATGATGATATTAGGAAAGAACTTTACATTATTAGGAAATCATATCAAATTGTTGTTAATAATGCCAATGTGAAGTGAACACTCTAGAACATAGGTTGCCAAACTTTTTCGGGCCACCGCCCACTTTGCAAGACATAAATTTTGTAACGCCCCTCATTATAACAGTTTGAATAAAACCATATTTCAAATATTTGAGACTGAATAAAACCATATTTCAAATACTCAATACTGTACTGTCGACATTTGTTCTTATATTCAGACATAATGAAGTAATAAAATTTGCAAAAGTATTTACAAATTAAAAGCTTTAATTTACACTTTGTATGACTCCACTTATCTATCACACTTTCGACTTGATGATTGTTGGCAAAGCACACAAAAAATAATGAAACTAATTCCTAAACCACTGGTATTTATAGATTTGAAATCTAGCCCGAATCGACTTGCATGCATTGCACTTGTTTGCGATACCATCGTACTCGTGCTTTGAACAAGTCACTGCAAGCACCCATATTCCTGTCAAAACATGCTGAATTGAGTGAATTACCTACGTAATAGTTGACCGACATCCTATTAGTTAAGACTCGTCTACTGCGTGGATAGGC
The DNA here is from genome assembly GCF_054136105.1 of Typopeltis vanoorti. Lineage (NCBI taxonomy): Eukaryota > Metazoa > Arthropoda > Arachnida > Uropygi > Thelyphonidae > Typopeltis > Typopeltis vanoorti. Next base: position 113,704,573 of record NC_143553.1, read on the forward strand.
TAAAGCCTGTATGGCACGATCAATTTTTACAATAGCAAAAAATGAATACATTTTTTAAGTATATAAAAAATAGAAGTTAAAATATCCTGTATGACACGTTCAATTTTTTATTTTGCACGCAAGCGCATTTTGTTCGTCCCACCACGACATTGTCCGAATAATTATAAATAATAATTAATAAATAAAATAATTACACAAGATATAAACAACAAACCTACAAAACATAACCACAGAAAACAGTATAATAAGTTTCGAATAATATTTGCTTTGTTTTTTCTCTCTAGTTAGCAATATAAGTTAGTACTAACAAGGCCAGTGATGGCGAACCTTTTTACCCAGGTGTGTCAAACATCTTTTTTTTTTTTTAAATATTGACGTTGTTCATGTGCCACTTGCATACATGCATTATACATTTTACTACTTAATCATAGATGGTGACTTATACATATCATATTAGGCAATTTATTTAATAGGACATTGATATACAATCCATGAATTCATATTTTACAATTAATTTAATAAACTGAAATTACTGAAATTAGTTTTTTCATCAGAATACCAATATTTTTCAACATCTAAGGTGTGTCAGTGCAGACACGCGTGCCATAGGTTCGCCATCACTGATCTAGGCTAACTAAAATTTACGATTTTATTTCTTTCTTGCCATTAGTATTTTTACTCGTAATATTAAATAATATATAATTGGGTTTATTTTTGTACAAATCAACTAGAAAAGTCGTTTTATATATTTTGAAATGAAATATAACGAATATATTTGCTACTGTAAACATAACCTATTATACACACATATACACATGCTCTATTTTCTCATTGACATAGAAAATTGACATCTAGTTCTATATGACATGGTAAATTTTCAAATGTTTAAATAATTGAAATAGAAAATTGATAAAAAAAAAAAATTGATCGTGTAAGACGGGCATAAGATGAATTAAAATGCAATATTTAAATTTTAAATGATTATCTAATCGCAAAATCACGAAAATAATTAATTTTTAAACATATATATTATTAATTTCTTCTATGAAGAGCCACCGACCCCTAGACCGCCTGAACGCCCCCAAATGCTTCTGATCCCACTATAGTCCCCCCCCCCCGAAGGCTTCAGCTCCCACTGGGGGGGGGGGGCTGCCTACTTTGGGAATCTATGCTCTAATCTAATATGCTCTTGGCATATTAGATTAGAGCATAGATACTGATTATCAGCATATCAATATATGTTGAATATTAAATATTGATAATTGTAATATATTCAGTAGAGTAAGGATGTATTTTTTTTTAATAGTAATGAAACCTTACTAGTTATCAAATGAATTACAGTATGCGAAACAACAGACTATTATAAACATGACAGTTTTACCAACAGTCATGATGTAAATTACAGTAAAGAAAATACTAAAAAAAATTATGCTATGTATACATTATATTGAAGTAAACGTAATGTGGAAGAAAATGTCAGCGATACGTAACAAAAATAAGCATTTCGAAAAGAAATCTTCGGACGTCGTCACCTTTGTCCACTCGACTTATACACCGGCATATACGGTAATTTACCATAATGTATTTTATGTAGAATGTTATCAGCATCAATAACGGCATGCAGTTAGAATTAAATTAAATTAAGGAATAGTGGTGTTGGTGGGAAGTAGAGGAGTATGATTTTTTTTAAATATATTATAATCATTCTTTCGTAATATCAAAACATGATAAAAGAAAGATGAGACCATTCTAAAATATATTCACAAGCACCTGATGAGAAATATTCAATAGAAAATAGAATAATTTCTACACAAAAAATGTTAAAATTAATATAATAAAATAAAATCCTGTTTATTTCTTAGAATTTCAAATTTATTAATATTAATAGAAATTATGCCAAAAATAGGACACTTTTTTTTTAATATACATATGCAACTTTTACTAAGGGATTTTCAATAGAGAAGTGATTTGGCTAGTCGACAGGTTCTTTAATTCTCACATATTGTTAAGATGTTATACGTAATTTTCCTTTATGAAATTAGCCTTTTATTTCGAATTTCATTAATATGTTTATAGAATTATAGTAAGAAATAAGTTGGAACGGTGTAGTGGCTGAAGATGGTTACATTCCTCAACAACGTGATAATGTTCGTGGAACGAATTGTTACTCATTTCCAGTAGTGTTTTGGGGAAAATAATTGAAAGTCTAAATATGAAAAAGTGAAATATATAAAAATGAAAGACAAAATTACTGAGATTACTCAGCAATTTTATGGAAATAAGCGATGCTTAAAACACAAACTATGTGAGTTATCTGGTGAGTCATTTGGAAAATCTTCGCATTTAGAATTACACTGTTAACGAGACAAAAGATTTCTTTTATCTCTGTTAACATATCGAATGCCTTCGTTCGATTAATGAGCTTACTTTCTTGTTACATCTTTTTGCAATTACCTTTTTGCCATCTTCGGAAGAATTAAGTACTGTACTTTCTTCTTCGTTGCTAAGAGGGAACGAACCGGAGGAGGGGGTGAGAGCATGGCCGCCCTTAGGAATTTTGCCGCCCCTTCTCCCTTATTTGTCGTATAGTTTATGCCAACTTTGCCGCCCCAAAAAACTTACCGCCCCGTGCAAATGCACGTATTGCACCGTCAGTAGGGTCGGTCCTGGGTGAGAGGAGAGAGTAGGGCTGAATGATTCGCTTTCTTCTTCCGCGATAGCTAATAAAAGGCAGATTAACAAGTTTGAGATCAGGACAGAAAATATCGGAGAAAGGTCACTAAAGGGAAATTGTTGAAATAAATCTTCCACTTGTAATGAAAGTTGGTCTTGTGCTTGTCTGTATTTATATACAGTTTTCAAAACAGAAAGCAAGAGCTTTTTAATGCATCGACAAGCATGTTAGTTGTCGGTGAATTACGCTGCTTACAAACCGTTATTACATTCCTATTCTTTTTATTTTATTTTATTTTTTATCAATAAGAATATCATAATTTCTATCAGATTTAAATTTGTTATATTTTATTACCACACTAAATAAAATATAATTAAAATTAGATAATATATTAATATTTAAATTAATTAATAAATTGAGAGGTGTTTTATTTTTATCAGATTCTTTAACTTTTATTATTATTTTATTTTTCAATGAATCCACTGCATTTTAAATCGTACCTCTTTAAAACTTTTATTATTATTATTATTCGCGACTGCTTTGGGGTGATAATATACTTGTGTAATCAAGTTTGACGGTGTTTATTTCTGCAGTAATTAAATAGAGAATGAGAGGTTGCAGTGTGTAATAATTTCAATAGTTCTATAGTAAATATTTAATTTATTCGCGTTTATCAATGTTTGCTGGCTCTGGCATGAAATATTGTTACGTCACACACACGGAGGAATTGCGACCCACAGTTTAAGAATCGCTGTTTTAAACAATAATAAATTTAAACAACTGATTACATTTAACTTCAGTTAGTTGCTTTGCGAGAAAGGATTGTATTACTATTTTTTGGATTGCTATAACTTAATGGAACATTTTTTTTTTTAAATTGTTATTATCGACTTCCTTCAAATCCTTTTAACGACACTAAACATTTTCAAAAATATTCTAATTATAGTTTATGAAAGCTACAAAGACTCTTGTAATGGCGTGACCTCTGACCGGGAAGAATTGATTTTGGGGTGTGTGGAGAGGAAAATTTGATATTTTCAAGGTTCACATGCTGTTGGTCTTTCGCGAGTCGAATGATAAAGGAGTCACAAATAGTTGAAGTCCGATTTATTTTATAGCTTTAAAAGTAAAGCTAGAAGCGTAACAGTTGATCAAGTTGCTCATTGTATTGTAAGATTTTTTTAGAGCAATCAAGAAAATCTGCGAATTGGTTTAATAATAGAGCCATTTCAATAATGAAGTAATAGAAAGAGAAAGTCCATATTTATATAATTATTCAAAAATGGATAAGTACAGCCAATTTAAGATGCCATGGACATATGAATAGAATAGAAGATGAAATATAAGCAAAACGTTTGTGTGAATCAAGACTGACAGGCAAAGGAACAAGTTGAATACCTCAAATAGATGGATTGATTTTCTTTCGCTGTAAAATTTTTGGGTGTGCTAATGGTTAGTTAATATCATTTCCCTGCTCTAGAGACTAAACATACAGCTTTTTCAAGTCACTTCAGCCTCCAGTAATCAGGGTGCTGGTCTCATACCTATTGATAAAATCATCTACTACTTACTTGATTGTTATGTCATGTTTCTGATCTGCTTCATTACGTAAAGCAGATCAGAAACTTACTGAAAATATTAAGATTTTACGTCTTGTAACGTGAAGTGACCTCGGTGCCATTTTTCATGAATTTTTATCCTCTACATTATTAATTCCTTTTTTTTTTAATTTTCCCAATATTTTTTCATTCCATGATTTTCATCTTTTTTTTATTTGCACATGTTTCTTTATAGAAACTCTAAAAATGTATTTTTCTAATGCGTTTCAAGTAATTACAAGTACAACTAAGTACGAACATACAACCTCTGTCCAAAAAGAAACCGAACGTTTCGAAAATAGAAGAAACTAGTGGCGCCATCTGTTGTATCTTATTGTTTGCGACAGCGACAACTTCGTTACTGTTGTCAACTGTTTATGTCATTTGTTTCATTAGAAGCCGAGTTATAAGGCCAAGAGTGACAGTGTGTTTTGACGAACGGTCGGTAAATGCATTTCAAACAGATAGCTGCAATTGACCTTCGTGTTAAACTTGGTAAAAGTTTTACCGAAACGCATCAAATGCGTCAAAAAGCATACGGTGATGAATTCTTATCCCGTACCCAAGTTTACGAGTGGTTTAAGCGATTTCAAAAGTGGTCATGAGACGCTTGAGGACGAAGAAAAGCCGGGCCGTCCAAAAACTGGACTGAGCGAAGTTAACATCCAAAACGTGCGTGATCGCATCAAAGAAAACCGGAAATCGTCCGTGAGATTGATTGAAGATGAATTGGGAATTCCAAAATCAACTGTGCACAACATTTTATTCGAGAGTTTGGGCCTTCATAAATTGAATTAGCGATTTGTTCCCCACAAGTTGACCGACGACCAAAAAATATATCGAATTGAACACTGCAAGGATCTCATTAAAACCGCTCGTAGGGACTTAATCTTCCTTGAAATAATCTTTTCTGGTGACGAAACGTGTCGTTTTGAGTAAGAGCCCGAAACAAAGCGCCAGAGTGCTGAGTGGAGAAGAGAGGCATCCGAAAAAAAGTTGGTTGCAGAAGTCAAAAGTAAAGACAATGCTGATTTGTTTCTACGATTCCAAGATCCACAAGGAATTCGTTCTCCATGACCAAACGGTCAATGTTGAGTTTTATCGTGATGTTTTGATGCGATTGATAGCGAGAATTCGTCGCGTACGGCATGAATATAGTCATGCAGGCAGCTGGTCACTTTTGCACTACAGTGCACCGTCTCATCCTTCGAACATTGTTCGAAGGATGAGACGGATTTCGTACCCTGTGACTGCTTTCTCTTCCCCCCTCACCCGACTTCATTTGCCGATGAAAACCATTGAAAACGTTCGAGAGGCAGTAACCACGACCCTCAACAGTATCCCAAAAACTGATATAAAAAAACTAATTTAACGAATTAATTGACCGTGTCAAATGCTGTATCGAAGCTGTGGGAGAGTATATTGATTGAAATAAACGATTTGAATAATTATAATTGGCTTGTGTTTTATTTTATATCAAAAGTTCGGTTTTTTTTTTTAACACAGGGTGTAATAAGAGAAGACTCTTTATCAGCTATTTCACTTCAGTCTCCAGTAATCAGGGTGGTGGCTCATACCTAGTGATAAAATCATCTACCACTTACTTGATTATTATGTCATGTTTCCGATCTGCTTCATGACATAAAGCAGATCAGAAACTAACGGAAAGTATTAAGATTTATTATAACAAAATGTGTTAGTAGAACCAACTGTAAGTTCGGCTAAGTAACATAATATTTTAAATGAAATATGAAAATTTTGACACCTTTAAAATATTAATTAATATTTTGTTTCCATGCATAGTAATATATAACATATAGATATACAGATGAATAGAAATATAAAATATATATTCGGTGTATATATTCTTAATTACGATTTTTTTCTTTTGGTGATGCAATGAAACTGGAAGTGTATTTCAACATTCATGCCCTTTTGGGACTTCCTCAGCAATTTCCATAAAGAGATCTGCGATGGTGGATAACTTTGAAGATGTAATCCTCCTGAGAGGTAGTCGATTCCCCGTCATAATTTCTGATTATTACGTGATTACATGAAAAAAAGCAAAATATGAACTATGAGAATCTAATATATTAGAACAAAATATATCAAAACAACAAATCCCATCACTTATTTATCATTGCATCTCGAAACACATTCCTCAAAGTGAGAAGAATACCATTATTGACTTTCAAGATAATGAAGGTAAATTACATTTCTCTGAATGCATTGCTATAAGAGCAGATCAAAATACTATAAACACAATATGACTGCATCTAATCTCTTCCTCATGATAATTAAATAAAATAACTTTTTATTTTATTATCATGACCAACGGAATACCAACGGAATTTTATTGCTACCTTATTGCCTAAAAACTGCTCTAACTGCCTAAAGTTTACAGTTGGTATTCAAATTCTCCGCTGTCTGCTGGCGATTTCTCCAGAAAATCCTCATAACTCTAACTTGTCATGAATTTCTGCTTTTTTTTTGTTTGTTTCTTTGTTTTCTTTTGTTTAAGGAACACTTCATCACAAATGATGGTGTGTTCCTTATAAACACATCAATAGTTTCATCTTCAAAAAGTCCATTTATGTTCACAATTTTATACTCCAAATAAATTAAATATAATTTCATAACTATTTGGCTATTCATCTGTTTGAATCTATAAAGGTGATTGTCATCCCAGTTAAATAAGCTTTGTTATTAAAATTTTCATTATCCAACTTCGGAGTAACATTAAACCCTTCAGAATTCTATATTATGAACCTTGTAATTATTTGTAGCTTGCTGGAAGAATCTCAAGCAACAACTTTTTTTCTAATTTAACATATTGGATTAACCCATTTTTTCCGTGTCTAATATACCTGTTATAGGTGAACTTTTTACTTATACGTTGTCTTATGTAATGTAAGTGATTTTTTTTTTTTTCCACTTTCAGTAATGGGGATATTTGTCAATGTATAAGTAGCGATTATGCATACTTACAAATGCGACTTGTATATTTTATTTATTTCATTATTTTTTCTTATTATTATTATCATTTTACATCCTTTTTCGCTGCAGTAATTATATTTATCATTGTATATCCACTAAGATTGTTTACTCATTACACCACCAGCGGTGGATGATAATTTATTAGCGTGTTTTCGATATAGAAGAGCAAAACAGGTGTGCCATACTGTCTGCAGAATTAAAAATAACAGCAAGTGTTAATTTTTTGGTATTAAAATGCAAAAATACTTGTAGTGAGTAGGCAATTCAGGAGTGATTAAGAAGACAAAGTTGGGTTGAGAAACCTTCACACAGGATGTCACCAAACCTATAACATAATGCTGCTGTGTGTACGTGATGGGATGACTATAACTAAAGACTGCTTTACGAACTGGTTTATCGTTGAAATCTTTTTTCCAGAAAGGGCCGTCTCTTTTTATCAGAAATTAGCAAATTCTCCGTAGTACGCTTTTTTTAACACGCATCGTGGACAATAGTTGATTCTGTTAGATTTCGAATGTTTACTCTCAGAGAAAGAAAATTTAGTTTCGGAAAAAAACTATTCATTTTATTCAACATTTACTTTGCATTATTGGAATAAGTTGACTCGATCTGTGTCGAAAGGGGTTAATTTTTGACACATCACATAAGAACAAGAATCATATAAGGGATCAACAATATTTCATTAACTGACTATTGTGAATTATTCGTACAAAGAAAGTATTCAAGCATTATTATTGTTTCCTATAAGAAATAGCAACGTTGTTATAATGTTAAAGATACCAAGCAATTTTATAAACTAGGTTTTTTAATCCTTTTTCCTAAGTAAGCGAACAGACAAGTAAGTCAATATGCAGCTGCACGTAGTGCAACACTAGGCAACTCGTGGTAAAAGTGGAGCAAGCTCTGATCACTGCAGAGTATAATTACTGCAGCGAAAAAGGAGGTAAAATAATAATAATAAGAGAAAATAATGCGATAAATAAAATATAAAAGTCGCAGTTTTAAGTATACATAATCGCTACTTATACATTTACAAATATCCACATCACTGAAAGTGGGAAAAAAAAATCATTTGCATAAGGCAGCGTACAAGTAAAAGGTTCACCTACAACAAGAGTATTAGACACGGAGTATTAGACAAGAGTATTAGAAGAAAAAAAAAACGTATTGCTAGAGATTCCTCTAGCAAGCTACAAATAATTACACGGTTCATAATATACAATTATGAAGGGTTTCATGTTACTCCGAAGTTGGATAATGAAAATTTTAATAGCAAAGCTTATTTAACTGGGATGACGCTCACCTTTATAAATCAAACAGATGAATTGCCAAATAGTTAAGAAATTATATTTAATTTATTTGGAGTATAAAATTGTAAACATAAATGGATTTTTTGAAGATAAAAATGATGTGTTGATAAGGATACCGATAAACGCTATTAGATCTGAAATAACATACAATATACAAAATAACATACAATCTGAAATCTATATACAATATAGAACGAATGAACAAAATGAAATTTTGTTCATTCGTTCAAATAGAAAATAGAAACAAAAATTGAAGTAATGATAAAGAAGAGGCTCAAAAATTAGTGATACGAGAAGAAAAGTTTGGCACGGTCAACTAATTCGTTAAATTAGTTTTTTATATCGGTGTTTGGGATACTGTTGAGGGTCGTGGTTACTGCCGCTTGAACGTTTTCAATGGTGTCGTATCGCTTTATTTCCATCGGCAAATGAAGTCGGGGGAAAGAGAAAGAAGTCACAGGGTGATAAATCAGATGAATACGGCGAGTGATACAACACAGAAACTTCGTTTTTGCTCAAACACTGTCTCACAATTTTCGAACGATGAGATGGTGCATTATCGTGTAAAAGTGACCAGCTGCCTGCATGAATATATTCATGCCGTACCCGACGAATTCTCGCTATCAATGCTTCAAAACTTCGAGATAAAACTCCCCATTGACGGTTTGGGCAGGCGGAACGAATTTCTTCTGGATAATGCCCTTGGAATCGTAGAAATAAATCAGAATTGTCTTTACTTTTCTCTTCTCCAAGCGACTGTTTTTCGGATGCTCCTCTTCTGGTGGTCTCCACTCAGCACTTTGTTTAGTGCCCATACTGTAAACATCATGTTTCGTCTGCAGTAACGATCGTTTCAAGGATGTTTGAGTGCTTACGAGCGGGTTTAATGAAGTCCATCCTTGCAGTGTTCAATTCGATACATTTCTTGGAACAAATACACTTTTTGTGAACTTGTTGGGAACAAATCACGAATTCAACTTACGAAGGCCCAAACTCTCGGTCCAAATATTGTGCACAGTTGATTTCGGAATGCACGATTCATCTTCAATCAATCTCACAGACGATTTCGGGTTTTCTGTGAAGAAATCACGCACTTTTTTGGATGTAGAGGTTGAACTGCCCACTCGGTCTTCAAAAGTTACATAGGACTAATTGGCCTACTCCCTATACGGGAATAAAAAGGCGTTAGCCGATTTGAATTTTTTAAAAACCACTCGTAAACTTGAGTACGGGATAAGCATTCATCACCGTATGCTTTTTGAAGTATTTGCTGCATTTCGATAAAAACGTTTACCAAGTTTAACATAAACGTCAATCGCAGCTCTCTGTTTGAAACTCATTTTCCGACTGATCGTCAAAACACACTGTCACTCTTGGCATATAACTCAGCTTCTACACAGGCCACAAGTTTCTTCTATTTTCGAAACGTTCAGTTTCTTTTTGGACAGAAGGTGTATGTTCGTACTCAGTTGCACCTGTAATCACCAGAAACGAATTAGAAAAATAAATTTTCTGAGTTTCTATAAAGAAACGTTCAAATAAATAAAAAAAAAATGAAAATAATGGAATGAAAAAATATTGGCAAAATTTAAAAAAAAATAGGAATTAATAATGTAGAGAAATAAAAATTCATGAAAAATGGCACCGAGATCATTTCACATTACAAGACGTAAAATCATCTACTACTTGATTCTTATGTCATGTTTCTGATCTGCTTTACGTAATGAAACAGATCAGAAACATGACATAACAATTAAGTAAGTAGTAGATGATTTTATCAATAGGTATGTGACCAGCACCCTGATTACTGGAAGCTGAAGTGACTTGAAAAAGCTGTATGTTTAGTCTCTAGAGCAGGGAAATGATATTAACTAACCATTAGCACACCCCAAAAATTTTACAGCAAAAGAAAATCAAACCATCTATTTGAGGTATTCAACTTGTTCCTTTGCCTGTCAGTCTTGATTCACACAAACGTTTTGCTTATATTTCATCTTCTATTCTATTGATGTGTCAATGCCATCTTTAATTGGCTCTACATATCCATTTTTGAATAATTATATAAATATGGGCTTTCTTTCTATTATTTCATTATTGAAATGGCTCAATTATTAAACCGATTCGTACATTTCCTTGATTGCTCTAAAAAAATCTTACAATATCTTCTAACCCTAAAAATCTTCTAGCCTTACTTTTAAAAGCCATAAAATAAATCGGACTTGAACTATTTGTGACTCCTTTATCATCCGACTCGCGAAAGACCAACAGCATGTGACCCTCGAAAATATCAAATTTTCCTCTTCACACACTCCAAACTCAATTCTTCCCGGTCAGAGGTCACGCCATTACAAGAGTGTTTGTAGCTTTCATAAATTATAATGAGAATATTTTGAAAATGTTTAGTGTCGTGAAAAGGATTTCAAGGAAGTCGATAATAACAATTAAAAAAAAAACGTTCCATTAAGTTGTAGCAAGCCAAGACGTAACAAGATTTTACGCCGGAGCCAGCAAACATTGATAAACGCGAATAAATTAAATATTTACTATAGAACTATTGAAATTATTATAATTTCAATATATAACTTCTACGCATGTCCCAAAAAGGAGAATCCATTCCAATAATAGTGTAATCAATCTGTCTTCTGGGATGAGTTTGTTTATTATTAATGGTCGGAAAATTAAGCTTTTCTTTTACGAACATTGTAGTTTTTAAAGTGTAACTATTTTGCTTGTATAGCAATTGGAAAAATGTACGTAGAGTATTAACAAAATTAAAAAAAATATAGCATAAAACAAAAATTTCGCGAAATTTATTTTTAAGAAAGTTTTCTATAAAATAAAAATAATTATACAGAAAAACAGAATTTTTTTTAAAATGAACTTAAATATTCTAAACTTGCAATTGAGAGAACTGAGACACTTCTATGTCCTAAACCGATTAATTATTTATGACTTGTTGTGACTCTTTTAACAAACCCATGCAAAAAAAAAAAGGTTTGAAAAAAATACCATTATCAAATCTTTTTAATCTTCATAGTCATCTGAATCGGTGTCCGAATCGCCATCACTTTCACTGATCTTCAAAGGTTCGCATAATTCTTCGATAATTCTGTCTCTGTCCCAATACATATTTTTCAATGAGGTGACATGAAAGCATATTTTCCCTAGTTCACTTTCAATCGCCTGTTCTAAAAGCTTAAAAAGTTTCGACATGTCAATATCCTCAGTTAAGTTGCGATAGCGAATGAAACTTTTCACTTCTGCCCAAACACACTCAATAGCATTAAAACTACTCAATAGCATTAAAACAAAATCTGATTTCGTGAAGTATTTTCCTTAAAGTTTCTCTTTTCCAAGGAAAATTTATTTTTTCTTTAAGCACATGAATCAATATCGGAACAGTTGGCACTCTTTTCTCGACCACGTAAAATTCGTGAATAGTTCTTCTTATAACGTCTACATCAAAATCATTCAAAGCTACGGTTTCGATGGTTTTCTTTCTCTGGCGTTTTTTTTAGGAGATTTAAATTTTGGCTATCCTTCACTTTTTCATTCCCTACGAATTCTTTTAACAGTCGAACCCGATACGTTCTCAATTGCACTCGCATGTTTTATGACTTGAGAACGGGGAACAAGGAGACTGCCTTTTAACGATTCTTTTTCGCAGAATGTCAGCACATTATTCAATATTCTTTTGGCAAGAGCTACTGAAACATTTAACAACAGAACTTGTTGACTGTACTGGATCCATTATACAAATTAATAACAATAAAATAATGCAAAAAAACCGATAATGAAAACTAAGCTACTACTAGTACAGCGACAGACAAGCAAGCACGTGATTTCGCATGTTGGCAACCATTTCGTACATCATTTCTTTCTCCCCTTCAGCATGAATCGACTATTCTTGGCAAAACGCCAAGCAGAGATCTAAAAACGGTGGGCATTCTATACACTGCAACCTCTCATTCTCTATTTAATTACTGCAGAAATAAACACTGTCAAACTTAATTACACAGTTATATCATGACCGAAAAGCAGTCGCGAATAATAATAAAAAAAAAGTTTTAAGGAGGTACGAGATAAAATGTAGTGGATTCATTGAAAAAATAAATAAATAAGCTAAAGAATCTGATAAAAATAAAGCAGCACTCAGTTTACTAATTTAAATAATAATATGGTATCTAATTTTAATTATATTTAATTTAGTTTGGTAATAAAATATAGCAGTTTTAAATCGGATACTAAAATATTTAAATCGGATACAAATTATTGATACTTATTTATCAAAAAAAAAAAAATAGAATCATAATGTAATTACGGTGTGTAAGCAGCGTAATTCGCCCACACATTAAAAAGCTTTTGCTTTCTGCTTTGAGAACTGTATATAAATACAGACAGCACAAGACCAACTTTCAGTACAAGCGGAAGATTTATTTCAACAATTTCCCTTTAGTGACCTTTGCCCTATATTTTCTATCCAAATCTCAAACATGTTAATCTGGCTGTTATTAGCTATCAGAGAAGAAGAAAGCGAATCATTCAGCCCTACTATCTCCTCTCACCCCCTCCTCCTGTTCGTTCCTTCCTAGCAACCAAGAAGAAGAAATTACAGTTTAGGCTGCCTTGACTTTGAACTCCTGGAAACGTGGGAATTGCGAATGATGGCCAAAGGGTAATTGCAAAAAGCAGTAACACGAACGTCAGCTCATTAAACGAACGAAGGCACACAGAGATAAAAGAAATCTTTTGTCTCGTTAACATTGGTACCCATGACCTTGTAATCCTAAATGCGAAGATTTTCAAAATGACTCACTAGAAAACTCACAAAGTTTGTGTTTTAAGCATCGCTTATTTCCATAAAATTGCTGAGTAATCTCAGTAATTTTATGTCTTTTAGTCTTATACAGTATTTTATTTTTCATATTTATACTTTCAATTTTTTGCCCAAAAGGCTACTGGAAATGAGCAACAATTCGGTCCACGAACATTATCGCATTGTTGAGGAATGTAATCATCTTCAGCCACTACACCTTTCCAAGTTATTTCTTACTATAATTCTATAAACATATCAATGAAATTCGAAATAAAAAGGCTAATTACATAAAGGAAAATTATGTATAACATCTTAACAATATGTGAGAATTAAAGAACCTGTCGACTAGCCAAATCACTTCTTTATTGAAAATCCCTTAGTAAAAGTTGCATATGTATATTAAAAAAGTGTCCTATTTTTAGCATAATTTCGTATTAATAAATTTGAAATTCTAAGAAATAAACAGGATTTTATTTTATTATATCAATTTTAACTTTTTTGTATAGAAATTATTCTATTTTCTATTGAATATTTCTCATCAGGTGCTTTTGAATATATTTTAGAATGGTCTCATCTTTCTTTTATCATGTTTTGATATCACTTGACGAAAGAATTATAATAATATATTAACAAAATCGTACTTCTCTCCTTCCCACAACCACTACTATTCCTTATTTTAATTTAATTCTAACTGCACACCGTTATTGATGCTGATAACATTCTACATAAAATAGATTATGGCGAATTACCATATATGCCGGTGTATAAGTCGAGTGGACAAAGGAGACGACGTCCGAAGATTTCTTTTCGAAATGCTTATTTTTGTTACGTATCGCTGACATTTTCTTCCACATTACTTTTACTTGAATATAATGTATGCATAGCATCATTTTGTAGTATTTTCTTGAAGTAATTTCTTCAAGAAAATATTTCAAGAAAATTACAGTAAAGAAAATGCTTTACTATAATTTGCATCACCGTTGATAAAACTATCATTTTATAATAGTCTGTTTCGCATACTGTAATTGAGTTGATAACTAGTAAGGTTTCATTACGATAAAAAACTACATCCTTTCCCTACTGAATATATTTATAATTACCAATATTTATTATACAACATATATTAATATGCTGATAATCAGTATAGGGACATCGTCAAAAGCATATTAGATTAGAGTAACGCTTAGTGACGAAGTTAGATCATCACTTGACGTTTTCCCATCGCCGAATTTAGGCACAGATCTTATAACAAGAGTATATGACCACCCCTGATTTTAGTTTTTTTTTTCTTTTTTTTAATTTCGAATATCTTCTAATACTCCGGCGGGGAAATATTTCCATCTGTGCGCTTTTCTAAGAGAAAGACAAGCAAAATGCCGCACATCAATAAGGTCAAAACAAATTAGGCTTACTTATTAAAACTTATGATATGCATACTTCTTGATAGAATATGAAAATTAAAGTAAAGTGATTACGATGTCATCTCTATCCCTTAAAATAAATCAATAATAAAGAAATAAATCTATCAGAATTACTAAAGTAGTTTTGGACGGATTTTTATCGGAGAGTATATATTGTTCTTTCAGTAAAAAAAAAAGGCAATGAGAAAATACGCAAAAAATTATATTTAATACTTTTCATTGAATATCCTTAGCAAGAATTTTATATAATGTTAATTGCAGCAAGCGACCCAACTGCACTAACTAGTCATAAGCAACCCCCCCCCACGTCCTAGGATAGGATCTGTGTGTTAATTGCGTGTGTTTGTTTCTGACCGGTTTGTTTCTTTTACGTGATGAAAAACCCGAATTTTTTGGAATAAACCCTCCATTCAATGTGAGGTCTGCTAACCAACTGAGCTACTGAGGCTCTTTCTCTCTCTCTCATACACCCACACACAACTAATCCTTATTATATTCTGTTGAATATTCCTTAGCATTCATTTATATATATCACCCTCCTCATCAAATTCCTCTTATCCACTTTTGAAGGAGATTATGATAGTACTACGTGATACTACGTAATATATTATGAGCAAGCTTCCTGTCGGCGCATTTCCTCCAAGTTTGTTACTTATCAGGACTACAGTATTGTCTCATCTTATATTTCAGTCTTTTAAGGCACCTCAAACTGCATTCATCTATCGAGATCTTGGTCTTGCTTTCTTCCAGAGTGTTCATTTCACATTGGCATTATTAGCAACAATTTACAATCAAATATGATTTCCTAATAATGTAAAGTTCTTTCTTAATATCATCATTTTTAATATGATTCTGCCGTTATTTTTCCACGTATGTTCTGATCAACTGCTTTATCTAACGAATTCTCAGCTCCATAACTGATAATTGGTTTGTAAACTGATTTTTATACTGCTAGTTTAATGTTATTCCATATAACTTTCCTGTTGACCTTTTGTTGATAACCATATTTAAATAGCCATTTTCACTAATTATTGTGCTTAAATAGCTAAAATATTTTATTTGTTCTGTAGATTCTCCAATCAGGATACAGCTGATTTTTGCTATATATATCTATACATATCTATACACACATATATACACACACACACATATACACACACACACACATATACACACACACACACATATACACACACACACATATACACACACACACATATACACACATATATATACATACACATATACATACACATATACATACACATATACATACATATATACACATATATATACATATATATACATATACTACCCAGACTACCCACTACCCAGACCCCACCCATAATGCATTGCAGTATACATCTTCTAGTGAGATGTGCTTTACATTATGGGAAAATACTAAGAATAGTGATCAAAGCTTTAACCACCTTTACAATGAGTTGCCCTGGTGTTGTACCATCTTTAGACTTGAACTTTGTTTCAGGCGCAAACTTAATTGTTTGCATACTTGGGATTAGGAGCTAAAATAACCAAGCATATAAAATTGCTTGGTTATCCTAATATACAATATACCTAAGTTAAAAATTTATTCCCATCAATATCTCCTCCAGAGATTTTTATTAAAACTTAATACACCTTGTTGCAACTTATATAGGTAAAGTTGATAAGGCTTTGTATTACTAAAACCTTGGTATATTTAGGGTCTAGCTACTCACTGAGGAGACCTCAAAAAAGGTCGAAACCGGTCTGGGTAGTGACCCCACCCATAATGCATTGCAGTATACATCTTCTAGTGAGATGTGCTTTACATTATGGGAAAATACTAAGAATAGTGATCAAAGCTTTAACCACCTTTACAATGAGTTGCCCTGGTGTTGTACCATCTTTAGACTTGAACTTTGTTTCAGGCGCAAACTTAATTGTTTGCATACTTGGGATTAGGAGCTAAAATAACCAAGCATATAAAATTGCTTGGTTATCCTAATATACAATATACCTAAGTTAAAAATTTATTCCCATACATCTATGCATGTATGCATGTATGCATGTATGCATGTATGCATACATCTATGTATGTATGTATGTATGCATACATCTATGTATGTATGTATGTATACATACATCTATGTATGTATGTATGTATACATACATCTATGTATGTATGTATGTATACATACATCTATGTATGTATGTATGTATACATACATCTATGTATGTATGTATGTATACATACATCTATGTATGTATGTATGTATACATACATCTATGTATGTATGTATGTATACATACATCTATGTATGTATGTATGTATACATACATCTATGTATGTATGTATGTATACATACATCTATGTATGTATGTATGTATACATACATCTATGTATGTATGTATGTATACATACATCTATGTATGTATGTATACATACATCTATGTATGTATGTATACATACATCTATGTATGTATGTATACATACATCTATGTATGTATGTATACATACATCTATGTATGTATGTATACATACATCTATGTATGTATGTATGTATGTATACATACATCTATGTATGTATGTATGTATGTATGTATACATACATCTATATATACATCTATGTATACATACATCTATGTATACATACATCTATATATACATCTATGTATACATACATCTATATATACATCTATGTATACATACATCTATATATACATCTATGTATACATACATCTATATATACATCTATGTATACATCTATGTATATATAGATATATGTACATATATATATGTACATATATATGTATATATTTATTCTTCACAATTTCTTCTATCCTTTTTCTATTAGTATGTTTTTCTCCATTTTGATCGTATAAAGCAGATGGAATTGACTGTTTAAAATTTAAGTTTTCTCTATTTTTTTTCACGCTGGTTTGTACCTGCCCTGCTTGTCTTAGTATCCTGAATGCTTTGTAGTCTTCTGGAATTCTTTTCCTTAGTAACGTACAGATAATTTTGTATTCTAAAACATTTTCTTCAGTTCTTTTCTCTTTTTCAGTAGTTCTATAGTTTGAGGTGAGAGTCGTTCTCTTTTCTTTTGTTTCACAGGAATTTCTGATTTTTTTCTTGCACTTGTCGATGACTATATTTATTAATAAATTCATTTATGTAACAGTTCTTAATAGTCCATTCAGTCTCTTCTATGTACTTCCTGAACTTGTGGTAGTCTATTTGTGGTTCGATGTTGCCCTGATAAGTTCTTTTTTGTGGTGAATTCTTATACAATAATGGCTCTGAGAAGTCTGTGGTCAGAATCTATGTTGAAGTATGTTTCGCCTATTGTACCAAAATTTTGAACCAGTCTTTTACAGTCTGTTAAAATGTAGTCAATTTCAATGTCTCCATTCGGTGATTGCCACGTCCATCTTCTTCCTTGACGTTTATTGAAAAAGTGTTCACGATAAAGAGTTGCACAGATGCAGCAAATCTCTCTCCTCTAATATTTCTTCCTCCCAGGCCATGTAGTCCTATAAACTTTTCGTTCTTTTCCACATCATATTTAGCATTAAAATCACCACCAACGAATGTGTATGTTGACTTGTAATTTAATGCCTGTTCAAGATTCATGTAAAATTTTTCTATTTCTTGATCATCAGCTACAGATGTTGGAGCATAACAGGATATTAATTTTATTGTCATACTGTTCTCTATTCCAATTACACCTACTCTTTCAGATATGATCTTACAAGAAAGAATCGACTTGGTGAGCTTAGATTTAACAATGAAGCCCACTCTGCCTTGTTTGCCATTGTTTATGGATGCTCCGAAGAGTATCTGTGATCCATCGTACCATCTTGCTGTCAGGTCTTTCAATCTTTTTGTTTCATTCACTAGTAGGATATCCAAGTTGATATTGGTTAGTTCTTTGATTAATAAATCTATTCTGTAGTCTCTTGCCAGTTCGAGGATTAAGGGTACTGATTACCATTTTCATAGATTTAAGAGGCAGCCTGTTTTCATCTGCGAGATTCTTAGTACCCCTGGCCTCACCGCCACTGTATAAAGGTGAGTGTTGGCCCCGCAGGACTCGGGCCATTTCCGTTGTATTGGCATCTTTGCTGTGATCGCATACACACTTCTCCTGACCAGAGTTCTGAAGTTTTCTCCAGAGCTCTGTTAGTGGTTTTGGGTCCAGGTCCGATAATGGTTAGGATTTCCAACACCCCAGAGTGCACCAGGTAGTAGAGTTGACTTTCCACCCCTATTCGAAAAACATGTGGGATAGTGATGTTAAAACACCAAATAAAATTACCAACGTCGAGATTATCGATAGAATTAAAATATCTCATACACATTCGATTCCAACTGTTATATTATTTTGCTCGTGAAAATCAAAACCCACAGGCGCGCCGCACAAAATCCCACCGCAAGCCGCGTTTTTTTTCCATTTTTTGTAGCCTTTAAATTTGAAGTACGTTTAAAAAAAAGTACAAAGTAAAAAAAAAAAGGTCACTGAACTCAAAATTACATTGGGGTGCCAAGGCCACTAGAGCTGGCACTGTGTGAGAGAGAAAGAAAAAAAAATCACTACCTTCTGTTCTTTGCCATAATAAATAATCAAAACTTCAAAGGGGAGGTTGGCGGCATAATTTCATCTCTCTCTCTCAATTCCATCCTCGAAGGAGGAGAGGGTATGGAAGCTACACAGAAAATTCATTCTTGAACTTATAAAATGTGCTCAACTTTTTTTGTTGTAAAAGCACTGCATTCTGAGTTTTGGAAAGAAGTTCTGTATTTATTTTTCTCGGCGGTAGGAGACTCATTTCAAACCACATTAATTTCTCTTTGGTTGAAAAAAAGAGATCGAAATGTAGGGCACACATGAATGAATTTTTGTCTTAGTAATCCAACTAATTAACATCTGCACAGCATAATGAAAGGTATGTTAGTAGTCACCGATTTATTACCTGCTATTAAAATAATACCATTAAGGATATACCAGGAAAACCTAATAAACATCCCTTGGATGTATTTGCTACCGGTTCTAGAAGTGTTATTTTGATGCATTCTGCAATCCTTATCTCCTTCTGGCGTCATCTCATGCTGAGCAAATCAAATCCTCTGTATCTACTTGCCTTAGTGTTTCTTTCCCTTCACCGAACCTTAATAGTCAGACACATGCTAAGCTGCCATGTCTCCTAGGCTGTTTTTTCTGTTGAAATCTATTTGCGCAGCTATTGTGCTCTTATAATTGAAATCTTTAGGAAGGTCTGCTTGCAAGCCTTATGTTGAATTACTAAGATTACTGTTATTTTTTATGTGCAAGGCAATAATAGACTGAGGAGTAGCAGGTTGAAATCATTTACTGATTTACGTCACGATCTCGAACCGTGGCTATTTTATATGATTATAAATAGACAAAAAAGTGGTCAACTTACAAAAAAAATATAAATTAATTTATTGAAAGATGCTTTTAATAATGTAACACAAATGACAGATGAGGATGTGAAGGTATACGATAATTGTTATAAAATTGAAACCCATCCCTGCCCCAATGGAAACATTAAAAATTTCTTTAGTCATTAAATCGTGAAGAAATTCAGACAAATAACTGAATTTGAAACCAAAAAACTCAGTTCGCTAATCGTGTATTAATTTCAGTAGCCAAAGTACAGCAGGCAGTTAAGAATGACAACTACTGATGATGTCAGCAATTTTTTGGGAGAATATTATACAATGGCCTCTGTTTGCCAGAAATAATACTGCGTAATCATTTCTGAAAAGAGTTACAGGTTATTTTGTAAAGTGAAACCTCTGGTAACAGGAAAAATGAAACCGAATCAATATCGCACAACTTCAGTCCATATAAGCATAGATATTGGATCTTTGGCTGAATGGATAAAACGTTAATAATCCAGTCATCCGTATTTTCTTCTATATTCATATTGTAGTTCAAGTTCATATTTTATTCAAAATTCATTCGAATATCGTCGATTTTTCATAATCCTTTTCCTTCATTACTATTCTTCTTAGATTACTTAATATGGCACCACAATATTATTTCACTGATTATAATACATGTTAACTTTCTGTTACAAAATTCTACACAATTAGAACTTTTCACAAAGAAACTTTCAAAGAATTTGTGGCTCACCCCTTATTTTCACATTAACACAAATCTACAGCAGCTGCAGTGGATGAACGATTACCTTGAAGTCCAAAGTCACTCGACTGGTATTTTCTTATAGTACTGTTTACACTTACCATGCCCTACCCTGACCGTTCCTTCAGGAATGAACCTTTTTGTGCAGATGACTCAATGACATGTTTTCACATGCTGTTGGATATACTGTTGGTGTGTTTTTATCATAGTTGGTGTGGGGAAAAGTAAAATTTGTATGTGTGTTATCTGGAGAGTACAAACATTTTTTCTATACCAAACTTTAAAAGTTAAAGTCACGTTTTGGGTTAATTATCTGCTCTGTCTCTGTAAAACAACCAAATTCTAAGAGTTCGGATTTTCGATTATGGGAACGAATTGTTTTCAGATAACTCCAATAATGTCAATAGGTAGCATTAGACAATTTCTAAAATAATCAATACATGGATATCAGTTTTCAACACTTTTTTTTATTCCTGAAATTAATTTCACAGTTGCGATTTTTTAAAAAATTAAACAGAATTGCATTAAGATATAAAGTTGTGGATTTAAATATCAAGTTCTAATCAGAATAACTGAATAAAAAATTCACTGTGGAAAAACAACAACAAAAGACACATCTTTGTTCATTTAAGTTTAAAAATGCACATTTTATTTTGCTGAAATACTATTTACAAGTATGTTCACTGAGAAAAATTCGAAACATGTAATTACCTAAAAATATTTCACAATATTTAGTTTAGACTCTTAACATTTTCCAAAGAGTTCAATGAATAACATTTTTGTTATTCACTGTTTCTTGGTTACATTACATCAAAATAGCTGGTCATGCAAAAGAGTTTTTAAATCAGATGCCATGGTAACCCTACGGAGCCGATTTTTCAGTGAAAACTTTGGTTACTGGAAACCTGCATGGAACTTTTTGTGGTGACGAGTATAGCTGGGGTAAGTACACTTTTTTTTTTTTTTTTTCATAGTACAAATAGTATCCCGGTTTCTATTATGGATCACATTAATGATGTTAGAGTGTTGTTGGAATGGTGAAACTTAAACTGCTCAAGCATATGCCGACTGTTCTTATTCATTTCATTGTTCATTCGATGGTACACACAAAATCCTTAAAATTCGTTGATAATTAGCAGGTATTTCCCAGTGTATTATTACTAATAGACTTGACTAACACCATATATACACATTATATATTTTATTATTATTAATATATAAATAACATTCTGCATATTAATTGGAATTTGTTGACAATAATCGCTAATTTTACTATTTAAAATTTTTTATTTTAATTGCAGAAATTAGAGATGCTGGTTGTGAGATCAATGTGGAGAACAATAGTAACCTTATGCCTCTGATTTTGGCCTGCAAGAAAAAGATATGATCGTTTAGTTTTGTACCTTATTGCAAAAGGGGCTGATGTCAACTACATTGGTAACGATGGGGTTACCCCATTACTTATTGCATGTATCCAGGAATTCTGATGTGGTGTCATCTTTGCTAAACGTGGGAGCAAATGTAAATTCCAAAATAATTTTTTTTTTTTTTTTTTTTTTTTTTTTTTAACTGCCAGTTTCTGTAAGGTAAACGACGAAAAATAAATTTGAGGTATGGAATTTCATGGAGTTCGATGGGGTTAAAAAGATATGTAGAATTTCATAAGATTTTTTCAACAGGATCTATTGAAAAATCATTTTGCATTCTTCAAATAATCATACTATTAACGAAGCTTAATTATATTAAAAATATATCTGTTGTAATACTTTTGATTGTAATATATGAATGGTCTTTCCTTTCATGCGGAACTACAAAAGTTATGACAATGCATATGTTTCCTGTACATGTGTTCACTCTCTATTGTGATTTATGGATGACGAATGGATCTTCCTGAATTACATTCTCGAATTTCACTATTAGTGTATGCGATTGCATACCTATGACTGTATGAGTAACAAAGACATTACTTGCAAGAAATAAGTGATGTGTAGACAAATATTGCATCTTTTCCATGAATAACTTACAGAAGCTCTAAAAATGTGCAATTTCTTTAGCTAAAATATTTTTTTTCAGGTAAATCACCGATTCCTGAATAACTGTACAGTTCTCCACTTTGCCATTGCCCAGACGCTTCGTCATCATTTATAATGCGATTCCTTTTCTTATAACGAAAAAATGCAAGCCATACAATACATACTTGATGCAGGAGCAAATGTAAACGATTCCTTGGGATCGGATCTGATGCGAATGAGTTCAGCTTGCCTGATATTATTGAAAAATTGGTCATTGTTAATTACGACCTGAGTAAATGTAAAAGATGACACACATTACCGCTGTTTCGACTAACGAAGAGCGGAAACAAGAGGGGAGTTATGTTGGCTGCAGGAATTAATTTACAAAAGCAAACTTAGTTAAAAACAAAGTTCTTTCTTGATACTATTGAAGACAGTGATTGAAAGAACTGGTTGCATGATCAGATGTCATCACCCCATTCACTGCTTGAAAGTCTTATTTCCATCAGAAACTCATTAGGAAGAAATCTGAAGGAAGGTGTCAAGAAATTTGAATGCCCAGACATGCTGAAAAATCATTTATTTGAGAGATTCTGGACAACATGTCTCAGGGTGATTAATGATGAAAAACTTTCACACAAGCATCGAGAAATCATTATCAATGACCACTAATGTTACAATAATAGAAAGGAACAAATTAGAATGCAATTTTCATTTTATTTATTTTCTGAATATTAGATTGAAAAAAAAACATTGTAAATAATATTATATTCAAATAAATGTGTAAATTTAAATGAGCAATTGTTTGTCATTGATATACAAATTAAGAACTTTTTTTTTGCCACAATCTAACCAGAGACTTTTTCGAAAATCCACTCAGTGAATTAAGAGTATTATTTGTTCATGCAACCCTCAAATATTTCAAGAAACTGTCACTTGAAAGCAAAAGGAATTGGATGTTAAATTAATAAGCAGAATTTTAGTGGAGAATATTTCACTGAAAAGTGAAAATTTATTTTTATATATGTAGATATCTCCTCTAGACTAGAAAAACAATCTTACTAAAAATGACTGTTAGAATTTGGTTATTTACAAAGGGACATTAGATATTTTAACCCATCAAGTTACTAAACTCTTTAAAAGTTTGTATAAATAAAAAAGGTATCGTAATATGCAAATAAAATCAAATGAATCAAACTTTTTTTGAAATGTCACATGGACTAAAATCACATGAATTACACAAACGCCACTGGCAAATCATATATTATGAACATCAGCACATATGTTAAAGCAGAAGAATAAGAAAAAAAAGTACTCTTTTTCACTTCATTTAATTTCTGTATGTTAGATTCAGTAAATACAATTTGTTAATAATACTAGTCAAATAAAAAAGGTAACAGAAATTAAAGTATATATATAAAAACAGAGCTAATATTCATTTGAAATAATATAATAAGAAACAACTATTTATTTGTTGTGCTGCAAAAGAAATCTCAACGCCAAGTTCAAAACCTGGTTTGTCACATATATCTGTTACTTAAAATTACTAATGCTAAAGGGGAAAAAAAATAAATTTCAGTTATAGAAATAGGCTAAAAGCACAAGGAATCGCAGGTAAAATTAATAGTCAATGTTGGTATTAAGAAATTAAATGTAAGCATTAATTTACTACAGTAATAATTTCCCATGGGAACGAAAAATGAATAAATCTAGGATGTGTCATCACAATCATGTGAATGCTAATCACTTACAGGGTGTTCGGGATAAATTTGACATTTATAATTAATTATATTTTTCCGTAAGTTACATGTATTAACACACACTTCTCTTCATTTAAAAGTTTGGACCCTTCTTCATTCATATACAAGATGTCAGAAAGGATGGATAGCTGGAACCCACCTGAATCATGGAAGAGAATAACTTGTATCATGATGATTCGTGCCCGCCATCAAAATAAGGATATTACGACTGCTGCCCAATGCTCCCTGAATACAGTAAAAACAATCAGGCATGAACTAGAGACTTGCAATGGTGACTACGAGGATGTAGCAAGAAGAAAGATCCCTAGCAGACGATCTGATTGCGTTCGTACAGCAGAATTCCTCGCAAATCTGCAGGAACAGGTGTTGAAGAACCCTGGCATTGGAATTCGGGCTTTGTTCGTGGAGTTGCTAACTGTAGTCAAGCCCTGGATAACAAGGGTAGCCAATGGTAGGCCGTATGTATGGCAGCAGGATTCAGCCCCTTGCCACACCTCTGGGAAAAGTCAAAAATGGTTGTCTGAAAATTTCTACGACTTCACCAGTCCAAATGTTTGGCCTCCAAACTCCCCAGACCTTAACCCCATGGATTATTTTGTATGGGGCGCAGTTGAAAAAGACACCAATCGCACTTCCAGTAATACAAAAGCCCAGTTAATGGATAAAATTAAAACAGTTTTTGCGGCCCTTCCCAGGGAGACTGTAGCATCAGCTTGTTCGAGGTTCCGAAGCAGAATTGAAGCTGTGATCGATGCTAATGGTGGTTATTTTGAGTAAATCTTGTTGATAGTATTGTAATTAACTCTGCCTGTAATGTTTTTTGTCAATTCATTAAATTTAATAGATACAAAGAAGATTTTCTTTTTCCTTACGAAACTGTCAAATTTATCCCGAACACCCTGTAAGTCATAAGTATTTGAGAAACATCCAAACTTGGGAAAATTATACCTTTTGAACAATCCGCAATTTACGGATGTGACTCATGTCATCTTCATGAAAGACCCCTTTGAAGAAACCGGCGATTTTTATTAACCGTTCTCTGGGGGATATTGCTCATGACAATAACATAGCATCTACAGGACTAAGTACTCAACTATTTCAGATTACAGTATTTACAGAAATTTCGTTCCTTGTGGTTTGTGTTGTGAATAGGAAATTCAACTATTTTGGAATTTTTTTTCCTTGGGAATATTCTTATTTAGAATAGCCATTCTGGAAAGCTGTGAGTAATTTTAAATTATCATTAGAATTTCTAGAATACATACAAAAGGTTTTTTAATCCGTTCAACTGTGTTTATTTTAAAATACCATAGAGACACCAGCATATAATTAAATTATTCAGCTGATGTGTTATGTGTGTTTAATAAGTTCGTTTTTGAAATCACTGAATTCACACACTATTTATTGAACTTTAAGATCTTAATTTAGACAAATCAAAATATTTGGATCAACTATGAATAAAATAGGAATTTGAATATCGAAGAAAATACATGTGTACTATGGAGAAAAACGTGTGTTTAAGGGACACCAGCATATAATATTCAGAAAAGCTCGAAATACTGCCGCCATCACTACTTCCTACCCTTTAACAGGAAAGAAATACCCCAAAATGTACTGGAAAATTAGTACACTCATCTATAGACAACCAAACATGACAATGATGGATGTGTGTCACCCTGGGAAAATTCCAAGATACCTTATCTCAAAAACATCACCCACAATTCCATAGCCAAACCAAAGCACCATGTGATATCACAGAGAGACATGTTCCCCAGAAATTTCCAAACACATAGCGTCACGATTCTTATCTCTAAATAACACCCATAATGCAATAAGCAAACCAAAAATATGTGATGTCACTGACAGATGAGGGCGCCAGCGAAATTCCAAAATCAATAAGACATCCATGTCATGATTGTGTATCTTGATAGAAGTGTCTTGCCAATCACGACACGATTCCTCATCAATATCTTCCTTTCCATTCAAAACAATAACATCACTTATCTACATCTCATAACACCCATGTCACAATTCCTTATCTTGATCAGAGTGTCCCACCAATCGCAACACGAATCCTTATCTCTACCATTATCCATAATTCCATACGCAAACCAAAACAAGAACTCTCACATATGCCCACAGGGAAATTCCAAACATTCCAATCCCATGACGTCACACCCACAATGATTACTACTAACGTTCGATTAGCTACAAGGAGCCTGGTGTTGTAACTCCACTGGGACACAAACAATTCTTAATATTACTTTAAAAACTGATTTTCATTAGTCAACAGATCTCCACAGAGAACTTTTTAGCACTGCAACCAACAGCCTGGTTGCATCTACTCACCAGCCAAGAGGCTGCACATTTGAAAATTCTGCCAGGGATATGGATGTTTGCGATTGTCGTGCTAACCAATTACAATATGTACTACTTGTTCTAGTGGAGTATGATCTTTGATGTTTTTGTGTCATAAAAGTAACCAACTAGCTTTGCAACCATTAATTTGTTTCTGTGTTAGTATGTTCTCAGCTTGACAATTTATTAACAAATATCATACTAGAAATTTAACATTCCTCATGTCCTTGTTAAGGACACTAAGAATTCTTAGAATATGGATTCAGGCACTAAGGAGTAGCTAAGTGCTATCTTCCTGGGTTTTTAACATATTTACTGTTTATTCAGTAAGTGTTTTCAATTATTTATTTTAGTAATTAATAGAATTAGGGTAGATGGAGATGTGTTACTGCCATCCCTGTCTGTTCTTATCAGATGTAGATGAGTGATGTACTTTCATGACATCATTTAGTGGGAATCTGTGATGTTATCTGTATCCTGGATGCATGCACACCCTCTGTTTGGTTCGAGTATGGAATTCTGGGAGGTGTTCTGTTGAGACCAGTTGTCACGTCTTTTGGTTAGCATGGGATGTGCCCTGGTACAGCCATCTCTCAGTAACATCAGGTGAGCCTTTGGTGGTTCGAGTGAGGCATTATGGGTAATGATTAGAGATTGGAATTCTGGGAGGATATTAGGTCACTTGTTTGTCTTGATAGTGCAACTATTCTTGAATAGTTGTTTATTGTGACAGCATGAGTTTTCCAGTACAATTGTGTGGTATTTCATTCTTAATTTTGACTGGGAATTTTTAGTTTAGAGATGGTGCCAGCAGCTTGTTTACATTGAAATTCTTTTCAATAGTAGCAGTCAGACATTTTCTAAATTAATGGAAAATCAGTTTTCCATATTTTTTGCATGCATAATTAAGCAAAATGCTTCTGTATGTTTCCAATAATCTTTATATAATCAACACTTGTTCTTTGTCATTTTTAAGATGTTAAACGTTCATTACTTTTTCTATTTAAATGAAAATTTTATTAGAAATTCTAAGCAGGATAACTTAGCAAAAAAACAAATGTCTATAAATTCACTTATGACTTCGAAATTAGACTTGGTCTTACTTAAATATGGATAACACATCAACAAGACCAAAGTTTGTTCATTTAAGTTTAAAAATACACATTTTATTTGACTGAAATATTATTTATAAGCATATTCACAGATAAAAAATTCTAACATGTTAGTACCTAGAAATATTTCACAAGATTTAGCTTGCACTTTACATTTTTCAATAAGTTTAATAATAAAAATGTTTACCACTGGTTTTTGGGGAGGTGTGGGTTACAGTACATCAAAATAGCTAGCCATACACCAGAATCTTAAGATCTGATATCATCTTAAGCACAGAGCTATACATCTACAGTGTTAGTCTGGAACTAACTGATGCCTTGTAATGATTCCAAGTATTTGTTTGTCACCAATTATACACAAGCAGACTACTACGTAGTGTTTGTAAATATCCCAAAATAAACGATCTTTATCGAATTGTATAAACTTTTGAAAGTCTCTAATTTAACCATTGAAGAGTTGACTCCAAGTCATGTAGAAAAGAATATTATGGTTCTTAAAATCCTTCTTGAGACTTTGAAAACTTTTCCTGTGTTGTTGTCGATGATGTTCTCTCCTCATTCCCGTATCGTGTGAAATTCATCATAACCAGTGCATAAATGGGAAGCACTTCTTCCATTTACCTTTAAATGTCTGATCTCTTGTGGCAATTCCACTTAAAATTTCGTTTGCATGTTCGTATTATTAAACATTTTCATACTGGCGTTCCTGAGAAGGGTTAAGTGAAACATCTTCGGTATGAACTCGAGAATTATACGAGGAGTGATAAGTCACTTAAAACACTGAAGCTTTCCTTTGTGCTCTGGCTGTTTAAATACTCATTCGATTAGATGTCTTCAGGAAGTTCCTTGGGTATATCAGCCTTTTGCAGTTGAGGTTCATAGAAAGTTCCCTCCACTATCTCTATCACGAACTTCGTATACTAGGGAGTTTCTTTTAATACTTATGCAATAGTGAACAATTTCGTGTCCAGTTATCATCGCTTAAAAAAAATTGTCGCCTAAGTGAAATTATGGTCTGGAAGATTCCTCGTGGGTTCTGTACAAATATTTCCAAACATTATTTTCGTTGTGAATGTCAACTCATGCGATATGGAGTGAGGTTATAAGTACTAGAAGGGTCGGTAACTGTTGTATAAAACTTTTACTAAAAGTCATCCATTCCATTTGTAGATCTTAGTTTTCAATGTTCTGATAAAGCTTTCTGCAATAGATGCTTTCATTTCACTCCCAGTCGTGTAGAAATTAATATTACGGTTCTTAAATAATGTACGAACTTTCATGTTGTAAAAAACTTTTCCTTAATCTGTGTTTATGTAACATGGCACTTCTTTAAAAATAAGTATTGCATTAACAACAGCATCTATTGATTTTCTTCCGTGTTCGGACCCACCCACACAAATCGGAAAAACAATCAATGCAACAAGAAAGAAACACTCCATTCTCTTTTGCATATCTGCCAAATTGCATTTTAAAGTGTAAAGTGTCGGGACTTTGATTACATTTAAATTTTCTTCTAATGGGTTTCTCACATAAGTATGCTGTGTTGGTAACCAATTTTTCACGTTTCATGTGGCAATTTTGTATGTTTTTGTAAAGTTGTAATACCACCAAAACTACATAATGTATTAGGTAGTTTTGGCAGTAATCTTAACTTTTCCATCACTAACAATAAGATTTTTTTTTCTTTGTACGTGAAAATTAAGAGCCATTTCAAAAACGCCAGCTGATTGTTTTTATAGTAGTACTGCTGCTTGTGAGCATGTATTTTCGTATGGGAAGTGGTATCAAAAACCACCAATGTGACATGTCTCAGTGAAATGTTTAAGAAAAACACGGTAATGGCGATTATAAAAAACTTATTTCTGTATGTTAGTTTCAGAAAAAATGCAATATTGTAAATAATATATCAGTCAAATAAAATTTGTATTTTTAAACCTAAAATGAACAAATTTTTGTGTGACGAGTTCTTCATGTTTAAGTAAGACCATCTTATTTTGAAGTCGGAATTTTTTTTTTGATAACTTATTCTGCGTTGAATTTGTAATAAAGTTAACATAAGACCTTAAAAATGATATAGAAGCACTTGATTATAGACAAATCAAAATATTTAGAAGTTGTGTATATAAAGATTGTTGGAAACGGATCTGTTTAATTATACCACACAGAAAACTTAAAACTGATATTCCAGTAAAATGTCTACTGCTACCTACTGACAAGAAAACAAAAATGAGTGTGTGAGGGGAACACCACTAATACATTTTCTAAAATAATTATTGGATTATCTACTTACTAACAAAAAAGTAAATGTAAAGAAAAACCCTGCTGACTCCATCTCTTGATTAAACTAATAATTCCCATTGTCATTTCGGAATGAAATAACGCCCTTATATTGGAAAACTCTTACTACCTATAAACAAATATCCTCCCAAAATTCCAATCTAATTATTGCCTTTTTCCTCCCAAATAATTTGGTGTTATTTTGTCGTTTGTAATATTTATGTATCCTGGTTTGCTAGAAATATTTTGCATAATTTCACTGTCGTAATTTTTTTCCGATAATTTATTAAACATTTCGCGAATTCTACGAAACTTAATTTATATTGGGTTTCGTATTCTCAATAAAGTAGAATTTAGTAATGTATATTTGAAAACAATGGAAATGTAACATGCTATTATACAGTTGATCAGCTTTCTTTTGGAATCATAGAATATATGCATTTGACAAGCACATATGTTTGATTACCTTGTGTAATAGACTATTCTACAATATAACCATTGAGTCTTCATAATTGCTCTGAAATGGGTGCTGTCACTAATATTCAAGGAAATGATGCATATTCTAAATGACATTTTTATAGTATTTTATTATGTTAATTGAGTAAGAATCCAGTAAATACAAACATTGGAGTTGAATAAACAAACAAAATAATTTTAGTTTTATTTTTAATTAAGACCAACTAAATAGCGAGTTTGCAAATCTTGCTCAGTTAAACTTATACGACTATTCAAACACTGAATGAAGCCTTACGGATAAGATAAATGTTAAACATCGATAGTTTATTCTCAAATCTTGCTTCCATAATCCATAATTTAATTACTCAACTACCTACAACATAATATATTTTGGGTATTTCGTAGATGGACTGCTTTAAAACATTGCAAACTCCAGTCAGTGCAATTGTAAATCAATAATATACTTAAGGTACTTTTATCTCAGGAGAACTGAGAATTAGTTGTATTACAGATAACTTATAAGACTGAAAATCTAAAGACTAATTGATGCAACTATAATATAATAGTAACTGCAAGACGTCCAAATTTCTAAAGATTTCTACAGAACTGTCCCCACATACAACTGCATTTGCCTCCAAGGAAACTCAATCTCTTACGCCTTAGCAAGAACGAAGCAGAACATGTGGTAAGGAAAACGATTCTCAAGACTGGCATGGATTTTGCAGTGGCATTCCTCGAT
The DNA here is from genome assembly GCF_054136105.1 of Typopeltis vanoorti. Classification (NCBI taxonomy): domain Eukaryota; kingdom Metazoa; phylum Arthropoda; class Arachnida; order Uropygi; family Thelyphonidae; genus Typopeltis; species Typopeltis vanoorti. The sequence continues at coordinate 113,736,255 of NC_143553.1, forward strand.
CAGATTTGAAATCAAACAATATTTCAAGAGCCTCGTCTTCGAAGTGTACCAACCAACTCATTCATCATTGTATCCAATTCCATATAATTTATTTCAATTCTGGTGATTTGTTACAACAAGTACAAACAGTCGAACAAAATAATTTTCCAGTATATGCATCGAAAGCATTACCTTCACAGTCCATGCCTTGAAGAGAAATAAGTGCATTTATTCCTTTTCACACATTTTAATTGATGCAACTTTATAATTTAAAAATATAGTACTAACTGCAAGACGTCACCTTCCATCGGAAAATATTTTTTTTTTTATAAAACTGTAGCCGTAAAACACTTTTGCTTCCGAGAAAACGTTGTCACACCTTAGCAACAAACAACGTGTTTAAGGAAAATATTCTCCACACTGATATAGCATCCCAAATTCCATTTCAATTCTAAACAAGAATTGAAGAGCCTCGTCTTCAAAGTTTACCTCAACGATTAAATGGCACCAACGAACACCTTCGCCATGATATCAGATTCCATTTCAGTGATTTGCTACCACTCAAGTACAAAACCGATGTAGAGCCAAAAGAAATTAAATTTTCTGAAGACAACGTTCCAGTCTATGCATTGAAGGAGTTACCTGTACAGTTCATTTCTCGAAGAGAAATGAGAAGTGGTGCTTTTATTCTTTGACGCTTCTCATCACCAACTCCACATCAGTTTCAAATAATGTTGAACAAAGAAAGACTCAAGTCTTGAAGTTCCTCTAATAAGGGAAAGGAAAATACTGCAAAAGAAGGTAAACTATTTTAAATATTTTATATTATTTAAATTTAATTTTTTTTTATAAATATTCAGGCAGAAAGAAACTTTAAATTCTATATTTTGCTATTAAATATGAAAGGATCTTTAATATCCCCATTTCAATATAGTCTTTATGCCAAATCTGCTCTAATTTTAAGTATTTTTATAATACTATAATAGAAATTATATAACTGAAAAATTTTAGAAATTAGTTTCAAATAATTAATATACCAAGAGGGAAAAAAAAATTCATGTACTTACTCTTTGATATGCGGAGTAACAATTTGTGCATTTTGCAGCGCACCAAAGTTGAGTCTGTTCCAAATGTGCTCTCATCACTGGACTTAAATACCAAGCTTATCTACATCGCCAGAAAGCAAAAAAGGGGAAACACCGGTGTGACCAAAGACATTTGTCCGAAGATCTTCACTTGCAAATGCAATCGAACCCATACTAAACAAATCCAATACACTTGTGAGTATGTGGGCGAGGATTCAGTGATATTTCCACTCATCGAAAATATGAACTCAGACGGAGCGAAGCCATACGTATGTCTAGTATGCGGAAAGTAGTTTTTCTCAGAGTGACAATATTCGTAGACACATTCGGAGTAAGCATGGCCATGAGTCAATTAAAGCTTTATTCTCAAGACTGATAGATTTGAGAATTCAGATAACAAGAGCTTTGTCTTCGAAGTTTACCTCAACAATTAAATGGCAGCAACGAACGCCTTCGCCATGGTATCAGATTCCGTTTCAGTGATTTGCTACCACTCTAGTACAAAACCGATGTAGAGCCGAAAGAAATTAAATTTTCTGAAGACAACGTTCCAGTCTATGCATCAAAGGAGTTACCTCTACAGCACATGCCTCAGAAATGAATGCTATTATTTTTTTTTCACGCTTCTCATATCACCAACTCCGCATCAGTTTCGGATAACGTTGATCAAAGACTCATGTCTTGTAGGTCCTGTAATAAGGACAAGGAAATTACTGCAAAAGGGAAACTATTTTAAATAATTTTATATTATTTAAACTAATTTTTATTAATGGTTAATATTTATATTAATATTCAGGCAGAAAGAAACTTTAATTTCTATATTTCGCTATTAAACATGAATGGATCTTTAATATCCTCTATTTCAATATGGTCTTTATGCAAAATCAACTTTTAGTATTTTTATAATAAAAGTTATAACTGCAAAATTTTAGAAAATAGTTTCAAATATAATTAATATACCAAGAGGGAAGAAAATAATTCATTTACTTACTCTTTGATATGCGGAGTAACAATTTGTGTATTTCACAGAACACCAATATAGATGCGTCTGTTCCAAATTTGGAGCTCTCATCATTGGACTTATAAAATACTAAGCTCCTCTACATCACCATGAAAGCAAAAAAGGGGAAACACCGGTGTGACGAAAGACATTTGTCTGAACATCTTCACTTGCAATCGAACCCATACCAAAACAAATCCAATATACTTGCGAAGTATGTGGTAGAGGATTCAGCGCATGTTTAGTATGTGGAAAGTAGATTTTTTCAGAATGACAATATGCACAGACCCGGTAGAAGCAAGCATCGACATGAGACAACTAAAGCTTTGTCAAGACTGATATAGATTTTAGAGCATCTAAAGTCTTATTTTAATTCAAAACCAGATTTCAAAATCCTTGTCTTCGAAGTTTACTTCCACGATTAAGTGGCACCAACGAACTCCTTCGCCATGGTATCAGATTCTGTTTCAGCGATTTGCTACGACTCTCAAGTACAAAACCGATGTAGAGCCAAAAGGAAATAAATTTTCTGAAGAGAACGTTCCAGTATATGCATCATAGGAGTCACCACTACAGCTCATGCCTCGAAGAGAAATGACAAGTGCTTTTCTTTTTGAAGCTTCTCAAATCAGCAACTCCGCATCAGTTTCAGATAACGTTTGAACAAAGAGCCTCAAATCTTGTAAGTCCTCTAATATGGGAAAGGAAAATACTGCAAAAGAAGGTAAATTTTAAATAATTTCATATTTATATTTAAACTGATTTTCATAAATATGAATATTTATATAAATATTCAACCAGAAATAAAATTAAATTTCTACATTTCGCTATTAAATATGAATGGATCTTTAACCTCCATTTCAATAGTCTTATGCGAAATTGGCTCTATTTTCTAGTATTTTTTTATAATACTGGAATAGAAGTTGTAAAACAGCAAATTTTTAGAAAGTAGTTTCAATATAATATACCAAGAGGGAAAAATAAATTCATTTATTTACTCTTTGATATGCGGAGTAATAATTTGTGTATTTTGCAGAACACTAAAGATGCAATTGGGCTTAAAAAATAGCCAAGTTTGTCTACATTGCCTTGAAGGCAAAAAAAAGGGAAACACTGGTGTGACCAAAGACATTTGTCCGAAGATATTCACTTGTCAAATGCAATTAACCCACCAAAGAGACCCAATATACTCGTGACGTATGTGATAGAGGATTCAGTGATATTTCCACTCATAGAAAACATGAACTTATACTGTGCGAAGCCATACGCATGTCTGGTATGGGGAAAGTAGTTTTTTCATAGAGTGACTATGTGCAGTAAGCATCACCATGAGTCAATTAAAACAGCCGAAATCGGTTCTTTAAATATTAAGGAATAGTAATAAACTAAGATGTTACAATTAGAGGTGAAGATCTAGTGATAATTTATTGTGAATTATTTTTTTAATATTGTTAAAAAATTGTCTGAAACATCAACCCGTTATAGGATGGATGAATGAGTAGATCTGATAGACTAATCTTTTACAGTCCAACTACAAACCAGATGCTAATTCTCTTGCTTTGCAAGAGCTAGCTTTTCAATAAAAGCTATGAAGATAGTCCTACCATCGCCAATCCTCACGGGCATAAATGTTTCACAGTCACATGTGATAAAAAGAAACAAAACTATGTATTGAAATTTTCAAGTGTAAATGATCACAATGGATAGCGATGTGAATTTCCTTTGTAAGGTGTTTCAACTAATTTTTTTCCCTTCATTATTTCAGTTTTACAGTACAGTGAAGTAAATAAGTCGTGATTCAAGCTTGCGTGGAAAAATATATTTTCACTTTTATAGTTACATTTTATTAGTCATTGAACTGGCTAGAAACAATGAATAAGTAGTCCCCCAAAAAAATTCATATTGATACGTGGCTTGTAAATAAATGCCAAATACGAGTTTTGCATAATTAGGAAGTTGTGGGGTTCTTTTAGACAATACAAATAGATTTTTACTTAAAATTGTTGTCGATTTCGGTACAAGAAAATGCCAAAAAGTGTGAAAGCTGCAGCTAATTATTTGTTGCATTACAGCACCCGAAAGGTTAAATCAATATAAAAAACTCCACATTGCATTTTGCGTTCTTACCCTTCCCTAGTATATATTTGCATAACACCAAACCTAGCTGACTAATAGAAATTTAAAATATCCTCAAAATGCGAAACTTTAAATTTCGATTTTAGGACTTCATTGCCAATAATCTTAATGAGATTTAATATATAATTAAGATCTGTTGAAATAAAATTGCTTAGAAATATTGAAATACCAACAACACTTATCAGTTAATATGAAAGAATGAAATATTTGGTTAAGTTCATCTATTATCGCTGCTTGTAACAATCTTACCAATAGCATACGACAGCTAAATTCTTCCGCTCTTATTCGTTTTGCTACTGCATAAAGCTACCAACTATTGGCTAATAACATTAAACGCATGCGTGTTCGTTCTTAGGATGTATCAAAGAAGTGCTGCTTTTTTTATTGGCTCTTCACTTTTGTGAACTGATTGAATTGATTGGTTGTTTAATCCCGATAATCGGTGGAATAAAAAAAAAATACTGAGGTCGTGTTATAAAGTGCGCCGCATAATATAACGGATTTTAATTTATCATTGCAAAATATTGATAATTTCATTGAGGACTATTAGATAATTTATAAACAAAAATAGTTTTAAAAAATTCCACGGGAAAAAATAATTGTTTCTTCCCAAAAAATAGATTACATCCAAAAAAATCTGCTAATAAGTTTGTTTTCCAGTAATTTCCACCCATTAAAAAATTACGCTGTTTAACCCGATGATTAATACCTTGAAGATTAATTTCCATTTCCGGTTTTGACAGGAAGTCAAAATTGATCTAATTAATGAAAAGATATTAGATGATCTTGTTCAAGATTTGAATTTATCTAAATAATCAAATTAGTCGGCTTATTAGCTCCACCAACGATAATTTGAAATATTCCTGCAAACATTTCCATACTAAATGACAAGCAGGGAGAAGGATTCCACCCAGGTAATAGCAGGGAAATAAAATGCTAAGCATAAAAGGCTACTGCTGGTTTCTTCAAAGAGGTTTGAAGACTAAACAGTTTCACAAAGAAACTGTTTTGAGGCTACAATGTGTTCAATTTGGGCTTGTTGCTTGACACTTCGAGGTCAAGCAACAAGCTCGACCTTGAAATGAGGGCTAGGCCCAAGGCTTTTTTACAAATTTGCAGAATCTACATGTCAGTATTTTTTAGCTCAGTCACTTAAGCATTTGACCACGTTGTCACAATCCGTCTGAAGTAATCCCCATATAATTGGACGATTAGTCATACGCAATGGTCAACCAATTCTAAGAGGAACTGAACCATTGGTCGATCACCAGCCGAGCCACCCACTGCTTTTTTGTTGTGCAATGTTAATTTTTTTGTCAAAATGGTGGTTGGGCTCCCGATTAGCATAGTTTTGTTGCATGAATTCTTTAGAGATAAATCATTAAAACTGGTTTTGTTCAGATTACGAACAAAAGAGTGTTCGTTATCTTAAAAATGATTTATGATCCTAAAACTGAGCAACATTTGGTCATTGTTATTAATTTTTTTCCAATCTGTAAACATCCAACTCATTCGCAAAAGATGAATCGAACACAACATTGTCCTTGATGTTGCAGATGAAGAAACGGAATATTGCCAAATAGGAACTGCTGTCAAGTTTTAGCACTTGACAAGAAATTCTTTACAAAAAATTTAATATTTGATCAGCGTAAACAAAGCATTTGTGCGAAGTATCTTCACGACTAGGCTACATGTATACAGAAGCATTGATGATATCAATTGTCTTAATATTTCATAATTAATCTTGGCTTTATTTGCTTAATAAAAAAGTATTTATTTTTTTCTAGAATATTTTAAAATGTGCACACCTATTTACATAAGTATGCGACCTCTATATTGAATTTTGAATTAGTGTTAATAGATCACTGTCCTCAATAAAAGGTCCTGTATTACGGAACACGTAGCAGTCGATTAGGTCATTAGCTGATATTAGGTCAGTCTTTAGGGTGGCCAACGACGCGTCCTTTTGCAGTCAAAATAATCTCGGTAAGACCTTAGAAGAGCCGCAACCATTGACGGTACTGGAGTAAGTAGGTGCATAGCGATTTGGAAAGAGGCCATGCCTGCCAGCCGGAACACCTTAGTTACAATTACATCTAAGTATAGATTTGTTTCAAATTATGAACAAGCTTGTAAGAACTGCTTTGATTAATTGCACACCGAATTTTAAGAAGCTTACATTGATAAAGAAAATGGATAAAAGGAAGGCCTCTACTAGTAAATAGAGGAACTAAAATTGTTGTATTTCGACTTTAAAATTATTCTCATCGTTCAAGGTAAACTTTATTTAATGTGTTTCACACTAAACTTTTATTGCAGTAATTATTAACCCTGCGGAGGTCACGGCTGATCTGATAGATACAAATTATTTAATATATTTTTACACACATTCAATGTATAACTTGGAGGTCATGAGTAGATGCGCATGCATATTACGAGGGATATTCTACACTGTTTACGCGGCCAGTTTTGGTTTAACACATTATGTAAATATTTGATAGCAAATTATATCTGAGAGATACCGCGACCCCTAATGTCAGTATAGCATTGGTTTAGGTTATTTTTTAATTTACCGTTGAAAATGGCTGGAAAAATATACCGATTGGATGTTGAAGAGATTCAGCGATTTTGTTACGAGAGTCCGATAAGAATGATAGTCGAATGCGATTTGATAAATTATATCTGAAAGATACCTGAACTCAGATGTCAGTATAGTATTGGCAGTCTTTTTCTTTGTTCAATAATTCGTAGATCTTAACTTAATAAAAAAAACTATGTATTATATTTGCAATTTTTTTTGAAGTTTTATCGAATTTTAGCACCATAGTAATAAATGCATCTCAAATACAAGCGATCTGCGCTGCAATTCTTTCGACGGCAACCTAAGCAGGGTTAACCGTTTCTCTTAACAGTCTTTTGTTGCCGTTGTTCCGTCTATTTTTTCGTGGTAGAGTGTGAAAAGCTACTTGCGGCTCGCCAGTCACATCATGATCACCCCTGGTCTATATGTAACCTAGTCTTCAAGACACGTTTCCTTACCCGAGAATAAAGATTATATAAGAATATAATTGTGGTTAATTATTGGCTGAAGAACTTGCTTTGCATATTTCCAATATGGTCTGATAATTTCCCAAAATGATTTTTAATATTCAAACTAATTATTCCAAAACCCCTAAATGCGATTCCTTGACCAACAAGTTTCGAAAATGCGATCATTGCTTAATAAAAAATTTTCATTGGAATATTTCAATATGGTCTTTAATGTATAAGATCGCCCTGTCCACAGAACGCTTCATGAATAAACTATGCAATAAATGTCATTCTGGAAAAGTAACTAATTAACATTATCGTTAAAAAGATTCACTTTACAATAGGAATGCACTTCTACAATTATATTCTCCTCTTGAAGGAGGAATTACATTTTTACGTTTATGGGGGAAAAATAAGGGAAAGTGGCATTTCAGTCAGGTTGTGAAGTATGAGTAGCAAGTTTCAGAACGGTAAGAAAAATACTTGTTTATTTAAAATAAGAATCTTACCTATATTTCCAGTTTGTTCGATGACAGTGAAAATATGTATTAACATTAAATATTTGCATTGTTTTACAACTGCAATTTTCATTCTAGTATTTTGTAATCCCGTTTACCTGTTGCTGCTAAAACCTCATGCCGAATTAAATCCATTGCAAACATTCGCAGTTTTTCCAAAACAAACTACTTTGTAGGATCCCATTACTTGCTAATTTGTAATATTTCCATTCAAAACTCCCCATTAATTCAGGGATTTTAACTTGGTATTAATTCTGTCGATTTAGATGGAAAAAAGTTTGTTTCAATTAATTTTTCTAAATGCATTTAATTAGGCACATTTCGAAAGAAAAAAATTCAGAAAAATATAAACAAGACTTGGAACAATGAGAAGTTCCAAACGTTTGGTCCGCAGTCCACTAGTGGATCGAATGAGAATTTTATTAGTATAATTTATAAATTTTAAGATGGTCAGGAATGCGATAATATTCAAAATCCTATTAAGTAAATAAATGTACATAGATCGTTTAATTTGAATATAAAATTTTGTCACATATTACACGCCAGTGTACAGCATTATAAGGATCAGACAGCTCCAACTATTTCCTTCTGCACTCCTTGATTTTATTCAATTTTTGTAGACTTCACTTTCGAGATACAATTTTCCAACTTACAATTGTTGAAGCAGACAAATGTCTAAACAGTCGGATAGATGTATTTTTTATTTTTAGTCTTTACTGGTTTCTATTTGAATCCCAGCCATGAAAAGGTGCTAAACTTGTAGAAACCCTCAAGAGACCAAAATATTTAAGCCACAGTGGAATGCGAACCTCAGCTGAGGGATCGGAGTGCGAAGATACTAACCATTTGATTTAGAATCGTTCCTATGTTAAGCTCGTTTTCGTGTAGTTTCATGTTTGCAGAAAAGACGAAGATATTTGTGACCAAATCAGTTTCAATTGGTTGACGCACTGTCCTGATGGCCAATAGCTGTTCTAGTATATCTTCGAGTTTGATTGTATTAAGCTTTAAGGCATTTAAAATTTAGATCTATTCATAACTGGTTTACTGTAAGATCTACAGAACGATTGCTGTAGATCCAAAATTTTTAGCTCTTCCCGAATTCCACAATTCGGGGAAATTCGTTCTAAACAAAATAATTCACTTGAGCATAAAACACGAATAGTTCATGTTGCTATTTAAGATCAGCTTTATTACTAAATCTTGGTAAGACATGTCTGTAGTCAAAGTACAGCAGACACAGGAATATTGACTTGTCAGTTCTTCGATAACTGAGGAATGACTTCGGTGTTTGAGTTTTATCACTCTGCAAGTACTTGCTAGAAAGTTTGTGACGAGCAAGTAAGGAATGTATGCTAGAAAATAACAAGAGGCAGAAACAAGAACTAAGTCGCTAGTGTTGTCACAAATATGGAGTTGCTGAAGTATGAGTTTAATGCAATCAATGTCTGAATGCATTGATTCGTATCCCACTAAAGTATGAGTGATAAAATATGAAGCGAGAGAAAGGTAATGAGAACTTAAGTATCACAAAATATGAGTATGGTAGAATATACGCGTTATAGTGTGTCTTTTGGTCAAATATTAACAAGTATTCAGTGTATTATCTTGTACATATTAGTACATAATACATGTAAGAAGCGAGAATACAAATATTCTGATAATTCGTTCCATCTGGTTCAGAAGATGGAAGCTTGGTTTCTTAGAGGAATTTAATCTTCCACTCATTTGTCGCTCTTTCTTTTACTGAAATGCATTTCTTCGCCATATGAGTGGCGAAACATAACTTGTTTTCAGTATAGTAAAAAAAATCACAAGAAAAAAAGGTAATTAAAATGCGATGTTTAAAACTAATGACTGTAGGAGGTCAAGAACAAGAGAACATTCCTGTAAACAATGTTCTAATATCGCTTTTGCGACCTTGTGTCTAGCGGAATTCAACAGATCCTTGAAAAGTCAATTATAACAGGTCACGTCTGTTATCTCAACCACCGAAAAATTTTAACCATCTTAGTTAAGATATGAATCACTATAAAAACGTAACATTTAAAAAAGGTACTATTTGAATTATATTTAAATGACAGTTGTCAAATCTTATTCAGAATGATACATACCTATTTAGAATCCGTTTTGCGTATTAGAATCCGTTGTGTATTTCATGAAATGATCAGAACTAGGAAAGTTGAAGGTCAAAATTTCTTTGAATTGTAGAGCTTCTGGGGTTGATTTTGAATTAGCTTTTTCCACTAAAAAAATCTGTTACAAGATAGAAAGCCAAACAATAAATGCATGCGGAAGACGCTTAACAAATGCACAAACAGCGGCGTCAGGCAATGCGGATTCTACTCTAGAGGATTTACAATGAAACTTGTCATTGGTCTTTGAACAAGTGCAGTTTTAACTACAAACTGTTTATAAACTAGTTTCATATAAACGCCCTTAATGTAAACTATATTATAGTTCCTGTATTTTATTAGCATGATTAATCACGTCTCGGTAGTTTGTGAACGTGATTTGGCCATGCAAGTACCGATTGGAGTAAATTGTTCTATCCGAAGATATTGTTGGTGGCCATTCATTGCCAAAATAAAATATCAGTGAGTTGGGGCGAAGTAAAAGGTGACTGCTATTTGGCTAATAATAGTGAGGCCGTGGTGCAATATTCTTATGAATACAAAGATCGCTTACAAATGTTAGGTACCATAAGTTAAATATGAACGTATTCTTGAATACTTCATTTTCAACCTTGAACTCTTAAGTTAGTGTATATTTCTTTCGTACATTTATTTGTAAATATCATGATTAAGAGGAATGATGCTCAAAAATCTTGTCCCTATTTTCTAAGTATAATATATATTTGGGGTGTTGCTTTTGTGTCCATTTTAAAATGATTTCCTACTTTACTACACAGCAAGTTGAGCTAATTTCTTTCATACGTAATATTTCCTCCAATCCTCATTTAGAAACGAACGTTATAGATCATTCAAATATTGGACAAATATTTCCATTTTTGCATGAACAAGTAGACAAATTCAACAAAATAGAGGAAACAATTTGCATTTGATTTTCCTCCTCTCGATCGAGCAAGAAGCTTCAAATGCTAGGAAATTAGCAAAATGTGTACGAAAACAGGTAATTTCAAAATAGCTATTCACTTAGAAATAGTTGTGTACAGTCTAATAATTCAAAGGGCATACCTATGATACTTAAATAGTAAAAACAAAATCGTTACAGAACATAAAAACGTAAACTTCTTCGCGAAAACCTGTTTCGAAGTTTGATATCTGATGAGAGCTTATTCTATTAGTCTAATCAGGATATGATTAACTGCATTTCCAGCCGACAGAAATGGCTCTTGTTAGCATTAGGCGATGAGAAAGCGGAACATGGACTTCACAGGAAGTTTGCCGATTTGTAGTGAAATTACAACCATGTTTTTACGAGCATTTCAAATAGTTCCTCGGGTGGAACTACTTGATGCTATCGCCTTCCTTCTAGTTGATTAGAAGGAGATTCCAGTGCTCTGACAATTCTCAAAATATATGTATATAGAGAAGCTTTGCTATATTTATAGCAAAGTCCTCCCCTCATATCAAAAACCATCGGCGAATCTGAATAATTTTTCATCTCGCGCAATTTAGCCCAACTCTACATCAGCTTCAATGAAATATAAATGAAAAACAAATCTGTCAGTCAATCCAATAAAGACAAAATAAAGGGATTTAAAGCGTTTTGCTTGATGTATGATCAATTTGTTCAGTATTAAAATGAACCATTTAAAAATAAGAAAAAACAGTAAAATAGTAAAAACTAGACTATTTCTTGTTGAAAGATCCACAGTTCTGATACGACATTCATAATTGATTTAAGGGGGAATGAAGAACTACAAGTTGTTGCTTCCCATTGCGAGTCTTGTTTGCTTGCTTCAAGTAATTTTAAAGTGGGAGGATGAAGTAACGGATTCCTGATACTGGGCATTTCAGATTTTGCTGATATACGATTTCAGTATATTCATGGTTATACGAAATGAATCATCCCACCTCAGTTTTCGAAAACCGACTTGAAAATGTACAGCTGAAACAGGAACGATGTATAAACTTAATTTACACCCGAGAAGGGCATATATCTGAAGTTCAACTAAAAACGGATTTTTTTTACTTTTATTCATGTTTTATTCTTAATAAAGAAGTTGGTAGTTTTATCGCATCTAAACAGGACGCGTGTGTAAAGTTTATGAATTCGCCAAATATGGATCGCTATTATCCGCACACGAGTGACAAGCTTTCATTTGGATGCAATACTTCGAATTCACTCCCAGTAACCTCACAACAATTGTGAGGATATATTGTTTCGTATTTTGAAGTTTAAACAAAATAGAAGAAAAAATTGAATCGTATGCATTAAGAATTTTACAGCATCAGTTTTCTGAGATGCCAAAGCCTGTTGCGACATTCATCCTTCCATCAGAAGGAATTCCCACAGATCAGATCGGATATCCAGTGGTAGAAATCGGACATTTCATATATTCATGGTACAAATTCTTAAACTTTGAAGAACACAGGATTTAATATGCTAATTTATATTAGTTTTGATTAGCAAATTAAAGTTTTCCAATTAAAATCACATTGGGCAAGAAATAACATGCAGCCTAGAGCAGATCTGCCGGATTTCCATTCGTTGCACGACACAAAATGGAGTCCATCCATTATGTTCAATAAAGTTTCTTTTTGATGAAACGCAAAAATGGCGAACATTTGAAAAACCCTGTATTTTCATTAAGTGTCCCTATTCAAAATGATCTGCAGAAAACCAACAAGAAATCCCTCAAACTTGGGGAGTATCCTAACCAGATCAGGGGGGGGGGTAGGATCATCAGAAGAAATTTGACAAAAAATGTTCAAAACATCACCTTTACGTTCACATTTGTGGGTTATCGGGACATGTGCAGTTCGCATTCCTGCAACTACAAAGAGGATGCCAGAATACAAAATTGTCATGCACGATGGAGTACCTCTCCATATGTGACGAAATTCAGTGCATGAACAGGCTGGAGTAATCATTCGCCCATTTTCTTTAACCCTGCATTTAAGATTTAATTTTTTTTCTGATGCAAATGATTGCAGAAGTAGTTCTTCACATTACAGGATTTTCTCCCTCTTACTGGTGACAATGGTGGCCTTCAGCGCCCCAGCGTTATTTCATGCCATTAAGCTTCACAATATTAGCTAGTAATTTAAGATTACAGAATAAGTACTAACTTATTTCCAAGATTTGAAATACCGATAATTTCCAGTTTGCTCCTAAGGGTTAAGAACTTCAATTCTTACAATTTGTAAGAATTCCAGGAAATGGAAATTAGGGTGTGAGGGTAACAAAGACAGAGGTAAAGATATTTTCCTTAAGGTGGCAGCTTGGGAAATATAGAAACCTTATCAGAAATTACGAGAAACTAAAAGATTCATATGTCATTGAATAACTCACGCAAAGTTCTTTGGAACTATCTCCCCAATCTGCCTTCCCAAAGATTACAACGTTCAGCTGTTCCAGCAGAAATGTGAATAGATTCCTCTTTCCCCACACTGGCACTAATGTGCCAAAGGTCTTGTCACCTTTTCTGTGTGGACGAGAAAAAAAGAAAAGCAGTGTTTAAAACGGTGAAGAAATTTTCATAGGGGTGCGGGAAGCAAGCAAAATACTCATCCAAATTCTCTTAAATTGAGAATGCAAGGGACAAACTTTCACACGACTTGCGAGGAGGGGGCTGAAAAGTTCTGATAAACACCTCAATTGGTGTTCATAATAACGTGTCACCTGCTTATAATATCCAAACTTGGATGCAACCTGCATCAAGAAAAGTTGTCGCGTCCAGAAATATAGTATAACTCTTGTTTATACAAAACAGACCCGTTCTGAAGGCTTTATTAAATTGCCATCAGCAAATTAAAGTATAGAAGCTTCTGGTTAAATCAACTTACTGAAGACAGTTGTTTGTAGGCTATTATTCAAAAAAGAATCATTAATCTGCATTTCGAATATCTTTAATTACAGCTGCTCTAAATTGCCTGCAGGTTTCCAAGCGAAGTCTAACGAGTACAAAAGTTACCCTTGTTTCCTTAAGGCCTTAAACGTAAGGAAATATTTATGGCCTAATACATTCCTTAGGTAAGAAAGCCCATTACATATACAGAATTTTGAAAGAATTACCCCTGACGTGGTTTCTGCAGTGCTTCATGACAGTTCCCGAAATGTCGAATACGACCAAAAATCCTAATCTGTTCATTGCGATGTCTTAAGCATGACGCTTCAAAATTATGGTATTCGTGTTTTCAATACATCATACAGGAGCGGTTGGAGTTTAATATAAACGATCCATATTAAATAATGGTATAATTGTCAGGCATGCACACTTCACTAGTATGTTTTTAAATGATTTATTTGCATTTTATTGTACTTCGCCTGCTGCATGAAGAACCATAGGGTCAAGGAAAATAGTTTTTGAAGTGAAAATATCTTCAAAAAAAATAGATTTTTGTGATACTTTCCAACTTTAACTCCATGGTACTATTCAGCGTGCTGAGAACAGAAAATGTCTCCCCAAAAAGGTGCATGTGAAAAAAGCAAAAGATACATTTCTGACATGTCGCAAACAGAAGGGCTGTGAAGACAGCACACTTAAGTTGGGTGATGTTACATAATCCAGACTCATGTTATCCAGTTTATGGATTTTACCGATATAAATGGACATGCATAGAAAGCATAGCAATTCCTAGAAAAATTGCTATTACTAAAACTGCTGACTAACAAGTGACTTCTCATCCAAAAAATTCAGAATGGTATTGATCTATATACACGGGCTAAAGCTAAGGAAAATTTCTGGAGAACCAATTCTAGAACGTTGAGTGAGCAAAGGCAACGTCATTACAAGTATTCTAGAGGAGCAGAAAACTTACTAACCAATATTACGTAACACTGTCAGTTTATTTCCTTCTGACACTGATCACTTAAGTACACTCGGTTGAGTAAATAAACTAAGATTAGTTTAGAGCAGGGAAGCACCTGCTCTAACTTTAAGAGCAATTTTAGTTGGAAGAACTTCTCACAATCATAACAGAATCAATGCAAAATGTGTGGCACGTCTAGAGCACTTTTAACGTAAGATGAAGCGTTGAAAACTTTGGAAAACGATTAGAATTAGTACGTTCTGGGCTTCTAGTAGTAGAGTACTAAAGAATTTGCAAGAAAGAGGAGACTGCATACCGAATCCAACAATAACGTTTATGAAGAAAATGCTGCAGAAAATGTCATTTTCTGATGGAAAAACCTTTTGCGTCATTCATGGCCATCCTAACAGGACGATAATATCTCAACTCATTGTAGAACTGAGATAACGCAGTCTACCTAATATGTGATAAATCGAAAACGCGGAACATATTGCCAGCATGTGCTGTTGATGCAAGAGGAAGAATATGATAGCGTGCATTAGAATGACGTTTCGGACACACTTTTCGCAAATTAAGTATAACAGCACCGACGACCACTGAGCTTGCATGGAGCGATGAATAGTAGTTATTTAACACGAAAACTAAATACTTAAATCCATGTTTGTCATAAGACAACAATGGTTATATTTTTCTTTTCACCCCAAGTCAGGAAGGGCTTCAAGTACACCCTTTCTTGTTGACCCATTCATCTTCATATCAAGGACTATCAGCAGAATTACAGTATCACGAGGCGCAAGTCGCAGAGGAAGATTGCAGGAACATGATCGGGACTACTTCAATAGATTCCCCCTCAAGGCACCGATTCTCAGTCTCATTAAGCACCCTTGAGAATTTGAAAGCGATGCTCGCGACAGATCTAACACTAGGAAATATCAAAAGCAAGAATTAAAATTCTTGAATGGCTACCGAAGGATACTTGCAGAGTTATGATCTAACTCCAATATCCCGTCCCACTGTTGGGAGTGTTAATGGCGATTCGACATACCATTAGGTGACATCGACAATAAACTGAGCTATCTGTGTACTAAAGTAGGTCAATATCACAAATAGGTTTTATGGCGGCAGTTTCAAATACTGATATTAGCAGGCCTATCTTAACATGTGCGTGGTTTGCGATAAACCAAATGAAATTTCCTCTGTTCATAGACAGAAAGGTCACGATAAGGAAGTGTGACAAGGGATGGAAATGCAACATACAGGAAAAATAGCCTGATAGAATATGAAGGAAGATCTCCAGATGAAGCGAATATTCTCGAAATGCGAGCCATTTCAGAAATTTTTACATAATATCCAGACCAGTGTCCTATAAAATTTATTCAGGATGAAAGTGAATAGAAAATTCTCAATCCACGAATCGCTACTATGAGAATTAAGCATGGCGTTCTTTTGATTACACGTCTTTCCTAGGACGAGTGTTTATGCGTTACTTGTATTAACAAGTAATATTTCAAACCAATGTCTCACAATTTTAGGAACTTGTCAGATTCATCGCATGTCTGTTTAAGAGTCAAGAATCCATCAATAAAATATTTATCATTTGCACGGGGAGGTAGTTAAGATAAAATGGCAAAAGTAGTTTTAACTGTTCGCCAGCCTATTATCCTGCGAAAAACTCAACTAATGAGAGAAGACAAAACCTGCAATGCTAGATTCATGACTTTTAGAATCTAAGTCCTTCTAGAACCATTTCCAACCATTTTCAGGCAAAGATTACTTTCTTCGATTTTCCATTAAGTTAGTCTGATGTCAAAATGGCTTTTCCATTTCTCTCAAAACAGTTGTTCTAACAAATAATTTCTCATTCAATAATTTACAAGTTAATAACTAGTCTACCCAAGAAATCAAGTGAATGAAAATACAAAATTCAAGATAAGCCAAAGAATTCAAAAATGCGAAGTCAATTTAAAAAATGTTATTACATATTGTCGTACCAATAGAGGGAAGTTGAGATATTCGATATTATCCGATAGTCAAAATAGTTTGGAATTACGGCAGAAGAAACCAAAAACTGTGTCCAGTGTATCTTAATTGCGCGCGATATGGCTGCTTCTATCGTCTTGCAGGATGAAAAACCCTGCTATCCCCCGTATAAGACTGGCGACATCTTTAGCTGAAAAGGAAAAAAATTCTAGTCCAAGACGGAATTCGAAATAGTCTGTCGAAAGGGTATTAAACCCTTAGTCCAAGTTGCTCTTGAAACAAAAGAAATCTAAATTCCCAATTAAGATCCAATTCCTGAATATTTTAGTTGGTAAGCCATAGATATCAAAAGCTAAATTACCAAATAAAAAAAATCTAATCATCGGGGTAGTCTTTCACTGAGATCTGAATACTAAATGTTATTCTCAATAGTGTCATTGATTCACGTGCAACGAATTCTGAGACTCATTGCGTATTTTCCAATACAGGAAAAGGATGCAGAAGGTTGACTTCTTGCAAACTACTGCAAAACAGTGGATGTTCAGGAGGATTTTGGCGTGTATTCACAAATCAAATTCGGCATGGAGGATCTTTACTGTCTAGAGAAGAATTAATATTATGAACTGAATTCAAAATTCAGTGGCTAATTCGCCGGTATCCATATTTAAAACCACCTCGAAGTGCCATTTTCAAAAATATTGAATTATCCTGTCACAAAAAGTGCAAGAAATAAGATGACAAATATTACCTTTTAGGGTTTGTTTATCTTCAATGGAAGATAAGTTTTTTTATGGCATAAGACTTGAAAACATTTACATCTCTTCCAGCAAGAATGACGCACTCAACTTAACAGTATATTGCCGTAAATCTACTAGTTTCTAGGAGCTAATTTCTCTTTACATAATGAGGGCCAGGATCGTTCAGCATTCTCCATCAAGAATGAGGCTTACAGAACCCCTGTACAGTGCAAGGAAAATTTGACTCAAGTTGTACAGAACCCCTTATAAATTAATTTCGGATTATTCGCTCAGCATAACTGAGCTCTAGACATCTAGCTAATAGGATACTAAGCATTGGGATATATTCCTTGCTCTGCTGAAAGGAGTATATCCCGATATACTTAAGTCCCCAAAATCACAAGGCTGAAGCCTTTTTCTTGAAAGTTGATGCTGATCCAACATATCAAAGACGAGTTATTTTTACAAATTAACCCTAGAAAGATCCAGCTGGTTATGAACCTTTGCTTTAGTAGCAGGGCCCTCTTGACCCTACGTAAGGCAACGCAAGTTTTGATTGTGACAAAACCAATAAAATTATCTACCAAAAAAGTTCACTTTTACATTTTTTCTTAAATTTAGGAGGCATATACTTTAATGTCTTATTAGGAATATTATTCCAACAGGTTACATACCAGCAGCACACTATACCAGTGATTAACTGATAACTCAGTATCCACTGGTTTGCAATAGGAAAAAAGGCCGTACTACTCATTCATATAGTTCACGCCTATGGAATTTTAGAAGGGTCATTGATAACATCAATGCTTTATATTTATATAATCTAATATTTAAAATTAGACCATTCATCTGTGCCCATACAGTTGTATTCATTTTATGAAAAAAGTTCACGTTTACCGGCATACCTTCGTGTGTGCGCGCGAGATTCACGTAAGAGGTTATATATATATATATATATATATATATACAGGGTGTTCGGGATAAATTTGACATATTTATAATTAATTATATTTTTCCGTAAGTTACATGTATTAACACACACTTCTCTTCATTTAAAAGTTTGGACCCTTCTTCATTCATATACAAGATGTCAGAAAGGATGGATAGCTGGAACCCACCTGAATCATGGAAGAGAATAACTTGTATCATGATGATTCGTGCCCGCCATCAAAATAAATATATTACGACTGCTGCCCAATGCTCCCTGAATACAGTAAAAACAATCAGGCATGAACTAGAGACTTGCAATGGTGACTACGAGGATGTAGCAAGAAGAAAGATCCCTAGCAGACGATCTGATTGCGTTCGTACAGCAGAATTCCTCGCAAATCTGCAGGAACAGGTGTTGAAGAACCCTGGCATTGGAATTCGGGCTTTGTTCGTGGAGTTGCTAACTGTAGTCAAGCCCTGGATAACAAGGGTAGGCCGTATGTATGGCAGCAGGATTCGGCCCCTTGCCACACCTCTGGGAAAAGTCAAAAATGGTTGTCTGAAAATTTCTACGACTTCACCAGTCCAAATGTTTGGCCTCCAAACTCCCCAGACCTTAACCCCATGGATTATTTTGTATGGGGCGCAGTTGAAAAAGACACCAATCGCACTTCCAGTAATACAAAAGCCCAGTTAATGGATAAAATTAAAACAGTTTTTGCGTCCCTTCCCAGGGAGACTGTAGCATCAGCTTGTTCGAGGTTCCGAAGCAGAATTGAAGCTGTGATCGATGCTAATGGTGGTTATTTTGAGTAAATCTTGTGGATAGTATTGTAATTAACTCTGCCTGTAATGTTTTTTTGTCAATTCATTAAATTTAATAGATACAAAGAAGATTTTCTTTTTCCTTACGAAACTGTCAAATTTATCCCGAACACCCTGTATATATATATACATACACATACATATACATACACACATATACATACACACACACACACACATAACGTATCATTCAATTCTTTTTGAAGAAGTTTTATTAAAAACATGCCAGAGGCTTTATTTTTAAGGTTGCCGTTTGGTTAAGTTTTAACTATCTACTTTCTTAACGGATAAAACCACTAATTCTGCTAAGAATGCTACATTCATTGATGTCCAATTGTTAATTCTTAAATTCTTCGTATTCAATCTAATAAGATATCGATTGAATACGAAGAATATTTGAATGCCTCAACTTGAAAGTGTGGGCAGAAAATGACTGAGTATAACATTCAACTATTCGATTTGATGCAACAGAAGAGAATGCATCTGTGCTGATTTGCTTAAAAAAGCAAGTTATATTACGAAACTGCTCAGTTTAATAAGTTCAGTGGAAACTAAATTATTTCCGGTTTCAAAAGTCCATTAGTGCACATCAACATCCAGAGTAGTAAGAAGTGGTACTTTAATATCTTACTTACCTACATCCTGGACCTAGGCACGGACATTGTAGCTACCCGTTGAGAAAGAATCTGGCGTCGAGGATAGCATTCTGTAACTTTCCAGCCAACTTCAACATCTAGCGGTTCCATTACACCCAGAATAGTTATGGACTTCTGCCCAAGTGTAGACAACGTGGAGCAATCCGTGTTCCAGTGGCCTGTCTGCCAAAAACATACGGAGGAGACTGATTAAAGTTCACCGCATCCCTCTCCTAACGCAATAAATCAAGTCATCTGCAGTTTCCACTGCCAACAAGCAAAGGTTACTTCATCTCAACCATAAAGATGAATATACATCTTGAAGGTGAAGAAAAATATGCAACCAATATCAGTCCTCCCAGCTGGACAGATTCCTCAGATCATCCTTTACTTATACGGTTCCGTAGAATGATTCCTGCAAGTTGAGAAAGGGTGTCAAATTCACGTCAAATTCCTTCCCCTACTGTTATTATAACCATCAGGATGGCAGCTTTAAAATAGTTCACTGGTTTACTTGTAGTTTTCTTCACGGGCATCCACGGCGGTCCCTCGAATGCGAACCCAAGCAGCGAAGGACAGCTCTAGGCGATCGACCAAGAATGGGTCGATGATCTGGATCTGAGAATCGGTTGCCTCTGTGGTCGTCTGGCAGAGGCGTTTGGTTGGGCGTGAAATTAAACATTGTAAGTCTAGAGCAGCGGTCGGAAACCTGCGGCTCCGGAG
Source organism: Typopeltis vanoorti (assembly GCF_054136105.1). NCBI lineage: Eukaryota > Metazoa > Arthropoda > Arachnida > Uropygi > Thelyphonidae > Typopeltis > Typopeltis vanoorti. Next base: position 113,756,774 of record NC_143553.1, read on the forward strand.
CCGCATACGGCTCTTTGAATGAATTGTGGCTTAGTAATTAATCGATTCTTGAATGCAAAATGAATGTTATTTATTAAATTAAACTTTCTAAATATAGAATTTGCAATAAGTAGGGACATTTTACAATTTAAGATAGTAAATGCGAGGCTGAAAATTTCAACACTTTCATGTTTTAACTCTTTGAAATCATACGCGATAATCCTTTACATTTGTCTTGGATTTGTCAAATCCTTTACATTTGTCATAAACCCACTGATTTGTCAAATATTTGTTTTAATTATTCATGTCAATTAAGATTAATTAATTTGTTTTAGTCGTTTTAATAAATTAAAACGACTATGTCTCTAGGCTAGCACATGCCTATCTGAACGCGCTTATTGTCTTCGCATATAGTGCAGGTATGGTCTGTAAATCTGCTCACTTTAAAATAATAAAGGTTTTGTAGTGGACGTTGCAGTGCTTTCATTTCGTGGCGATTGTGTTAGATAACATGAATATTGTAACATTAAATGTTATCAAAATAAAGTTTTTAATAGTATTTAAAATGTCAATTAAGAGAAAGATAGAACATGAAAATTGGGGGTTTAAAAGTGAATGGACCGAAACCTACTCTTTTGTAGCAAATACAGTAGGATTTGCTATGTGTTTAATATGCCATGAAAAGCTTTCAAACAATAAAAAAAATCAAATACTAAGACATTTTTAAATAAACACGATACATTTGACAAAGCATATCCCACAGGGAGATGAACGAAAAAAACAGGAGAGCTGCAACGCAAATTAAACCTAACTAAATATTCATTTTTCAAATGGATAAAAGCAAGAAATACAACTATTGCTAGTTTTGTGGTCGCTCAAGTAGTTCTTAAACAAAGAAAATCTTTTACGGACGGCGAATATGTGAAAGGATGTTTTATTAAAATGTCGGAATTTCTTTTCGGTAATTTTAAAAAGAAAAGCGGAAATAATTATAAAAATAAAAGACATGCCATTATCTGCTAAGATTGTAAGGGACAGAACTATACGAATGGCAGAAGATTATCCATTACCTGTGATGAGTCATTGGATGAACATTGCACAGATTGTATTTGTAGATAAACTCAAGGACCTCAGGAAGCATTACTAGATATACTGCCACTTACAGGACAAACTCGTGGAGAAGATATTGAAACTGCTGTTACCACTTAAGTGAAAAGTAAGGGTATTAATATCAACATCTATTGCGAACGATCGGGGCGCAGAACATGAAAGGTAAAAAAGGTTATTTATTAAAATTTTGCATGGTGTTTATTTCACTGCATAATCAAAAGATACTTTGTGCACAAATTTTTCCAAAAGAAATAACAGTAGTGATGGATTTGGTTGTAGAAATTGTTAACAAAATAATGGCAAGACCGCTACTTCATCGGCAATTTTGTGAACTTCTTAAAGAAATCAATTACGGATATTCCGATCTTTTGCATAACAGAAGATGACTTTCCAGAGGTGCGATTTGCCACCTGCCTTGCAGAAGTTGTTTCTAAGACAAAAAGACCTTGAATACCCACAGTTAGAAAATACTTTATGGGGATAATAACTTCCCATTTAAACGCACTAAATAAGAAACTACAGGGAAATGGAAAATACAGCAGCTTTGCTTTTAGAAGTGATTTGATAAGAAAGTATCATCTTAGTAATACTTTACTAAGAAAGTATTAATTTATTTCTTATATTTTAATTTTTAACCTGCACAAATAAATCCACATGTAAAAATCAGCATTCATAAAATTTGAACAAATATTTGTTTGTGACAGACTTAGAAAGGCACATTATTACATTTTCCTTGAAGAAATAAGAACAAGCTGACAATTGCATAAATTTATTTTTTCAAAGACATTGTGGTAAATATGCGATCTGAATTTAATGGAAGATTTGAAGAGTTTAGAAAGAACAAGGCAAGAATGTAATTTTTATTGCGACCACTTGAAATTAATCCTGCCGAATTAAATTTCACCTTTTGCTGGAATTGATGAGGCTGCATTTCAACTTGAGTTAGAGGATCTGAAAACCAAGGATTTGTGGAATTCAAAACTTTGAAATCTCGAAGCTGACCTGGAGGAGTTGGAAAGAGAAAAATTTACCCTTGCAATACAACACAGATGGTCTGCAATAGAAAATCTTAAAAAGCAAGATCAGATTGTATTTGACACGTGGAATTGTTTACGGGCCACTTGCATTCAGTAAGAAATATGCGCATTTGGACTTCTACCGATTTTCGGATAGACATTTCTGTGAGCAAATATTTTCTAATATGATTTTTTTATACGAAGTAAGTTGAGAAACCAACTAAGCAACGTGAATCTTTCGTGATATTAGAAAATCAAAATTACTGTATTCGGCGCATATTGAGAAACTATCCCAAGAAGTTCAAACAGCAAAAGTCGCACTAAGAAGATTTTAAATTAAAAAGGTGTTATTGTATTTTATACATGTTTTTGTAAGGGGGAGGGAGGAAATCTGTTTTATTTATTCGTGTGACATGCCACCCGTGTTTTACAAGTATGATAACGTGTTACTGTAAAAGACTGTAAATTTAAATTTAAAGCAGTGATCAGCAATTTAATAGTAAATTAAATACTCGGTTCGATCTCCATAAGAATATTTTCTTTGATAAGTATTAATTTCTTATATTTTAATTTTTAACCTGCACAAATAAATCCACATGTAAAAATCAGCATTCATAAAATTGATTTAATTAAAATATACTAATTCTGCCGTACAAAACAAACGCCATGGATAGCACAAAAAACCTGAGAGGACCGCATGCAGCCCACAAATCATTGGTTGCTCATCACTGCGTGCGGCTCGCAATTTTTTTTTTTTTAAGAGATAATTGTAAAAATGTCCAACCCCTGGTCTAGAGCTAGAAAAGACCAGTCATTAGCTGAGGTATTTCCATCTTCCTCAATCTATCCCTCCATTCGCTTTCCTATTTCCTTCAATCCTTTCATTTCCTGTTTCGTTCTCCCTTACCTTTCCTCTTCCCAAGGTTGCTTCTGTGTCTTATTTAAATCGGCCGATGATCAGTTTTTATTCTTTTTTGCGATCTCACTTTGATTCCTCTAGCTATTGAGGTGGTGTCTTTATTCACTTGCTCACGTTAGGAACTGTATTTTTATTCATTAGCCTTCTAATACTCAATTGCTTGCAGCGTGCTTATAGCTTGCAGGATTACTAATTTTTCAGACTTATTTACTTTATTTTTTTCATTTGAACGCGGAGTTTAGTACAATGATTTATGCACAAGTAGTTCCAACCCCCCCCCCCCAGGTGAGGATAATTAGTTTTGAGGTGCCAGAGTAATTTTGAACCCAGAGCCGTTATAAAGATCTAAAGAAAATCGGAGCGAATAAAATTTATTCCTTCTTTATTCACATACCACCAGTGATGTTCGAGAACCAAACTTAGAACTGTAAAAGTTTAAGTTCCCTATTGACTACTTAAGCTGGTAACAACATTCGGATGTTGTTGAAATGGATAAGTGAGCAGGGTTAAAAGCATCGGCAGTGAAAACAGCGTTCTGGTACTCCATAGAAAATACATTTACCACTTACATGAAAACACCTAGGCTAAACCTGTGAACCATTGGAATAACCAAATTAATGATTAATTATCCCGCAGTGTAGACCCATTGTGGCCGTATGGACCCTCCAGGCAGCGATTTCCCCAGAGCCTAGTAATTCAATTGCATTAATATCGGGCACATCTCCTGCCGTGCCCAAACCTATGTCGCAAATGCAATAATATGGATCATGACATCAGACTGATGTTATGATTAGTCATACCTCTGTTACGTACCTTCGAACGCGCTGGGACAGCAGCGAAGTTAGTCAACGCCGCACAGCTTAATACCGAAAGGGAATTTCTAAATTGAACCAGAGACAGCGGAGAGAAGAGCTTTGTCCAAGGCGTCCTCGGGAAGGGAAGGAAGGTAGCTACAGCCAACAATCACATCAGCTGAAAAAACTTCCACCACTACACCGAGGATGACTCATTGTAGTAGTCAACGAGCCCCGTCCATGTAGAAGAAATGCAAATTGAAACTGATGAGGGAGAAATGAAAGCCCCCACCAATACCAAACGAAATGCCCGAAGTCATTAAAAGAAAAGAATCTTCAAAGCAAGAAAAAAGTTGAAACTTTTTTGAACGGAGGAATCCAAATAGCTTACGTAGATAACGTGTTGAGCACGCTTAGGGACAACGATTCTATAGCTACTTTTTTTCAATATCCTGGAAAAGTTCCAGGTGTCGGAATTAAATATCGACAAAACTGAGTTTGTTTCTTCGGATCCAGTCAACATCCTTCTGGGTCTAGTCCCTAAGGGAGAAGACCCCTTTCCATCTTACGTATTCCTTTTCAGAAGGGCCTGAACAACATAGGCAATCTATAGCAGAGATGCCCAAGAATTGGACAAATTGTTGCTTTCTTCCAGGGCTACATTCATGAAGACCATTTGCCCAACCTGTCAGTTTGTCAACATCAAAGAACAAAACCGGGTCTACAAGAAATACAGGGCATCCATCTCGTCATGAATGTCAGACTTCATTAAAATAAATCAAAACGAAGAAAGCACAGCGATGGTCGGGTGAACTTAACAGTGGGTTTTACAAACACCACATTTTTTTTTCTGTGGACAGTTTACTCGAAGGAGTTCATATCAACACTCCTACAACTTCCAGAGAAGCTTTGAGGCTATCGCCTCTTACATATTACTTACTGTAGTATCCTACATCTCCGTAATACATCTCGTCATCTGAACAAGATTCTGCAAACAAATCATCCAAGCAGCTATCTTGTGCTGTATATTCTAGGCTTTAAGTTCTATTTGGGATCACACATCAAGGTCCCAAAGTGAAAAGTGCCCCGAATCAGTACAACCAGCTCTACCAGCGTTTACAACAGCTTTGCTCTTCGGGTACCTACATCACAACTGTCCGGGCCAACAAAAAATGGTACGAACTTCTTTCAAATATACGTACAGGCTACTGACTCAGGAACCGACAATAGCATCCTGTTTGGAAACCTAATGAAGGATAGAAGGTATCCGACGAAAAAAGACATGGTTTGGATAGTATCTTGCTGTCAACATCAAGACATGAAGTTTCCATAATATCCGAAACCCCTTCGTGTTCTCTACCGAGGCATGGACACTGCCTAACATGCCTTCTATGAGTTTATCGTTCGGGATTTGGGGACTTAGTTATGTACTTCTCATTCCTCTCCTCACAAAGAAACATCATATATCTCCAATTCTCACTAAGTTATCAGGCAAAGAGAATCCTTATTTTCGCTCAAACAAATTGAAATATCACATCAGGAACGTTAGAAAGCAAAACACTCATCTCAGTGATCCTCCAACAGTTTAAGTGCAGAGAACCATCTTCCAATTCTCGGTAAGACGCTTCCTTACTAGAAAGAACGGCTCTGGGCGAAATTTAAATTAAAGGTTACAGGAAAATTCATCGAAAAGCGAATTCATCGAAAGACAATTCGTCGAAAATGCAATTCATCGAAAATTTTCGGTAATGTTATGGTAAAAGTAATCCATTTAGAACAAAAATGAAACCATGCAAACAGCTTTTACTAAGTAATTTAAGTCGGAGTTTTTGTAATACAGTACATAATTTGGACACATTCCTTTGTCGCCCCGAATATAGCTGAACTGAAAACTGGAACGGTTCGACATTTTCTTGTCAAATGTTTCAAATACCGAATCTCAGTAAACTTCATCCCATAATAATTGCTGAATTGAAGTCGCATATTACTATCAACAATATGTAATGAAGCCCGCATAGTTCAGTCGGTAAAAACGAAGCCGTTTAGTTAGAAAGACCTGGGTAGTTGGATCCCATTTACGCATATTATTTTATTAGTCCTGTTCTGCTAAAGGTAAGTTAGCAGGCGTAATATAGATACGGCTGGGCTTTTCTTCCGGAAACAGAAGAATCAGTCCCATCAGACATGAAACAGTTATCGGACAAGACTAAGAACCATTTCTATAACTTTTCCCAATGAAAGTAGCATTGGGATCTCCTTATTCACGGTTCAGGTTTTGTTCTAAATGGATCAATTTTCTCATAACATTTTCGAAAATTTTAAATTTTCGGTGAAGTGTTTTTTCGAGGAACTCACCACATACCAAAATTAAATGGTGCAGTCCACCCACCGTGTGCGCCATAAACAAAATTTCACAAGAACATGAAAATTTATTAATGTCATAAAACCTAAAACGCAATTAAGATCTATTTCAAGAGATATTCTGGTTTCTTACCAAGGACTATTCTGAACATGAAATATTCTAAAGCTGTTGTAGAAAATAGCTTCAGAATATGGTTCCTCCTGGAAACATTCTTATTCAGATAGTCAGGTTAAGTTAATTTTACACTGAAGAACTAATCTCACGTCAATACGAGTTCCTTGGAACCGGTTCTTTCAATTCCATTTCGAAATACTTCGGCTCGAACCAATCTTTTCCCCATCCATGTTACAGAGAATGGCAACACACACACACACGAAAGGAATCAAATGTTAATTAAAATAGATCAAAACTCAAATGTACGAGGAAGCATCAAAAACGCGAATTGGATAATTAAGGATAACCTCGTAGTTCAGTCGTTTGAAATTATGAAAGAAGCAATTAAGGTTACGAAGCCGGGTACCTTAACTTAATGTTGTGGATGATTTTACTGTTATGCAGGATAACACCCTCCATCCACGAGACTGGTAACACCTTCAGAGATGAAAACCCTTGAAAAGTTGCTTCGCGTACTGGACGGGATTGGAACATGTCCTTCCAAAGGGAATCGTCGATGCGAAGTCGACAGTTCAAATCAGATTCGGGCTAAAGAAAATTTTGCTTTAAGCAGGATCTTATTCCTAAATAAAAGTTTGCAAACCATAGAAGTCACATTACCAAGGGAAAAATATCCATCTAATTACCAAGATTAGATCGCTGACGCTCGAATAATAAATATTTAGCAGCATTAGTTCGAGTATCATTGCACACAATTCAACGTGTTACAACCCCTATTTTAAGCTAATATTATCGTTCCAATTATTCGATAGAACTGGTAAAATTTGAAGTGACATAATCAAAATACTTTGCAAGCAGCAAAGATTTGATATTTCGTAGTTTTATCTTCTGGATATCTGTCGGTTGCCGGTAAATATGAAATAGTGTTATCTTTTGTTGCTTAAGCTGTGAAGAAAACTGGACCTAAATTAACTGTGGGATGCAGGAATTTCCTCATTTGCAGGTCCTCTAAAACTTCTCTACATATTTGCAATATGTTCTCTTTTGTACGCATTTTCCAATACACTAAAGGGATGCTAGAGGTTGGACTCTTACAGTCGACTGCAAACATTGGATGCGCATCAAGATTTCATGGGGTATATATCCACTAATCAAATTCAGCACAAATGATATCCATTGCATGGAGTAAAAAGATTTCTAAAGAAACTTTAGATCACTCTCATTAGGAATTCGCACACTGTATAACGAACTCAATAAAATGGATAATTCCGCTGATATCCACATTTAATTGGAGTCTTGATAACTAAACTCAGCGATACCTTTAAGTTGTTTTGATTTTCATCTAGTACACGAAAAAAAATAAATTTATACAATAAAATGAAGATAAATATTTCCACGTTTAGGGACCCTTTGTTTTCAATGGGGATATGCAAAGGAAAGCCGTTCTTTCCCCACTTTTTTTTTGCACTATCATACGACCTGCAACTATTACCTATCTTCTAAACAAAATGATTCAGAGAAACATCTCCGTATACGATCATTTTCGGCTCTTTCTATAAGAGAGCCTTCTTTTAAGGTAACTGGAAGTTTAACAGATGTTCTTTACGGACAAGAAAGAAACTACGAATTCGACTAACACTAATTTCTTAGTATCCAATTATTACTCTTATTCTTGTAAGCTGAGTCAAAAGAATCTTTGATCCCATAGATGCGAATGGTTATCTCGATGTTTGAACAATCACTCAAGTTATTTTTAAAAATAACTTGAAAAAGTTTAATCAGGAAACTATTTCGTGTTAAGAATAAATTGTGGTTTTGCAGTTCATTAGTTTGAGATAAATATTTTTCCAAGAAAACTGGAGTGAAGTTTCCATGACGACGGCTGTTTGTAAACCACATGCAATGAGTACTTCTGCTCCATTGGAGAAGAAACTATATTCAAGGTGCTTTCTATGGGATTTTTTGTGCAAAGAAATTTTAAAGCTGAACTGAAGAAAACTTTGCTTTCTTCATTCCGCATTGACCAAAATTTACCTACAATCTTATAAACCTCCCTGCTAGGTACTTTAAAATACAATGGTTTTATAAGATTCAGCATCAAATTAATGATAATGCCGCCTTCTGTCTGGAGGTTCGACCTTTTGTTCATATGCTGACATGAATCGGTGCCTTGGAGTTATTTCATTAATCAATCTGAAACAAAAGACTTGTCCGTTTTCTTGTTCATGCTGCTTAGTCACTCTACAACTTGGGCTTCCAATTTGGACAAATTTCTTTATATCAACTCGTTTTTCGTGTGCTGGCTGGGCAAGAGACTTGCTTCCTTTGCAGCTCTCCTTGCTTAATTTCTGTGTTTTTTCCTCTGTATGGGCCAAATAGCTTCCTTCATTATTGTGAGAAGTCAGGCAGAGCTCACATTCATAAGATCCTACAATTAAAATTGAACTACGCTTCGGGATATAATTTAAGCATCTGTGTTATAAAAATTCGTGTCCTTTGTGTAATCATCGCACAGCATAAAAGTGCGAAAATGTCATTGTGAATTTTGTCACCTTTCAGAGGGCTAAACACAGAAGCACTTTGTAAATGACGTCACAATGTCAATATTTTCTATACATAACCTTCAGAAGATTATAGAGATCGTAATTTACCTTGTAATTTGAATACGTTTAGCTTCGAGCTAAACGTTTAGGGTAGTGGTTCCCAGGAAAAATAAATAAAAATTGAATGAAACAAAGTAGAACAATCGCTTCACAGCGATAATATTGTGATTTCTTAGCGATTCTTCCGCGACGTTTTTGTGCGTTTGACCTCTTCGTGAGTGTTTAGTTATGTAGTTAGTAAGTGTTCGTTAATCAGGTGTTTTGTTCTACTCGTTCGAACTCCGAACTATTGCGATACATTTCCGGTAGAAAAGCGTTACATTATTGATCGACTCAAGTGCTTTTATTGGTTTTCAAAGTAGGTAAGTATTTGTGTTTTGTTACAAAATATTTATTTGCTTTATTTTGTATTCTGGGTTATGAAAGATAAAGTGTTGTTCTCATATTCCTGAGAGATTTTCTTTTAGAAATGGATCGCTGGCTTTTAACAGGTACTTAGAAGAAAAAGATTTTGTATTTGAAAAGGAGAACAAACTAGCAGCTCACTCCATTACTTCGCCAGATGAGCCAACGACAAAATACGATAACCAAGCAATGTGCACTCCAGCGTTTGTCAGAAGAGCTTTCCCCAAAAGAAACTATTTCTGAATCTGCGGCGCCACCTCAATCATTGTTTGCAAAACGCGACAGAAGTGGGGAAAAGACCTACCAATAAAAAGGAAAAAGTTACTTGAATATGTGATTTAAAAAAAATCAAACAAATGGTCTGCCTCTGATTTGCGGAAGTGTGTTGACAAACAGTTCCATATTTCCTGCTAAACTGCGTCATTTCGAAGGAAACTATCCCGAGTTGAAAGTTAAACCGTCTGGTTTTTTAAGAGGAAGTGCAACGAAATTTTGGATTCAGAAAGCTATGACAACACTTGCTAAAACCAATAATGAAACAGTACTGGAAGCTTCCTACCTAATACGTTACCGTGTAGCTCGAGCTGGTGAAGCTCATACCACTGCAGAGACTCTTATTAAACCTTGTACAATCGATATTGTTAAGCGTTTGATGAAAAATCTGTCAAGTTAGTCTCCAACAGTTCTTCAAATAACACTGTTGCTAGAAGAATCACCGATATGACTGATGACGTGAAAGACTTGTCAGTCGCATCAGTTGTAGCAAATTCGCACTACAAATGGATGAATCGACCGACGTCGCCGGGTTTAATGGTATTTGTTCGTTATGGTTACTTACAAAGCCATCAGGAGGACCTTTGCAGACCACTACCAACCGACACATCAGGGGGTGAAATATTTAATCTTTTGGATGAATTCGCAAATGAAATACCGTGGGAAAACTGCAGATACATGCACTGATGGGTCACAATGTTGGAACCATTGCCAAAATTAAAGATAAAGAAATGTAGCAGCAGCCATTCGTTCTTCATAGACACGCGCTAGCCTCGAAAAAATGCCTTCTGAGCTTATGATAGTTGAATGATGCCATAAAAATTATAAACTATATAAAATCGTGGCCTCTTAAAACTAATGCGTGAAGATATGGGAAGCCACCATAAGTCTCCTGCTGCACACTGAAGTGTAGTTGTCTCGAGGAAAAGGTTTCAGACGTTTGATGGAAATGCGTGGAGAGATAGCATCCTTTTTTGAAGGACCATAACGGTCCATTGGCGACAGTTTTAAATGAAGACCGAGTGTGCAAACTGGCGTATTTGGCCGACATTTTTAGCAAAATGAACGACATGAATATCATTGCTTGCAAACGCAAAAGTGTCTTCTTTTAAGAGGAAACTTATGTATTGGTTGAAGTGCATGGAAAACGCAGATATCGATTACTTCCCTCTTACAAAAGCTTCTTGAATGAAAATAACATCACGATTCAAGAAAAAATACAGAAAAATATTCAGGCACATCTCGAAGGCTTTGAACATTATTTTCCGACAGCTCAAGAGAAGGTGCTTGACTTAAAATGGGTACTGAATGTTCAGTGTAAACAAAATCCACCCAGCTTAAACTCGGCGGAATACCATGTCCTCATAGATTTCACATCTCACAGAAAAATAAAAAATTTCAAAACCAAAGTATCGGAGTTTTGGCTGCATTTACAAGATAAATTCCAAATCTTGTCAGAAAACGAAATTAGTATTGCTGCCTTTCTCAACTACAAATCTCTGAAGCGGGATTCTCTGCCTATATAGGAACCAAAACAAAATACAGAATCCGCTTCAATGCAGAAGCGAACATTCGGCCTGCAATTATCAATTGAACCTAAAATACGAAAACTGTGCAAAAAAGGCAACCACAGGCGCCTCATTAAACGTAATTTTAAGTTGTTTTAATTTAGACCTACTGTTGCACTACAGTGCACTCTAGTTAGTAAAATTAAATAGGCTTCGATAATGAATAATAAAAATTTCGAACAAGTAATGAACGAATATAGTTGAATTGGATGTAATTAAATTGGAGGAACTGAGTTTATTGGATGGACCTATGGGGCTCTGCCATAGAAATGGATTCTAAAAAGGGCTCCGCGAGTCAAAAAGGTTGGGAACCGCTAGGTTAGGGAATATGAAGTATTGGATTTTAAAAAAAAAATTTGAACAATTTACTCCAATTTTGGAATTAAAGTAAATAGTTGCTATTTTGTTAAAACACGTATTTCCCTAAGTTTTTTTTTTCGCCGATTATTTCTCGTCAGACATCGCCCCGTATCATATAATCTAGATGCGGGTAGAGATGTTTTATTCAGAGATGGAGTTCAATTGTAATTCAATTTGTCGCTATTTACCATATTGTCCATCTGGACCTTCACATTTTTACGCAATATAAAAATTATTTCAGTCCATAGTTTTTGCCCCCTTTCACCATAGATCATTGCGTATTTTAGATACGCAATAAAATTTACATGAATAAATTGTTGGCTTGTCATAATCTAAAGTGGTTTCAGTAGAATCCATATGGTCTTCATATTCTCATTTCTGAGGACTGGCTCCTCTGTATATGAAATACCTGGACTTCTTTCTATATCGAGCGAATCAAATATCCTCTTCCTCACTGAAGCAATTCCAGTAGCGTCCTATAAAAATAGGATTGTACCAATGTAATTTTCAATTGAAATGCAGTAACTAGACATTCAACCTAAAAATTTTTAAAAGAAAATTTTAATATATAAACTTGCCCACATATACTTATAAAACTATACTTAAATACTTTCACTGCGCATAACTCAAATTCTTACATAATTAAGAGTTCATTTCCAATTTTTCTAGCGTGATTCCGAATGTGGCCATTGCTATGATAAATAACGATTAATACAACCTTAACCATGCAAGGACTTCAACATTAAAACACCCGAAAATCAAGTATTTTTCAAACATTGTATTTCAAAATTGTCACCTAGTTGTTAAAATCAGCATTAGGAAATTATCAAAATATTCCGTTTTTGATTATCAGAAATAAAACTGCACCATCAGTTGATAAAAGGAATGGTAAAATTGTCACAAGTACTGAAGTTAAGTGATATGAAAACGAACACAAATGCCAATATCAGCGCAGTTATTTATACTGCAGTATTCTTGGACAGAAATTCACTTTATAGGTTCTTTATGTTTTAAGAGTAATCCAGTTTATCAGGCAAAGTGAAGCTGATTTCTGACGTTCTTTATTATTTTACATTCTGTAAAATAATATTTAAGTTTCTTCACGATAGGGATAAAATTAGCTTTAACCTCGGTACTCTCCTTGGACTTTACGCATTCGCCTGATATACATGTACAGCAGTCATTTGTGCAGATGCACAATCTATTACACAGGTTCGCATCAATTGGTTGATTAAGCAACCCAATGAGGCGAGCCCTATAATGTCTGCGGGACCTGTTATTAGAATTAGGGGTATTCCTTACTGCTGAAAAATTGAAGTTTTGAATAAGTAACATTTCTAAAGTCCTGGTGATCTTAGTATATTCTCACTGCACAGTGAGCAATGAAAATATTCTGTATATTTCACCTGATGCGAGTCACTGGTCGCAATCCTTCCTGATGGCTGTTAATAGTGTCATCAGCCAGACTGGTTTGCAAACAGAGTGCCCGCTCTCCAAAGAGGCTGCAGGTTCCAATAATGGCGTGAATGTTTTAAGTAGATGAAATCTATCGTCCATAATCTTGTCTCTTGGTTGCCCGAAGTGGTTAAGTTCCATGTTTGGTTTTTTTGATTTCAAATTACTTAATCTGTTAGATATACGGACGATACTTGATGTAAGTTTACCTTTCGTGGATGGAATTTGCATAACATTGTTGGTAGCAACCATACCTCGATATTCTAAAGGGACGGACACTACTGCCCCTGAAGATTCTGCAGCTGTTCGGCCAACTATTATGAATATGTCACATGCTTATGTAGCGATTTAAACGGAAGATGTATCAAAGTCTCAAATTTCGAAAATATTTAAGATAACAGTTGAGCCCACACAATCCTAACTCCAAATTCTTTGCTCTGATGGCAGAAGTGCTCCAGTTTTGACCTTCAGGAAAGAACAATATTCCTATGTAGTACTATTTGCCGACATTAAGAGCATCCACTACGTAAGTGCCTTTGTGGGAGCGAATAACACAGAAAGCGTTTCGAGGGGATCTGCCTTAATGATTGAAAACATTAAAATTATTTCTTTCACTGTATTGCATTCTCTTATCGTCTCCTATGACTATTAGGGGCGATTCATAGTACGAATCATGATAAATGTGCAAGTTCATGTTAAAATAAATTAGTCCTAACCAGTGCCATCTCAGTATAATGCCTGACACTACGATTCACTCCATGAAAGCACCCAAATAGCTTTCGTTAATTTATAGCGAATTGATGGGAAAACGTTCATTCTAGTGGAATGATCACAATATAAACTCTTAAGCACATATCAATTAAACGAACTAAATTTTATTCACCAGGGTAGTATTTCATAAAAATTAGTTTCCTTTAATGTTCGGAACGGATTTTAATTTCCATGCTTCATACCCGGCAAAGCTTAGTCGTTAACTTGAACAATAACATGCAATACCAAGGTCATCCTGAAGATCAAAATTAGGAGATTCAGTTGTAAAAGAATATAACTGAACTGTTTTCTTGACTGAAACGAAGATAATGAAAGAATTTATGTAATTTGACATTAAATTGCAGTGTGTTACTTTCAAGAGTTCGGAAGTTAATCTAATTAGTGAATGTTAAAAAGCAGCGCTTACTCTATAAGTTGTTAGAGATATTCAAACTAGTGATACGTATTCGATGGGATAGTTTAAGAAGATTGCATTGTCAAGTATAGAAATCATTTTCTGGATTGTCAATTATATTTGTACCTCTTGCTGATTGCATTATTTCTACCCCTCCTTCGCACTAGGGAAATTTTAGAAAATTGTTAGTATTAGTAATATTTTGGGAAATTCTTCAAATCTGATTTTCAGTTGATTAAATCAACTTATTTGTAATGAAATCCTGAAGTATGCAAATCTGCAATCCAAAGACGGCAGTGGAAAGAGGCATCTTACAATAAGTGTGTGCACATAAAGCGAAAGGCATTAAATACTAGTAATATAAAAAACCCTTGGCAAGTGCGAGTGTGTATGGTAGGGGGAGGGTCAGCTTACTGGGAATACATCCTTATTTTATCCATCAGACTCGCGTGTTAGCTACAGTCACACTCAAAAGCCGGTGGTTAGTGTTTGGTATGAAATCAATTCTCGTGTTCTCGCCTTAATTAAATGCACTGGTAGTCAGCGAAAAGATGAATTTCGCAACTATGCTGTTCAACCGAATTCGGGCCAGGTTTACTCTTTTGGTCTATTCAACTTTAGATTGATCTATTCATTATTCCTATTCAGCCGAGAATTCGTTATCCACCTTGGTATTCTTTCAAATACATTTGATCTCGATCTTTTTTTTTCACTTATTTAAAAAAATGTAACAAAAAATTTAAACATTGCATAAACAATCCTGGTTTAGATAAAATATACCTAGTCTGTTTTTATTCATGTATAATAACGTTACTCTTCAATACTTTGAGTATTTCTGTCAAATAATTGAACCTTTTGCTAATTTGTCTATAACCGTTCTGCTTCGGCGAGTTCCCTTGATGTTGAAAATTTTCAATAGGTAAATTTAATTCAGCTCCTTGCAGGTAAATTATCTAAAACCAACTTACTTGAAATCTTTCATTTCCCTCAAATTTTGAGGATTACACATGTATTTCAAATATGAGAAAAAGGGTACACGTCGATTTCCCTCCCCACGTTTACTAATTTCATGAGACCAAAAGAAACTCGTCAAAGATGTCTTTTTCCGTCATAATGTACGAATGCTTGGTGTATTTTTCGTCGAAGCAATGCGTTTACCCTCTGATACGATCAAACAGTACGATACATGGAATTTTATTTCATTAGGTACTGCATAGACCAATTGAAAAACATTCTGTATTATGGCAGTTACGAAGCAAGCAATCTGTTGCGCCTTATGCAATCTCATGCGAAAGTCAGTCTTTACATAAAAGTAGTTCGGCCGTTAAGCTCGGTTTTATGGCAAGTATTTGTTTCCTCACGCTAAGGTGAAAATCTCATACTTTGCATCATCCAATTCTTATTACTAACAGCTCATTCCAAGATGTGTATACAGACTGACGTTCGTTCAAAATGATAAATGGAATCGAAGAAACTCTTAATTACATTAAAGTAATACCTTAACAGACCTTTATGGGAGATAAGGCTGATTACAGGTCCCCTACTAGACGTTGTATAGCTGTAAGTGTGCAGTTTCTATTCTGCATATAGAGTATTACTCAGCCCCTCCTATTTTTCAAAAATGGGAACCCGGCTACTATGCACTCAAAACTGTTGTAATAATACAAAAATTTATACGAATTCCAAATACAGATGTTTTTTAAAAATATAATTATAATATTAAGCAGTCTGCAATGCATGAACTGCCGCAACACTACGTTCAAGGGACATTTAAAGGGCGTCCAAGTAAATTATCCGAACTCTCCAAATGTAGATTGTGAATACGTAGTTGTACAGAGTTTGGTTGCAGGAATAACGGGAAAATGTTCGGGCTATATAGCAGTAGTCTCCAAAGTGTGGTACGCGTACCCCAGGGGGTATGCGAGTCGATACGTGGGGTACGTCAAAAAAGTTTTATATTGATAGGAAAAAAATTAAAGATAAAAATATTACTTTCTTTCATCAGTCAAAGATCTAATACAGACAGACTATAAAGATTCTGTAAACTTAAATTTGCGAGTAGCGCACATTGGACGACTTTGCACACAATCGTACGTGGCAAAGCTGTCATGTTTTTTAAAACATGACACTTATCATTGCCAAAAAATCTTACTTATCATTGCCATGGTTTGTAGATCATCCTATTGTTGATAAACCCAACTAGAGAAGGAAAATTGCTTAGTTATCTTGCTATCTACAGATACCACAGTTGTATTAATAATAACGATTTTTTAGTATATATTATTTCTGAGTAATTCCAATGCCTTTGTGTTTACTTTTACGTTTACACGGGAAATAGTGAATTAATATTATCAAAATTACTTACATTTTTAAAATATGTTTAATATTAAATGAATTATATTTAAAATTTTATAAATTAACCTTCGCAAAATAAACAAATGGTTTTAAAAACTTTCCTCCAAAGAAACCGCGAATTGAAGATAATTATGATAGTACTTCTACAGACGAAGTCTAAGGGAAAAAAAGGATTGGTTCTTCTATTCAACGAAGTTAGTAATCAGTCAAATTAAGTGATAAAAACATTAATCTGAAACTTAACAAAACCTTGCCCAAGAAAGTTCGAAATTATCAAGAAGACTACTTGAAATGGAGAATTTACATCGACACTAGCCAACAATGAATCTCGTCCTACATGTGTATTGTGTCATGAGACGCTATTGTAATGGAAGTATGAAACCATTATTAGTAAGACACTTAAAAACTAAACATCCTGAACATGAACACAAATCTTTGCAATTCTTTGAATTATGTTTGAAGACATGTAATTCTCAATCCAACAACTTGAAGTTCACTAACATTAACGATAAATATTTGGAGATGCCTCCAAATATTTGAATATTAAATTGAATTTAATATTCAAATATTTACTATGAATTGAATTCAATTAAATATTTGAGGTTGCATTCTTAATTGCAAAAGACCAAAGCCACACACCATTGGGGAAACACTTTTACTCCCAATCGCCATAAAAATGGTATAAATAATCCATGAAAAAGAATATGCAGATAAACTAAAATGTATTCCCTTATCAGCAAATACTATTTGTAGACGTATAGAAATCATTGCAGATAATTTAAAGCAACGTATCGCAGTATCAGAAACCATCAAACCAGAATTTCGAGAAATTCTAAAAGAAATGCAAGGCCATTGTTCACATTAAATATTGTAATAAATATGTTTGTATGCTGTTAATGAAAAAAAAATAATGTAAAAATAACTAGCGTTTTTAATTTTTATATGATAAAAAGGCATTTGTTTATAATACTTATTACAATAAATTTTTGCTCAATCAATTGGAGGTACGCGCGATTTATTTTTCTGTCTTGGGGGGGGGAGGTACACGATCAAAAACATTTTGGAGACAACTGATTATATAGTTTTCTCCCTTCCAGAAATCTGGGGGTTTTCGTCCAGACGCAGAGAATTCGGGGCGAGAGGAAAAAAAAAAAAAAAAAATGGAGATCTAAAATCCTTCTAGCAGACAGCAAATTGCCGTATGTATAAGGCAAATTATGCAGCTCTCAGTGTAGTGTTCTCCTTTCATGAATCAAACTCATGCAAAATCGTCCACTCAACGGAAGAATCGGATCTGCATTATATTAACAAAATACACTCATTCCCATTAGGGTAACACTTGGAAATGAGAAAACGAATTTTTTTTATTCAAAAAAACTTAAAATTCTTCTGTTTCTTTTTGATGCGATATCTTTCTGCAGATATACTTCTATCCTCATCAACAGATTCTAGGTGAATAAAAATCAATCACCCGTAATAAATAATGGGGCATCATTTAAGATGTGCTCTCCAAGCTCAAATTAGAGTTAATATATTAAGGAAATCTAGTATGTGCTCTTCTCGAACAAGAAATGTCATGTTATGGTAACGAGGTAGTTAGCTGATTTTGAAAAACAATTACACCCTCCTTATTTTTATATCACAAAAAACTAAAGAAAAAATCTTATAGAGGAAGGTACTCACTTGACTTTTTATGATGAACACTACACGAATATGGCATTATATTTTCCTTCGTAAGCATTTCAGAAAACTACCTACAAGTGTTATAACAAACATCACCACGTCATATTGAAAATGCATTTGAATATAAAGGAACTAGAATTTCACAATGCGCATGACTAAAAGAAGAAGCATGTCGGGTCTAACTACTTTTACTTTGAGGAGGGATGAATAAATTTGAATTTCTTGGGAGTTTCTGCATGTAAGTGAAATTATGGTGACATACCCTTAGATTTTAATGCTACGAAGAACGTCTGTAAGGGTAATAGTCGAATTATGCATAACCAAAAATCTGTATTAAATGTAGGGAGTTGGATTTAGTATAAATTGAATAATTCGGTTTTAAATATACCGTAAAGTATGAAACGGTATCGATTGGCTGCATTTTTGAAAGTTCCAATTATTTCAAATAATTTTACTTGATATATTTCATTTAATTGTATTTCGTTCAATTCAAGTAATCTTCATAGAGTGCTATGCTAACTGTTGAAAATCAACGGATAGCCTTAGGTAGCAATACTAACACACATATATTAACTACGCTTTGCAGTAGGTGAATAATTCTTTTAAAGACAATGTCATTCATCAATAGAAAAAGTCCAAGTGGACTTCCTGAAACTGAGGGCTGTTTAAAGAGAGGTATTGGACCCAGTAGTGCATGCAATTGGTATACAATTTCGTGAAATATGTTACTCCAATCTTCTTTAAATATTAAATCTTCTTCCTCCCATTCACAACTGTGGATGAATAAACATACAAATTTCTGCAAAACATTCGATCGTATCTGCGGATGTTGGATCTTGCTCAATATCCTCAGATGAAAAACTATTTGGAATACATTTCTGTAAAGGACACTGGAAAGACTTGCTGCTTTGTGCTGTCTGGACACTGGAGGTCGTAGGATAACGATGTTCCTGGTGGCAGCAATTTCATTGAGGATTCTATCGTTTCAGTTTTGATTTGTGCTTAGTATTTCAGTTGTCTGTTTCCATCATGTTTGGAGAGTGGTATACAGAGTATATATCTAAGAGGCTACATTAACAAGTTGGATTTCCATCCTCATGATTTCTATGTAGTTAGTGGCAGGATTTACAATTTCATTGCGTTCTGTATTGTGTTGATTGACATAGATTGCCTTGCTACAACCCCCCTTCTCCAGGCGTTGAACCTGCCATTGCAGTCATGAATATAGTTCCAACCTTAAGATTTTTATCAGGTGAAGTACATCTGGTTTAGAATTATGTCTAGAGAGTCGTAAATTCTTGTAGTTCACGAATTTTATTTCCTGCACTGCTGACGTTCCAGAACACGATCTGTTGATAGTTTAGGCCTTCTGCTTCTGTTACCCATTACTTCATGTAGCAGTTGTTTGGGTATATCTCATAAGCTTGATCGCGGACTCCTGGCTGGGATTTGTTTGGCTGGCTAGGATGATATCTCACTCAACGTGGCGGCTACGATTCCAGATTTGCTGTAATTCGTCATAGCATTTCTCCTTGTGACGTCACTACCTCTGCATATGAGTCATGTGTTTGGGGATTATCGAATTTGGTATTTTGGCGGCCAAGTATTACTTGCATCGTTTATAGTTAAGGGAAAGAGCCGCCAAAATTAGCATATTTGACTGGCGCTAGTTTTGACTTTTGCAAGAAGGTATAGAGATTTCCTTCGCATTTAACGCAGCTCAAATTGACCTAACAGCAGCGATGGAAGTGGCCGAATGTTTAATAATAGTGCCATTGTCCAGAAGATGCATTCTGTCGTACTGGTTCTGGTTTTATAACCATGGCCAGACTGTTTTTAGATCGCAGATCTCGTTTGCTGATTTCAACCCAGATGAGAAGCGTTAGCCGTTTAGCTTCTTAGAGCGTATGGCTAACTACACTAGTGGCCAAAATTGTGGAAACCCTTTGGAAAAGGTATATGTTTGAGATTTGATGGCTCATATCACCACTTCGTTTTGTGTAATACCATAAAATTATATATATATCAATGGAAAGAGAATTTAATCAAGAATATAATGCATTCTTGATTAAATGAGTTAATATTTAGTTGGGTAAATTTACAACGCCTTTCCATGGAGTGAACCAAGATTTTTAGTTCTGTAGGTATTATAATATGAAACCAAGATTGAATTATTGCTTCTATTAATTGGGTTTTATTGGCGGGTTGCTTCTGACTAACAAGTTTCTTTAGTCGGCTCCATAGATTTTCAATTGGGTTAAGGGTTGGGCTATTCCCGGACCATTTCAGCAGTGGAATATGATTATCTTGAAACCACGTTTTGCACACAGCAGCAACATGACATGGATCTGAATCCTGTTGAAATATAAATGCTTCATTATCTTGGAAAAGATCACGTGCTGAAGGCTTCAGTTTGGGCTCAAGTATTTCATCTATGCATTTTGGGCCATTTATATTCTCATTAATCACGCAAATTCTGCCCACACCTTTTGATGTCATACAACCCCAGATCACAACACTAAGTGGGTGTTTCACGGTAGGTGTAATGCAATCAGGATGAAAATCTTCTCAGTACGTATTTTATGCCAATGCTACCAAACAGGAAGATTTTGGCCTCATCACTCCAAATAACACTGTCCCATTGTTCCGCTGTCCAATTAATATAGATTATAGCCCCTGTTTATTTTTTTCAACCTTTGTTTGAGAGATACAAATGGCCTTTTCGTGGAATTCTAGCATTTAAATCAAATTCCTGCAGTCTGCACCGAACAGTCATTGCGTTCAACTTCACATTGTATTGCGCCATTTTATCTTGCATACACCCAGATGATTTGCTTCTGTCACGTAGGCACAGGCTCTCAATTCGTCTATCATCAATTGCCGTTGTGCACCTTTTCCAGTCTCGTTTTGTAATGACTGAGTCTCCTTATACCTCTTCAAAAATTTAGAAATGACACCTTTGGTTAAGTTTCCACCAGTTTTTCTTCTAATGTCTTCATAACTGTAGGCTTGTTCACTTAATAGTACTATTTTACATCGCTTTCTGGGTGACCAGTCAACTCTCTGCGTAATGTATTTAATTTGATTACGTTTAACAAGCTCACAAAATGAAAGAACAAAAAAAAAACAAACAACTTGATAGCAATCACATAACACACGGACAAATGTCCTCCTCTCAGCTTCAATACATGACATCAACAGCTGAATCCTACTGTGACTTTATTGGCTCATTGCCAAAACAAGATGATACCTCTCTAAACACTCATGCTCATTGGCTACATTCAAATGAAGGAAAGCTACTTCATATCAACCTAAGCAAGTTGTGCTTCTTTTTTCTTGTTATTTGGCTATACCTTATACCTTTTCATAGAATACAGATAATTGAACAATCGTTATTGCATTACATTCGTGATTAAAGTATCTTTCCATTGATATATACGTTTATGGTATTATACCAAATATAAATGGTGTTATGAGCCATCAAACCTCAAAAATACACTTTTTCAAAAGGTTTCAACAATTTTGCCCACTAGTGTATAACGGAATTAAATTAGCACTAATTTAATTATCCCTGTTTTGGTGGTTTTTGGATACGAAATCTATTCTGCCTCGTAGTACTGTTTAAGATTTTCCTACTGTTTAGTGGGAATTAGTTATTATACGGGATATTTTTTTCGTCCAAATATTTGGTGAAGTTTTGGTAGTCGGCTACCTTCTCTGGCTCTAATTGGACCCACTTGCAGTGTCGTCCTTATACAAGACGGCCCCCTGCACGTTAGAGATCCTGCATATTACAATCACAAAAAATAAATTTATGAAATGAAAATAAGAACGAACACAATCATACGAATATCACTTTATCTTGAATACCATACAGCAGTGCTTCCCAACCTTCTGGATGTCAGGGCCCCCTTTGCAAAAATTAAAATATTTCACAGCACCCCCTCGAAAAAAATCGTAATATAGAGATATATTATTATAATATTTATCGTATTTATATTCAATACAAAACATACACAGCGAATATTGCAAAAATCAAATGCATATATTACATTTTTTACCTCTTACCGTTTGGTTCTGAAGACAATGCGGGCTGTTATGGTAAAATATGAAATACTGTCCTTTTTTTGAGTCTGTTTCTGCTTCTTCTGATTGTTTGCGGGATTTTTTTTTTTATTTTTTATCAGCCACTTATCCATCTCAGGGTTACATTTTTTAACGTAGAATGGATCAAATAATATCATCACTTACCGATACCGGCACACCACAGACTGATAACATGAAATTAGTGAATATTACCTGAATAAGGGAATCCCCGGACCAGGAACATTTTTCTCTTTTGTGACTTTTCTCCCTTTACGGTAATTAAGCCTAACACGAAACAGATAAAGGCAAGTTATTAAAACGTGCACATGATTGGTGCGGTATTAACAAAAGATCGCGCAACCGAAAGATAAAAGCATAGCTGACAATTGAGTTGAAATGCTAACTCTCTTCAACCGAATTACATATTACATATGTGAAACTGCCATAACAGTCATTATATATATTACTTAGTTTTATCACTTTTACGACTTTTAACCCGTTCGGTTGAATTTTATTGCTGCCTTGGGAAATCGAACTCACACACATCTAATTAATAACAATAGTTTTTAGTTAGATACTGTGTTTGCCCATGCAACATATGGTTTTGTTTCAGTCTATATATACAGCATAGTTTCTGTATGAGGGGACATGTGATTCATTAATTAGTGTGTTTTTATCCCAATTGTCTCTAATTGCACTATTTATTGAGAAATATATTACACAGACTGATCATACCTTATTCACTGGCATAATAAAAGTACTTGTTTTTATTGCCTATGCAGTATAGTGACTGTTAGGGAGGGCTGTTGTTTACCACTGCAAACGAGTTACTATCTCCCCACATGAACTTGTTTAAGCTTTTTTTCATGTGTGAAGTATATGCGAAACTTTTATTGGTAACGGAAAACTAGCTCAGATGAATGATAAAATAAAACGAGTTTTGATATGTATATATGTATATATAAAGTCAATATCAACAGTCCCTGATTACGAACGCGTGATGAAAGGGACAGGAAGATTTGGAGCTTCCCTGGAGAGCATTCGAAGTAAATACAATTAGCCACTGCTTGGAATGAAACATATGAATAAGCAATATTTACTAATATTGATTAAGCGCCGAAATATGCAGGAAGCAAAGTTTGTGAACCAACACCAATGTGTGAATTTTTCCATTAAATTATAAAAAATAAAGAAAATAAATAAATAAAATAACTAAATAATAAAATTTATTATTTATTATTTCAAAAAAGAAATAATAAAGAATAAAAGTTAAATACATTTCTTTTAAAATAAAAAAATCTACTTAGTCTTAAAACATTTTAAATTTGTTTTCGTTATTTCGCGGCCCCCCTCAACAAAACCTACGGCCCCCCAAGGGTGCCGCGGCACACAGTCTGGGAAGCGCTGCCATACAGCAATGAAAACTATAACTTCTGAACACCTAATGTTTCCAGCATGCTTCGGCTGCAATGGCTGCTGGACAGCTCTACGCGATTGAGCATCTTATAATAATTTATCACAAGGTGTATTAGATGGCTTTAATAGAGAGATATTTTTAAATAGACAGATTATTTTAAATTAAATGTCTACTATTTTATGAGACAGATTATGTAAACATCTTGATTATAACAACATGATTAGTGATTTTTCTAAAATGAATTGAAGGAAACTAAATTTTAATGAATAAACAAATAACTTTATGAATTATTTATGAATATTTTATTTCTCATGTGAAGCATCGCCGGATAGTCAAAACAATATCCGATATGCACAATAATAATTAATTTCGGTTGTCTTTGATATTTTGCCGACTTTCAATCATTAATTAAGCATATTTTTCTAAATTTACCCATGTTTTCCAATTTTTTTCTTTACGTAAATGTATTTGTGAAGATGGCAAGAGAGAAGATTTTTTATTTAACCTATTCGCATATCAGGAATAGGCCTTAGTTCTCGTCTGTTTTTCAGATTTTTTGTGAAATTTAACGCCTTTGAAAGTTGTCACCACTGCCGTTCGTTACAACTTAATTCACAGATTAACTGGAGAAACTCTTTAAAGTGGTTCATTTCTCTCACCATGGAGCAGAAACGAACTCCGAATTTATATGTTGGTTTTTTGGTTATAAAGTCGTAGACTAGTTGGTTGTCAACGTTTAGGATCATTATTATCCTCTGAAAACACAATGTGCTCTACGTAGCTATGTCTTCTGCACGAATCCATTAGGGTTCGTCCATTCGGAGTCAGTCATGCAATCATCAATTCTAAAATTACTTAGTAGTAATCTGAAGGAAACAAGAAAAAGGAGTAGATTTGATAATTAGCAGATGCTTACTGAATCAGTTAGAGAATGGTGGATCTTGTACAAACCCACCAATCCTGTGACTCTATATGCAAATATACAAATAAAATATGCAGATATTTGGATTTTGCAATTGATATTTATTTTGCAAAACGAATTTTTTTTATTTTCATTTAATTATTATTTAATTTTTTAACTTGGATCACGGAACAATACTTAACCAAACTTATAGTTTGGCATTCTCGTAATAAAGAGCCCTGACTTGCTGTGGAGGGAGAGGGGGGACTGATTCCAGATTTATATTCTACGCTATAAAATCCATAGATCAATGGCTGGCTATCAGTTTCATACTATTCAAAGAAAAATTCATAACTTTACTTTCTAGACTACTTTCTGTTTATGCCATACATTTTGCAATAGACCAATGAAATCTCTTTCTCTCTATTTAACATCAAACTGAATAAACAAAACTCGTTCTTCATATGTGGATAATTGTGTTTCCTAAACAATTATCTTGAGTAAATGCAGGCTTTAATAAAATTTTCACAAATATAATTTCATTGGCAAACATTTTCTTTCGGTGATAAGAAAGATACTCATAACAAACAGGAGGACCTAAGACCCCCCCCCCACACACACCCCACAAGGATTGTACAGAGGCGCATCCTTTTGTTCACTCCGTTTTCATTATAATAAATTACACGAGGGAAGCGATTCGGAAAGGTCCTGTTGAAACCCATTGAGTACCGGAGGGAAAGAACTGGTTAGTTAAAATTCAATCGAAAGACGTAAGTCATAGGAAATCTCTGTGTTTACGTTTGTTAAATAGAATTGCCATCAAACAAAACCAAGTCACTTCAGTATGTCTAAGCTGCTTTCAATAAAACATAAGAACTATAAAAGGTTCTTTCATAAAAGATTCAAACTTTTGGTTGCTCAAGTTTTGGAGCATTCAAGCATGATCAATAAATCCTCTGTTAGCTATTAGCTACGATTCTTTTTCTATAAAACCGATATTTTTATGACGATAAAATCCTTTACAAAGTACATTTTTTTCCCAAATTACAACCTCCTTTAGAAACGAAAATTCAGCAATTGTTATAGTTAGAAACAGTCATGTGGTTTTCAGCTCTATTGTTGAACGTTGAATACTTTGTGTTTTACAATCACTCGGATATTTTGAAACATATTCAATAATCTCAGTACAGTTACAAGTGCAGATGCTACATTCTCTTACCAAAGTTGGATAATTTGAATTTATTCAGACTCTTAGTTACTTATCCTTAATTATAAACACTTTAAGCTCTCTAACTTATTGATAAATAGGTTAGAGGACGGGAATGCTGGAGAAGAATAATTTGGTACAATAGATTGAAACTGAAAAGTTATTGAAACTGAATTATCTGAAGTCTCCAGGAAGTCGAGGACTCATCTAGCGAGACTATAAATCACCCAAACCAGTTGTCATATCTTACCTTAAATTCATTCAAACTAGATGCATTCACTACACATAACAGCAAATTATTCCGCTTACCCACTGCTCCCTTGGGAGAAAAAATTAGCTCTTATCCCTTTCTTGACAGTGAACAAACTTAACTTCCATTGATCCCCGTGTTCTCTCCTCAGCTTCCATACAACCACGCGCGTCCACTTATACGCGTATTTTTTCAAATAAATATACCGGAAAAAATTTTGGAGATTTTTAGCAACTTGAAAAACTCGCAGGCGAACGGAGTTGCCAAGAAATATCGAAAAAATTAACGCACACAAACACTTACAAACCGTCCATGGCACCATTCGCAGTCGAGAGAAAGGTAAAAAACGCAAAGATGTATTATATCATAACTGCATAAAATTAACTGTTATTAATTAGTTAAATTAAATATTTAGCATAAACAATTTTATAACGATGCTTTCATCAGTGCATAGGCTAGACTACCGGGAAGCAATCGTATCGATTTCCCTCGGAGAATTCATCGAAAGATGATTCATCGAAAAGGACAATTCGTGAAATGCAATTAATCGAAAATCAGTTCACCAAAAATTTAAAATTTTCGAAAATGTTATGAGAAAATTGATCCATTTAGAACAAAAACTGAACTGTGCAGATAAGAAAGCAATGTTACTTTAATAGAGAAAAATTATAGAACAATATAGTCCGCGTGGTTAGCCTAGTGGCTTTGCGAT
Organism: Typopeltis vanoorti; assembly: GCF_054136105.1. Classification (NCBI taxonomy): domain Eukaryota; kingdom Metazoa; phylum Arthropoda; class Arachnida; order Uropygi; family Thelyphonidae; genus Typopeltis; species Typopeltis vanoorti. The sequence continues at coordinate 113,783,508 of NC_143553.1, forward strand.
TCGCAACCATATGCCTGGGGAAGGAGTGTCCTGGGTTCGATTGCCGTCGCCGACGTGAGGAGTTTAAGGATCTTCCTCAGCCATAGCCAAGTTACCTGGTCTTGGGCGTGGAGCAGGGCTTTTCCTCCATTTTATCTGGGGTTTTTCATCCCACAAGCAGGCAAATCAGCCCTGTGAACATATGCGTATCTACAGCCATAAATATTTACCACCCCCTCATGAGAGGGCTCAACTCGCCCCAATACGGACGGGGAGAAAAGTGAAGGAATTCCATACGAAAAAAAAAAAAATTAGAACAATATGGTTGCTTATAGTCTTTCTTGTCCGATAACTGTTTCATGTCTGTTCATGGGAATGATTTGCCTGTTTCCGGGAGGAAAAGCACAGCCAACTCCGCATTATGGCTAACTTACCTTTAGCTGAACAGACTGATAAAAATTATGCGCGTCGTAAATGGGTTTCCAACTACCCAGGTCTTTCTAACTAAACGTCTTCGTTTATATCGACTGAACCGCGCAGTCTCCATTATTATTATTGTTGTTGCTAGTAGTAATATGCGACTTCAATACAGCAATTATTATGGGATGAATTTTACTCAGATACGCTATTTGAAACTTTTACAAGAAAATTTCCAACCGTTCCAGTTTTCAGTTAAGCTATTTTTGGGGCGACAAAGAAATAACGTGTCCAAATTGTAATAACTGTATTACAAAATCTGTCCGACTTAGCGGAATTAATAGAAGTTACCTGTAGAATAAGCTGTTCGCGTATGGTTCAGTTTTTGTTCTAAATGGATTACTTTTATCATAACATTATCGAAAATTTAAAATTTGTGGTGATATATTTCTTCGACGAATTGTTTCGATGAATTGTCTTTTGATGAATTGCCTTTTCGATGAATTTTCATGGAATCAAAGCCATCATATTGCTGCGTCTTCGTTATCAGTGAGTGCATGAATCGTTATACCCGTAAATAAATATAAATTTCTTTTCCACATCATCTTTTGATTTTTGATATTTATTGTTAGTAATACGTATAATATGTATAGTGTTTTGTATCATATAAGACAATATTGATGTAGATACTGACAGACAGACGATTTATCTTGTAAACAGAAGAAGTAAACTTTCTGTATGGATAAATAGAGTACAGTACAGTAAATGTATTTCCACTTTCTTATGATTTTCTTAATAACATTTTCTTTTCTTTAGCTTACTCTATTGTAAGAATACAGGATATAATACATATAACATACAAATTATGTGTTAATCGACTGTTTATGTTATCGTTAAGGCTTCCGGTCAACAGTAGACTATTAAAAGTTACGTTTTGGTGGAATGAAAAGTTATATGCGGATTTCAAACGACGCGAGGGGAGAGGATCGGCTACCCTAACCCAACGTGTTGTTCAATGGTTAACTCTGTATATAACAGAAAACATTCTTGGTCCAACCACGGTACGAATGTACAGCACGCCAAAAACCTTTCGTGGGTGAAATTCACATAAATATGTAAAATGAAATAAAACCTATTACCAAGACAGTCAACTATTGAAAGAAAATGAATGCGCGCCAACTTCATTTTAAAACATGAACCATTTGAAAATAGCGTTGTTCATCTTTTTGCTGGTCTGAAATCTTCAGTGATGTAATGAAATAGGACAAGTGGACAAACCACAGATTAAATTTCAAAAAAAATGTTATCCAAGTTGTTTTGACAGTTATGAATTCTCACAATTTCTGTTTGACCGTTGATAATAGTAAAGTTTATTTTGCCACACCAATTACTTTTTCTCAAAAGATATCCAAGTTTAGGTTCATGTGAAGACATATGAGAAAATATGCATACTTGACTTCGGTGCAATGGATAGACAACCAGTTACGGAATATGACACGAGTAAGTAAATAAGGTAAAACAGATTACATTAATTCATTGTTTAATCTGCAATTTCTGAAAGGACTCAAGCACACAGTTTAATCTGTAAATGTTTCAGCCATTTCTGAAAATGCTCAAGCAGAAAAGGTTCGTTCCTGGGAAGGTTATTAAAAGGATTACAACAACATCAATAATCCTCAATCTTTGGGTTAAAATTAATCGATGCATCTAGAGTTCTTCAGAACAGATGGTTAACTTTCCTGAAATGAGTCCTGGAAGAGAATTTCAGTTGAATAGCTTGACTGTAAAACTGTTAAGAAAGAAATCGATCTCCTTTGTGTAAAGATTTTCTGTGATGCAGTGTTATTTTTATTTTTTTAATGTTGAGCCCATACACAGGAGGTTGGTTGGTCAACCTATAGTACATTACTACCATCTATGGGTAGTGGTTTGGGATAGAAGGAATTTGTTTACATCTGATTTCAATGACTTTAAATTGTATTCCTTGGGAAACACCGCAGGTGGGAGACTGTTCCACAGTGCTGCAGTTAAAGGGATGAAGGAAAAGGAAAAGAAACTTGTTCTGTTTGTTTCTTGGTGTACTGTGAAGGGATGTTGTGCAGCAGCTGCACGTGTTCCAATGAGCTTAGCACTAGGGGGAGGAATTATTGATGTTATTTCAGATGAGCATTTCCCATGGAAATATTTGTAGACCATACGACTGTCTGAAAGTGGTGGAAGAGAATTTTATAGCACATTCTTAACAGTATAACTTTGACATTCAACTTTGAAAATGTTTCACGCATCAAATTCTGTTCGCTATCATTCATATTCAATATACGTTTTAGATTACCATGTATGTTATTTTATTCTCTCTTTTTTATTTTATTACTTTGACTGCCTTCTTCAGTTTTCTTGGAGTAATGGACACATTAAGAAATAAGGTGGTAAATCTGATAGGAGATATTAAGGGTTACTTCTGCGCAATGCATTCTCTCTCTCTCTCTCTCTCTCTCTCTCTCTCTCTCTCTCTCTCTCTCTCTCTCTCTCTCTCTCTCTCTCTCTACTCTCTAGCGAACCTATAGTACAGACTACAAATTTTCGGAACTTTTATGAATATTGCAAATTAAATTGCAATATATAACCCCGGAGTGCTGGTGTAAGCTCGTTACACACATTTATGTGGAACAAAAGAAATTTTCCTGAAGGCATTATCCAATGAGATTCAAATTAGTTGCAACAATTGGAGAGCTGTGTAGGAAACTAAACAGTGAAAGACAATAGACCATGGATGCGAATTATGAAGTAAAAAATATGAACATATTGAATAATATAATGACACATTGAAATATATGATATATCATGACATTTGTTAGGAGCATAGAAAATGAAAATATTTTGACAGCGTTAATATTATTATATGACACGTCCAGGGAGTCCAAAGATTGATCGAGGGAAGGCACCTGCTCTACAACTCCATCTCCAACATTTAATCAACAACTGATCGCAAGTAAGCTACCACTATCTACCGCCGACTACCAGTGGTATTTCTACAGACAATCACAAACATCTATGCCCACGGCGGGATTGGAACCGCAACCTTTTGACTGGAGAGCGGATACACTACACACTCGACCAACCAGGCCTTTCATATTGAACCCACTATGGAAGAGTCCCTGTGAGATTTACACTCACGTCAACAGGATGGAGGATGAAAATATATCTGACAACTGCGCGTTCTTCTGGCTAGATTGTCTTTTTTGCAAAATGAGAATCATTTCGTACGAGACCTAACAGCTTACTTTCGATTAGGGAAAAAAAAACCTTACAAAGGTGTTTCGCATAATATTTGTTAACAAGAAATCCGCGTGTGATATACATAGCAACCATATGCTTCGAATGAATGAAATAATCCACATACAGTTTGGTCTTTCGCTCTAATTCATCTTCAAAGGATTCTTAAATTCTTACTTTTATCAACCAATTATGAATAACGTGGTAGCAGAGCTATAATTTTGAATAGAAACTTTGTTAAATACCAACAAACAATAGACCTTTTTTAAAAAAAATTATTACGTCTATTATTATGAATAAATATTCGGACAATTTTTACTGAGATGTAGTAAAGAATTAGACTTCGAGAAGTAGACTAAGTTACATAAGCATCGATTACCTGGTTGGCTGTTTGAGTAGCTATCAGGACCACACTTCCCCTAGTTGAAATGCCTGGCGAACTTAATCTAGTGAAATGTGACGAAAAAGAAGCAGTGGCGAAATGAAACTGACCACGCTACGCTGATATATTTCCCACTGTCAGGAATATAATATTAGTACGTGAAAACCATTTTATACAAACAAAGCTAGTACCTATTTTCTGAAAACATTTTGCTGCATATAAAAAAAGAATCATTCAGGAGTGCAGTGTTGCGAGATGTAGTGAAAACTCTATTGAGGGCTTCCACTGGACACTTGGGGAAGTAAAGAATTAATTGATAGCAGAATGTTGAGTCCCCCAAATTTTTTTATAAATGCCATGTGCCTGACTTTTACATACTGTTTAAATTATTAAAGAACATGATTTATTTTGAGAGTTCATTTTCTTTCAGTTAATTATATGCACGAAATTTAAGGAACAATGTTATGTTTTTTTTTAGATGTAATACAAAGCAGAATACGATTATTTCCATCGTAAATGGTATATTTTATTTAACTGAAATTTTTTTTTTTTAATTTTATGCGAGCAAACAGTATTAAATTACATTTTTAACATGGATCGAATATTGCTGATTGAATATTGAGTACTTTTCACATCAGTTTTATATTCCATTAGGAAAATAAAACGCCATTAGGTAAATGGCGTGCTGTATAATTACAATTAATATATTTAACTGACTCGAGTACTGATTTGATTTTTTTTCGGCGCAAAACATCGATCATACTGCTCCAGAACACATGTTACAGCAGTACATATGGTAAATAGAACATTCACAAACATTCCTGCCCCCCCCCTAGCGGGATTCGAACCCACAGCCTCTTGGCTGGAGAACGGATAAGCTAACCACTCGGCCAAATTTAACTTGAATACGGTAATTTAACATAATTAGGTGGTATAGGGCATGATGGAGGAAAAAAGGAAATAAATTATAGAAGAACGACTCACCAAGAAGAAAAAACAAGATAAACTATGAGCAACAAGATGTGTCGAGGCGGTGTAATCCCACTGACTTCAAAGGCAGAAAAATCTTAATGAAGGTCAGAGCAACCCACACACACACACACTGTGTGTGTGTGTACATACTGTTTGCTTTTTGGTGTTTTTTATGAGTATTGTGGCTTATGGTTTTTGAACGTCGGTGTATTCGGGAATGAATTTATGTATACTTTAGAAAAAAAACTCTATTTTCACATTTCAACATAATAATAATGATAACAAATCCACCATAACAACCATATAATGACTTTTCTATCTATTTGTTACAGTCTTAAAACAGCACACTTATGTGTGTATATATATATAACAAATTGTGGATAAGAGTCTAGTACTCGTACAAGAAAAGTTAAAATCACAAAAAATCGAAGTAGTCAAAACCTATTTTTAAAATCCATTTTCTCCATAAAAGCTAAGATAAATAATTAAATATTACTATAGGAAACAGGCTTCGTAATATTCCCCATATGTCATATAAAGTACTTCTTAAGGATAATATTATCCACGAAAATTTCTAAACTTATACTCGTATGCATTTTACGTTGAATTGATGTTGATCTGTTTCTTGATAGTGAAGATGAAATGTATCCCTTTTTATAAGAGTTTTACTAACTATCAACATAATTATTTCATCTTAAGGTATTCATTCGGGTTCGAACTTGCTTTGGCATGATGACGTAATTCAGAATATGTATCTTCGGAGTCTGATCTAAAATTTACTTTAGACCTTCAGATAAACAGGAGTAAATTTGAACTTTTCATATAAATATTTAATTATATAAAATTTATTATTTTGTTTAATGGAAATACATTTCAGAATTAAACGACCGTCTAGTGGTACCACTAAATATACAAAGAAGTCCAAATGATATAAGAACAAATATTTAAGAAAAAAATAAATAGAATCCAATGAAAAGTTTCATATTAATAAGAAGCGAGTCATTAAATACTAACAGAAAATCAAATGAAATATGTTTAAGCAATAGTTCGTTCCAATTAACTGATTGGATGGTTGCCTTGTGTGGTTCATAAATAATAATCCCTAACAGCAGCAACGGCAGAATTATAGAATATAAAAGATGGCAGCACCAAAGTTGTTCATAATTGATTTACTAGTTTTAGACTAGTAAGTCAATTATGAAGAGTAAGTCTATAACAGAGGAACAATACGGCGTATTGTTCCTCTGTTATAGACATTCAATGGAAACCAACCGAAGGTTTAATTGTAGGGAACGTACATTTATTTTTTTATTTTTTTATTTTTTTACTGCTGTCATAATTAAAGGAGACAATTTTATTCCGTTTTTTTCCCTTATTAGATGTTTTACAGAAAATTAAAGATGAGATTGAGTTCTTATTCAGCTGTCCTTTCAGAATTCCGCTGAACAAATTAGTGCGTATATAAATGAAAAATCTAGACAATGAAAGTAAATCTCGAACCATTACTGTGACTTGCCTTTGTTCTAACGGATGTTATTTGAACAACTGTTTGATAACTTATTGTTTAATAAGTTATTCAAATGAATAACTTATTAAACAATAAGTTATTCATTTGAATAAGCGGTTGTATAAAATGTACGTACGTTTACGGACAACATACATAAAATTGGAAATATATGACTGATGGCGGTCGTAAAAAAAATGCATCCGAGAGATTTCATTTAAGAAAACATTTCGTTTCAACATCATATGAAGATTGATAAATGTAAAAACTGGAAATAGTAAAATAAAATTAGAAAACACCTTTCACACTTGAGGAAAAATCTACTCGCGAATGCATACTAATCAAGAGGCAGGTTCCATGTGCATGTTCTCAATGATATAGAAGAGTAAAATTAGCTTCCCACACATCTATCTGGAATGTACGGATGTGAGATTTACGGTGAGGTATTTATAAAACGTGTCCGAAATAGGCTTTGTGTTTTCGTGAGAAAAGAAAATTCCTTCTAACACATAGAACTGAGGTACTATGTTATACAAAGTACCTCAGTTCTATGTATATACATAGAATTATGTAAATACATGTACCTCATGTATACACATACATAGAACTGTAGCACTATCTTATTGTCTTGAAAATTCAAAAAACGGAAAACACTCAAGAAAAAGGGGCAAACATTGTAAACTGTTTGTACATAAATATGGTGGCCTGGTAAAGATTTTTAATAGTTTTATTAATTTTATTTATTTTTATTTAAAGCACTTCTGTAGTCTCAGTCGATATAGACGAAGTCCTTTGGTCTGAAAGACCTGGGTCCGATCCCGTCAGTGACTTGAGGAACCTTTATCTGGTCTCTTTAGACGAAAGGTGAGTTAGCCAATCTCTTACGGAAATAGGGATTTTTTTCGTTCCCCAAACAGCCAACCTGCCCCGTGAACACACACGGATTAGGCATAAATATAACCCTTAATTCTGCATTAATTCGTAGTAAGCCCTCATTAGGGAGGACTCAAACCGTATTTTGGATGGGAAGGACAGGATTTTTATTTAATCGTATTTTTATATTAGTTTTTTTTTTTATTTTTTATTTATTTATTTTTTCTGGACTTACAGCAAAAGTTAGAGTTTTATTTAATTAGACTGTGTCAGTCTAGCACTCTGGAAATGGCATTAGTTTGCACAGGGTTTAGGCTATCTGTTATCGATTCTGCCTGTTATGATTCTAGGGTTTTCTTCTACTAGTTCCTGAGATCGACGATAGTTGCTCAGTTTATTTCACGCCATGAAAAACCAAGCGGATAAAAACTCTGTACGAGGTGAATAGCTCGCTTTCAGTTGAAAAGCCGTCAAAAAACCGTCATATTATTACTAAAGAAAGAGTGAAGCTTTATGGCTATTTCTTTAGAAATTACGTTTATGCATTGATGAGAGTTCACTTAGAAAAAATAAATTTTTTCTCTGGCATTTCGATTTCCTTGTTACTGAACGAGAATTTTTGCTCCTTTTGGTTTTTGCCTGGTTTCTGAAGAGAACCAACCAGTTCGAAACAGCTGTCAGTGAAACCTTTATCAAATGCACTAATAAAAGGAGAATATACGGACACTTCGACAGCGCCCATGGCTTTCAAGTAGTGCTAGCTAAGGCAATTCGGGGATGGCGAGGAGTGTATTCTGGTAAGTTCTCAGGTCAACTTTCGAAATTTTTATAGTTTCTACAAACATTCGGCTTGAAATAATGTTGGATCTAGTATCCACTTTGCCTATGCCGTCATATATGTTTTGATATCATAGATGGATCTAAATCTTGTTATGAATTTTGTTCCTCATCTGTTAATTACCGTATACAACTGGCTCGAAGGAATTGCTGCATGTTTTTACGAAATCGTCTGTTGAGAATTGCGTATAGCAATCTTCCAGTTTTCATCAGAAATACCGTAGTTTTATTTATTTATTTTTAGTTTGTATTATTTCTTTATTTTATTATTTTAAAAATGTTTTGAATTTTTCCAACATTTGAGTTTGAAGTCCAGTTCGTAACTGACATTCTTACCTTTTCTTCTCTTCATTTTGTACCAGAAATCTGCCTTAATAATTTGGATTATAGAATTTGTAGTTTTTGTTTTTGTTGTTGTTGTTGTTCTTCGTCTTCTTCTTCTTATTATTATTATTCTGGCTTCATGTCAGTAAAGAACTGTTGGTATTATCTTCAAACTTTAACAAGATTTTCAGACCACTGATGACTCTACGTCTATCAAACTCATTTTGCTCTATATTTAATGCCATCTTTGTAATAAAAGTGGTTAATTAGTGAAATGTAAAAATAGTAGAATTGATGAACTAATTATATGATTTACGTATCAAAGAAAATCCAGTGCCTAAATCAGATAGTTATCGTAAATCTATTTCTTGATATTGTTTTCCCATTGAAACTGATATCTGTGTTATATACAGTATATGCTATGTGCAAAATTAAATAGTCTATTCTAAGTGGATAAAAATTATATATATTTTTAAGGTTGTTATATTTTATGTGATTCACATATTAAATATACGGATGTCAGAATTAAATCTTTTAGATATTAATTGACCACGTTTCGAGGTAACATATGAAAAAACATTGAAGAAAATTATTAAAAATGATTATTAATAATGACTTTTTTGTGGATAACTTTGGCGATGCTTCCAAGATCTAGTAGGATCAAAGCGTAACTTGTTCAAGGTCCATTACTTAAGGCACGTTCGAAGCCAACAAAATAACAGAAAAGGTTTATTTCTCTCTCTCGTGTGTGTGTGTTTGTGTCAGAATGAGAGAATCGATCTTTACTCTCTGTTTTCCAATTATTGATTTCTTTCTTTCTTTAAGTTTTTCTGTCTTTCAGTTTTTTCAATGTTTTCTCTAAGATATTAATCGATTTTTCATTATCTTCATTATAGCGGCATCATCCATTTATTATTTGATATTTCTAGATGATCCTTAAATATTTTAAATGATATTTTGCCCTTTCCCATCTGACCTTGTGTAGCGTAACATGTCGCATCACATTGTGAGCTTATTTCGGGAAGGTTAGAGGTTAGATAATCAAAAAATCCAGATGCAATAAACATACAAGGCAATTTTCTGAATCACCTCAAGTCCCCAAGAAGCAGGTCAGTGGGCTCAAAACAGGCAGTGAAATCAATCTCCGACATGAAGAGATTCAAAATATATTCCTCCATTCAGGTAAGTAAGTAAAACTGATAATAATATATAAATAAATAAAAAATCGATAAAAAAAGTAAGTAGATGTAATAATGTTTTCATGTGGAGATATTCCTATATATTTACGCACTGGACAATTGAAAATTTCTTGATTAAAAATGTGAATAATAAATTATACTATTCGAAATTATCTAATACTTTCAACTTTTTCATTTTCGTCCTTTTTTACAAATATTTCCATCTCATGAGATGTTTGTGACAAAAAAAAATCTTTTTTTTTTTTCTTCTTTTTTTCTTTTTCACCGTCAGATTCTTAGGTAACACGCGAGCGAGTGTGTGTGTGTGTGTGTGTGTGTGTGTGTGTGTGTGTGTGTGTGTGTGTGTGTGTGTGTGTGTGTGTGTGTGTGTGTGTGTGTGTGTGTGTGTGTGTGTGTGTGTGTGTGTGTGTGTGTGTATCAGAACTTCAAAAGTTGTTTATGTAATTCACTTTAAACCATCGTTGATTATATGTGCAGGTGGAGTGAACACAATATGTAATATCTATATATATGTGGTTATTTTACAAAATTATTTAAGAGAATATAACGGGCAAGTTCCCTTAAAAAATAACATCCCCAAACATGAACATTTTTACATCATAAAAATATTTATTAACATTCTGTTTTAATACATATCAATAAAGATAATGAAAAATACAAATAATTTTGAGAAAAACTAATAAGCACAGCTGAATATCCCCTCACCTATACCAAGTGCTCAGCTGTCTACTACAATTTATGCTCAGTGATGAAACAGTCCTGAAAACTGAAACTATACGTCAATATTCGTGTCCTTCTTGGGATTCCTGGATCATTTCTGCGGAGGTTTCTATTATCTTATTCATATTGCATTTCCTTTTTTAATTCTCCAAAGGGTTAGGGCGATATCGTTGTCGTCGTTGTGATACTATTTGTGAAATGATTATGTGAAGAAGTACATGAAAAGTATTAAAATCGAATAGTGATATATATATATACAGGGTGTTCGGGATAAATTTGACAGTTTCGTAAGGAAAAAAAAATCTTCTTTGTATCTATTAAATTTAATGAATTGACAAAAAAACATTACAGGCAGAGTTAATTACAATACTATCAACAAGATTTACTCAAAATAACCACCATTAGCATCGATCACAGCTTCAATTCTGCTTCGGAACCTCGAACAAGCTGATGCTACAGTCTCCCTGGGAAGGGACGCAAAAACTGTTTTAATTTTATCCATTAACTGGGCTTTTGTATTACTGGAAGTGCGATTGGTGTCTTTTTCAACTGCGCCCCATACAAAATAATCCATGGGGTTAAGGTCTGGGGAGTTTGGAGGCCAAACATTTGGACTGGTGAAGTCGTAGAAATTTTCAGACAACCATTTTTGACTTTTCCCAGAGGTGTGGCAAGGGGCCGAATCCTGCTGCCATACATACGGCCTACCATTGGCTACCCTTGTTATCCAGGGCTTGACTACAGTTAGCAACTCCACGAACAAAGCCCGAATTCCAATGCCAGGGTTCTTCAACACCTGTTCCTGCAGATTTGCGAGGAATTCTGCTGTACGAACGCAATCAGATCGTCTGCTAGGGATCTTTCTTCTTGCTACATCCTCGTAGTCACCATTGCAAGTCTCTAGTTCATGCCTGATTGTTTTTACTGTATTCAGGGAGCATTGGGCAGCAGTCGTAATATCCTTATTTTGATGGCGGGCACGAATCATCATGATACAAGTTATTCTCTTCCATGATTCAGGTGGGTTCCAGCTATCCATCCTTTCTGACATCTTGTATATGAATGAAGAAGGGTCCAAACTTTTAAATGAAGAGAAGTGTGTGTTAATACATGTAACTTACGGAAAAATATAATTAATTATAAATATGTCAAATTTATCCCGAACACCCTGTATATATATATATATATATATATATATATATATATATATATATATATATATATATATATATATATAATTAAATATTAATTAAAATTAAAACAGTTTTTGCGGCCCTTCCCAGGGAGACTGTAGCATCAGCTTGTTCGAGGTTCCGAAGCAGAATTGAAGCTGTGATCGATGCTACTGGTGGTTATTTTGAGTAAATCTTGTTGATAGTATTGTAATTAACTCTGCCTGTAATGTTTTTTTGTCAATTCATTAAATTTAATAGATACAAAGAAGATTTTCTTTTTCCTTACGAAACTGTCAAATTTATCCCGAACACCCTGTATATATATATATATATATATATATATATATATACAGGGTGTTCGGGATAAATTTGACATATTTATAATTAATTATATTTTTCCGTAAGTTACATGTATTAACACACACTTCTCTTCATTTAAAAGTTTGGACCCTTCTTCATTCATATACAAGATGTCAGAAAGGATGGATAGCTGGAACCCACCTGAATCATGGAAGAGAATAACTTGTATCATGATGATTCGTGCCCGCCATCAAAATAAGGATATTACGACTGCTGCCCAATGCTCCCTGAATACAATAAAAACAATCAGGCATGAACTAGAGACTTGCAATGGTGACTACGAGGATGTAGCAAGAAGAAAGATCCCTAGCAGACGATCTGATTGCGTTCGTACAGCAGAATTCCTCGCAAATCTGCAGGAACAGGTGTTGAAGAACCCTGGCATTGGAATTCGGGCTTTGTTCGTGGAGTTGCTAACTGTAGTCAAGCCCTGGATAACAAGGGTAGCCAATGGTAGGCCGTATGTATGGCAGCAGGATTCGGCCCCTTGCCACACCTCTGGGAAAAGTCAAAAATGGTTGTCTGAAAATTTCTACGACTTCACCAGTCCAAATGTTTGGCCTCCAAACTCCCCAGACCTTAACCCCATGGATTATTTTGTATGGGGCGCAGTTGAAAAAGACACCAATCGCACTTCCAGTAATACAAAAGCCCAGTTAATGGATAAAATTAAAACAGTTTTTGCGGCCCTTCCCAGGGAGACTGTAGCATCAGCTTGTTCGAGGTTCCGAAGCAGAATTGAAGCTGTGATCGATGCTACTGGTGGTTATTTTGAGTAAATCTTGTTGATAGTATTGTAATTAACTCTGCCTGTAATGTTTTTTTGTCAATTCATTAAATTTAATAGATACAAAGAAGATTTTCTTTTTCCTTACGAAACTGTCAAATTTATCCCGAACACCCTGTATATATATATATATATATATGTAGAAAGTATTTTTACCTTGGGTATAAATATGTTAAAGATACCAAGTAATTTTAAACCTGGGTTTACTCCATCTCCCAAGTAAGCAAACAGACTAAATTCAAGTTTGCGCCTGCAATTGATGCAAGTCTAACTGATCCCACAGGTAGTGCAGGACAAGGGCAACTCGTGGCAAAGGTGGAACAAGCTCCGATCACTAATCTTAATATTTACCCTTAATGCCAAAACACATCTCCAAGAAGGGGATGTATAATATAATGTTTTGTATTAAAGGCAAGGGGCCACTACCCAGACCGGTTTCGACCTTTATTGAGGTCTTGTCAGTGGGAGCTAGGCTAGAAATAGAAATACCAAGCTAGCTCCCACTGACGAGACCTCAATAAAGGTCGAAACCGGTCTGGGTAGTGGCCCCTTGCCTTTAATACAAAACATTATACATCCCCTTCTTGGAGATGTGTTTTGGCATTAAGGGTAAATATTAAGATTAGTGATCGGAGCTTGTTCCACCTTTGCCACGAGTTGCCCTGGTCCTGCACTACCTGTGGGATCAGTTAGACTTGCATCAATTGCAGGCGCAAACTTGACTTTTAGTCTGTTTGCTTACTTGGGAAATGGAGTAAAACCAGGTTTAAAATTACTTGGTATCTTTAACATATTTATACCCAAGGTAAAAATACTTTCTACATTTATATCTCCTCCAGAGATTCTTATTTAATAAGGTTAAAACACCTTATGGTAACTTGTTTTGGCGAAATACTTACAAGCTCTGTACTACTAAATCTTGGTATTTCTATTTCTAGCCTAGCTCCCACTGACGAGACCTCAATAAAGGTCGAAACCGGTCTGGGTAGTGGCCCCTTGCCTTTAATACAAAACATTATATTATATTATACATCCCCTTCTTGGAGATGTGTTTTGGCATTAAGGGTAAATATTAAGATTAGTGATCGGAGCTTGTTCCACCTTTGCCACGAGTTGCCCTGGTCCTGCACTACCTGTGGGATCAGTTAGACTTGCATCAATTGCAGGCGCAAACTTGACTTTTAGTCTGTTTGCTTACTTGGGAAATGGAGTAAAACCAGGTTTAAAATTACTTGGTATCTTTAACATAACATATATATATATATATATATCTTTAACATATATATATCTTTAACATATATATATATATATATATATATATATATATATATATATATATATATATATATATATATATATGGAAGATGATAACCAAACATTGCATTTGTTAATTTATTTACTCGTAAAAGCGAAACGAAGAAACATAAACCTTGTTTTATTGATTTAATGTTTCATTTTATTTGTTTTCATCACGTTGGTGAAGCAGTGCCCATTAAAATTACCTGTAACAATGCATGACGTAAGAACCGAGAAAGATTACCATCAGTCCCTTGCACGTGAAAGGGACTGATGCTAGTCCATCACTCAGGAGGATCATCAGTTAACCGAATTGTCCTCTTCGAGATTCAGTGCATGATAACCACTCTGAGAATAGTTAGAATGCAATTATCCATAAGTGAGAGCAATATTAGAAGACTAACGGACGGACGTGACATTTATAATGTGTTAGAAACAGGTAGTGGTTTGAACAATGAAGATGATTATCAATGATTTAAGAGAAATTTGATATGATGGTTGCTTTAGGATTATCCAGTGAGAGGACAATAACGAAAATGTGTCTTCCAAGATAAAACTGGAATGGGTTTTGATAGCATTGAAATTCACTAAAGTATCTTCAATGCACTTGAGAATTATGAGATCATTTTATGAGGAATGCACTATCATCAGCGAAATTATGAAATCATGAGGTTAATGATCGACGATCATTGAAGGTTATAAAGTAAAGTATGACGGAATATTCCGAATCCTGATTACGCTAGCACTGATAGAGTGCTAGCGTAATCAGGAACCCAATTGAACCCAATTGAACTTCTTACAGAGAATAGTGCCAGTAAGAAAAGTAAGCAATCTGCCCGATTGTTAACCAGCGAAATCCATGCAAGAGATACCCTACTTGATATATAAACTTACTAAAGTAAAATTGCGCGAAAGTAAAATACTTACACTGTAATTGCATTGTACTGAAATGGATACCTTGAGAATCTACAAAATACTTACTTCTCATATCATTTTAAAGGAATAATTTCGTAATGTAGACTTTAAGAAACCTATCTTTAAGAAAATGTTTGTTAGCAATTAAATGGATAGGAGAGGGTCAAAATATGATCATCTATATTTATATCGTACGAGAAAGCACTCTACCGATAACACTTGACAAATTAATTAATCAACACTAATCGATTAACGGATTAATAAATATACTAAATTAATTCTAATTTTGACTAATTTTTTTCTATGCTGAAATATATTTTTCAATTCTTTTATTTATTATTATATTTTTGGAATATTCATACTGTAAGTACAAACTGAATGTGTGTGTGTGATAATCACAGAATTCATTTCTGCAGTTATTTCGCGATTTCATCACAAAGCAACGCATGAAACTAAGGTAACATGTACATAGTTACTTCACTCACGACTCAACAACCTGAACAAACACGTTCCTTCTGCTGTACGTTAAAGGTATTCACATTTGAACAGACAAGGCAACCGATAGCTACTTGGCATTCATTTCGATTCTGTATGTATATGATCTGTGATTATTATTCTCATTAAACTACAACTTCAAAAATGACATTGATCTAAATCAGCCATGGCCAAATGGCATCGGACCAACATTTTGCTTTTTCACACATACAATGCGTCTCCGATAAAATATCGTTTAGCGGTTATAAATTTAGTTTTGAATTATAAAACAAAATTATAAATATATAAAATCGCATAAACATTAATGAATACTTTACCTAATCCGGTGTCTACTTTATTTCTTGATGATTCCATGCAGTGCGCTGCATTTACCTACACAGTTCTCGCCGCCATTCACTTTCATCAGCCTCATTGAGATAAACTATTACAGTTCGGTGTTACGACGATATATTTGATCGCCTTGCTTTGCGTGACAGTGTTGCATTTACCATTTATAAACTATTTCAATGTAATTTTCCTGTCAAATTTATAATAACTTACTGCAGCTTTTTATTTTTTTTCTCTCATTTTTTTTATAAAACCTGCTAATGAAACAAGTAGTGACATAAAAATCGTAAAAAATTTTCAAAAATCTAATCAAGAATATCTATTAATATCTGAGGTCGAAAACGCCAGCAGAAAAACCTGAAATGTGGGAAGACAGCTAAAGTAAATGGTATTCAACCTGTTTTAATGGGAGCATCGATACAATTAGATACCTCCCAAGAAAGCACAGCATGTTGCCAATTGGTGTTAAAATAGCCGTATTCTTAGCAGAGACTCCCTTCTGACGCTATGAGCAAATCCAACACTCTTTGACCCCGAGTTCCTTCTTTCACATGCTGCTGGAAAAAGTTGTCTCGCAACAATTCAATAAATTCCTCTTCTTTCTTATCATGAGATCTCTCTCTTTTACCAAATCAGTGTTTCGAAAATTAAAGTCACCAATAATACTCATTCGTTTGGTACCCTAAATTTGGTATCCAAAAGGCTAAATTGGCGATGAATTTCTTCGTCCCCTGCAACTGAGTCACCATCACTCTAGCAACACCTCACCATATGTTTCATTTTGTTAACCTCTTCACACCACATAGACTCAAATTCATCGGTACATAGGACATCGTTGATATCATTGTTTTCTTGCATTACTATCCTAACTGGACTTAAGTCATCAGATATCATTAGTGTTACTCATCGTCCTCCTTCTCTCCTATCTTTTTCTGTCATTCCTAAAAATAATATGCCCATTACACTCGATCTCAGTTATTATATCTGAATCTGGTAGCCAAGTTTCACTAATGCCAAAAATCATTTTCAGTAATGCAACGAACTCAACCCCTTTGTTTCTGAAGATAAGCTATTCAGTTTATCTTCAGAAACGGCGAAGATAAATAAGGTTTCTAATTCTCCTGTCATTTGTGCGCAGACATAATAAATTATCACTTAGCCTATTCTTATAATTAGATATGCAATCTATTTGGTGTATTTGGCCTTGTTGTAGAACTTTCTCGTTTCCTTCCGGAGACAAGCTTAAAAGATCCGAACCCAAAACAAATTTTTCCACCCCTTCGCTATACATAACAATGTTCGAAGATATTCATAAATTTATCACGTTTGCATACCACAGCTGAACATTCACATACATTTTCACATTATTTCCTTAATGATTTACTTTCCCTGACTCTCTGCATTAGTTCTCATTCCAAGAAGTAATTTTTTCCAGCCGCCTGATATCAAATGAATTCAAGTGCAGGCCATCCCTCTTATGCAAGTCTTTTCTGCCATCAAACTCACTCCACACATCTAAAATCTCGCATTAATTTCTTCTACGCAGCCTACGCGTGAAATCATTTGCTATCATCGCCCTCTTTAACTCGGTACTATCATATGTGGGTAGCAACCATACAATTTTTTCTCTCTCACATGTGTTTCTCACTTTTTCCAACAGACCTTTCATATCTTTCCTCATACTATATTTGTCACTACTTAAATTATTAGTACCTACCAGAATTGCCATCTCTTTTGCTTTTCTTTGTTGTTTTTCAATTACTCTCACAATTACGTTAAAGATTGTCACCATACCAAATCACTTCTTTTTTCTTAGATTTTAACTGACTTGCCTTGTCACCATTAATATTTTGATTACCAAGTTCAGTTCTTTCCTTCCTGTTCTTGTTCTGATCCTTTTTCTTATCTTGTCTAAGTTTCGTTAAACGTTTTTCTACGTTTTCTAATTCTCTGGTCGATTTCCTAATGATTTCTTTTAATCGAGATATTTTTATTGTCAGCTTATCCTCAGATAAATGATCGTCATCATTGTAGCAACACTTTTATTCATCAAAACAAGCTCTCTTCTCAGTAGTGACAAGTTGAGCTTTAGACACTGCCTTGTGGTGACGAGTTTTCGGCGCCATTTTTAAGAATAGTAAAAAGTAATAATATTTTTGCAATAATGTTATAAAATGCTTTAGTACTATAATTACACTAACAAACTACAATAATATACTAAAATACACCATTAAATCTAAGAAAACACTCAATAAATCAATATAGAATTTAGATTATGAGGACAGATTGAGACTATGTGCATCACAGACTGTGTTTTGTGGGTGTTATATCCTATAACATCCACAGAACGGAGAAATGAAGTTGGATTGTAGTCAAGAAAAGGGTAAGAAGTAGGTTTTATTTTCACAGAGCAGTGAGTAAGGGAGTGAAGAGTTTGGCTTTAAGTGGATAGTGAGTGCATATAATGTGAATGAATTTAAGGGAAAATATGACAGCTGGTTTGGGTGATTTATAGCCTCTCTAGATGAGTACTTGACTCCCTTGAGGTCTCATATTATAATAATAATTTTTCGTTTATTATTATTTTCCAGTAATATAATAGAAAATGATCTACCAATAAAACTACTGAAACATAAAATGCTCAGAAAAAAATTTGTCCTGTAAATAGATTTCTAAATGCCACTGATTGTAGAGTGAATAATACAAGGTGGCCAATAAGTCACAAAGGGATTTAAAATGCGAATGATATTTTTGATTTAAATGTTTTCATTTCATTTTATTCAGATATTCTAAGGAACATTTTTGAAATTAATCATGGAAAAGTTTACAACCCAATAGCGAACCAAAATCGTGCAATTTTATTTTGAAAATTAGCATTCGATTATGTAATTTCGCGAAGATCTACAATTAAATGGCCAAGATCCGACAGCTCCCGACCTCTTCCTATGAGGTTACCTGAAGGAAAAAGTGTTCGTGAACAAACTCCAGACCATCTAACAGCTGAAGGAGAACATTCGTGTTGAAATTAGGGCGTTGCAGCCACAAACATTAACAGCTGTCATGAAACATGCGTAGAAAGGACCGTCATTGGGAAGCCGAACATGGAAAGCATTTACGTGATGCGGTTTTTTGTAACTAATTCTACAAAAAAAAAAAAATGAACAAAACGATTTAATAAATAAAAAATTTATTAAATGTTTAAACCCCTTCGTGACTCATGGTTAACCCTCTACTTTTTTTTTTTTTTAAGAAAAGGGAAATAATTTTGAAATGATTATACTTACGGCTTACACGAGAATGCGATTTCTAATATTTTAATAACACTGCCAGCTAAATCTAGAAATGTGAGCGTTGCAGG
Source organism: Typopeltis vanoorti (assembly GCF_054136105.1). Lineage (NCBI taxonomy): Eukaryota > Metazoa > Arthropoda > Arachnida > Uropygi > Thelyphonidae > Typopeltis > Typopeltis vanoorti. The sequence continues at coordinate 113,802,701 of NC_143553.1, forward strand.
AATCACACTCTGTAATAAATAAATGCGTAACTGTAGCAGATATTACAGATAAACACGTAATAACAGTGATACATGTGAAGAGAGAGAGGCAAATAAATAGTATTACTTACAGAGCAATCCGAAGTAGTTCCAATATTTCCACTTACAACACATTTACAAGACAAACAATAGAAGTGGAAAAGGTGAAATCCATCGATATCAATTCTTAGAGTCCCATTTGGTGCGATGTCAGGGAGTGAGATTGGACCTTTTAAAAGAATTAAGAAAGTGTGAAATTTGGCTTTGATATATTTTAAACTATCATACTAACAGAATAATGAAATTTATGTTTAATAATTCCGACGTTTATCTTTATAAACATTACCGAAATCATAGTTAACAACATGAATTTATATATCCAGTGTTTATTGATTAGAATCATTCATACACCATGCAACACTCGTAAATGAATGCTAAAATGTTATTTTACATATAAACGAACTTCAATGCTTATTTAAACATTCAAAAACTCTTTTTTTCAGCTTATATTACCGCATAATTATATCTGACAGATTCTCTCTCTCTCTCTCTCCCTCCTATACATGTGTGTGTGTGTGTGTGTGTGTGTGTGTGTGTGTGTGTGTGTGTGTGTGTGTGTGTGTGTGTGTGTGTGTGTGTGTGTGTGTGTGTGTGTGTATACCTAAGGTAAACAACTTTCTATATATATATATATATATATATATATATATATATAGAAAGTTGTTTACCTTAGGTATACCTTGAGGCAACCACGATTTGCCGCAGATTTGCACTACGTGCAGGCGCAAACTTAACTTACTTATCTGTTTGTTTATTTGGTAAAAAGGATTAAAACCTAGCTTATAAAATTCTCGATATCTTTAATAAATATGATTATATATGAGTATAATACATACATATATATATTATCCTAATTTTTGATAACTTGATTTAGGCATTGTGAATGTTTTTCTTTGACCTGTCCACGTGTCCATGTACTGAGTAAAATTAATGCTTGACATATTGTTTTTACTCAATACTGCAGTTCATCGCAGAGGTTTTCAATTCAGATGAGTTCTTCTGATACTATTCTGTGCAGACCAAGGAATGATTCCACATTTGTTGCAATATACATAATCGCTGCATTCTCCAGAAGTGTTCTATCTGAGTTCTTCGTTCCAGCCACTACAACCAAAGTTTCGAGTTCATATTAGAAGCATTTCTAGAACAGTAAACTTCTCTCACTAAACCGTTGAGATCATACACTCGGGTATAAGATGTTTCTCAGGTAACAGCCGCACCTATGTTTTCTCACAGTTAATCCGAGAATTGTGTAAATTAATTCATCCATCTATATATTCAGGACTGCCAAATCCTACGTGGATTACTCACAATGTTCTTTACATCATTGTAGCCTACGCGGTTGTTGTAATGATTGATATTTGATTTATTTTCATTAGCCTTTCCTCACTCCCCTTCCACCACATTTTGATCCATTCATTAACTTTCATAATTGCCCTGAAAGTTTAAGTTTACTTGGCTTGGATAGTACTCAGACAGATTTCATTGTCTGGTGATTTTGCCCATATTTGGTTGATCAGAGCGATTTAGCATTTTGTAACGTCACCTACAAATAGGTCTCTAGTATAGAATCCCATGATGACATCATTGAATTCTGTAAGTTCTTCAAATTTCATTGACTACTCATATGCACTGTGTATTTTAGGGAATCTGTTTATTTTTGTGTTTCTAGTAGTATAAGTGAAGTGTGGAGATGTAGGTCATCGTGTAGACTGTGTTCTATATTTTACAAAACGTATACACCATTCTTTTAGTCTGTCAGGTATTTGAAATACTAATAATAACAATAATTATTTATATGTCCACTCCCGAACATTGCTCGTAATCAACATTACCAAGCGGTTATAACTACTATAGCTACTATATTATAGTCGTTTTCATAAATTTCTGAAGTATAACCACTTCAGAAATTTGAACCGTTGGGGAGTGGCAGTGCTAAAACTTCATTTTGGCACTGCCATTTTGTTTAGATTGCTTCTTCAGCAAGCACCTTCATCAAAAGTACTAAATCCTTATGATCACCAGCGTCTCTATCTCCATATATTCCCCCCCCTTCTCTCTCTCACTCTCTCTCTCTCTCTCTCTCTCTCTCCTTCACTATCAGGTATTACATGACTTCCACTTGGAACACATTGAAAAAACGGTTGTTCAGAAAATTAACTACCTGGTCTACTCACATACTTTACTGCTGTTTGCATTACTCTTAAAGTTATTTTTTGAGAACGGATTTCCTTTAGCTGCTCAGATAGTTACCTCTGATAATCTGATTTTACCCACCATCATCACTTTCTGAGCGTGTTCTGCTAGTTCTTCACTGCATTCGTTGCATGTGCACGTGCATGGCTGCAGATAAGGTATAGCATTTAATTTTTATATAATTGCTGTTTAATGATGCTATTAATCAAATTAGTTGCCACTCACCTTATCATATACCCTTTTAAATGGGGAAGATGTGGTCAATGTAGAAGATGTAGAAGGAAGATGTAGAAAATGGGTCAGAGAATATTCCTTGTGGAATATCCTCTGACCATTTTCCCTACGCTACTCTTGTCTTTATCTTGCATTTCTTGTGTAATCTTGTGTACTCGCTGAAGCGATATCAAGACGTGAAGATCAGAACAATGCAACATCGACAAGTAACTATCCCATCTAAGGGATAGTCACTGGTCGCTGAGGAATTCGAAGGTGCGCTGCAAGGAATGATATACAGGAATATGTAGAAATCTTTCTTCCAAATCTCAACTTCTGTTTATAAGACGTAAAAATTGTGACATACTCTTTGAACTGTCTAGTAACGTGCAACTAATGTGTTGAGTAATTACACAGACCTTTAAAAAATTAAAAAATGAAATAATAATTTTAATAATAATTACATCTAATATTTAAATGTTTAAAAACTGAATTGTTTCATGGGCTTCCAGTTAGAAAAGCCATCACATCAAAAAAGTTTTGTAAACATCCCCACTTCGACTCATCAAAAGGATATTACTGGATTACTCTGCTGTTACTTTTTACTTCAATTTTTATATTTTCATTCAAAAATAAAAGTCTAATGCTATTGTCGTATACTAAATATGAAAATCTTAGTAATCTGTGAACATAATTTTAGAATTTCTCAAGTTTATTTAAGGTTTCTTTCATGGCTGCAGATAAGGCAAAAATTTAATTATTTTGATACATGTTTTCTGGGTAATTTTCTTCAGTTTAAAACATGCAAATAAAGATTATTTGAATTATTTAAATTATTATTTCCATATTATTACAAATAAAGAATATACTGTCAATTGGTTTAAACAAATTTCTTATTCACTTACCTGAAACACAGCCCTCTAAGTAACAAGTGCCGTTGGTAAGGTAATCACAGGTAACAAAGAAAGTTAAGGGATCTGGATATGAAATGAAAATAAAACAGGTCTGAAAGATTTTTAAAATGTTAAAATAATATTCAACAATGCTATTAAAATTTTATCCATTCATCACAATTTTAGCCTAAATATATTATTATTATTGTTGTTTATACTTCAAAACAAACTTGAAAATATACAAATACGTACTTTTATAGTAACTTTCATTTCTCAAACTTTAACGTTAAATGGTGTTATTTCGTTTATCACGTTAAAAACATAAATGCATAATTGATGAAAAATCACCAAGTGGAATTTTAACTGCAAATATTGAATTTGTACGGTAGCATGCAGCGAGTCAGGTGATGAAATCTAGAAATTCGAAATACCTCTTATTCCTTCCAGCTAAAAGAACCCGTATAATATGTAAAAAACATACATTTTCCATGTGTCGTTCTTCGGAATCTACTTGGAAATAAATCTTCTAATGCCCGTAAGGAAACAAAAAATTGACGTTAGTCTGCTATTAGAAGCGAAAACGATAACGACAACCTTCTACAACACGCTTGAACAAGTAGCAAATCTTAAAAGAGGAAAACGATGCCATTTAACCTGAAAATGACAGTTAACTCTTAAGGTCATTTTCTTTGAATTTACTGCTTGAACACGAACATAAACATATTAAAAAGAAAATACAGTAATTATGTTTTGGGCAAATATGTTCGTTAGGTGACATGCATGAATCAGCATAAATAAGGAATACCATTTTTGTTTAGAAAGTTTTTTCATCAGCAATAAATTTTTAGAACAAATTACACCTCATTTGAAACCAGATTTTAAGAGAAAGTTTAGCTTGCATTTCTGTAGAATCAGGACTTCGTGGAGATTGTTAGTAAGTAAAAATACATATATGAAAAAGAAAAAAAAAGAAAAATTCGCCAGTAAAATAGCCTTTCAGTCTTTCGGCTTATTATCTTTAAAGACAAAATTTGTTACCTCTTAGTAGCTTGTACTTCATCAATGTACCTGTGACAACTTCATAAAAACCTGCATGATGAAAGAATTATTGAAGCGTGGAAGAGGAGGCAGAAAAACTCAGGTTTTTTTCTTCAACCAGAACAGACAAACCGACCCCGTGAACACACTCGTCTACAGACATAGGATACATTTGGAGGCATAGGACTAACCACCTTATCCCCGAAAGGGTTGCGGTTGCAAGAATTAAAACCTCGACAAAAAAGAGTAGAAGAGGAAGATTAAGAAGAAGATAAATTAGAGAAATATGATGCTCCTAAGTTAGTGCAGCTGTGTCTAGGTGAAATGACTGCGAGAAGGGAACTAACGAAGTTTGAAAGAGGCGTTGTGAAAGGATTCCGTATTGCAGGCCTATCTGTTCAGCGAATTGCTGATCAATTGGCCCATCACGGGTCAACAATCAGGTCAACAATGATACCATACAGAGGTCGAAACGCATGAATTCAGCTGGAAGTAAAACGAACAGTTGACGATTCATCGCACTCACCGAACGTGACCGTAAGGGTGCTACGAAGCATAATATGCAAAAACTGCCATTCTTCAGCTGACACTTTGAATGCGGTGTTCGGGCATCGACTGGAACACGAATCTTCACAAAAACATTCAGAACCGAGACTCTCAACTTTGTTTTTCATGGTAGGACGACAATATTCAAATCCCACATTATCCGAACCAACATGCAGCGTCGTCTTCGGTGGTGGAAGGAGTGTGTACAGTAGGACGCGGAAGCTTCAAAAGCGGTGTTGTGGACCGATGAATCACTGCATATCCTTTATCCAGCAGATGGACTGCGATCGGGGTGGGGGATGGCCGGTGAACATCTCTTACCAGAGTGCGCAATCCTCACCATGAAATTCAGAGGCGGATGGAATGGTCCTGTTTTTTCCTGGGATTTGGCCTCGGATCTCTGTCTGTGGTGCTACGAACACTGAACTTAAAGGGATATCTGAACATTCTGTAGAACGCAACGCTTCGAACTTTGTGGGCGTTTCTACAGAGCTGAACCAGCACTGTGTCATAAGGCTGCTGCTTTAACTGAGTGGTTTGTGGAAATAAACACCACTACACTTGACTATCCTCCGGAGAACCCTGATTTTAGCTCTGTTAGATATCTGTGATGGTGTTTGTCCCAGAAACGTTTACGACCTAATTACATGGCCACGGAAGAATAATTCAAAATTCCGATTGATCGTTATCGAATGCTTGTGGAAAGTATGTCGTGTGGGATGGCCACGTTCATTGCAGCAAAAGGAGATCCTACATCTTATTAAGATGGGCGCCATGGCTGTTTCTTCCTCATACTATGGTGTCTGTTAACTTCTTTTCAAGCAGTGTATATTGTGTGTGTGTGTGTGTGTGTGTGTGTGTGTGTGTGTGTGTGTGTGTGTGTGTGTGTGTGTGTGTGTGTGTGTGTGTGCGCGCGCGCGTGCGTGCGTGCGTGCGTGCGTGCGTGCGTGTGTGTGTGTGTGTTAATTAGTCTAGTCTTAGACGAAACTAGTCATGCAAATAAAGTTTTTTAACCTCTGTTCAAGGTCATTCAATATTATAGAATACACCACACACACACACACACACACACACACACACACACACACACACATATATATATATTTAAAAAAGGAAACAGGTGGAACTAAAGAAAAAGATGCGCATCAGTAGGTTCAAACAACTTGACTCACTGAAGTTAGTAAAATTTTTTAATGAGAAATCTCAATTAGCCACCTTACGAAAACCTTCATTTAGCGAAAAATCGGCTTGCCTTCATTCTACATAACTAGCCTTGGTCTAATAAATACATCTAATAATGAATTATGAAAGAAATATTTTCCTTTCAATACTTACTCTCCAAGGTAGCCGACTGCCAGAAACATCGAGAATACTGCTGCAAATAATACAGACTTCATGGTCGATGGATATGATCAGGAATTCAATGCGCACCACCTTTAGGTAATCCCTTTTATAGGAAATTCTTATTACACATGACGTTGATGTCATGAGCATTGCCACATATAGCAGATAAAAAGCAAATACTATTCATGACGTCAACGGGACTCAGTTAAGTATTGCATTATCAGAATCTCCATTGTCCCAGCATAAATCATTCGAATAGCATGTGTTTAAACAATAATGATGTGGAAACTCGAAAATCTAGAACCACATCTTTCCCTTGCAAAAATTGCACGAACTGAACTGCATTTATTTTAAACCATATCTTTTTAAAATCATACATATAAAAACATATTATAATATACTTAATTGAAATAGTTTCTAAGTAAAGTGAATTAAGTTCATAATGAAATGTACTAAGTGTTAATATTTTAATGCTTCTTACTTAAATAGTAAGTGCGGACATTAAGTGAGCTTAAATTTTAGTTCTGTTTATGAACAAAATATTTATAATAATGTTTTATTTATTTATTTTAATTTCTGCATGTTGATTTCAAGAGGATCTGTTAAATACAAATAATTAAATACAAAATTACATTTTAATTACTAATTTTTAAAGTATAATTTACCCAAGACTTTGAATATTAGATATTTATTTATTTAAAGGACATATATGTGTTCAATGAAGGCAAAACGATGTAGCTAAATCAAGGTTTTTCTTAAGATGGCTAATTGAAATTTCTCGTTAAAAATAAAAAAAGTTACTAACCTTTTGACTCTACTTCATCATGTTACTTGTTTTTGCGCGTTGCTTAGGTTTTGTTCCTCACTTGACTAATTGCATTTAACTGGTGCGTTGATGATAGATTTCCAGTTCTTAGGCAATTGCTTTATCCTGTAATTTTGCTTCCGTAATTTTGCTTCATCCAAACAGTAGACTATGCAGTAATTTGACTAGGAAGGATCTATGGCTAATGTGACAATATTCCTGATGGTGGACATTCTTGTTCAACGTGTATGAAGTAGGATAAGGTACGAGTTTGATGGCTGTTTATTTTCAAGCAGAACTGTGCTTTACTCCATAGTAATTTGATTGTCTGCGTGATATGAGAGCCATATCCGCATCATCTCAACGCTTCTTTAAAGGTACTCCTGTTTTATTTTATCAAAAGCTTTTTTTTTCCCTTGGCCGAGGCTAATTAACACTATGCTTTCGTTATGAATATTGGCAATATGAATAAGGTCCTTGATTGAGCGCCATTGGGCAGTGTAAGTTTGGTAGCGGCCGATAACATCAGGCAGGATTGGCTTCAGTAGGGCTGTATGGCCTATGAAGTTGATTTTGCGGTCAACATTTGTTAGAGATATAGGGCTGCAGTTGTGACGATCGGCTGATCTATCTTCATAAAAATTAGACTTATGTCCGACGTTGTAATAGATTGAGAGTCCATTACAATAATCTTCTCCCAGCGTTTCGACGTGAATTGGTACAAGTTGATTCCAGGAAACCTGAAAGGCATTTGATATGAATCCATCCTTGAGGGGTATGAATTCATTCATGGTGAATTTTTATTTTTTTGGTAATTAGTTGCATGCTGATTTTAACTCTTCTAAATTAATTGGTGTTTCTAAGCTTTTTTCTGTCGATGGTGGGAATTTTTTGGTTCCTCTCAGGAACTATTTAATGGAGGCTTCTGGGACTGCAGCATTTCAGATATGATTTCATTTTTATCTTCTGCGATGCTGGCATCTTGCATACGATGACCGCGATGATGTCAAACTATGGTGTATTGCTTCAAAAGTGAAGCGTATGTATTTTATGTTGGTTACAGCCATGTTGGCTGCCCGAGTGGGTTTTGTATCCGCTCTCCAACCAAGAGGCTGCTGGTTCGAATCCGGCCAAGGGAATGGGTGTTTGTGCTTGTCCTACTAAGCATCTAATAACACAGTTCTCTTTCCAAATGATGTTACAGTAGGCACACCTTTCGCAGTTCAACGGTTTTTTCTTGATATGAATCTACAGCTCTTTTAATTATTTTCGAGTTCAGCTGGCAAACACAGTGAAAAAATATAATATCTGTGCAATTATTTGAAGAAGAGCCTAAAAGATTCATTTTGGCTACGTAAATTAATAGAAATAGAGAATATTATAAATCCCTTTTATTTTCATAGTAGAATGTATGGAAACTGAAAATTTCAAAAATAGATCAGAAAGCGTATGAGAATACAAACCTCGACTATGCATGATACAGAATATTTACCTGGTTTTTACTCTTCAATATCAGGGCTTATTCAATCCACAGACATTATAGACATGAAAACGTGGTAGCCCCATGTGAAATCCCAACTAACATCTTTAACACAACTCTACAGTCACCAGGAAAGTCAACAGAGACACATCAAGTTCAGGCAACTTGAGCATCATCTTCAGTACCTATCAGATGAAAGTCTATCATCTCAGTCTATCCTTCAGGCCATACTAGCCAGTTAGTTAGTTATTCACATTTAGCGTCACTAGACGCCGTCACACTGGGAGTGAACCCTTTTTTTTTTTTTTTTTTAAAGAAGTTCTATAGTCGTAGATTAGGTATTGAAAGGATCTAATAAGGGGTCCCTACGTAATAGAAGGTATTCATACCCTGGTGAATCCCAGCTGGGATGCACCGATTCACAGAGCTGCGGAGACTCCAAACTGTTGAACTGCAAAAAAGTAAAACTAATCAAATTTTACACATCCCAAAAGGCTGATTCTCATGATATTTGTTTTCGTGAATGCAATATTTATGTGCAGTAAATTATCTCACCTATTCAAATTTCCCTTGGAAATCACTGATAATGGAAATAAATAGTAAAGCGTTTTTGATGATATAACGGACTAATATCTCGGTCAGTGTTTACTTTACATTTGTAACTTTTCATTCCCCCTTATGGTAGTTTCATAAAGTAACTGTTCAGCTCTCAGCGATGTTTTAAATGAAGTCAACTTCCTTTCACTTTCAAAAAATGTGTCCATGTTTATAAATGTTAAAACTGGAAATCGTACCTAATCAAAAGAAGTAACATAAATAAGTGTCTGGTTTATTAAATAACTCGGTGTAATTAAAACCCACTTCATTATTTTAACAACCAAACTCGTCGTTTTTTCATATAATTAAAAGTTAATATAAATTCATGAGAAACACCCTAACCATATCGCTATATACATTTATCAACAATTAGGATATGTTTGAATGCAACAATCTTTATCATCATGCCAATGAGCAAAATAAACTAAAGAACCTTAAATATGCATTTGATACTTTCAGTTTAGCTAATTAGTGAAAATTCAGTATTGTGCCTATTTTGTTAATCTCAGTAGTTTCACTAAATCTCAGTTTTGCATTTTAAGAATTACAGTATTTGAATTGTTCGTTTCTCAATTACATCATTCAATAAAATCTGATTAAAAAATATCGAGCTGATTGACAAAGGAAAAAAAACTCTTTTTGGATTTAGTAACGCGTTCTCAAAGTACGACGTATTAATCTGGAGATTAATAGATACAATTTAGTCACTTCATAAGCTTATTTAATTCGGCTAATTCCAAAACAACTCCATCCCTTTCCCCTTCATACTCTTCATCGCCTTCCTCGTTTCTTTCTTTTTATATGCTACTCTCTGCTTCTGCTTGAAATTGCCTCTCACATTCCAACAGTCTCCTCAGAAGGTACAAACATCAACAAGTACTGATCAACATCAAAATACATTAAACTCTTTACAAAAATATGAGTATCAAACATCCTAGAAATGAATGACGACATAACACATTGTAGAAAGCTTTATTGCCTACACTGAATTCGCTTTTTACAGATATATAATCTCTGAGCACATAATAAGGAACTGCAAAAAATTAAAGAGATATATCGAATGCAGTTTTTTTACCTGATTTTCCCAACCACGAATTGTAAAACTAGAGTACGATAGTGCTGTGGATTAAGTCAGTTTTTTATTCTTTTCCCTTTTTTTTTATTCAGGAATATTTGGAATGTCTGCTATTCACTTCTAAATGCATTAATTCATCTAGATCTCGCTTGCTCTGAGTCTTTTCTGCCTTCCTTATATGACAAGACTTGTTTTGCTTACCTTTCCTCGCCCATTCTGTTTAAGTGACTAGCAATACTCAGGTTAGGTCTGATCATACATTATTAAAAGCAGATATCTTGTGGAGGGAATATAAGGAGAAAGGTGACCAGCGAAGATATGAAAATACAAGGATGAAGCTAGAAAGGTAACCAGGTTGATAAGGAAAGCAAAATAAGATTATGAGAATAAATTAATCGAATAGACGAAAAGAAATCCGAAAGAGTTCTTTTCGTTATGTGACAAGTAGGAAGAAGAATGATTATGGAAGGATAATTTTAATGATTGCAGATGGCAGAGAGGTAATGAAAGCAGAAGAAATTGTTGAGCTAATGAGTGATCCTTTTGCAAGGGTACATCATCCATGTGAACATGTTATGAAAGAGGTAACGGGATCTGATTCGAGAACAAAGGTTGATGAATTGGAGGTACTAAAGATATTCCATAATCTGAATGCAAATACAACTGTACTATTGGATGGAATATCGAGAATGTGTGCAGGGGAACTAGTGATACCTTGAATAGACAGTTTAGTTTACTTCTTATCTCTGATAAAATCCCAAGGGATAAATTAGTAGGAGGGATATATAAATCATTTGTATAAAGGTGGATCTAAGCCAATGGATTGGAAACTGGTGATATGGATAAAAGGATAAATAATGAACTGATACCAGAAAGTAATAAAATCTTGGGGAAGGCAGGTGACTAAAGGTGTGTCGCAGGGCTCTGTTCTTGGACCACTGCTATTTAATTTCATTTGTACACAAATGATATAATTTGAAGGGAGATATTCAGTTGTTTGCTGGTGATGGAAAGTTAGGTAGATTAATAGTTGATCAAAGTGATGTGGATAGTTTCAGGATGATTTGAATATGCTGATAGTATGAGCAAAACATGATGGATGTGAATTTAATATGGAAAAGTGTCAATTTATGCATATTGGGTTACAAATGTTTCAAGATGTGTACCACATTGAGGGAACAGTACTCCAGGAAATTGATGAAGCCAGGGATTTGGGGATCAGGGATTTGGGGGACCAGGAAGTTGAAGTTCAGAGGTCCTGTTGCTAAAGTAGACAGGGCAGCTCACTGGATTACTTGGTTATTGAAGAACACACTAACAAGAAGAGATAAAGGAGTTATAATACCTCTTTATAAAGCAGTAATACGACCACATCTGGATCACTCTGCTCAGAGCTTGTCACCTGGGTTTCTTAGGAATGAAGAAGGTGTAGAGGGGATCTGAAGTTGAGTGGCCAAGATGGTTATTGGTTTGTGGAATACTCTGTATGAAGATAGATTGAGAGTTTGTGGATTACAAAAGTTGGCTGTTAGGCTGGGTGTCAGGTTGATGCAGAAAAATGTTTCAGCACTTGGCTGGAAGGAGCAGAACAAGAGGTCTTCCCCAGAATCTAATTAAGAATGTAGTTAACAAGGACGGCAGGACTAGATTTTTCGGTTAGAGGCGAATGAATGTCATGGGTTACCAGAGACAGTTGTGAGTGATTTGTTTGTTAATGATTTAATGGAAAGGTGTGGGAGATACTGCGTTGCTACTTTTGGTCTCCCACGATAAATGTTATGACTCCATGGAGGTTCCAGTGCAATAATAATAATAATAATAATAATAATAATAATAATAATAATAATAATTTTTATTGTTCTTTCAAAAATTTACATATGTACAATGATCAGCTATTCAGTATATTATTTTACAAGGTTCAGCACTTTGTGTTACATATAATGAGATTTAAATAGTAATGAGGATAACAGTTTTTTTATATAACAATCATAATAATAATTTACAATTATATTGTTCAAAGTTACATAAGTTGTATAATATTACATGTTGTGTTACTATTTTTTTTTTTCAAGTTTGAAAAGGTATGATTATACAACAGTAGTTACATATATGCAATCTAAATATTATGTTTCCTTATTTTCGCAAAGATACGTTGTGAACTCATGATTTACTTTTAAAGAATTTTTTTTTTTTTAAATTGCATACATTTGTTACAATTATTATATACATTACATACATTTGTTACAATTATTATATACATTACATACATTTGTTTACTTATGATACATTACTTACATTTGTTTACATGTGATATTTACATTACTTACATTTGTTTACATGTGATATTTACATTACGTACATTGGTTTACTTATAATACATACATTACATACATTGGTTTTCATGTGATACGTAGATTACATGCATTTGGTTACATATGATACATCTTGGATGAGAATTAATTTTTTTTGCTTTAATCCTCGAAGCTTATATGTAAGCTTATCTGAGGATGACACCAGTTGGTTGTTATGTATTGGGTTTTTTTTTTTTTTTGCTGTGTTGGGATGCTATGAAATCTATGATTGAGAAATTCGCGCTCACGCACTCACGCGCACACGCGCACGCAGGCACGCTTGCGTGCGTGCGTGCATCAGTTTTTAAAGTTGTGTTATTTGGATAACGCTTTAATTCTTTCCATAAAGCGCCCTTTCTGTGTATTTCTAGGATTAAGTTTTGTGTTATCCAAGGATTTTGTGTTGTTTTTGATCGAATTCGGACTTTCTTTGTAGTTACTTATATATTTCCTTCAGTGTGAGTTTAATGTTGTTGTATATAAGATATCTGCTGAATCTGATGCCAGGTGTTCCCAGTCTGTTTTTCTTATTTCGTGGTTGACTATTTCTTCGTCTATTATTGTTTTCTGTCGTGTTTCTTCTGTGGGACATTGCATGAGTATTGTCTTGGTGTGCAGGTTTAGAGCGGTGAAGTAATGGTCTGCTACTTTGCACTTTATGACTGATGCAGTGTAACTATTTGGTGGTGCTCGGACGTTTATATGGTCTAGACAGGAGGCAGTGATAGTATTTCCGAATATTTGTTCTCTAGTACATGATGTTATTGTTGGTATTAGATTGTACATGGATAGTGTGTCTAGGTATTGTACTGTGTTGTTCTGGTTTTCATTTGCAATATTTATGTTTATGTCGCCAATTATCATTAGTTGTTCGGTTGAGCATATTTCTTGGCTCGAAAGCCAGCAATTGAGTTCGCGTAAGAATTTTATCAGGTTTAGGTTTGGTGGCCTGTAAATGGCATTTAGTATTATGGGATGTTGTGTATTCGTGGTATTGATTTCGAGGCAGAGGGTTTCAGCATGCTCAAACTGATAGGCCGTTTCTTTTGCTGTTAATTTTTGTTTCATAAATATTAATATTCCATCCCCTCTTCTTGTTTGGTGGCATGATCTATGTTGTTGGAAGCCTGGAATTTGGAAAGCAGTCGCTTTGTCATTAGTTATGGATACTTCTGTAAGAATCAATATATCAATAATATCAGGGTAATTCCTCAGATAAGCCTGTAATAATAACCAATGTTTTCGGATGCTTCTGATGTTAATATGCAAGATTGAGAGACCTCTCGCTTGTACTGTGTTTTGTTTCCATGCATCAAGAGATTCGAAAGTACAATTATTGATGTATTCTGGTGTAATTACATCTATCTGATGGTTCACATTCATTTTTGTTGTGTTGAGATCTTCTTATTGAACTAAGTTGGAGTCTTTTGTTTCACCCTCGCAACCTATCTATATCTTCCGAGCTTTTTATTTCTATAGACTTTGAAGTCTGTGACTTTATCAAGAATATTTTGCCGTCTTTGATTTATAAAAATTGATACTTTTTTCTTTTCTTGTTTGGTACAAAAGATTCTGATTGAAAGGTGATAAATACTCAGATAGAAGATTGGCGTAATGTCTTGCGATGAATTTAAATCCTTGACTACTGGTTTTTTCAGTCTGCTGGCTTTTATGAGATTGTCTCTTGTAGCCTTGCTTGTCAGACGAACTATGACTGGTGCCGGTCATGGCGAGCCTTGTTTTCTGTTCTTCCTGGGAAACCGATTTATGGTCTGAATATCATTATGCTGTAGGGGGATGTCAATTGCATGGTCTAACTTTAGAACTACGTCTCTGAGATTTTCTGTGGATTCGGTTTCTGGAAGACCGTTTATGACAAGATCTTCTTTATGTTGTTGTTGGTTTAAAACGTCGTATTGTAGTTTCAGGGAATTAAATTCTTGACGGAGTTCCGATGTGTCTTTTATCAATTTGTGCTGCCTCTCAGTTAATGCTGGTTTTAATGTCTTTTACCGTTTGTAAGACTTCTTCGACTTTTGAATTATTAAATTGAACAAACTCTTCATATTCGCTATTTTTTTTGTTATTTCTTTATTCTGTTCATCATATAGTTCTTGGACAAGATCTACCAAGCTGGCTTTTATATTTTCTAAACCTTTATCTAGTAATAAATTAACGGAACTCAAATTATAAGACTCACCGGTGTTTTGTTGTCTGTTCAGTTCATCGTCCGATTCTGCCTCCGGCGTAGTCAGTTGCGTCGTGGGTGGTGGCATTTCTTTGTTCTCTCTACAGTTTAGGCACTTCCATTCTTCTCGTTTGGCATTGGATTTGCGTTGTTTCTGAAATTCCAGAACATGTAAAGTGAAGATTCCTATTGCATTTCCTGTAGGTTATGTAACATCCGTCGAACGGCAATTCCTTCTGACACTTGTTGCACTTCATGACTCTCCTTTCTTCCTTTGGACAGCTGCAAAGATGGCGACGTCCTTTGTTCTGTACTCGTTAGCAACCGCAACAATAATAATAATAATAATGTGAAGTTCATTCCTCATATCCTCAGGTTTAATATGATTTTTCCATTGATACTATCTGTTCATTCTCTTCATTTTTTTTTTCAGAACTCTCATATCTGTGGCCTCGGTCTCATTGTCTCATTTGCAATATATATTGCAGGGTTATGAACAGATTATCTATTGGGAATATAACAGATATTTGTTATATTCCCTTGATTTCTCAATTATAGCTAAAAGTAATAATCTCATCCTGACAACTTACATTTTTCCGAAACCCAGTTGTCTTTCTCTTCCAAAATTTTCTTATCCTTTTTGCACAATAAGTTTGCATAAACATTTCCAGCGTCCTCATTAGGAAAATTTCTCTCTATCACATTGTTTTATTTCCCTTTTTTATAGATGGCAGCATGAAATTTCTACAACATTTTTCTGTTCGGAATTCGACATTCTGAACAGGTTCTCTGAATTAATCTGTGCTACATTGAAAAACCTTGACACCTCCATAACTGAGCATATCAGATCGAATATCGTTACTTCAGCTGCCTTTCCACATTTCAGGTTTTCTGCAGACTTTTTCGACCTTAGATATTAATAGATGCTCTCGATCAGATTCTTGAAGGCCATTTTGTAAGTTGTAGTTTATGAGAATAATATTCACAGATCATATACAGAACTGAAATGAATGCCAAGTAACTGTCTGTTCCCTTGTTTGTTTAAATGTGAATACCTTGAACATACAGAACAACGACCGTATTTGTTCAGGTTGTTCGATTGTTCAGTGGTGCGTGAAGTAACTATGCACATGTTACCTGAGTTGCACGTTACTTTGTGGGGAAATCGCAAAATAACTGCAGAAATGAATTCAGTGGTAATCTCACAATCAGTTTGCCTCTACAGTATGAATATTCAAAAAAAAAAATTGAAGAATATATTTCAGCATAGAAAAAATTTAGCCAAAATTATAATTAATATAATAGATTTAATTCTCGTCTTGACTAATTATTTTTTTAGAAACTACTAGAACGTATTATTATTATCATTATTAAGGTACCTGAGGTAAATAAGGCCGGTTTAAAAAAAATCATATTTACGGTAAGTTGAGCCGGTTTGGTTTCTTACACACACACACACACACACACACACAGAGGACGCAATACAATGGCAAATCAGTGGCGGCATATTGACTAGCGACTGTATTGTGTCAGTTTGACCTCGACCTTTGTGGGAGGTGGTTGCGTCTTCCCATTTAATGATATTAAGCCACAATAATTCATATGTTTTAATTAAAAATATTGTTCTTTTCGCATTTTTTTTATATTTAAATTGTTCTTTCAACATTCAGTTTTATGATAAAAAATGTTTTAGTTGATTTGAATTCATATTTTACGTGAAAATAGATGTCATCTAATCTAGTTCGCGGCGGTTAAAATAAGGCCCATTAAATTTGTTGATGGGCCTTATTAAATTGCTATGATTTATGATTGTATTTTTTGGTGATTGCTCATAATAGTTACTTATTTTATTGCTAAAGGCCTCTGAAAATGTCAGAAGTTAAGAAGAAACGGGGTCTTTGGACTGATGAAAAACTAGAAGCAGCTATGAAAGCTAGAGCAGTAGTTTCTCCGTTTGAGGTTATCTAATAGTTCGAAAACGTGAAAGAGTACAGCGTCTACGAGTATTACTTTATCACGAATGTATAGGGTATTTCGTTAAAGGACACGTAGAACATGAGTTGTGGGGAGTGGCTATGCATTGTGTAGTTTGATATGAATGTCAAATATATCACGTTTTGTGATGTATAATGTCACAATACGCAAGATAAAACTCACGTTTCACAAAGCAATTTTTGAAGCGAAATACGTTCCATATTCATCAAATAATGCCAGTATTGCAGCAGAAATACTGCATGTGTTGCATTCACAAGGTCGTATTAACATCAATATGCCTATGTTGCACATAGGTGATTCAGCAGATGGCGATTAATACGATTTTTAGTGTATGGTACGGGATTAAGTTAAGCAATTAACAGATTAAAGGTGTAAAAATAATTTGCTTAAATCAACAAAATGGTGTCATAATTTTATATAAAGGTTTAATTTGGTTTATAATTATTGTTTGATTTCCATAAATTCATGTTTTAACTATCAACTTCACAACACGAAAGCTTCCTTTCCCTCCGCTCCCTACAGTAATCCTACCGAGAGTACTTTCCACAAGTATGCGATAGCGATCAATGGGAATTTTACATCATTTTTCTTGTAGGCATGGAATGAGGTTCTGACTGTTGGGGCTCGGACTTCCCCCGTGGTTCCAGTTCTTCACACAGGTGTCAGTAAGGGTTGAGATCCGAATTGTGTGGCAGTCAAGTGTACTGTTCATGTCCCCAAATGATGCATTTACAGTTACATTATGAAGTTGCATTGTTCTGAAGAAAAAGATAATGCGCATTTCCATAGGAACGTCACAAAATCTTACATTGTTCAGATAACACTCGGAGCTTAATATTCGTGGCACCACAAACAGAGGCCAAACCATAAAACTCAGAATCATATTGTTGGATCCTACTTCTTCTCAATCTATACCTTAGATCCGATATATAGTTATTACGATGTTCTTAACTAGTTGACAGGTTGCAAGTTGATTTCTAATTAAAACATAAAGAAAATTTATATTTAAAGACTGCGCCACTTTATGTCTGAATTAGTTCAAGGATTGAAGATAAACCGACTCTTAACCACCTTTCCTCTATATGTTGTTAATATACTGGCCGAGTATATTCAACTTACTTAATTTACCCGCTTTGGTTCGATTATTTTATGAATGGTGCAGTAAAAGAGATTCAGACAAAATACAACTTTTGATTAACAAAAACAAACATTTAATTTTTAAAATCACAAATTTTACACTTAACTTCAAATCACTAATTAAGATATTACAAACACTTTAGCTATTCTGATAATACAGTCATACAAACTCAGGCATTGGTCAGTTATCTGAAATACATTCTTCACATAGTTCACTTAAGACTTAATAAAGCTTAACGTCATAAAATTCCTCAGTGATCTTTCACATAAACATCTCATAGTTTTTTTTTTTTTAGTTTCAAACACAATATATTGGTGGTAATACTTTTTCACAAGCATACACTTTTAAATCTACGCTTCAGCTAACCTCCGCAACAGTTACTATTAGCATAGGGATATTCTAGGAAGAAACGCACTCATATCTCTGCATAGGAATATTTAAAGGTTGGAATATTCTTACCGACAATTTTCCTTCTTCATATACTTATGTGTGAACACTTTTTTAACAGTATACATTTTAATCAATTAACAGCACTCATTTAAAAAAAATCTTCTTAAAAATAACTGGATTAATTAACGGTCACAATACACACAATCAAACGTTCTTGCACAGATCAAAACGCTTGTACTACATTTGACATCACTTAACTAATTCAGTGTTCTACTAACAATTCTTGCACTGAGGTAACACACAATAATTCCTTAACTTGAAGTTTTATATGCACAGTTGCCTACTCCTTCGACATTCAATTTAATCCTTTAAGTACTATAATTCTTAACACAGCTATCCTTAAACTTCAACTTTAGAGCATCTACTATTCTCTAGTAATTCCGTGCTTTATTTCAAGATTCTGCGTCCTTGAAAGGTCGGCCCTGAAATTAAATCTCAACTCAAGTATCGCTAGTCTATTTCGTAGTCACTTAGCTGTCTTCCGTAGCTATAATTGTTATTCTACAACTTATTAGCTAACGCCTCTCAACTAGTAGACTTTAATTAGCTGCTGGAGTGACTCTCCGACTCACTATTATCGCACTATGATTCTCCGAATGCTGAATTAGAATATCCTCTGATTCAAACCGAATGCCAATCCTCTTGTTTTTTTCCAGCGTTCCTCCTTTTATATCCCCTCTTCCCGCCTAAATTGTTCTCGTGCTCTCCTTACTAAAATCCTTTTCAGTAAAACTTCAACATTCTCCCTCACGCTCTGTACCAAATTCGTGCAAGCTTACTTACATACGTCTCCATGACAACAAAACAAAATATAATAAAACTGAGCTACTGCAAAACGTTAACTTCTACAAACAGGAATAAATAAAGAATATTAACATTTCAATTAATGCGCAGTTAAATTATCAAATACAAATTCTTATAATATTAATATAGTAATAAATAAAATAGTTTAATAATATTTAATACAGTTTTTCCATTATTAATACATATATCTTTGATTAAATAATTAAATATTAGATAAAATTAAAGTAGTTAAATGAATATTAAATTGCAAAATAAGTTGTTTACATTAAATAATATTTACACGTCTAATCTTTGTGATGGAAGATCATGTTGGATTCTGAACCAAATAATAATTACTTTAATCTCTACATAATCAGAATTCAACAATATCATCACACTGTCACCTGCGAATTTCATAGTTGGAGTTACGCACTCTGGTCACAGAAGTCCATCAGGCATCTCCCACACCTACAACCCCATCTGCTCGGCAGATACGGCTGCGTGATTGTGCGCTCCATGACACAGCTTTCAGAGTTGACAGGTCCCAAGGTATACGGTATTTGAATCAGTGAAAACGATGGTGCATGCTGTTTCGGTTAATGTGGGGTTTGCATATTACTTTTCTAAAATGTAAACGCATGTTGTGAACCTCGGTTTTGAATGTTTTTTGTGCATATCATTGTTGCAGTCTATATCCGGAATTCAGTATTCAACGTACGGACGAACGAATGGTGATTCTTGCATATTTTCTTTTGTACCACCCTATAGGCATGTTCGTTGAGAGAAATGGGTTGCCCACTGCGGATAGCATTTGCAATTGATTTCCTGCGTTTCCATCTCAGTATGGTATTGCCAATTTTTGACTTGGAATGGCGTAATTCGTCAACAATTTGCCGAACAATTAAGCCTGCAACAGGGCATCCTATCACAATACTTCTTTCACACTCATTCAGTTCCCTTCTTGTACCCATTTTATCTGAACACAGTGGCATTGACTTGGGAGCATCACATTCCTTAAATTTATATCCGCTACAAACTGGTGTCTACTTACATGACAACAGAAGTAAACGGAGACACCCGTTTTCTTCAATTCAAGCACTGTAATTGCCTACGTCTTTTATACAAGATATGATTCTGGAGCTGGTAATAGGTGGTTTCCTTTGGTGTGTCAATGACTCACTGGGAGTCTCTTTTAAAAATAATTATAATGTATCGTTCTTTTAATAAAATATCTTTAGCTGTCTACTGACTTGCTTCGAGTCTGCGGGTCCGAATTCTTCTAGTCATGAATATTTTTGATTGTTCTTAGATGGAACACCTGATGTGAGAACCAGTTTCTTCAGGAAGGGTATAAGGCAAACCCTAAAATGTTGGTTAGAATAAAGAAGAAGAAGCCTTTTAACAATCAAATCAGTATTCTACCGATTCTGCTAAAAGGGTCCCTGCAACACTATTACGTTTTTTCTGCGATGACTTCTCTTCAAATCCCAATATGGCTGTGCCTTTTAAAGAATCATACGCTGCATCATCTGTCGCCCAGATCAAACCGTGCCGCCTTGTGAGTTTAGGAAGAGAATCTTGCTGGAGAATTATAATATAGATTGCAACACCAATTAGTGTTACTCTCAGTGGGAAACATCGAAGACATGGGATTAACTCTACATGGGCACGTTAAATATACGGTGGCTGCAGATGAGTACTCTTTACATTGTCTGTAGAGAGAGAGAGAGAGAGAGAGAGAGAGAGAGAGAGAGAGAGAGAGAGAAGGATAGATACAGAATTAACAAGTTGTGAATTATTGCGAAATCAGTTGGAATACAAAAGAAAAGATCTGGCAAGAGCTATTCTTTATTATAAATAACGTAAGGTGAGTTTAAGTATTGAAGTCGTGATTTTTTTTATGTACTCCATACAGAACGGTCCGATGAAATCATTCTATGACTCCGATGAAGGTATTCTATGACACAAAATCTTTTGGACTGCTTATGAAGAACCAATATCTTTTCAGTCTATCGGTTAGATGCAAAACTGCGAAGGGATGTGAAAGGTATGCCTGAGTGTGGTAGCTTGGTTCGACAGAACGTAATCGCAGAGAAGAGAGACAGTTGAAAGTTTCTCTTTCTGTCAGATTAGTTCACCTGTTTCCAGGAACACCCCAACCATCATATTATAGGCTAAGGTACCAGACACATTATATGCTAGTAACTCAAATTTAGAAGACAAGTACTAATGATGTGCGTAGCTGTCCTTCAGTAAACTGTGGAGCAGACAGTCAGTTTATTAAACAAAACATACTCTTTTATTTTATTTTATTTCATTTCATCAAAACATTTCCTTTTCTAAAACGAAAAGTCCTATTGTGACGTTGAAATTTTCAGTTGAGGTCCGAGCTTTTAACCAGAATATCGGAGCAAACTTGAGTCGGTCACTCAAGAAACAACAAAAAAGTTCAATACAAAATTAATAACGGAAAAACTCACGTAAAAAGATTATTTAATAGTATAATTTTCGCCTGTGTGTCACACTCATCTTCAGTACATTTTAAGCTCAAATTAAACAATAACTGACAACTCCAGTCTTATATTCAATACCTTGAACCTGAACAGTCTGGACTTGCAGAACATGCCATCATCACTAGACATAGAGTTCATTGGAAAAAGACAAGAGGCCTTCACAAAAGTCGGTTCCTCGTGGAACGGCTTTATAAAGAAATATGTGAAACTTTACTTCACTCGCCTAACTTTAACAGATCTGATGGTTTACGTCTATCCCCTTTATGGGAGATATTACTTTATAATTCAGCTAATATTTCCTAACTTTTTATTGTATATGTAATTTTTTTTTTGTTAGGATATTTATTGACCTGTTTAGTTATTTTACAGTAGGTACATAGGTGGCGCTTTTTGGAATTTTCAGTTATTGTTTAATTTGAGCTTAAAATGTAATGGATGCCTGTGACACACAGTCGAAAATTATACTAATAAATAATTTTTTTACGTGAGTTTTTCCGTTATTAATTATTCGTTATTATTCCGTTATTTTTCATTTTTCCGTTGACTGCTCTGGAAAGGAGTCAACATTATAATACAGGATAAATACTTCTTGGTAGTATCCTTTTTAAATGAGAAGTTTAAATGACACTCTTTACATTACCACTGTTGAAATCGATAGAGTATCAAAATAATTTGCAGACATCCGCAATAACAAATGAAATTATTTCGATGCTAAAATAATATCTTCTCTCGTTCACGATGAAATTTTAATATTTGTATCTTATAGAAATGGATACACTTTGATTCCATGTGTCCAACATTTAAGTATGGTATGGAATGTTATAGGGTGATATGGCGTGATACCTTATAATATTTCCAAAATGATCTAGTTTCTTCTATTTGGCAATCGAATGTCATACAAATATTGAATACTATAGCAATATTATTATATTATTATTTAATTTATATTATTTTATATATTATTATTTTATTACAAATTAATCCAATTCGTAACTTAAAAATTTCGAAATTGACAACAGGACACATGTAAACAATACTCTACTTCTCATAAAATTGGTGTATTATTCCAGTGCTTTGAAAAGCGAGAATCCTTTATTACTGATGGCGAGAATCCTTTATTACTGCATTGTCGTGTCGAAGTATGTCGAAGAATTTGGCCATGCAAGGGTTTATTTTTCCAGCTCATATATCAGTTATTTTACTGTTCCTCTTTGTAATCGGATTTGTTTCCTGTTGCTTTTAGAAAGCCATTTGTGAAATTGCTTGAAGCACTGGCTCTTGTTGTCGATGTAACATTTTAAACTAATTTCTTCTTCTTTCACAATCTGTCTCTCTTGCAGCAGATCCCGTTCACCTATTCTCCTTGGTAGCTACGACCGGTGAACATCACTTCGTGGATGTAATGCATCACGTATAGTCATTAATTTTTTAGTTTTGCGGTCAAATGTTTCTAAGTCTTCTTTTGTCCAATCTATCATGCCAGCTGTATATCGGATCACTGGTATAGCCCAAGAATTCATTGCCATAATTGTTTTCAGAAACTTTCTAACTCTTTTGGTGTATTCTGCTGCGGCCAGTTGTTTAACGCTCGAGTTGAGAATATCATTGGCTTCTAATATTTCTAGGTATTTATAGTGTTCATTCGCTGAAATTGCTTTTACATATTTCTTTTGATCAAAATTAAAATTGCTAGAGTTATTAATTCTTCCACGTTTATTAGATAAAATTGAGCATTTGTTTACACCAAATTCCATTTTGATGTCCTTTGATATCCTTACTGAAAATACGAACTGTTTTCAGTAAAGAGTGTATTTGCCAGGCCGATTTTGCATATAACTTCAAGTCATCCATATGCAACAGATGGGAAAGTTTTAATATTATATTTAGGAATTTCATATCCAAGTTTTGTTTTCTTCACTCATAGACAAAGGGATTAAAGAAACGTGAAGAGCAATGGTGACAAGGAATCGCCTTGGAAAATTTCACGTTTAATGCTAATATCTCAGAAATGTTCATTATTAACTATTGAAGTTGTTTTCCATGATTTCATAGTAGCAGCCAGAAACGAACTTATGTTTTTGCTAATTCCAAATATTCTTAGTGGCTTTAGGATCCTGAAGTGTGGGAGGGAATCATATGCTTTCTTACAG
This sequence comes from Typopeltis vanoorti, assembly GCF_054136105.1. Taxonomy (NCBI): domain Eukaryota; kingdom Metazoa; phylum Arthropoda; class Arachnida; order Uropygi; family Thelyphonidae; genus Typopeltis; species Typopeltis vanoorti. Next base: position 113,826,534 of record NC_143553.1, read on the forward strand.
TCTATCGAATGCATATTTAAGTTAGTTTTACGTCTTTTTGAATTTCTGAGAATCATTTTATTGATGAGGATCTGGTCTTGTGTTCCTCTAGATTTTTTAAAATTGCCTTTTTGTTTAATCGGATAAATCTGATTAGCTGGAAAGCTGATTAGCTGTGCCTGACTGCAATAACCAATTAAATTGTTCTGCCATTCGACCATGTTGATTAGTTAGATGCTTTAACCAAAATCCATGTAATTCGTCTTTGTCAGGTGCACTAGAGTTTTTTAATTTTCTAGCTTGTGCACCTATCATTTCTTTAGTGATAATGACATTTTGCATTTGCTTTTGTTTCATTTCTGATTCTATTTCCTTAATAAGGGAGGCATCTTTATTATGTTCAATAGGATTATCACAAACTGAGTTCCAAAATTTCAGCGATTCTTTTTTTTTCCTGGTGAATGATTGTTTGCATTTGTATTTTTCTGGATGGACTCAAGGAATGGACGTTGGTTCTATCAAAATTGCATGTTTTATGCATATTCGTTTATTCTTGCTTCGTATCTTTTAATTTTCTGTGCAGTCACTGTAATTCTTTGCTTCAGCTCTTCAGTAACTTCGTCAATTCTTTTGTTGGCCAAATTCTATGTGTTAATCAGTTTGTTTTTAATGTTATTATTTTTCAGCTGTCTTTCTTTAAGACTCTTTAAGTTGCTCAGGTCACCTAGAAGTTTGTTGACTTTTCGTTCCAAAAGCGATTTTTCATGGTGCAGATAGTTTGCTATAGCGGTTAGCAAACTAAGCTGCACAGTAATGATATAGGCTGTGCAGTATTGGAGATGATTTTGTTTCCTTTATACTGTTGGTTGTGATGGTAATCACAGCATTTGCGTCTAAGAGGAGTTGTTTTAGCTTAGATTTATATAAAGCTTTTAATGGTGGTAGTTTCATATGGTCATTTATGGCGATCATATATTCCAGTATCCCTGACTTTATTTTAGACTGAACTTCTGTCAAAACATTCTGAGGTATGTCGTCAGCTTGATGTTTCTGAGTTAAATCACTATTTAATTGTTGAACTTATTATTATTATTATTATTTATTATTTGTTTAGAGCCTCTGTAGCTCAGTGGGTGCGCTACACAGGATCTAAACAAATAATAAAATTGTCTTTCATTATTTAATTTAATTTGTCTTTCATTTCTTAGAATGGCATTAACTAAATAACTATAATATGCAATATATATTACACATTTCTTGATTAATCAAGTGGAATTCTGAATATTTTTGTGAAAAACTCTGTTTTTGAACTGCTATAGTTTTAAGTGTTGTTGCAAAACGTAACAGCGAAACGTTGTTCTGTTTCAAGAACGAAGAGAAATGAAAGCCTTTTGCACATTTCGTAATGAATTAGATAATAATGGTTGTTCCTTTATGTTAAAATGACGAATACATGAAATCATACCGAAGTACGCAGCCGTTGCTGATTACGTCGTTCAGTGGGGCAAAATAGCAATTTAAAATAGCAATTTTAAACGTTATCGCTTAACACGTGCGATAAAGGTTTCAAGCATATTCGAGAATGCATTTGTTGTTTCCCTCTCATTCAGTTTCTGTTATCTTTGTTGTGTGAGTATCATACTTCAGTGAAATAGTTAAATGAAAAGTTTATTTCATTGAAAAAAAGAAGAATTAGATTATATTACTTTGATATTTCTCTTTCATTTTGCATAATAGTGTATTAAATGTTTGGAAGGCTGACTGTTGCTTTTGAATATCAAACGAAACAAAAACAAATACCTGTAAGGACAATAAATTACTACTTGTGTGTATTGTGTGCTTACTTCTAGCTGTTTTTTCTTCTTTGCAGGATGACAAACCTCCTAGGTCAGCGTGGAGGGGGACCAATAAATCACGAGGGGTGTAAACATTAACTATTTTATACATTAATCATTTTTATTATTTTTTATTATAACGAAATTCAGAACCTGAGGAGTTTTTAATAGTTATGTAATACCGCTAGTTTTATGGGCAGTCGGGTATAAACATCACTGCTTCGACTTCATATGAAAAGCGTTATAAAGTTTCTGTTTTTGTAGGTATGAAATAATTTCTATGCGTCCATCAGAAGTTTTTTTATTATTATTCTGTAAACCCTGATAAAAATTAAAATTATTTTGTTTTGGAAAGCAAATCAACATGATACGTTGGACTGAGTAAAAATAAGGATTTCATATCAATTGTGAAACTTACAAAATTCGCTCGCTTTTAAATCACATGTGATGTGTTCTCCTCTGGGTCTGGTTATTGCAAATTCAGTATCATGGAATCTCCAACATATCATCTAACATAACTTCTATCGTCTATGGTACCGAATACCAAAACAATGTTTATCCTCTTTTCTCAGATAACAATATTTATAATCCAATATTTAGCTTTTATGAAGATCTTTAGTGTGTGATGAGAGAATATAGTTATTCTCCTGAGTTATTTCTCTCTTGTAAAGATATTTCTCACTTTTAAAGTTCAGACAACACTTGTCTAGAAACATCTCATTTTTAAGTATGTTATAATATTTCTCCAAATAATAGGTGAAAAAAAAGCTATCGACTCTTCATTTCGGTGTAGTATGTAATCAGAAATACTGGATGGTCCGGTACATTATTATTTCATAGAAAAGTAATCGAATTCGAAACTTGAAGTTTCAGAGCGCTCCTGAGAATAAAATCTTTGGGATGAAAGTCGCCTTGGCATTTCATTACTTCAAACACACGAAATCTGCTCTGCAAGATCTTGTGGTTGCCTTTTTTATTAGTGCTTCCTTTGAGTTATTACTGGCCTGCAAGGTGTTTTAAAGGTTGATTATTATCACAGATCAGACTACACAAATTGATAACCAATTCAAAATATATGAGTCACCCAATATGATTATTCTTTCATTTCAATGAACCTGAATCCTCCAGAATAAATTGGATATTGCGAACCTCGGATGCACTGGTGTACTGTACCAAACCTCAGCACAAAGCACAGAGACATATAATCCTCCTTGATACTAAACCTTAGCTCTACGCACAGTTAATGGTAAGCCCACCTCTCCCTGTCTCTCTCTCTCTCTCTCTCTCTCTCTCTCTCTCTCTCTCTCTCTCTCTCTCTCTCTCTCTCTCTCTCTCTCTCTCTCTCTCTCTCTCTCTCTCTCAGCCACTATCGTAACCTTCCGATATTCGAAGGTGGTATATTTTCATACGTAAACACTTCATGGTCCTACAGTTATATAATATCTAAGGAAACATAAATCTCTAATCTGCCGCTGTCATATATTATAGGTGCATCATTATTTTCTAGCCAAACATTAGAGAATTAAATTCAAATATTTCATACTTGATCGGTAATGATCCAATTCTGAAATATTGAATATTTCATATTTTATCACTCCATTTGTGCGTTAATTATGCTAATTAACCAGATCTCGTCTCTGTAATTATGACAGGATAAGTTTATTATACTGAAAGTTCATCCTAACAATGTATCAGTTGTGATTGTTTTTGTATTCCCACTCAGATAGCCCTGAAGAGAGAGTGGTGAGCTCTATGAAAACCTATAATGTTTTGACAGTTTTGCTCTGCTTACCAAAGACATATGTCCTTTTCACTCTAGGGTACTTTAATGCAAAATTTAGCATGCGTACGAAAGAAAGACCTGAGAAAAAGTCAAGTAACTGTAATTGAAAAAGTTTTGGAATTTGTTTTTTCTAACAGAGAGTTATTACCAATACTATTGGGTATTTATAGATTTATGTACTAGTATCTGCTTTACAAGTAATCATACGAATTCAAAACCAGTTCAATAAATAATTGAATTAATTTGTTTTCTACTGAGTTAATAAAATGATCCACTTCATTTCTAAAATTAACAGACATTGCGATTCAATAAAGCCATTCTTCCTCTATATTAAAATGTCATTAAATGTCAATAAATTTGCCACAAATAATCACCCATACTATGAAATCTTTCTAACCTCTTTAATGTACAGTTCGAATGTATTTAATTTGTCTTCATTAAGTGGAATGATGTTAACTAAATGGCCACAATATGCAACACATATTTTACATTTCTTCATTAGTCAAAAGGATTTGTCAATATTTATGTGAAACACTTCGTTTTATGAAATACTATAGTTTTCTGTATTGTTACAAAACTCTATAACTAAACGCTGTTCGGTTTCAAGAACGAAGTGAAATGACAGTCCTTTCTATATTTCGTAATGAATTAGCATAATAATGGTTGTCCCTTTATGTTAAAATGACGAATACTTTTAATCAGAGATAATAAAATCTCAACTTTGAGGTTATACAATAATTCGAAAACGTGTACAGCTATAAAGTATGCTACAGTTACTTAATCATATAGGTATGATGTATTTCGTTAAAACGCTGATGTAGAAACACAGTACGAGTTGTAGCGAGTGGTTATGCATTGTGTAGTTTCATGCAAATGTCAGTCTATTTTGATGCTAATGTTACAATAAGCAAGATATGAAGTGCGCATGTCACACTGAAAATTCTGTTGAAGTTTAGCGAAATAAGATCCATTTTCATGATTCATTGCTAATATTGCACTCACAAATTCTTATTATCATAAAACCTATTATGTTTCAAACATGCATTTCAGCTGATGACGCTTAAGGCGATTCCAGTGTCTGTATAGAATTAAGAAATGTAATTAACAGTTTAAATGTTTAACAGATAATCTGTTTAATTAATTATACTCCCAGAATTCTGTATGTATATTTTGGTTTACATTTATTATTTAATTTTTATAGTTTTATGTTTTGAACTATCAATTTCACTTCATGGACTCTTCTTGTTTTTTAATTACTAATTTTTAAAACAGGATTAATTAAAATCGATTTCTATTTGCAATTGATCATCATTATTCCTGTTATGGTTCGAAAATTCCGTTTTGTTCATGGTTTAGTTCTCATTTTGCAATGTATGAAACTGTCTACTTTACTTTGTATTTTTAATTTATGTATATTTATATTACATATATCTAAGTAAACGTGTAGTATGTACCAAATTCAGTGGTGCATTTAACATTTTGGTCACATCTCTATAAGCCAATCTTTATAAGACAACCGAAAAGAAATCTTTTTTTATGCTCTAATTAAAAGAAAAAAAGCAATATGAAAGATTAAATAGATTGAATGAAGAATATAAATTGTGCATTTCGAAAAAATAATAAATTAATACCATCCGTATTCATTAAATTTATTAAATGAAGAAGCATGCGTTTCAAAAATGCAGCAGAAATTATTCAACTAATTTTAGGCTACTTTCTTAAGAGCCCTCGTTCTGGTATATGCAACAATGCGCTCATTGCTACCGTTTTCGTGGATAAAGCGTCTCAGGTGTATGTGTAGGAGGTATGCTTGTGATGTTGTACAAACTGAATACGATTTCGTTAGTAAGGGATGGTGAGATATCAGCACGTTTGCGATATCAGCACAAATGAGATATCAGCTAAAGGTTTTTTAGCCGAACTGGCTATTCTTTGGACGTGAACAGGGAAGATTTCTCAGGAGAGGAAAGAATGTATGGTAATCTTATTGAAGAAAGAAGGTGCAAAGACTGATCAATCGAACTATGGTCTATCAGTCTCTGAAGTGGTGGTGAAGAGTATGGAAAACTTGGATAAGGTTCACATACAGAAACGTCACTATCGTGGATTATAGCCTTGATCTTCCCAGAAGCATCCACCCTTGTTGATGTTTCTTCTCTGACCCACTCGAGATTCTCTGACATCTTGGTTAGAAGAACAGAACTAACCTTGCAGGTTTTGTAGTATCATCGCAATTTGCTTATAATAGATGTTGGCTGTGCCTAATTCTGCTCCATATCAAGTATGCATATCAATGTTGTTAGTGTTCCAACGTTGGAGTGCAATATATAATTATCTGCATGCCTTGGCGTTTTCTATTTGATGTCCAAATATCAGTTCGCCCATGTGTGTCTATAAGCAGGTATTGGTAAAAAGTGTCAGTTAAAAGGAACAAATTCCAAAACGTTTTCAAATGCTATTCATTTTTTCATGTCTATATGTCGCGTGCTTGCCAAATTTTGTATTAAGATGCCCTAGAGCGAAAAGGAAATATGTGTTTGGTAAACAGTTCAAAACATTAAAACCGTGTAAGTTTTAATAGAGTTCACTACTCTCTTTAGGCGTAGCTGAGTGGGAATACATCAAGAATCACAACTGACACATTTTTATCATGAACTTTCAGTATAATAAAATTATCCTGTCATTAACGGGGTTATAATAAAAACAATCTTTCCAGATCGTTACTTCTCAATTCCATGCGGTCTCTGTAATTTCCAGAATGTCAATTTCTCCATCTCTCTACGGGCAATGTAAACAGCAGTCCTCCGTAGCCACCATATATTTCTTGTGTCTATGTAAAGTTATCCCCTATAAGGTTAATGTGTTGTCCTCTATATTTCTCATTCATATTAATTCATATTAAAGCTAATTAATTCACATTAATTAGCTTTACACAATTAAGGGATATGGATCCTGAAAAACTAGTCTTATGGAACAGGTGCTGATACTTGGAATTACTTCATGGAATGAAGGGACGCAAAACCTAATTTTGTTTACCACCTGTAGTGAGCAAGTTAATATTAAACCTTTCTTAATTGTAAATTTATTTTGATAAAATGAATCCTATTTTCGTTTCCAGGGAATGGACGGTTGTCTATGAAGGGAAGTCTTTAGTTGCTGAATATAAACTGATGTAATTTAATAATAAACATAACTGAACACTGCTAAACTACATTAAACATATAAAATGCATCGTATAATTAAATAAACAGATTATCTATTAAAATTAAAACTACCAGTTTCTTCTCTTAATTCTATGCAGTCATTAAAATCGCCTTAACCGCAGTCTGCTGAATCACATATTTGCAATATAACCAGTTTGTTGATAATGAGATTTCGTGACTGCAACGTATATTTCTAAAGCAATATTAGCAATGTTTCACGTATATCGAACTTATTTCGCTTTATTTCTACAGAATTGGCATTGCGACATGTACACTTCATAGCTTGCTTATTGTGACATTCACATCACAATACAGTTCAGTATTTGCGTCAAACTACACAATGAACTATCAGCCCCACATAACTTATATTTCTACATAAGTGGCTTAACGAAATGCGTTATTCATTCACTAAGAAGCTCTAGTAGAGAATGTGATTCAGTTGTTCTAATTATTAGACAATTTCAAAATTGAGGGTTTTAATATCTTTGTTCAATTAGTACAATTAACACACAAATAGTGTGTTGAAATACGAAGAATTTAACCTTTCAGAATTGGATTATTTCCGGCTAAGTTTGAAATATTTGAATTTAATTCTGTAAAGTTTGGCGAGAACACAATAATGTTTTCACTAACAAAAGACGAACACAAGTTCTCGCAGGGAAGATTTCGTATCTCTGAAGTAGTGAAATGCCAAGGCGACTTTTATCACAAAGATTTTATTCTCAGGTGCGCTGTGTTCGGTTCATTACTTTTCTGTAAAATTTCTAGGTCACCATGGTTGGCCGAGTAGTTAGCGTATCCTGTATCCAATCAAAAGGCTGCGGGTTTGAATCCCGCCGTGGGCACGGATGTTTGTTTGTGAAAATACTAGTGGTGGTGGTCGGCGGGAGATGGCGTTGGTGTAGATAATGAAAGTAGTTGCTGCTGGAGGAGTGGGGGAGGCGGAGAGTTGTAAAGTAGATACCCTCCCTCGATGAGTCTTTGGACTCCCTGGAGGTGTTATGTAATAATAATAATAATAACAGCTCTTAGCATCTCGTATTTCTATGATTTTACTACAACGAAATGTACAGTCATTGGATTTTCTTTGAACTATTATTTATAAGGAGAAATATTATAACATACTTAAAAATGAGACATTTCTAGGCAAGCTTCGTCGATTGTTATCAGAGAGAAATAGTTTTATAAGAGAGAAATAATTAAAGAGAATAATTGTATTCTCTAATGACACCGTAAAGATCTTCATAAAAGCTAAATATTGGCTTATAAAGATATGAACAAAATGTTAAATGCGCCACTAATTTTTGTGATCTTAGTAAAGACATTGTTTTGTATCGATATACGATTTGTTGGATAATCCGTGATACAGAATTTATGATAACCAGTCTCAGACGAGAACTCATCACATGTGATTTAAATGCATTCGGATCTTGTATAAGTTTCACAGTTGATATGGGATGTGTATTTTAACTTCATATCAGCATATTGTGCTGATTTGATTTCCAGAACACAATAATTTCAATCTTTATCAGGGTTTACAGAATAATAATAAAAAAATCTTCTGAAGGAGTCATACAAAATATTCCATACCTAAAGTACTGAAACTTTAAAACGGCTCTTCATATGAAACTGAGGCTGTCAGACTTATACAGGCGTGCCCAGATAACAAGCGGTATTTCATAAATAGTGAAAACTTTCCAGGTTCTGAATTTCGTTACCTTATAAAAAAGAAGAAAAATGATTAATTAATAAAAAAGTAAATAAATGTTAAACCTCGTGGTAACTTAATGTTCACCACACAGGTAGCTAGTAGGTTTGTCAACCTGCAAAGAAGAAAAAACAGCTAGAAGAAAACACACAATGCACACAAGAAATAATTCATTGTCCTTACAGGTTTTTTTTTTTTTATTTCGGTGAATATTCAAAAGCAACAGTCAGCCTTCCAAACACTTAATACATTATTATGCAAATTCAAAGAGAATCATGAAAATAATGTAATCTAATTTTCTATTTTTCGTTTCAATGAAATAAACGTTTTTTTTAACTCTTTCATTGATGTATGATATTCTAAACAAAAAATATAACAGAAATTGAATGAGAGAGAAACAACAAATGCATTCTCAAATATGCTTTGAATCTTTTATAGCACGTGTATAGCGATAACGTTTAAAACATTGCTCTTATGCCCAACTGAACGACGTAATCAGCAACGGTTGCGTACTTGATTTCATGTATTTCTCATTTTAATATAAAGAGACAACCATTATTATGCTAATTCATTACGAAATGTACAAATTGCTTTCATTTCTCGTCATTCTTGAAAGAGAACAACGTTTCGCTATCGCGTTTTATACCAATACACAAAATTGTAGTAGTTCACAGTTTATCACAAAAAATATTCACAAATTCACTTGATTAATCAACAAATGTAAAATACAGATTTCACGTTATGATTATTTAGTTAATATCATGCTAATAAATGAAAGACAAATTAAATATATTTGAATGTATATTAAAGAGGCTGAAAAGGTCTTAGACTGTTGGTTAAAAATGAAGAAATAAGAGCTAAAACAAAATTTTTAAATATTTTAGAAAACATACTTCGAAAGTAATGAAAATGAGCAGAAAACTTTACAAGACTCAAGAGCAATAGATGGACAAAAAACGTTATACCGGGGTGTTACACATTTTATCATTCATAGGATCAGCTGGAAGACCTGAAAGAAGTGGGTCAGATGATATAAGAGAAAGAATTGGAACTCTTTGGCACCAAGTAAAGCATAGAAACAGATGGAGAGAAGTGGGAGGACTTATAGCTAGTAGGGACTACAAAAAAGGAAAGAAAGCAGCAAATTACAATCCCTTAACTGTACATATATCCTAACACTGTATGCATTATAACAATAAATAATAATAGTAATCTACAAATAAACCAAAGGGTATCGAGTATGAAACTATTAGTAGTTGAATTATGTTCTCTAATGACACCCTAGAAATCTTCAATGAAGCTAAACATTGGCTTATAAAGATGTGACCAAAATGTTAAATGCACCACTGATTTTGGTACATACTACGGGTTTACGTAGATATATGTAATATAAATATACATAAATTAAAATATACAAAGTAAAGTGGAAAGTTTCATACATTGCAAAATGAGAGTTAAACCATGAACAAAACGGAATTTTCGAACCATAACTGGAATAATGATGATCAATTGCAAATAGAAATCGATTTTAATTAATCCTGTTTTAAAAATTAGTAATTAAAAAACAAGAAGAGTCCATGAAGTGAAATTGATAGTTCAAAACATAAAACTATAAAAATTAAATAATAAATGTAAACCAAAATATACATACAGAATTCTGGGAGTATAATTAATTAAACAGATTATCTGTTAAACATTTAAACCGTTAATTACATTTCTTAATTCTATACAGACCCTGAAATCGCCTTAAGCGTCATCAGCTGAAATGCATGTTTGCAACATAATAGGTTTTATGATAATGAGAATTTGTGAGTGCAGTATATATGTATGAAGCAATATTAGCAATGTTTCATGAAAACGTATCTTATTTCGCTAAACTTCAACAGAATTTTCAGTGTGACATGCGCACTTCATATCTTGCTTATTGTAACATTAGCATCACAATAGACTGACATTTGCATGAAACTACACAAGGCAAACCCACTCGCTACAACTCGTACTGTGTTTCTACATCAGTGTTTTAACGAAATACATCATACTTATATGATTAAGTAACTGTAGCATACTTTATATCTGTACGCGTTTTCGAAGTATTATATAACCTCAAAGTTGAGATTTTATTATCTCTGATTAAATGTATTCGTCATTTTAACATAAAGTGACAACCATTATTATGCTAATTCATTACGTAAAGTAGAAAAGGACTTTCATTTCACTTCGTTCTTGAAACCGAACAGCGTTTCTTTATCGTGTTTTATAAAAATACAGAAAACTAGTGTATTTCATAAAACGAAGTGTTTTACATAAATATTGACAAATCCTTTTTACTAATGAAGAAAGGCCATTTAGTTAACATCATTCCACTTAATGAAGACAAATTAAATACATTCGACTGTGCATTAAAGAGGTTAGAAAGATTTCATAGTATGGTAATTATTTATGGCAAATTTATTGACATTTAATGACATTTTAATATAGAGAAAGAATGGCTTTATTGAATTGCAACGTCTGTTAATTTTAGAAATGAAGTGGATCATTTTATTAACTCCGTAGAAAACAAATTAATTCAATTATTTATTGAACGCATTTTGAATTCGTATGATTACATGTAAAGCAGATACCAGTACATAAATCTATAAATGCCCAATAGTAAAGAGAGAGAAACCATTGAAAATAACTACAGGTAACTGAGAATTGATATCTATCAATGCTTATTCGTGAAATGAAAATAAATTAAAAAATAGTAACGTTTATTCGAGAGTAAATAATCTCACATTAAAATTAAACAGATAGATTTAGCATTACATTGAGACTTTACTAGCACTGAAGAGACATTTAAAATAGTGTACGTAATCAGAAATTATATCAAAGAAACCGTTGTCTCTTATTGGTGGTCTGAGGTGGCTTTAGGCAAAATGGCTCATTTTTTCTACCACAAAACTCTGCTAGAATTGGTTTTTCTAATCTGTTTTCCGGGTGACCACTGACATCCGCAGTCACATTTGAGGTGGTCAAGAAGAAATTCATTTTTGAGAACAAATATTTTGTGTCCTTAAGTGGTATAATAGGTCGTACCTTCTACCCGACACTGTTCCAATCCATCATAACCAGATGGCTCCATTGCATCATCAGCTAAAGAAAAGGCCAATCTCCTTGTCTCATACTTGAATTTGTAATGCATTCAAAATTGACAATGGCAAATGTCCCCCAACCATTCCAGATGCCCAAGATACAGTTACATGTGTGTGAGTGCACCCAATACCTCAAATGCAAAGCAACAATAAAATTAATTTCGGTTTAATTTGGTTTAAATGCATTTATTTAAAATAGTAATTTTAAAAATATTCAGCTAACGCCTTTTATTCCCGTAATATAATTATAATAAAAATATTCTTCATTTTTTTAGTTGTCATAATCATTATTCTATTATTTTGTATGTGTTGTAATAACTTAGAATAAATAACATTTTTGTTATTAATTTTCCAATTTATTTATACTCATTCTATAACTTCCCTTCGATTCTAATTAGTGAAGATTTTTTTAGTTTAAACTTTTTTGCGGCTCACTTGAGATACACTTTCATAGCGAATGGCCCGCGGTACCACTTGAGTTTGATACTCCTGTACGAGAGGTTCATGAACCAACTTCTCGTGTATGGGTTCAACATGAAAATCAACAACAAAAAATCTATATTCATGATTTTTAATGAATGCAGAGAGCATGAAGGTGGCAAATGCAGAAGAAACTGTTCAGCTAATTGTTTACCATTTTCTTAAAATCTCTCATCCTAGTTTATGCAACAATGCGCTCAATGTTACCTCGTACTTTTCATCGTACTTTGGCTTTTACTAGATAATGGTCTGAGCCACATTCTGCTCCAGTACAAGTATGCATATTAGTATTGTTAGTCTTCTAAAGTTGGAGTGCCAGCATGTAATTAGCTTGATGCATAGCATGCCCTATTTTATGTCCAAGTAATAGTTCGCCCATGTGTGTCTATAAGCATTGGTAATAACTCTCTGTTAGAAAAACAAATTCCAAAACTTTTACAAATACAGTTACTTGACTTTTTTTCAGGTCTTTCTTTCGTACGCTTGCTGAATTTTGCATTAAAGTACCCTAAAGTGAAAAGGACATATATCTTTGGTAAGCAGAGCAAAACTGTCAAAACATTATAAGGTTTCATAGAGCTCACCACTCTCTCTCTCTCTCTCTTCAGGCCTATCTGAGTGGGACTACAAAAACAATCACAACTGATACATTATTAGGATGAACTTTCAGTATAATAAACTTATCCTGTCATAATTACAGAGACGAGATCTGGTTTCTGTAATTACCAGAATGCCAAATTCTTACTTCTCCATCTCTCTCTACAGACAATGACAAGAGTATCCCCTCCATAGCAATCATATATTCCTGTGTCTATGTAAAGTTAACCCTCTAATGTTAATCCCGTTGTCTGCTGTATTCCTCATTCACATTAACATGAACCTAAGATAGAAGCTGTAATATACTTCCCGAACAGTATCCTCTTCCAAAAAAAAAAAAGTTGTGAACGCAGCCCTGATTACTTTGCGTAGCTGCAAAAGCTGCGAAATTTCATCAACAGATACACCTAAAAACAGATACAAAGTAGTTCTACCAACAGATTCAACTAAAAACAAATACAGCAGATAAAAAGTAGTTGTATCAACAGATACAAGTACTTTAAAATTTTCCACTCAATGCTGGAAAAAGTGATAGGTTTGGAAATGATTCTTTCCACAGAAACCGTCACTATGCATTGTTTGACCAGATTTTCCATCTAAGGCCAATCAAAACCTCTCATACCTTGCAGAAGTCGAACCCGTGGCCTGTTGTTTTGAGAGCGAATATGCTAACTACTCCACCAACCACGTTCGCAGCCTGCTAACGGATATTCTAAGAGAAGAAATTATTAAAAAAATTATACAGATATCAAAATCATTTATATCGAAATTTCACACTTCATCTCTTCATGTAAATTGAGCTGGGGTTTTCAGACCTTTCAGACAATGCGGGCCACATTAAAAATTTCAATGGAGCCCGCGGGCAGCTAAGCGATTTTCATTTCCAGAGAGTGGACGGTTGTCTTTGAAGTGAAGTGCTTAGTTGTCGAATATTCTTCTGGTTCCCATCTGCCATACGGCCGCGGGAGGGTAGCTATATGCTACCATTCTAGGGAGAGATGATTATGAACAAGGTGGTTTCCCGTTGCCTTCCTTGCCGTAAGTATTTATGACTGTAACCTGTGGGTTCACGGGGCCGGTTTGCCTGCTTGCGGGATGAAAAACCCCAGATAAACTGGCGGAAAAAAACCTGCTGCCCACGCCCAAGACCGGCTAACTTGGCTATGGCTGAGGAAGATCCTTAAGCTCCTCACGTCGTGGACGGGAATCGAACCTAGGACACTCCTTCCCCAGGCATATGGTTGCGAAGCGCAAAGCCACTAGGCAAACGGCGCGGATGTAATATAATCTTGTCGAATATAATCTCAAGAAATTTTAATAATAAACATAACTAAAAACACTACTAAATCAAATTAAACATATAAAAATCTGACAGCAACGTATAATTAATTAAACAGATTATCTATTGAACCTTGAAACTGCCAGTTGCTTTCTTCATTCAATTCACCCATTAAAATCACCTTAATCGCAATCTGCTGAAATCACGTGTTTGCAAAATAATAAGTTTTATAATAATGAGATTTTGTGACTGCAACATATATTTCTGAAGCAATAGTACCAATATTATATGTACAACGAACATATTTCGCTTTATTTCTACTGAATTGGTATTGTGACATGTAAGAGTGTGACACATGTGACATGTGACATCTTTATAGCTAGCATATTGTAACATTCACATCACAATAGAGTTTGACATTTGCGTCAAACTACACAATGCACTGCTCCACTCACAACTCATCTTTCTACATCAGTAATTTAACGAAATTCCTTCACGATAAAGAAGCACTGTCAGAAATTGTTCTCTTTTAGCTATTCTAATAGTTACTGACATCAAAATTTAGGATTTAGTATATTTGTTCAATTAGTATAATTAACTCACAAATGGAGTAATAAAATATGAAAAATTCAATATTTCAGAACTGGATTATTACCGATCAAGTTTGAAATATTTGACTTTAATTCTCTAATGTTTGGCTAGAAAATAATGATGCATCTATAATATATGACAGCGCCACATTAGAGGTGGTTATGATAGTGGTTGAGAGAGAGAGAGAGAGAGAGAGAGAGAGAAAGAGAGAACCTTTTGTTCAGGTCAATGTTTTTGGATTGGTGTGACATTTAGCAAACTGCTTCTCATAAGAGACAGTCTTTCGCTTGCTTCCAGGCTTTGACGACCATGTAGCAAAGATAGCGTACTGGGAGTGGTGGGTTTACGATTAAATGTGTGTAGAGCTGAGGTTTAGAATCAAGGGGATTATATGTCTCTGTGCTGAGGATTGGTACAGTACACCTGTGCAATACAATTTATTCTGGAGGATTCAGTGTCAGGGAAATAAAAGAATAATCATATTGGGTGACTCATATATTTTGAATTGGTTATCAATTTGTGTCGTCTGATCTGTGATAATAGTCAACCTTTAAAAGACTTTGCAGACCAGTGATACCTCAAAGGAAGCACTAATAAAAAAGGCGACCACAAGATCTTGCAGAGCAGATTTCGTGTCTTTGAAGTAATGAAATGCCAAGGCGACTTTCATCCCAAAGATTTTATTCTCAGGAGCGCTCTGTCAGTTCTGCAACTTCACGTTTCCAATTCCATTACTTTTCAATGAAATAATAATGTACCGGACCATCCAGTATTTCTGATTATATACTACACCGAAATGAAGAGTTGATAGCTTTTTTTTTCACCTTTTATTTGGAGAAATATTATAACATACTTAAAAATGAAACGTTTCTAGACAAGTGTTGTCTGATCTTTAATAGTGAGAAATATCTTTATACGAGAGAAATAACTGAAGAGAATAATTATATTCTCTCATCACACCCAAAAGAGAATCATAAAAGCTAAATATTGGATTATAAATATTGTGATCTTAGAAAAGGGGACAGACGTTGTTTTCGTATTCGGTACCATAATTTGAGATTCCATGATACTGAATTTACGATAATCACTCAGGGGAGAACACATCACATGTGATTTAAAAGCGAGCGAATTTTTCAAGTTTCACAATTGATATGAAATCCTTATTTTTACTCAGTCCAACGTATCATGTTGATTTGCTTTCCAAAACAAAATAATTTCAATGTTTATCAGAGTTTACAGAATAATAATAAAAAATCTTCTGTTGGACGCATAGAAATTATTTCATACCTAAAAAACAGAAACTTTATAACGCTTTTCACATGAATTCAAAGTACTGATATTTATAACCGAATGCCATAAAACTAGCGGTATTTCATAACTATTAAAAACTTCTCAAAAACAGAGTTTTTCACAAAAATATTCAGAATTCCACTTGATTAATCAAGAAATGTGAAATATGTATTTCATATTATAGTTATTTAGTTAATGCCATTCTAAGAAATGAACGACAAATTAAATATATTTGAATTTATATTAAAGGGGCTGAAAAGATATTAAAATATTGGTGATTATATGTAGCAAACATTTAATAATAATAATAACAACAACAACAATAATAATAATAACTAATAAATAAATAATAAAAAAAGCTAGATAACGCCTTTTTATTTCGTATATACAGGGAGTAGCCGAGGCCGTGTTTGTCCTATTTAACTTTTTGGAGACTGTGTGGGCAGTTCAATCTCCACTGATTCTCAATCAGAAATAGCTGGCCCAAGGCTATCAATAATTAAGCGGCACGGAGTGAAGAGAGACGGCTCTACAGGTGCCGCCATCTCATGGTCCCTAACACTAACAGTCGAATGTAATGTCTGAAACAATGTCGGCTCTACGGTCGATTTTCTTGAGTTTACGGGACGAAAAACCCGAGTTTCCGGGAGAAAAAATACGATTGCCCATGCCAGAGATCGACTAACTCGGGAACCGGTCGAAAATAGGCTTAGAAAAATTTCCTCTAGTCGCCGACTAGACTCGAAAACAAGTCTTCCTTCGTGCGGCCAAGCTCCGTGGTGTGCAAACACCACATCCACTGAGCTACACAGGCTCTAAACAAATAATAAATAATAGTAATAATAATAAGTTCAACAATTCAATAGTAATTTAACTCAGTAAACATCAAGCTGACGACATACCTCAGAATGTTTTGACAGAAGTTCAGTCTAAAATAAAGTCAGGGATAATGGAATATATGATTTCCATAAATGACCATATGAGACTACCAGCATTAAAAGCTTTACATAAATCTGAGCTAAAACAGCTCCTCTTAGTCGCAAATGCTGTGATAAAACTATCACAACCAACAGTATAAATGAAACAAAATCAGCTCCAATACAGCACAGCCTATATCATTACTGTGCAGCTTAGTTGCAAATCGCTATTACAAACTATCTGCACCATGGAAAATCGCTTTTGGAACGAAAAGTCAACAAACTTCTAGCTGAACTGAGCAACTTAAAGAGTCTTATAAAAAGACAGCTGAAAAATAATAACATTAAAAACAAACTGATTAACACATATAATTTGGCCAACAAAAGAATTAACGAAGTTACCGAAGAACTGAAACAAAGAATTACAGCGACTGCACAGAAAATTAAAAGATACGAAGCAAGAATAAACCAATATGCATAAAACATGCAATTTTAACCAACGTCCATTCTTTGAGTCTATCCAAAAAAATACAAATGCAAACAATCATTCACCAGGGGAAAAAAAAAGAATCGCTGAAATTTTGGAACTCAATTTGTGATAATCCTATTGAACAAAATAAAAACGCCTCCCTTAATAAGGAAATAGAATCAGAAATGAAACCAAAGCAAATGAAAAATGTCATTATCACTAAAGAAATGGTCGGTGCACAAGCTAGAAAATTAAAAAACTGTAGTGCACCTGACAAAGACGAATTACATGGATTTTGGTTAAAGCATCTAACTAATCAACATGGTCGAATGGCAGAACAATTTAATTGGTTATTGCAGTCAGGCACAGGTAATCAGCTTTCCAGCGAATCTGATTTATCCGATTAAACAAAAAGGCAATTTTCAAAAATCTAGAGGAAAAAAGACCAGATCATCATTAATAAAATGATTCTCAGAAATTCAAAAAGACGAAAAACTAACTTAAACATGCATTGGATAGACTGTAAGAAAGCATATGATTACCTCCCACACTTCAGGATCCTAAAACCACTACGAATATTTGGAATTAGCAAAAACATAAGTTCGTTTCTGGCTGCTACTATGAAATCATGGAAAACAACTTTAAGTTAATAATGAACATTTCGGAGATATTAGGATTAAACTTGAAATTTTCCAAGGCGATTCCTTGTCACCATTGCTCTTCACGTTTCTTTGTTCCCTTTGTCTATGAGTGAAGTAACAAAACTTGGATATTAAATTCCTAAATATAACATTAAAAATTTCCCATCTGTTGCATATGGATGACTTGAAGTTATGTACAAAATCGGCCTGGCGAATAGACTGTTTACTGAAAGCATTTCGTATTTTCAGTAAGGATATCAAAATGAGATTTGGTTCAAACAAATGCGCAATTTTATCTAATAAACGTGAAAGAATTAATGACTCTAGCAATTTTAATTTTGATCAAAGGAAATATATAAAAGTAATTTCAGCGAATGAACACTATAAATACCTAGAAATATTAGAAGCCAATGATATTCTCAACTCGAGCGTTAAAAAAAACTGGCCGCAGCAGAATACACCAAAAGAGTTAGAAATATTCTGAAAACAAAACTAAATGGATTAAACACAATTATAGCAATGAATTCTTGGGTTATACCAGTGATCCGATATACAGCTGGCATGATAGATTGGACAAAAGAAAACCTAGAAACGTTGAACCGCAAAACGAGAAAATTAATGACTATGAATCATGCATTACATCCACCAAGTGGTGTTCCCCGGTTGCAGCTACAAAGGAGAATAGGTGGACGGGATCTGCTGCAAGAGAGACAGACTGTGGAAGAAGAAGAAATTAGTTTAAAATGTTACATCGACAACAACTCTGAGCCAGTGCTTCAAGCAATTACACAAAATGGCTTTCTAAAAGCAACAGGAAATAAATCCGATTACAAAAAGGAACAGCAAAATAACTGATATGTGCGCTGAAAACATAAACCCTTGCATGGCCAAATTCTTCGACATACTGAGGAAAAAATGATGTTCGATTTTTTGTAATAGTGGACTTTGATTAAATTATTTTGCATGTGCTATGATAATAACAAATATATTTCTTTAAAAGGTAATGGATGCAGTAATATAGGATTCTCGCCTTTCAAAGCATTGGAATACACCAATTTTATGAGGTATAGAGGATTGTTTGCTTGTGCCCTGTTGTTAATTTCGAAATTTTTAAGTTTTAAGTTTTAAGAATTGGATTATTTTATAATAAAATAATAATATATAAAATAATATAAATTAAACAATAATATAATAATATTTCTATAGTATTCTGTATTTGTATGACATTCGATTGTCAAATAGAAGAAACTAGACTATTTTGGAAATATTATAAGGTATCACGCCATATCACCCTATATCATTCAATATCATACTTAAATGTGGGACTCTTGAAATCAACGTGTATCCATTTCTATAAGATACAAATATTAAAATGTCATTGTGAACGAGGGAAGATATTATTTTAGCATCGAAATAATTTCATTTGTTTTTGCGGATGTCTGTAAATTATTTCGATACTCTATCGATTTCAACAGTGATAATGTAAAGAGTGTCATTTAAACTTGATATGTAAAAAAGATACTACCAAGAAGTATTTATCCTGTATTATAATGTTGACTCCTTCCCAAAGCATCGAACGGAAAAACGGAAAATAATGAAATAATAACGAATAATTAATAACGGATAAACTCACGTAAAAAATCATTTAATAATATAATTTTCGCCTGTGTGTCACAGGCATCTTCAGTACATTTTAAGCTCAAATTAAACAATAACTGACCATTCCAAAAAGCGTCACCTATGTGCCTAGTGTAAGATAACTAAAAAGGTAAATAAATATCCTAACAAAAAAAATTACATATACAATAAAAAGTTAGGAAAGATTAGCTGAAATATAAAGCACTATCTCCCATAAAGAGGATAGACGTAAACCATCAGATCTGTTAAGGTTAGGCGAGTGAAGTAAAGTTTCACATGTTTCTTTATAAAGCCGTTCCACGAGGAACCGACTTTTGTGAAGGCCTCGTGTCTTTCTCCAATGAACTCTGTGTCTAGTGATGAAGGCATGTTCTGCAAGTCCAGACTATTCAGGTTCAAGGTATTGAATATAAGACTTTTGTTCTTCTAGTCGAATAGAGGCAGATCTTCCTGATTGTCCGAAATTTTCTTTTCAAATATTATCGCTTCTTCAACTAGAAGAACTGATACTTATATAAAAAGTACTTTTGAAAAGTACTTCAAAAATAAAATTTCAGATCTTTTGGACGTTTCGGATACCATGATCAGTTTAAATAATTTTTCTTTATTTACAAATGTTCCTTTATCTGACAGCAGTCAAAAATATTGCAACAGGAATTCCCTCCAGACATTGTAAAAATATTTGATTTTGTAACGCATTCTGGTTAATTTTCCTTTAAAAAGACGTTTTATCAACAAACTGAAGGAACAGCAATCCTCTTTCTCCTGCAATCTCCAAATACTTTATAGAACATTTTGAACAACGTATCTTTAACAACATTTCTCCCAGACCTACTCATTGGTTCAGATATGTCGATGACATTTTTGCTATCTGGAATGGCTCATCTGATGAACTTCAACAGTTTCTCACTAATTTAAATGCACTTCATCCAAGAATGCAGTTTACTCTAGAAGTAGAATCAAATAAGCAGTTAACCTTTTTAGAACTTCTAATTCTTCTCCATCCAGATGGTAAACTACATTTCTCAGTCTATAGAAAGAAGACTCATACAGGCAATTATATCCATGCTGAATCTCATCACCATCCCAGTCAAAAGGCAGGAACTATTAAAACACTGCTTAATCGTGCCCACTCCTTTTGACCTTCAGACGGTCTATTACAGAATGAACTGCAATATATTACTTCTTCCTTTCTATCTAATGTATATAGGAATTCCTTCATCAAAAGAGCTTTGAGTAGTTTTAATATGTCTTCCTCTTCAAATACAGAAGAAATAACGCGCATTCCTATCCCTTATGTACAAGGCATTAGTGAACGTATAGCAGAAGTTTTAAAACCATTGAATATTTTTGTTGCCTTTCGATCATTCTGAAAAATCTCCGCCTTTCTCACTTTTCCTAAGGACAAACTTCCACATCTTAATTATAAAGCTGTTTACCAAATTCTTGCTCCTCTTATGGATTATCTTATTTCGGACAAACAGGATGCTCTGCCTCTATTCACCTAGAAGAACACTAGTCTTGTATTCAATACCTTGAACTTGAACAGTCTGGACTTGCAGAACATGCCATCATCACTAGACAAAGAGCTGAATGGAAAAAAAGACAAGAGTCCTTCATAAAGAAACATGTGAAAATTTACTTCATTCTCCTAACATAAACAGATCCGAGGGTTTACGTCTATCCCCTTTATGGATGATAGTACTTTATAATTCAGCTAATATTTTCGAACTTTTTATTACATATATATATATATTTTTTTTTTTTGTTAAGAAATTTATTCACCTTTTTAGTTATCTTACACTAGCTACTTAGGGGCCGCTTTTTGGAATTGTCAGTTATTGTTTAATTTGAGCTTAAAATGTACTGAAGATGCGAGTGACACACAGGCGAAAATTATACTATTAAATAATCTTTTTACGTGAGTTTTTTAGTTATTAATTTTGTTTTGAACTTTTTTGTTGTTTCTTGTGTGACCGACTCAAGTTTACTCCGATATTTAGGCAAGTAGCTCGGAACGCAACTGAAAATTTCAACGTCACAATAGGACTTTTCGTTTTAAATAAGAAAAAGAAAAGTACTATTCCTTATGAAAGGAAGAGTATGTTTCGTTTTATAAACTGACTGTCTGCTCCACAGTCTACTGATGGACAGCTACGCACATCAGTAGTACTTGTCTTCCAAAGTTGGATTACTAGTATATAATGTGTCTGGTGCCTTAGCCTATAACATGCTGATTGGGGTGTTTCTGATAGCGGGTAAACTAATCTGACCGAAAGAGAAACTTTCAACTGTCTCTCTTCTCTGCCATTACGTTCTCTCGAACCAAGCTACCACACTCAGGCATACCTTTCACATCCCTTCGCAGTTTTGCATCTAATCCCCTAGAGTGAAAGGATATTTGTTCTTCATAAGCAGTCCAACAGACACTGTGTTATAGAATACCATCATCGGAGTCATAGAATGATTTCATCTGGCCGTTCTGTATGGAGTACGTATAAAAAATTACGACTTTAATACTTAAACTCACCTTATGTTATGTATAATAAAGAATAGCTCTTGCCAGATCTTTTCTTCTGTATTCCAACTGATTTCACAATAATTCACAACAGATTAATTCTGTATCTATTCTTCTCTCTCTCTCTCTCTCTCTCTCTCTCTCTCTCTCTCTCTCCGCAGACAGTGTTAAGAGTGCTCATCTACCGCCACCGTATATTTAACGTGTCCATGTAGAGTTAATCGCATGTCTTCGGTGTTTCTCACTGACAGTAACACTTATTTCTGTTGCAAACTATAATATAATTCTCCAGCAGGATTCTCTTCCTAAACCCACCAGGCGGCACTGTTTGATCTGTGCAACAGATGATGCAGTGTATGATTCTTTAAAGGGCACACCCATATCAGGATTTGAAGAGAAGTCATCGCAGAAAAAACGTAATAGGGTTGCACTGACCCTTTCTGCAGAATCGGTACAATACTGATTTGATTGTTACAAGACTTCTTCTTCTTTATTCTAAACAACATTTTAGAGTTTGCCTTATACACTTCCTGAAGAAACTGGTTCTCACATCAGGTGTCCCATATAAGAATAATCAAAATCATTCATGACTGAAAGAATTCGCACCCACAGACCCGAAGCAAGTCAGATGACAGCTAAAGATATTTTATTAAAAGAACGATACATTATAATTATTTTTAAAAGACACTACCAGTGAGTCATTGACATTGACACCAAAAGAAACCACCTATTACTAGTTCCAGTATCATATCTTGTATAAAAGACGTAGGCAATTACATTGCTTGAAGAGAAGTAAACGAGTGTCTCCGTTTACTTCTGTTGTCATGTAAGTAGACACCAGTTTGTAGCGGGTATAAATTTAAGGAAAGTGATACTCCCAAATCAATGCCACTGTCTTCAGGTAAAAGTACAAGAACGGTACTGACTGAGTTTGAAAGAAGTATTGTAATAGGATGCCATGTTGAAGGCTTAATTGTTCGACAAATTGTTGACAAATTACGCCATTCCCGGTCCAAAATCAGAAATACCATACTGAGATGGAAGCGCAGGGAATCAATTGCAAATGCTATCCGCAGTGGACGACCCATTTTCTTACCGAACGTGCCTGTAGTGTGCTACAAAGGAAAACATGCAAGAACCACCATTCGTCCGTCCGTACGTTGAATGCTGAATTCCGGATATAGACTGCAACAATGATATGCACAAAAAACTTTCAAAACTGAGGGTCACAACATGAGTTTTCATTTTAGGAAAGTAATATGCAAGCCCCACATTAACCGAAACAGCATGCACCGTCGTTTTCACTGACGCAAATACTTGCATGTCGTATACTTTGGGACCTGCCAACTTGGAAAGCTGTGTCATGGAGCGAACAATTACGCAGCCGTATCTGCAGACCAGATGGGGTTGTAGGTGTGGCAGATGCCTGATGGACTTCTGTTACCAGATGACGTAATTCCAACTGAAATTCGCAGGTGACATTATGATGATATGATCCTGATTTTTGTGGTTTGGCCTCTGTTTGTAGTGCCACGAACATTAAACTCCGAGTGTTATCTGAACATTCTGGACAATGTAAGATTTTGTGACGTTCCTACGGAAATGCGCATTGTCTTTTTCATCAGAACAATGCAACTTTATAATGTAACTCTAAATGCATCATTTGGGGACATGAACAATGCACTTGACTGCCTTCCACACAACCCGGATCTCAACCTTTACTGACACCTGTGTGAAGAACTGGAACCACGGGTGAAGTCTAGGGAAGTCCGACCCCCAACATTCAGAACCTCATTCCATGCCTACAGAAAAAATGATGCAAAATTCCCATTGATCGCTATCGCATGCTTGTGGAAAGTACTGCCAGTAGGATTGCTGTAGGGAGGGAAGGGAAAGGAGGCTTTCGTGTTGTGAAGTTGATAGTTAAAACATGAAATTATTTAAATCAAACATTAAATATAAACCAAATTAAACCTTCATATAAAATTATGACCCCATTTTGTTGATTTAAGAAAATTATTTTTAAACCTTTAATCTGTTAATTGCTTAATTTAATCCCGTACGTACACTGAAATCGTATTAATCGCCATCTGCTGAATCACCTATGTGTAATATAGGCATATTGATGTTAATACGACCTTGTGAATGCAACATATACAATATTTCTGCTGCAATACTGGCATTATTTGATGAATATGGAACGTATTCCGCTTCAAAAATTGCTTTGTGAAACGTGAGTTTTATCTTGCGTATTGTGACATTATACATCACAAAACGTGATATATTTGACATTCCTATCAAACTACACAATGCATAGCCACTCCAAACAACTCATATTCTACGTGTCCTTTAACGAAATACCCTATACATTCGTGATAAAGTAATACTCGTAGACGCTGTATTCGTTCACATTTTCGAACTATTAGATAACCTCAAACGGAGAAACTACTGCTCTACTTTATCTGCAGAACAACCACCATGGCGAGCAAACCCTTACAATTGGCCCCAAGTTCCCGGCGTCCCTTAAATGGGACAGGAGTGAGAAGAATCTCCGGACTCGTAATGGTGTCGACTTTTAAAATCGCAACGTGGAATTTCAGAACTCTCTATGAAGGTGGCAAATTAAGAAATCCCACAAGAGAAATGAAGAGGATAGGCATCCGGTTTTTGGGAATTTGCGAGACAAGATGGCCAGGATTTGGAAAGTGTCAACAAGATAATACAACAATGTATTACTCTGGGAATGATGAGAACAAACATCGACATGATGTAGCTGTAATAGTAGATGAAGAAATCAATAAATCAGTAATAAATGGATTCCATTTTCTGAAAGGATAATGCTGTTACAAATTAAGGGAAACCCCGTTAACATAAATATCATCCAAGCTTATGCACCCACAGCTGACAATAGTGAAGAAGATGTTGAATAATTTTATGAACACATAAAAGAGATTAAAAACGTAACAAAGAAACATGATATAAACATAGTGATGAGTAACTTCAATGCAAAATTGGGAAGAGGTGGTGAAGGAGAAATTGTTGGAGAACATGGCTTAATAGCACCCTCACCCCCTCTTCCCAATTTTTTGACAGAAGGGATCGCCTAGTCCAGTTCTGTCAATAAGAGGATCTAACAATAGCAAATATTACCTGGTTTAAACTTCCACCCAGAACACTGTACACTTGGAAATCGCCTCAAGATAACCGAAATAACATTGTCAGAAATCAAATTGATTACATACTGATAAATAGAAGATTCCACAGTAGTATAAAGAGTGCAAAAACTTATCCTGGAGCAGATATCCCATCAGACCACAATCCCATAGATGCAGAAGTACGTCATAGATTAAAATCAGCTAAAATATCACAAAAGAAGAAAAAGAAAATTGATTTAGAAAACTGATAGACCTGAACATAAATGTGCCAAGACACAGCTTAACCTGTGATTAAAACAGATTAACATAGAAGAAAATAAAAGAGTGGGATCTCTTTGGAATAGCTTAAAGAATGCCAACGTAACAACAAGTATTGAAGAAGTAGGTTATGTGAATAATATAAAACAACAGGAATGGATGACAGATGAGATTCTTTCATTTATTAATACAAGAAGAATGTACTAAAACAAAGACCTAGCCAGATATACAGAAACACATAACATCATGAAGAAAAAAATAAATGAAGCCAAGGAACATTGGAAGAAAAATTTATGTACTGAAATTATCGTGTTTCAGAAGACATATGATAATTTCAATCTGAATAAGAAAATCAAAGAAATTTCTGGAAAACTCAGGAAAAAGCAAACTCAGGAAAACTCAGGAAAAGATGTGGTTTTTTATAGTAATGTGCGTTGGTTGAGCAGAGGGAAGGTTCTAAAAACAGTCTATGACTTAAGGAGCGAAATACAGCAGTTCATGCAAACCAAGGGGAATCCGATTGCGGAATTTCACGATCCGAAGTGGATGACAGTCTTTGCCTTTGTGACCGACATCTTGTTGAGTATAAATGACTTAAATACGCGGCTACAATCCAAATAGGGTTGGTCACATCTCTGTTAGATCACATCAAAGCTTTTGTGGCCAAGTTCAAACTTTGGAAGGCACAAAAGACCTAACTCGTTTTCAGCTTCTCGCTGAGTACAACTGTTCCTCTCTGATGAATCCGCTACAAAATTAGCCGTGTTGCGAAGTGAGGTCGAAGAGAGAGAGGTTTAGTGATTTTTCGTAACCAACAATCTTCTTTAGATTTATTTTCAATGGCATTCAGTGTCAATGCTGCCAAATTGCCACGCTCAGTACAAATGGAGCTGCTTTAACTCGAAAACAACTGTTCTTTGAGAGAAAAATTATTCAATGTGCCGTTGCTTACATTTTACAAAGATAATATTTCTGCGGTTGCATTGCCTAATCTTCCCCGGCATGCTTTGAAGATGTGCGCTTTGTTAGGAAGCACATACTTATGTGAGCAGTTCTTCTCCAGAACGAAGCATGTGAAATCCAAGACAAGAACTCAGATTACGGACCAACATCTCGAGAACACTCTGCACATAGCGACTTCCACCATTGATGCAAACATCGACAAGCTGGTCAGGGAAAAACATTTTCAGGTTGCCCATTTGCATTGCAAAAAATGAATGGTTTTTCTTCATTAAATTATCTTTTTTCAAGTATTGATTGTATTTACTTATTATGAACCTGACCTCTACCCACGCTCTTAAAGCTGAGTTTGTTTATTTTTATAGGATTGTATGTAAAGTATCAAATGAACAGTTCCTTGTGATTCTGGAAAGCATCTTACAATTCTAAATACCGAGGTATGGCTTAGTTGCCAGCGGGCTTCATTGAAATTTTTAATGCGGCACGCACTGTTTGAAAACTCTGAAGATCCCTGCTCTATGTAGATGAAGAGATGAAGTGTGAAATTTCGATGTAAATGATGTTGATATCTGTATAATGTTTTAGTAATCTCTCCTCTTAGAATATCCGTTAGCACGCTGCTGACCTGGTTGGTAGAATAGTTAGCAATTCGCTCTCCGTCTCCACCACTCATCCAGCCGCAACTACCTTCATCATCTACACCAACGTTATCTACCGCCGACCACCACCACTAGTATTTTCACAAACAAACATCCATTCCCACGGCGGGACTCGAACCCGCACCTTTTGTTTGGAGAGAGGTTACGCTAACTACTCGGCCAACCATGCTGGCCTAGAAATTTCATAGAAAAGTAATGAACCGAACAGAGCGCACCTGAGAATAACATCTTTTGGATAAAAGTCGCTTTGGCATTACACTACTTCAAAGATACGAAATCTGCCCTGAGAGATCTTGTGTTCGTCTTTTGTTAATGCTTGCATTAAGGTTTCACAGGATTTCAAGATGATTTAAACGGTTGGATATTATCAGAGATCAGACGAATCAATTTGACAACGGTCCACAAATTCAAAATCATTGCGTAACCCAATATGATTATTCTTTCATTTCTCTGAACTTGGATACTCCAGAATGTCTGGTATATTGCGAATCTTAGATCCAGTGCGGTATTGTACGAAATCTCTACACAAAACACAGGTATAATCGGAAACCAACTTCCAATACGATATCTCTACTACATAGTAGAGATATCGTATTGTAATTTCACTACCATACATCGTAGTGAAACCGACTATCAAGTGAAAGCCCCTATCGTAAGCGAAGCAGTTTGTAAATTGTCACACCAATCCAAAAACAAAGATTTGCGCAAAATATCCCTCTCTCTCTCTCTCTCTCTCTCTCTCTCTCTCTCTCTCTCTCTCTCTCTGCCTCTCCTCCTCTCTCCCTTTCTCTCTCCATCTCTCACTCACTCACTTTTCCAGCCACATGAAATTCTAAAACGAAAACTTAATGATGGCAGAGTTCTCCGCCCAATATGATTAAATAATAAGAATAAATAAACAAAATAAAACTGTGTGTTCAATATCGTAACTTTCTGGTATTGGAAGGTGGTATTTTTTCATAAATACACTTTTTCATAACTGTCCTACAGTTATATGTTTCTAAAGGAAAATACAAAACCCTTTAATATGACGCTGAATTATTATTTTTGATATATCAGTGTTTTATCGCCAAACTTTAGAAAACTAAATTCAAATATTTCAAACCTGGACAGAAATAATCCAATTCTGAAAGATTAAATTCTACATATTTCAACACACCATTTGTGCGTTAATTGTACTAATTGAACAAAGATATTAAAAATCTCAATTTTGAAATTTTCTCATAATTAGAACAACTGAAACACATTCTCTACTAGTGCTTCTTACTGAATGAATAACGCATTTCGTTAAACCCACTTGTGTAGAAATATTAGTTATGTGGTGCTGATAGTGCATTGTGTAGTTTGATGCAAATGTCAAACTCTATTGTGATGTGAATGTCACAATAAGCAATCTATAATGTGTACTTGTACATGTCTCAATACCAGTTCTGTAGAATAAAGCGAAATACGTTCGATATACGTGAAACATTGCTAATATTGCTTAAGAAATATATGTTGCAGTCACAAAATCTCATTATCATAAAACTGGTTATATTGCAAATATGTGACTCAGCAGACTGAGGTTAAGGCGATTTTAATGGCTGCATAGAATTAAGGGAAGAAACTGGCAGTTTTAATTTTAATAGATAATCCGTTTATTTAATTATATGATGCTGTCAGTATTTTATATGCTTAATGTAGTTTAGCAGTGTTCAGTTATGTTTATTATTAAATTACTTCAGTTTATCTTCAACGACTAAAGACTTTCCTTCATAGACAACGGTCCATTCCCTGGAAACGAAAATGGGATTCATTTATCAAAATAAATTTACAATTAAGAAAGGTTTAATATTAATTTCCTCATTTCAGGTTTGGTAAAGAAAATTAAGTTTTGCTTTGTTCCCTTCATTCCATGAAGTAATTCCAAGTATCAGCACCTGTGCTATAAAAGTAGTTTTTCAGGATCCATACCACTTAATTGTGTAAAGCTAATTAATGTGAATTTATGTGAATGAGAAATACAGAAGACAACAGATTAACCTTAGAGGGGATAACTTTACATAGACACAAGAAATATATGGTGGCTACGGAGCACTACTACTGTTTTCATTGCCCGTAGAGAGATGGAGAAATTGACATTCTGGAAATTACAGAGACCGGAAAGAATTGAGAAGTAACGATCTGGAAAGATTGATTTTATTATAACCCCGTTAATGACAGGATAATTTTATTATACTGAAAGTTCATAATAAAAATGTGTCAGTTGTGATTCTTGATGTATTCCCACTCAGGTAGGCCTGAAGAGAGTAGTGAACTCTATGAAAACCTATACGGTTTGAATGTTTTGAACTGCTTACCAAACACATATTTCCTTTTCGCCCTAGGGTATCTTAATGCGCAATGTGGCAAGCACGCGACATATAGACATGATAAAATGAATAGCATTTGAAAATGTTTTGGAATTTGTTCCTTCTAACAGACACTTTTTACCAATACCTGCTTATAGACACACATGGGCGAACTGATACATGGACGTCAAATAGAAAACGCCAAGGCATGCAGCTAATTATATATTGGCACTCCAACGTTGGAACACTACCAACACTGATATGCATACTTGATGTGGAGCAAAATGAGGCACAGCCTACATCTATTAGAAGCGAAATTGCGATGGTACTACAAAACCTTCAAGGTTAGTTCTGTCCTTCTAACCAATATGTCAGAGAGTCTCCAGTGGGTCAGAGAAGAAACATCAACAAGGGTGGATGCTTCTGGGAAGAACAAGGCTGTAATCCACGATACTTACGTTTCTGTATGCGAACCTTAACCAAGTTTTCCAAACTCTTCACCACCACTTCAGAGACTGATAGACCATAGTTCGATTCATCAGTCTTTGCACCTTCTTTCTTCAATAAGATTACCATACATTCTTTCCTCTCCTGAGAAATCTTCCCTATTCACATCCAAAGAATAGCCAGTTGGGTTAAAAAACCTTTAGCTGATATCTCATTTGTGCTGATATCGCAATGGTGTTGATATCTCACCATCCCTTACTAACGAAATCTTATTCAGTTTTTGCAACATCTCAAGCATACCTCCTACACATACACCTGAGATGCTTTATCCACTAAAGAGGTAGCAATGAGCGCATTGTTGCATATACCAGAACGAGAGATTTTAAGAAAGTAGCCACCCATTCGCTGAATAGTTTCTTCTGCATTTTTTAAACGCATGCTATCCGCGTTCAATAAATTTAATGAATACGGATGGTATTAATTTATTATTTTTTCGGAATGCACAATTTATGTTCTGCATTCAATCTAGTTAATCTTTCATATTGCTTTTTTCTTTTCATTAGAGCAGAAAAATAGATTTCTTTTCCGTTGTCTTTAACTTTAGCTTTATCATACTCCTAATTATCTTTCCGTATAACAGTTGTTTTTTCATCTCGCCTCTTCTAACAATTTTCTTAACTGACATCATTCTTATACACATGATATTTCTTCCATATCATATTTTTTTGCAAATATGTTCCTTAATGCGATTATAAATCCTTTACACTCCCGCCATATTTATTATTCGAGCTCTGTTGACACATATATATATAGCTTCATTTAAGCATTTCTATACGCTGGTAAACAACGGATCCCATGGAAGAGAACTCGGCATACACATAGGAGTGGTGGTGATAAGTTATTGCTTTTTAGTTCAGCATAATACCTTTTCTGGTTGAAACATTCATGATCTTATCCACTTACAAAGTTAGTACAATGGGATCACTTTTACCGACCGGAGACAGAATAGTTGTCTTTTTGTGAAACTCCTCTTTAATGTTCTTCAATGTGCACAGAGGTAATGAAAAAGAGAATAAATCAAGACTAAATTTTTATGCATGCACGAATAATGGAATGTAATACGCCAATGGAACCACTATGTCATACAACACATTCACAGAACTTAGAAAATTACTTTTTTCATTTACATTTTTATTTGGGAGAAATTAACTCGACTAATTGGACTGGATGAAAATCGTTCATCACTTGAAAGACAGAACAATTCGCTACACATTTCTAAGATTATAAAGTCGTGAGTTTTAAGAATAATTCAGATGAAATTCTTGGTTTGGGGTATAGTTGGAATTACAGCCGAAGTTATCAGTATTAGCTGGAGGTGACATCACTAAAAGATATCCGAAAATGATGAGCTCAGTCATCTCCACAAGGCTGAGTAGACATCTTCTGGAGGAGAGGGGGTGAGGCGGAGTATTACAAGGAAGATCGCTGTCACCCTCTTGACTACCCTTTCACTTCCACAACCAAATGCTATTTTTTTCCCTCCAAAGTTATCAGTATCAGTTGGAGGTAACATCACTAAAAGATATCCGCAAATGATAAGCTCTCTCATCTCCGCTAGCCTGAGCAGACATCTGATGGAGGAGAGAGGGATGATGGGGTTAGAGTATGGGGTGGGGGAGCATTTAGCATCAGTTGGAGGTGACATGACTAAAAGAAATCCGAAAACGGTAAGCTAGCTCATCTCCCTTAGATGAGCAGACATCTTCTGGAGGAGGGAGGGTGGGGGAACCTTTCAGGGAAGACCACTGTCAACCTCTCGACTACCCTTTCACATACAAAATATAGTGCTATTTTTTTCCCCAATAATTTCGGTCATACGCAAATGGCGAGATCGCTCATCTCATTGGTTATCAGTTTGAGGTGACATCACTAAAAGATATCTATAAATGGGTAGCTCGCTCATCTTCCTTTGGATGAATTCCAGCCACAGAGGTAAAGTTTGTACCATAATGTCACAAAGTAAGATAAACTCACAACAACATCAAATCCACCAGCATGCGAAAACATGTCTGTGAGTCATCTGCACGAAAGTTTCATTTTGGAAGGAACGGTCATGGTAAAGGGTCAGGTAAACAGTACTATAAGGAAAAACAATCGAGTCGAGTGTCTTTTCAGTTAGTGCAATTCGTTCATCCAGTGCAGCTATCGTATTGTGTTGTATTGTGGCGTTTTGTGTACAGTAAAGTAAAATAATGAGTGAACCACAAAAGTGAAATTTTCTTTCTTCAGTAAAATAGTGTAAGCTAAATATTGTGAAATATTTTTAGGTAATTACAAGTTTCGATTTTTTTTTCTTTGTAAGTAATATTTCAGCAAAATAAAATAAGCATTTGTAATACTTAAATGAACAAAGATGTGTGTGTTGCTGTTGTGTTTTCCACAGTGAAATGTTTACTCAATTATTCAGTTTAGAATTTGATAATTAAATCCAAAACTTTATACCTTAATGCAATTCTGTTTAATTATTGTAAAAAAAATCATTACTGTGAAATTAATGCCAGGAAAATGGGAAACCTGATATCCGGTAATTAATTATTTAGAAATTTGTCTAATGCTACCTATTGGCATTTTTGAGTTATCTGTACACATTTCTTTCGCATACTCGAAAATCCTACCTGTTAGAATTTGGTTATTTTACAGGAAAATGGGAAACCTGATATCAGGTAATTAATTATTTAGAAATTTGTCTAATGCTACCTATTGGCATTTTTGAGTTATCTGTACACATTTCTTTCGCATACTCGAAAATCCTACCTGTTAGAATTTGGTTATTTTACAGAGAGAAAGCAGATAATTTTACCCAAAACGTGATTTAAACTCTTAAAGTTTGGTATAGAAAAAAGGTTTGTACTCTCCAGATAACACAAATACAAATTTTACCTTTCCCCACACAAAGTAAGATAAAAATTTGGTTATTTTACAGAGAGAGTGCAGACATTTAACTCATCACATTACGAAACTCTTAAAAAAGCTTGATGTAAAATAGAAAAGAAGGTACATTTTTCTTTTCTTTTCAAATATTTGTACATGATAAAAGTTTAAAAAGATATCACTGGTAGTCGAAACGTTTTTCTTTTTTTTTCTTTCAAAACTTGACAACACATAGTCGTAGTTGTATTTACATCTGTAGATACCTTCAACAGACTAGAAAAAAACAGTCGTACCAAAATCAAACAATACGACTGTTAGAATTTGGTTATTTACAGAGAGACAACTGATATTTTAGCCTATCACGTTACTTAAACTCTTAAAAATTTATTGTAGAAAATAAAAATGGTATCGTAGCATGCAGATAACAAATGAATCAACATGTATATATCAAATAATACTCGCTTTTATAAGAGAAAAATCAAAACATTAACAAACTTAATAGCCATACCCGTTCTTCGTTTAAATGATACCAAATGATGAAAACAATATGGGCATGAATTTCCAAACTTTGAAAAGATGACAAATTCTTGCTTGTGTGATCATAAATAGTTATTTGAATGTAAACATTTTATTTTTCTATACAATTTTTCTTTCTTTCTAACTTTCTTTCTTTCTTTTCATTTTCACAATATGGATATGAATTTCCAAACTTTGAAAACCTGATGAATTTCTTACCTACTGTTATCATAAATATTTATTTAAAGGTAAACATTTTATTTTTTTTGCGAGTCGAAACTTATTTCAAAACTTTACCACCCATACATTCTAGTAATGGGTTAATTAAAAACAGAGACCATAGCAAATAACGGATTTGTAGTTTTGTGAAAAAAAGTACAAATGAACTGAAAAGTGACAATTTGTTACTACATCTGTAGATACCTTCACCAGACTTGAAAAAACAGTCGTGCCAAATTCTAACAATACGACTGTTAGAATTTGATTATTTTACAGAGACAAACAGCTGATATTTTAGCCAATCACATTATTTAAACTCTTAAAACGTTTGTTGTAGAAAATAAAAAGGTATCGTAGTGTGCAGATAACAAGGAATCAGCATGAATGTATCAAAAAAATGACCACCATTGGAAGAGAAAAATCAATAACATTAACAAACTTTATAGCCTGAACCGTTCTTCATTTAAATGATACCAAATGATGAAAACAATATGGGTAGGAATTTCAAAACTTTGAAAAGGTGATGAATTCCTTGCTTGCTGTGATTCCAAAATAGTTATTTGAAGGTAAACATTTTTTCTTTTCAATTTTCTTTCTTTCTTTCTGAGCTAATATTCATTTGAAATAAGAATATATAACTATTTATTTATGTCGGAAAGAATATCTAATATAATAATAGTGTTAAAATATATAAATATCCCTAATGTGAAAAAAAAGAGTCAGGCTGAGAGGACAACAGTCAAAATACAAATTTAAGTAAGACCATAACATTTTTTTTTCTCCTTGTAAAATTTCATGCCCCAAACCAAACAGATTTTTTTTTTGACTCAGTGAATTAAAAGTCTTATTTGTTCATGCAAAGCCTCAAATATATCAAGAAACTGTGAACTCTTGGAAGCAAAAGGAATAATCGGGTATTAAGTTAATAACCAGAATTTTAGTGGAGAAGATTTCACCTGAAATGTTACAATACTGCTAGAATTTGGTTATTTTACTGAGCCATTAGATATTTAAAACCAAAACGTTACTACACATACACGATTTCTCACCTACATACAACAACTTGGCGACCGAATAAGAGAGATATGTTTAAGATAAGACTTAATGAGAAATCTACAGTGTTGGAAAATAAATTCACATACATTTTATTTATTCATTAATTTTGCTCAGTTATTCTTTTAGAATATGTAATTAAACTGAATTTTAAAAGTAAAATACAGAAAATAACCATTAAATTCGGAAAAAAAACATTTGACTTGTGAGAATTTCATACCCTAAAAGCACTCGGAATTCGAAACAGGAAATTACACTTATCCTAAACAAAAAGGTGCACAGACTTTCCCACCAAGCTTAGGAAAACATAGCATGAGCAACTGTGGGAAGGAATTAAAAAGAGAACCAATCGGATAGTAATCTAAATTAAATATTCAACTATAGAAAAACAGTCGTACTTCCCCAAACTGATAATACCACGCAAAACATCAAAGGAAGAATATGAGTCATGTAAAAGGTACATACTGCGATTTGAAGTTACCGCTCGGTTCCAGATTATTACTCATGAAAAACAAACGACTTTGGATATGTGTGTCACAATGAAGGAATCATGTGAATGCTAAAAACATATAGTCACATCACAAACAGCGTATGACCCTATGCTACGGAATTAACCGTGGACCAAACGGACAGAAATCTAAGGAACAAAAGTAAAAAACTTTTCAGATTATTACAGAAATTACGTTCTTTCAAGATTGTGTTTTTCTGTGTTGTGGTGTGGATAAAAATTCAACAATTTTGGAATATCCATTTGCATTAAGAAGAATCATTCTGGAAAATTGTAAGTAAATTTAAATTATCATGAGAGTTTCTAGACTAAATACAAAAAAAGTTATTGCAACCTTTGAAGTCTCCGTTTATTTTTAAAATACCGTTCTTTTTCATGTAAATTAAAAAAACACCATTACCCAAACATTTGTAAACAAGATAACATTAATTCGAAAAAGATGTTGTCATTTGCCAATAATCTTTTAGTAATGTCACCTCCAACTGAAAATGAAAACTTCAGAGCAAAAAGAAAAAAGTGTATGTTTGAGGGACACCAGCATATAATAAAATTATTGAGAAAATTTCGAAACACAGATGCCACTAGACTCTACTTTAAGAATTCCAACCCTTTAACAGGAAAGAAACCAAAATATATTGGAAATTAGTACTACCGTCTACAGAAGAAAAAAAAAAAACTGTATGTTTGAGTGACATAGCATATAATTAAATTATTCAGAAAATCTCGAAAGACTGCCACTATCACGGCTTACTCTAAGAATTCCCACCCTTTAACAGGAAAGAAATACCCCATAATGTATTGGAAATTAGTACACCCATCTATAGACAACCAAACAAAACATGAAGACAATGATGGATGTGTGTCACCCTGGGAAAAGTCCAAGATATCTTATCTCAAAAACATCGCCCACAATTCCATAACCAAACAAAATACCATGTGATATCACAGAGAGAGAGAGAGAGAGAGACATGTGTTACCCAGAAATTTCCAAACACATAACTTCATGATTCTTATCTCTAAATATCACCCACAATGCATTAAATGAACCAATAACACCACGTGATGTTTCTGACAGAAAGGGGGCCCAGCGAAATACCAAACATTCCAAAATCAATAACAAAAAACATCCACGTCACGATTCCTTATGTTATCTTGATCTTGATCTTGTCAGAAGTGTCCCACCAATCACGACACGATTCCTTATCTCTAATATGTCTTCCTTTCCATTTAAAACAATAATGTCACTTATTTACAACTAACAAATGACGTAATTTTCTACATCTCATAACAACAAACATTCACGTCACTATTCCTTATCTTATCTTGATCTTGATCTGTTCAGAAGTGCATCCTATACTGCTTTCGTATCATGGAGTATTAACTTGTATTATGGGAAAGAGCAATTGTGAGTGTTTTCGATTAGTATATTGGCCATACCGCAGTTTAGTTGGCCAAGTTGACAAGAATCCCGCTTCAAACAGCGGCGTAGGTAAAGAATTTTAGGTGATAGATGACTTTCATCATTCGGTGTATCATCTCCACTTTTTGGCTTATTGAAGTTACTGGAAACTAGGTATTCTCTAGCATTTTCGGAATACCCATCTTAGCCTATTCAAGATTTCAATGCAGAATGGGAAAGAATTGTAGTGAAGTTCATATAAAAAATTGGTAACTTGGTTTCTTAAGACACCAAGGTACCTGGCTGTAACCAGCCACTGAATTTACCACGCAAGAAGAAAATCATAAATATGGCTTAAACACTCCTACAGCCTAATATCAGTATATATTGTTATATCATCTATATGGTCACAAACACTAGAAAAAAAAGTCATTAAGATACTAATAAATCAAATAAAGATACGGGCAAGCCAAATTAGCTATACTTCAGCCACTATAACATGTACACTAGAAGGACATTGCTTAACCACGCTACAGCTACACACTAACATGGTATTATAAAAATCGTCTGGAGTTAGATGGTAGCTTCAGTTTGTAATCTGTACACTCTTCTTAAACCAGTTTCATAAAACATTACAAAAAAGTCAAAGAAATTAAGAATGTTATGCTCTTAGCTAGGTCGAATCTATGGAAAACACAACGTTACTAATAGATATACGAAGGCGGGATCTGGAAATTTCTGATACAGACAAAATTCTGATACCACAAAATGATACTAAAGCAACTGATATAACCAAAAGAAAGAACACATTAGTAGCAGAGTTATGAAGTTAACTTATGTTTTCATATTCTTATATCCTCGTATGTTCTTTCTTGTAGTTATATCAGTTACTTTAATATCAATTATTTTAAGTATATATATCAGAACTTTCCAGATCCCTTCCCTTACAAAGCACTTTTAACCTGTGAAACCACGTTAACATCACAATTGAGTATTAGAATTTGAATGGAAAAGAAGACAGCATCATCCGAAAATGAAGATTAGAAACGCGAAAAAAGTTCGCGCGCGCACACACACACACACACACACGTATATATATATATATGTGTGTGTGTGTGTGTGTGTGTATCCCCACAAGAAGTGGATATATTTTCACTCATGACAGAAACGGTAGACCTCTATAAGTAAATTCGAACTTAATGAAAGAATGGAGAAACTGCTTTCAAGAATTACTGAATGTTAATAATCCCCAACATTCAAGTCAGCTAGCCAACCTGCATCTAACCGCCGCTGTACCAATAAATTGTGAAGGCTTCACTGAAAAGGAACTAAATATAGCAGTAGATCAAACCAAAGCAGGAGAGACCACACGGATTGAAGATAGTAGAGCAGAAGCTTTGCAAAATGTTGGATATAATACATATTGCAATCTCCTTGCAATATGTATTAAGCTTTAAACACTTGAATAATACCTCAACAATGGAAATGGAAATAATTGCTATAACCCACAGGTAAAATCTACAATAGGATAATAATCATTAGAATAGAACCTTACTTAACACTACTTTTAAGAATAAAACAAGCTGGATTTCTAAAAAAAACGATATAATATAACAGATACATTGCATCAGAAGAATCATTGAAGGTTCCTTTGATCCTTTGATAAAAACGTACCACCTCATTTTAACTATTATAGACTTCAGAAAAGCCTTTGACTCCAATATTAGAGAAGTAATGTTTAAAATACTTAGCTTCTATGGTCTACCCTCAAAACTCAAACAACCAATCTTCGCACCTTATTAAGATTACAATGCTACTGTAATTTAAAAACAGAAACAAATTAATCATTTACAGTGACAATAGGAGTCCTGCAAGGTGATGTACTAGCACCTTATTTGTTTTTAATATGCTTGGACTACATCTTCCGAACCATCAACACAGAATATCTTGGTTTTAACATTAATACTAGAGGCGCTGGCTAAACGTATTGGGCTGCAAAACAACATCCAAAAGTCCGAGGTTTTCTCAATACGTTGTGAAAACTTCATACTTCATATTAGCAATAAACCCTTAGAAAGAGTAAAGGACTTTCAATACCTTAGATCGTACATCAGCAATACAGAAAATGATATCAGCAAATGTAAACACCTGGCTCTCGTCTTCCATAAGAAATTCCGCCCCATCAGGAAATCAACATTAGTATCATTAAATACAAAATTAATACGATACCATGCAACCAGTAGGTCCATCTTCTTGTATGGTTCTCAAACCTGGAAAATAAGCATCAAAAAACTACAGATTTAATTAACTCCTTTGGAACTACATGTCTCAGACTAATCCTTGGATATATTTGGATACACAACACTAACTCTGAGGTGTTAAATTTGGCTAAGCAAGAACCACTTGTCGGTATTATAAAAAAACTACAACTCAGATGGTTTGGGCATCAACTCAGACAACTCAGACAACAGCGAGTAAATTTTGTGTGCGTTTGCAAAAATCTTTTTCACTTTATTTAATTTCTGTATGTTAGATTCAGTAAATATAATTTGTTAATAATATTACAGTGAAATAAAAGGTAACATAGAAATTAACAAAGTACATATATTACAGAGCTATTATTCTTTTGAAATAAATTCCAGTTTCCTAGCTACACCAAATGTAAACGAACAAACAACCAATGTAATTGAAAATAATTAGTGTATAAAATCCTTTATCAGGATTGAACAATTTCGGATATGTGTCATAAGAATTTTACACTAGAAAAACAGTCGTACTTCCCCAAACTGATAATACCGCGCAAAACATCAAAAGGAGAACATGAGTCATGAAAAAGGTAACTTTCAGATTGTTGTGTGGGAAGTATTATCAAATCCTCAAGTAAGACCAGGAATATTCCAATTCCCCCAGTCAGAAAAGTTCACAAAGAGACACAACAATTACAGATCGCTGGCAGATATATTAGTCAGCAAAAGACAGTTTGAGGTTACACTCACCACCTTGTTAATAAAAACATAATATGATCCAATGTGAAGGAATTCAAGGTGTTTAAAACGAACAGAAAATGTATAGAACAAAAGTCAAATAGTTTTTCAGGTTATTACAGGAATTTCGTTCTTTCAAGCTTGTGGTTTTGTGTGTGTGTTGTGGTGTGGTTAAAATTTCAACTATTTTGGAATATATATTTGCATTAAGAAGATTCATTCTGGAAAGACTAAGTAAATTTAAATTATCATTAGAATTTCTAAGCTACATACAAAAACGTTATTGAAAGCGTTAAAGTCTCCGTTTATTTTTAATATGTTTTTAAAATACTATTTGGTTTTTTGTCTTCATGTAAACTAAAAAAAACGCCATTACCCAAACATTAGTAAAGAAGATAACGTTAATTCGAAAAGAGTTTGTCATTTGTCAATAATATTTTAGTAATGTCACCTCCAACTGATAGTGATAACATCGGAGCAAAAAAAAGTGTATGTTTGAGGGACACAAGCATGTGATTAAATTATTCAGAAAAGCCTAATCACTGCAGCCACTAGACTCTATTACCTAAGAATTCCCACCCTTTAACACAAAAGAAATACCCCAAAATGTATTGGAAAATTAGTACAACCATCAATAGACAACCAAAGACAAAGTATGATGACAATGACAGATGTGTGTCACCCGGAAAATTCCAAGATATCTTATCTCACAAACATCGCCCACAATTCCTTGGGCAAACCAAAACACCATGTGATATCACAGAGAAACATATGTTCCCCAAACATTTTCAAACACATAACGTCACAATTGCTTATCTCTAAATATCACCCGAATACTTTAAGTGAACCAAACACACCACGTGAAATCCCTGACAGACGACGGCCCCAGCGAAATTCCAAACTCTAAAATATCACACATCCATGTCAAGATTCCTTATCTTATCTTGATCTGATTAAAAATATCCCACCATTCACGACACAATTCCTTATCCACTAATATATCTTCCTTTCCATTCAAAACAATAACGTCACTTATTTACAACTAACAAATGACGTCACGTTCTTCATCTGATATCAACAAACAAACACGTCACGATTATTTATCTTATCTTGGTTTTGTCACTAGTGATCCAACAATCACAACATGAATCCTTATCTCTACCATCACCCATAATTCCATACGTGAACCAAAACAGAACTGACGTCACTGACACATATGCTCCCAGGGAAATTAAACATTACAAACTCATGACGTCACACATAATGACATCATCAAATGAACAACCAACCACGTCACGATTCCTTATCTTATCTTGATCTGGTCACTAGTGGCTCCCATACTATTCACCTGATATACGTATGTTGCAGTCATATGTGTAGATGCACAATCAATTACAGACAGGTCCTCATCAATTGGTTGCTTAAGCAATCCAATGAGGTGCGCCTTTAATGTCTGCGGGACCTGTTAGTAGAATTATGAGTATTCCTTACCGCTGAGAAATTGAAGTTTTGTAATATTGTAGTACAAGTTTTGAATAAGTAACATTTCCAAAGTCCTGGTGATCTTAGTATATTCTCACTGCACAGTGAGCAATGAAAATATTCTGTATTTCACCTGTTGCGAATCACTGATTTAAATCCTTCCTGGTGGCTCTTAATAGTTGTATCAGCCAGATTGGTTTGCAAACAGATAGAGTGCCAGTTCTCCAAACAGGCTGCAAGTTCCAATAATGGCGTGAATGTTTTCAGTACATAGATGAATTCCATCGTCCATAATCTTGTCTCTTGGATGCCCGAAGTGGTTAAGTTCCATGTTCGGCTTCTTGATTTCAGATTACTTAATCTTTTAGATATACCGACGATACCTAATATAAATAGTTTTACCTTTCGTGGATGGAATTTGCATGAAATTTTTGGCAGTAACCATGCCTCGATATTCTAAGGGAGGGACACTACTCCCTTGAAGATTCTGCAGCTGTTCGGCCATCTATCATTATGAATATATTACACGCTTATGTAGTGATTTAAACGGAAGATGTTTCAAAGTCTCAAATTATTTCGAAAATATTTAAGATAACAGTTGAGCCCAAACAATGCTAACTCCAAATTCTTTGCACTTTGATGGCAAAAGTGCTCCAGTTTTGACCTTCAGAAAAGAGCAATATTACGACGTAGTACTATTTGCCGACATTAAGAGCACTCACTACGTAAGTGCCTTTGTGGGAGCGAAACACACAAGAAGCATTTCGAGGGGGGTCTGCCGTAATGATTTAACATGTTCATTGCCAATCACGCGATATCGCGCGATGCGAGTTCTCACCAAACGGCCGATCACGCGTTATCGCGTTGACGTCGCTAACTAAATAAAAAAGTAAAAAAAAATTGGCCACCACACGAAATTCCAATTTTCAGCTTGGCAATGAACGATACGCGCGATGCGAGTTCTCACCAAACGGACGATCACGCGTTATCGCGTGGATGTCGCTAACTAAATGAAAAATAAAAACATTTGGCTACCACACGAAATTCCAATTTTCAGCTTGGCAATGAAAGTGTTAAAACATTAAAATTATTTCTTTCACTGTATTGCATTATGTTATCGTCTGCTATGACTATTAGGGGCGATTCATAGTATGTGTCATATGATAAATATGCACGTTCGTGTTAAAATAAATTAGTGGTCCTAACCAGTGCCATCTCAGTATAATGCCGGACACTACGATTAACTCCATGAAAGCTTCCAAATTCAGTGTTAACCTCCCAAATAGCTTTCGTTAATTTATAGCAAATTGGTGATGCGGAAACGTTCTTTCTAGTGGAATGATCACAATATAATCTCGTAAGCACACATCAATTAAACGAACTAAATTTTATTCACCAGGGTAGTATTTCATAAAAATTAATTTCCTTTAATGTTCAGAACGGATTTTAATTTCCATGCTTCATACCCGGCAAAGCTTAGTCATTAACTTGGACAATAACATGCAATACCAAGGTCATCCTGAAGATCAAATTAGGAGATTCAGTTGTAAAAGAATAGAACTGAACTGTTTTGTTGACTGGAACGAAGATAAGGAAAGAATTGATGTAATTCGAAATTAAATTGCTGTGTGTTACTTCTAAGAGTTCGGAAGTTAATCTAATTAGTGAATGTTAAAAAGCAGCGCTTACTCTACAAGTTGTTAGGGATATTCAAACAAGTGATAAACGTATTCGATAGGATAGTTTAAGTAGTTTAAGAAGAATGCATTTCCAAGCATAGAAATCAATTTCTCAATTGTCAAATATATTTGTGGCTCCTGCTGATTGAATTATTTCCACCCCTGCCTTTCTTCCTTCGCACTAGGGAAGTTTTAAAAAATTGTTAGTATTAGTAATATTTTGGGAAATTCTTCTAATTTGATTTTCAGTTGATTAAATACGATTATTTGTAATGAAATTCTGAAGTATGCAATTCTGCAAGTCCAAAGACGGCAGTGGAAAGAGGCATCTTACAATAAGTGTGTGCACATAAAGCGAAATGCATTAAATACTAGTAATATAAATAAAACCCTTCGCAAGTGCGAGTGTGTATGATAGGAATGAATCCTTAAATTTACCGATAAGAGACGCACGTGTGAGCAACAGTCACACTCAAAAGCCGGTGGTTCTCTTTTGGTATGAAATAAATTCTCGTGTTTGTTCTCGCCTTAGTTAAATACATTTGTATAGAGTCAGCGAAAAGATGAATTTCGCAACTATGCTGTTCAACCGAATTCGGGTCAGGTTTATTCTCTTTTGGTCTATTCAACTTTAGAGTGATCTGTTCATCATTCCCTTTCAGCCGAGAATTCGTTATCCACCTTGGTATTCTTTTAAAACATCCTATTTCGAGCATTTTTTTTTTCACTTATTTAAACAAACATATAAACAAAATATTTAAACATTGCATAAACAATTGTTTAAATTAAGGGGATATTAAATCTTAAATTGTTTTAAAACCGAATAAGAAACTTGTTGCTTGTAAGAGGACGTGCGGTCCAGGATAACGCCCAAGTACTTTGGAAACACAATAAGTTTCCAAAGTACTTGGGTGTTACCCTGGACTGCACGTCCTCTTACAAGCAACACCTAACAA
The DNA here is from genome assembly GCF_054136105.1 of Typopeltis vanoorti. NCBI lineage: Eukaryota > Metazoa > Arthropoda > Arachnida > Uropygi > Thelyphonidae > Typopeltis > Typopeltis vanoorti. The sequence continues at coordinate 113,870,129 of NC_143553.1, forward strand.
ACGTTTCTGCTAAATTAAGAACCAGTAACAACATAATACAAAAACTAATAGGCACGACATGGGGAGCAACAGCCGATAATCTGCGGATTGCTGCTCTTGGTCTAGGTTGCCGAATATTGCTCACCAGTGTGGTTAAATAGCACACATGTTAAACTTGTTGATAGCCAACTAAATAATACAATGAGACTGATTTCTGGCACAATTAAATCAACGTCCACACACTGGCTTCTAGCTCTTGGTAATATTGTTCCACCGAATCTGGGCAGGACTAAGGCTCTTTTACAGGAGTATAAGAAAATCTTGGCGAACACAGCTCTACCAATACATTTAGATCTCCCAGACAAGTGTACAACGATTGAGATCAAGACACTACAATTAGCCCAACTACTACTACATTCTAACTTTGACTTGAAGCAAAATTGGCAAGAACAGTGGGAGAGCCATACAGATGACATCACAAAATTTTCTCTCAATGAATTACAAGAAAGTTTTGATGCTTGCTCACACCTCCCACGAAAATCCTGGACTCAGCTTAATAGAATACGAACTGGTCATGGTGTATGTGCGGACATGTTTTTTAAATGGGGTAAACGAGCATCCCCGCATTGTGATTGTGAAGCTCAGAGACAAACTGTGAACCATATTGTGACTCAGTGTTATCTCAGAGCAAATTCAGGAGACAAATTAAACTTTTTAAGTGCTACACCCGAAGCTGTGAACTATCTGACCAATATGGATGTAACCTTTTAATTTTATTGGTTTTTAAAATGACTTTTGACTTTTAATTTTTTAGGTTATTAAAGTGAGAGTGCATGTTTTGATATTTATGCCATACGAATAAATAAATTTAAATAATTGCATAAACAATCCTGGTTTAGATAAGATATACCGAGTCTGTTTTATTCATGTATAATAACGTTATTCTTCAATATTTTGGGTACTTCTGTCAAATAATTTAACCCCTTGCTAACTTAGTTGTCTATAACCGTTCCGCTTCGGCGAGTTTCCTTTGAATTCTGCTTTTGTTTTGAAGTTGAAAATTTTCAATATTAAATTTAATTCAGCTCCTTGCATGTAAATTATCTAAAACCAACTTATTTGAAATCTTTTATTTCACTCAATTTCTGAAGATTACACATGTATTTCAAATATGCGAGAAAGGGTACACGTCGATTTCCCTCCCCTCCTCACGTATACCAGTTTCATGAGACCAAAAGAATCTCGTCAAAGATGTCTTTTTCCGTCATAATGTACGAATGCTTGGTGCATTTTTCGTCGAAGCAATTTACGTTTACCCCCTGATACCATAAATCAGTAGATAAGATACATAGAATTTTAATTCGTTATGTACTGCATAGACCAAGAGAAAAAAATTCTGTGTTATTGCAGTTAGGAAACAAGCAATCTGTTGCGCCTTATGCAATCGCATGCGAAGTCAGTCTTTACGTAAAAGTAGCTCGGCCGTGAAGGTTTCATGGCAAGTATTTGTTTCCTCACGCTAAGGTGAAAATCTCATACTTTGCATCATCCAATTCTTATTACTAACAGCTCATTCCAAGATGTGTATACAGACTGACGTTCGTTCAAAATGATAAATGGAATCGAAGCAAATCTTAATTACATTAAAGTAATACCTTAACAGACCTTCATGGGAGATAAGGCTGATTACAGGTCTCCTACTAGACGTTGTATAGATGCAAATATGCAGTTTCTATTCTGCATATTAGGTTCTACTCAGCAGCTTACATGGCATTCGTTTTATCGCCCCCCCCCTATTTTTCAAGGATGTCATCCCGGTTACACTATGCACTCAAAAATGTTGTAATACATACAAAATTTTATACGAACTAATTCCAAGTACACAGTTTTTTTTTTTTAATATAATAATTATAATAGTATGAGGTCTGCAATGCATGAACTGCTGCTACACTAAATTCAAGGGACATTTCACGGGTGTCCAAGTAAATTAAATGAACTCTCCACATGTAGTTTGTGAATACGTGGTGCACAGAGTTTGCTTGCAGGAATAAAGGGAAACTGTTCGGGTTATATAGAGCAGTGGTCTCCAAAGTGTGGTACGCGCACGTCAGGAGGTACGCGAGTCGATACGTGGAGGTACGTCAAAAAATTTTATATTGATAGGAAAAAATTAATTAAAGATAGAGAATATCACTTTCTTTTATCAATTAAACATATATCTAATATAGGCAAAGACGTTATAAAGATCCTGTAAACTTAAATTTGCGAGTAGCGCACATAATCGTCCGTGGCAAAGCTGTTATGTTTTTTAAAACTAGATGGTAATTCTCTTACCTCTTATCATTGCCATTGTTTGAAGAGCATCCTAGTGTTGACAAACCCAACTAGAGAAGGAAAATTGCTTAGTTATCCTGCTATCTACAGATGACACCACAGTTGTATTAATTATTTGACTATTAGTAGTAAGTTTAACGATACTTCAGTATATATTATTTCTTTGCAATTCCAACGCTTTTTTGTGCTTGCTTTTACGTTTACACTAGTTGTAAACGATGCCTGTTTCACTATCTTCTTCCACCTTTCTTTATCTAGTGCAGAGTGTCGCAGTTTTTGTACACCCATTCCACACCAGTCTTTTATCTCGTCTATCCACTCTCTGTATGGTCTACCTCTTCTGTTTAAACCATCCAAAATACCAAACATAAATGTCTTTATCTTCCAGTCCTCACTCATTCTACAGATGTGTCCAAATGATTACAGCTTCCGATTTATAATCTTCTGCATTAGATACTGTTTTGGTTGTATCTTCCGATAGTGATTTTCTGTACCTATCCTATTCTTAGAATCTTCCTGTAACAAGTTCTTTCAAATGCCAAAATTCTTTTTCTTGATTCTTTATTTATTACCCATGTTTCAGATCCGTACAGTACATGGCAGAAGATGCATTTTTCCAGTACTCTTAGTTTTGTTTGCAGACTGATCAATTTACTTTTCCAGATGTTATCCGTGGCCTTCAGATTTGTTCTTCCCTTTGCAATCTTGATCATTATTTCTTTTTTACACTCCAGGTCATATATCAGTTTACTCTTCAAATATATGAATTGTTCTACATTTTCTATATCAGTTCCATCCACTTGTATCTTTTGTTTCACGTTCTTCTCACCAAATACCGTTGTCTTTGTTTTTTACAAGTTCATAACAAGCCCAAATCTCTTCCCTTCCTCATTTAACAGTTTCAGTGTTTTTTTCGTCTTCTTCAATAATAAGAATGTAATCTGCAAATCTCAGATTGCTAATTCTCATTCCGTGTACAGATATTCCTTTCGTATCTTCTTTTATTTTATCCATTGCTCTTTCTAAATGTGCGATGAAAATGATTGGTGATATTGCGTCTCCCTGTCTAGTACCTCTGCTTGTTTTAATCCATTTCCCCAAATCATCACCTATTCTAAGTGCTCTAACTGCATTCGGATAAACATCTTTTAATATAGCTATTAATTTTTTTTATCAATTCCATAGGATTCCAGAAGTGCTAATGTCACTTTCTGGTCAATACTGTCAAATGCTTTCTGAAAATCAACAAAGCAAATATATATGTTTTTGTTTTTTCTCCTAGCTTCCTCTGCTATTAACCTCATTATCAAAATCTGTTGAATTGTAGTTCTATCCTTCCTAAATCCTGCTTTCTCGTCTCCAATGTATGCTTCCAATTGTGTTCTCAATCTTTCTATCAATATGATCATCATCACTTTACCAAGGTGACTTATCACGGTAATTGTTCTATAATTTTTATATTCTAGCTTATTTCCTTTCTTGTATAATGTTACTAATATTGATTTCACCCACTCCTCTGGCATTTTCCCTTCTTTCCATACCATATTACAAAGTTGGTGCATTTCATTAACCACACTTTCACCACCATATTTAATCATTTCTCTAGTAATGTTATCGTTACCAGGACTCTTGTTGTGTTTTAGCTCCTATTGATTTTTTTACCTCTCCTCTTAAAATGTCCATATCATGCTTATTACCTGGTGGTGATATCTGCTTCAATTCTTCAGTCAGTTTCCCAATGCTATCTGAACCTAGTTTTTCTTCATATAACTCACTACAGTATCTTGTCCACCGCTGTACAATGTTTTCTTTATTCATCAATGCTTTGCCATTTTCATCTTTAATTGTGGTCTGTTTTGGTTGCCACTTTCTATTAATGGTTCTGATCATTTTGTATACCTCCCTGGTTTTATGCTCTCCACAGTACTGTTCTATATTAATGCATTCTTCTAATCATTTCATTTTATCCATTTTGACTGCTTTTTTCACCCTCATTACATTTTCTTTTATATTGCTCTTCTATTTGTTCTGATGTATCCCTTCTTATCTTCAACATTCTTTTTCCTGTACTAACTTCAGTGTTTCTTGAGTAATCCATTTCTTCTTGATCTTCTCTTCTTCTGGTACTGTTTCTTCAACTGCATCTTCTATCGCCTACATTACTCTTTTCACTCTTAAATTCGAGTTTTTTTCTTTCTTCACACTTTCAAATTTCTCTTGTAACACTGTTGTGTACCTTCGTCCTATTTCTGCTTCACTGATTCGTGCTGTATCTCTTCTATTCTGATGTTGGGATTTATATTTCTTTTTTTTTTTTAAATTCATGTTTCCAATCACCATGGTCCGAGTCTATATCTGCTCCTTGAAAAGTTCGACATTGCTGTACTAATGCTATCCATCTTCTTTTAATCATAATCATATCATAAAAATTTTAATCATAAAATATGCAGATACTTGGATTTTGCAACTGATGTTTATTTTGCAAAACGATTTAGTTTTTTAATTTAAATATTATTTAATTTTTTAACTTGGATCACGGAACAATACTTAACCAAACTTATAGTTTGGCATTCTCGTAATAAAGAGCCCTGACTTGCTGTAGATGGGGAGGGGGACTGATTCCAGATTTATATTCTACGCTGTAAAATCAATAGATCAATGGTTGGCTATTAGTTTCATACTGTTCAAAGAAAATTCATAACTTTACTTTCTTTACTACTTTCTGTTTATGCGATACATTTTGCAATAGACCAATGAAATCTCTTTCTCTCTATTTAACATCAAACTGAATAAACAAAACTTCTTCATATGTGGATAACTGTGTTTCCTAAACAGCAAATTGACAGTTATCTTGAGTAAATGCAGGCTTTAATAAAATTTTCAAAATATAATTTCATTAGCAAATTTTTTATTTCGGTGATAAGAAATATACTCATAACAAACAGCGGGAACTAAGAAGCCCCCCCCCCCCCACACACACACACAAGGATTGTACAGAGGCCCCTCCTTTTGTTCACTCCGTTTTCATTATAATAAATTACATGACGGGGAAGCGATTTGGAAAGGTCGTGTTGAAACCCATTGTGTACCAGAGGGAAAGAATTGGTTAGTTAAAATTCAATCGAAAGACGTAAGTCATAGGAAACCTCTGTATTTACGTCTGTTAATTAGAATTGCCATCAAACAAAAAGAAGTCACTTCAGTATGTCTAATCTGCTTTCAGTAACAAAATAAGAACTATAAAAGGTTCCTTCATAAAAGATTCAAACTTTTGGATGCTCAACTTTTGGAGCTATCAAGAATGATGATATAAATCCTCTGTTAGCTATTAGCTACGATTCGTTTTCTATAAAACCGATATTTTTATGAAGATAAAATCCTTTATAAAGTACATTTTTCACAAATTACAACCTCCTTTAGAAACGAAAATTCAGCAATTGTTATAGTTACAAACAGTCATGTAGTTTTCAGCTCTATTGTTGAACGTCGAATACTTTGTGTTTTACAATCACTCGGATATTTTGAAACATATTCAATATTCTCAGTACGGTTACAAGTGCAGATGTTTCATTCTGTAACCGAAGTTGGAGAATTTGCATTCATTGAGACTCTTTAGTTACTTATCTTTAATTCTAAACACTTTAAGCTCTCTAACTTATTTTATAAATAGGTGCCTGGTTTGAGGACGGGAATGCTGGAGAAGAATAATTTGGTACGATAGATTGAAACCGAATTATCTGAAACCTCCAGGGAGTCAAGGACTCATCTAGCGAGACTATAAATCTTACCTTAAATTGATTCAAACTAGATGCATTCACTACCCATAACAGCAAATTATTCCACTCACCCACTGCTCTCTGGGAGAAAAACCTAGCTTTTATCCCTTTCTTGACAGTGAACAAACTTAACTTCCATTCAAACAGATAAACACGTCCAGTTTGTCTGTTTGTCCATTCGCCTGCAAGTGTTGCAATTCAAACTTGACTTATTTGTCTGTTTGCTTACATATATATGTATACATATATGTAGGGTCAACTGCGTATATATATATCTATTTACATATATATATATATATATATATATATATATATATATATATATATATATATATATATATATATATATATATATATATATATATACAGGGTGTTCGGGATAAATTTGACAGTTTCGTAAGGAAAAAGAAAATCTTTGTATCTATTAAATTTAATGAATTGACAAAAAAACATTACAGGCAGAGTTAATTACAATACTATCAACAAGATTTACTCAAAATAACCACCATTAGCATCGATCACAGCTTCAATTCTGCTTCGGAACCTCGAACAAGCTGATGCTACAGTCTCCCTGGGAAGGGCCACAAAAACTGTTTTAATTTTATCCATTAACTGGGCTTTTGTATTACTGGAAATGCGATTGGTGTCTTTTTCAACTGCGCCCCATACAAAATAATCCATGGGGTTAAGGTCTGGGGAATTTGGAGGCCAAACATTTGGACTGGTGAAGTCGTAGAAATTTTCAGACAACCATTTTTGACTTTTCCCAGAGGTGTGGCAAGGGGCCGAATCCTGCTGCCATACATACGGCCTACCATTGGCTACCCTTGTTATCCAGGGCTTGACTACAGTTAGCAACTCCACGAACAAAGCTCGAATTCCAAAGCCAGGGTTCTTCAACACCTGTTCCTGCAGATTTGCGAGGAATTCTGCTGTACGAACGCAATCAGATCGTCTGCTAGGGATCTTTCTTCTTGCTACATCCTCGTAGTCACCATTGCAAGTCTCTAGTTCATGCCTGATTGTTTTTACTGTATTCAGGGAGCATTGGGCAGCAGTCGTAATATCCTTATTTTGATGGCGGGCACGAATCATCATGATACAAGTTATTCTCTTCCATGATTCAGGTGGGTTCCAGCTATCCATCCTTTCTGACATCTTGTATATGAATGAAGAAGGGTCCAAACTTTTAAATGAAGAGAAGTGTGTGTTAATACATGTAACTTACGGAAAAATATAATTAATTATAAATATGTCAAATTTATCCCGAACACCCTGTATATATATATATATATATATATATATATATATATATATATATACGATATCTATCTATCTATCTATCTATCTATATATATATGTAGAAAGTAAATTGCTTGGTATCCTTAGCATATATATATATATATATATATATATATTTTTTTTTTTTTTTTTTTTTTTCAAATAAATATATCGGAAAAATGTTTGGAGATTTGTAGCAACTTGAAAAACTCCCATGCGAACGGAGTTGCCAAGAAATATCGAAAAAATTAAGACAGAGTTAAATATGTCATGAATTCATAAAATATACTGTATGAAGATGCTGGTCTATTTTATCATTTAATACGAGACAATATATACACCAATCCATTATAAAAAAGTAAAGATTTATGAAAACGTACGCACACAAACACTTACAAACCGTGCATAGCACCATTCGCAGTCGAGAGAAAGGTAAAAAACGCAAAGATGTATTAAATCATAACTGCATAAAATTAACTGTTATTAATTAGTTAAATTAAATAATTAGCATAAACAATTTTATAACCTAGATTCTTTCATCAGTGCATAGGCTAGACTACCGGGAAGCAATCGTATCGATTTCCCTCGGAGAATTCATCGAAAGATGATTCATCGAAAAGGACAATTCGTGAAATGCAATTAATCGAAAATTAGTTCACCGAAAATTAAAAATTTTCGAAAATGTTATGAGAAAATTGATCCATTTAGAACAAAAACTGAACCGTGCAGATGAGAAAGCAATGCTACTTTAATAGGGATAAATTATAGAACAGTATAGTCCCCGCGGTTAGCGTAGTGGCTTTGCGATTCACAGCCATATGCCTGGGGTAGGATTGTCCTAGGTTCGATTGCCGTCGCCGACGTGAGGAGTTTAAGGATGTGCCATAGCCAAGTTAACCGGTCTTGGGCGTGGACAGCAGGATTTTTTCCCCCATTTTATCTGGGGGTTTTCATCCCGCAAGCAGGCAAACTGGCCCGTGAACACACACGCGTATCTACAGCCATAAATACTTAACCTCCCCATGAGAGGGCTCAATTCGCTCCAATATTAACGGGGAGAAAAGGGAGGGAACTTTCTACAAAAAAAAAAATAGAACAATATGGTTTCTTATAGTCTTTCTTGTCTAACTGTTTCATGCCTGTTCATGGGAATGATTTGCCTGTTTCCGGGAGGAAAAGCCCATCCATCTCCGCATTATGGCTGCTAACTTACCTTTAGTTGAAGAGACGGATAAAAATTATGCGCGTCGTTAATTGGATTCCAACTACCCAGGTCTTTCTAACTAAACGGCTTCGTTTATACCGACTGAACCGCGCAGTCTCCATCATTATTATTGTTGTTGCTAGTAGTAATATGACCCCACTTAAGTGGGAGAAGCTGCAGAAGAAGAAGAAGAAGTAATATGCGACTTCAATACAGCAATTATTACGGGATGAATTGTACTCAGATTCGCTATTTGAAACTTTTACAAGAAATTGCGAACCGTTCCAGTTTTCAGTTCAGCTATTTTCGGGCGAGAAAGAAATAACGTGATCAATTTGTAATAACTGTATTACAAAATCTGTCCGACTTAGCGGAATTATTAGTCGTTTCCTGTACAAGAAGCTGTGTGCATGGTTCAGTTTTTGTTCTAAATGGATTACATTTATCATAACATTATCGAAAATTTTAAATTTTTGGTGATTTATTTTTTTGACGAATTGTTTCGATGAATTGTCTTTCGATGAATTGTCTTTCGATGAATTGCCTTTTCGATGAATTTTCATGTAACCAAAGCAATCATATTGCTGCTTCCTCGTTATCAGTGAGTGCATGAATCGTTATACCTGTTAATAAATATAAATTTCTTTTCCACATCATCGTTTCATTTTTGATATTTATTGTTACTAATACGTATAATATGTGCAGTGTTTGTACTGTATGTGCATGTTATAATACAGTACATTACAGTAATGGTATTTTCACTTTATTATGATTTTTCTTAATAACACTTTCTTTTCGTTAGCATACTCTTTTGTAAGAATACAGAATATAATACATATAACATATAAAATATTTGTTAATCGACTGTTCATGTTATCGGTAAGGCTTTCGGTCAACAGTAGGCTATTAGAAGTTACGTTTTGGGGGAATGAAAAGTCATACGCGGATTTCGAATGATGCGAGGGAAGGGGATCGGCGACCATAACCCACCGCGTGGTTCAATGGTTAACTGTGTGTGTATAACAGAAAACGTTCTTGGCCCAACCACGGTACGAATGTACAGCACGCCAAAAACCTCTCGTGGGTGAAATTCACAAAAATATATAAAATGAAATAAAAATCTATTACCAAAACAGTCAACTACTGAAAGAAAATGAATGCGCGCCAACTTCATTTTAAAACATGAACCATTTGAAAATAGTGTTCTCCATCTTTTTGCTGGTCTGAAATTTTCAGTGGTGTAAAGAAATAGGGCAAGCAGACAAATCACAGATTTCATTTCGAAAAAATTATTATCGAAGTTGTTTTAACAGTTATGAATTCTCATAATTTCTGTCTAACCGTTGATAAGAGTAAAGTTTATTTTTTTAATTTATTTTGCCACACCAATTACTTTTTCTCAAAAGCTATCTAAGTTTAGGTTCATGTGTAGACATCTGAGAAAGTATGCATACTTAGCTTCGGTGCAATGGATAGACAACCAGTTACGGAATATGACACGAGTAAGTAAATAAAGTAAAACAGATTACATGAATTCATTGTTTAATCTGTAATTTCTGAAGGACTCAAACACATTGTTTAATCTGTAATATGTGTAATCCCCTCCATTTCTGAAAAGGTTCAAGCAGAAAAGGTTCGTTCCTGGGAAGGTTATTAAAAGGATTACACCAATCAATAATCCTCAACCTTTGGGATAAAATTAATCGATGCATCTAGAGTTGTTCATAACAGATGGTTAAATTGTATTCCTTGGGAAACACCGCAAGTGGGAGACTGTTCCACAGTGCAGCAGTTGCAGGGATCAAAGAAGAGAAAAAGACACTTGTACTGTTTGTTTCTAGGTGTACTGTGAAGGGATGTTGTGCAGCAGCTGCACGTGTTCCAATGAGCTTAGCACTGGGAGGGGGGAATTATTGATGTTATTTCAGATGAGCATTTCCCATGGAAATATTTGTAGAATATACATACTGCAGAGACCATACGTCTGTGTGAAAGTGTGGGGGGGGGAGAATTTTATAGTATATTCTTAACAGTATTACTTTGACATTCAACATTTCACGCATCAAATTCTATTCGCTCTCATTCATATTCAATATACATTTTAGATTACTGTGTTGTATGTTATTTTATTCTCTCTTTTTTATTTCATTACTTTGATTGCTTTCTTCAGTTCACTTGGAGTAATGGGTCACATTAAGTAATACGGGGGTAAATCTGATAGGGGATATTAAAGTTCACTTCTGCGCAGCGCATTCTGTTTCTGTCTCTCTCTCACTAGCGAACCTATAGTGCAGGCTATAAATTTTTGCAACTTTTATGAATATTGCAAATTAAGTCGCAATATATAACCCCCGAGTGTTGGTGTAAGCTCGTTACATACATTTGTTGTGGAACAAAAGAAATTATCCTGAAGGCATTATCCAATATCATTCAAATTAGTTGCAACAATTGGAGAGCTGTGTAGGAAACAAAACAGTGAAAGACAGCAGACTATGGATGCGAATTCTGATGTAAAAAATATGAACATATTGGAATATATGATATATCATGACATTTGTCAGGAGCATAAAAAATGAAAATATCCTGACAGCGTTAATATTATTATGTGACACGTCCAGAGAGTCCAAGGACTGATCGAGGGAGGACACCTGCTCTATAACTCCATCTCCAACATTCAACCGATCGCAAATACGCTAACACCATCTACCGCCGACTCCCACTGGTATTTCTACAGACAATCATAAACATCTATGCCCACGGTGGGATTCGAACCCGCAGCAGTTTGGCTGTAGAGCCGATACGCTACACACTCGACCAACCAGGCCTTCCCTATTGAAACCACTATGGAAGAGTCCCTGTGAGATTTACATTCACGTCAACAGGATGGAGGATGAAAATATGTCTGACAACTGCGCGTTCTTCTGTCTGGTTTTGCAAAATGAGAATCATTCCGTACGAGACCTAACAGCTTACTTTCGATTAGGGAAAAAAAAACTTACCAAGGTTTTTCGCATAATATTTGTTAACAAGAAATCCGCGTGTAATATACATCGCAACCATATGCTTCGAATGAATAAAATAACCCATATACAGTTTGGTCTTTCGCTCTAATTCATCTTCAAAGGATTCTTAAATTCTTACTTTTATCAACTAGTTATGAATAACGTGGTAGCAAAGCAATAAGTTTGAATAAGAACTCTGTTAAATATCAACAAACAATAGACCTTTTTTTAAAAAAAATTATTACGTCTATTATTATGAATAAATGTTCGGACAATTTTTACTGAGATGTAGTAAAGAATTTGACTTCGAGAAGTAGACTAAGTTACATAAGCATCGATTACCTGGTTGGCTGTTTGAGTAGCTATCAGGACCACACTTCTCTTCGTTGAAATGTCTGGCGAACTTAATCTAGTGAAATGTGACGAAAAAGAAGCAGTGGCGAAATGAAACTGACCACGCTACGCTGATATATTTCCTACTGACAGGAATATAATATTAGTACGTGAAAACCATTTTATGCAATCAAAGCTGGTACCTATTTTCTGAAAACATTTCGCTGCATATAAAAAAAGGATCATTCAGGAGTGCAGTGTTGTGAGATGTAGTGAAAACTCTATTGAGAGCTTCTCCTGCACACTGGGTGGAGGGAAGAATTAATTGATACCAGAATGTTGAGTCCCCCAAATTTTTTTATAAATGCCATGTGCCTGACTTTTACATAATATTTAAATTATTAAAGAATATGATTTATTTTGAGAGTTCATTATCTTTCAGTTAATTATATGCACGAAATTTAAGGAACAATGTTATGTTTTTTTAGATCTAATACAAAGCAGAATACGATTATTTCCATCGTAATTGGTATATTTTATTTTATTTAATTGACAACTTTTTACTTTTATGCGAGCAAACAGTATTAAATTACATTTTTAACATGGATCAAATATTTCTGAGTACTTTTTCACAATAGTTTTATGTGAAAGGTAAATAAAACGTTTTATTTACCATTAGGTAAATAGCGTGCTGTATAATTACAATTAGTATATTTAACTGACTCGAGTATTCATTTGATTTTTTTTTTTTTTTTGGTGGAAAGACTATGAACATCATACTGCGACAGAACACAGCAGTACATATGGTAAATAGAACATTCACAAACATCCATGCCCCCCCCAATTAGAAATCAAACCCACAGCCTCTTGGCTGGAGAGCAGATAAGCAAACCACTCGGTCAAATTCAAGTTGAATAAGGTAATTTATCATAATTAGGTAGTATAGGGCATGATGGAGGAAGAAAGGAAATAAATTAAAGAAGAACGACTCACCAAGAAGTAAAAACAAGGTAAACTATGAGTAACAACATGTGTCGAGGAAGTGTAATCTCACTGACTACAAAGCCAGAAAAATCTTAACGAAGGTCACAGCAACACACATACACACACTGGTTGCTTTTGGTGTTTTTTTATGAGTATTGTAGTTTATGATTCTTGAATGTCGGTGTATTCGGGAATGAATTTTTTTATACTTTAGAATAAAAACTGTATTTTCACATTTCAACATAATAATAATGATAACAAATCCACCATAACAACCATATAATAACTATTTATAATTCTATCTATTTGTTACAGTCTAAAACAGCACACGTGTGTATATATATATATATATATATATATATATATATATATATATATATATATATATATATATATATATATATGTGGCGATTAGTTTTTACTCGGTTGTTATACATTTCAAAAAATAGATTTAATGACTCCAAGACCGAGATAACATATAAAGATTTTAATGATAAATACTACTAGTTTCGGCATATAGCAGCCTTCTTCAGGTATTTATAAAGGAAAGGAATACTAATAAACATATTTATTAGTATTCCTTTCCTTTATAAATACCTGAAGAAGGCTGCTATATGCCGAAACTAGTAGTATTTATCATTAAAATCTTTATATGTTATCTCGGTCTTGGAGTCATTAAATCTATTTTTTGAAATATATATATATATATATATATATATATAAAATTGCGGATAAGAGTCTAGTACTCGTACAAGAAAAGTTAAAGTCACAAAAAATCGAAGTAGTCAAACCTTAACAGCAGCACGGACAGAATTATAGAATAATTCTGTAATAGTAAATGATGGCAGCACCAAAGTTGTTCATAATTCACTTTCTAGTTTTAGACTAAGCGGTGTATTGTTCTTCTGTTATAGACATTCAATGGAAACCGAAGGTTGAATTGTAGGAAACGTACTTGTATTTATTTAGTTAATTTATTTTTTACTGCTGTCATAATTAAAGCAGACAATTTTATTCCGTTTTTCCCCCCTTAGATGTTTTACAGAAAATTAAAAATGAGATTGAGTTCCAATGCAGTAGGCCTTTCAGAATTCCGCTGAACAAATTAGTGAAAATTCTAAACAATGAAAGTAAATTTCGAACCTTTACTATTACTTTCCTTTATTCTAAGGGATGTTGTCGGTTTTAATATGGTTTGTGTAGTTTTTATTTATGTATTTTTAATAATTCGATACCTTAATTTTGTTTTTATGTATGAACATTTCCTTTCTTAATTAGGTGGTACTTAGTTTTAGTGCGTTCAAAATGGATATTTAGCTAACATAATCGTGAAAAGGGGTGGGGTGGGGGGCGAGGGCAAACTATTTCTATTATCAAGGTAAATTGACAAATTTGGAATTCATGTGAGCTTCTGCATGATAATCTGCAGTGACACACACACACACGCGCTTAGATTTTAATGCTAATCTGAGGATAATAGTTGAATTCTTTCACGACTTATACATAAACAATTGGTATTAAATGCTGAATAAATAACTACAAAAGTTTGAAATATACCGTAAGATATGAAAAGAGATCAGTCAGCTGCATTTTTGAAACTCCCAAATATTTCAAATAATTTTGTTTGTGTAATTTAATTCGATATCCAATCAAAAACTATAAATTATTCTTTTGAATAAGCGTTTGTACAAAATGTACGTACGTTTACGGACAACACACATAAAATTGGAAATATATGACTGATGGCTTTCGTACAAAACAAATTGCATCCGAGAGATTTCGTTTAAGAAAAAATTTCGTTTCAGCATCATATAAAGATTGAATATAAAATCTGGATATAGTAAAATGAAATTAGAAAACATCTTTCACACTTGAGGAAAAATTTACTGGCGAATGCATACTAATCAAGAGGCATGTCCCATGTGCATGTTCTCAATGATATAGAACAGAAAATGAGCTTCCCACACATCTATCAGGAATGTACAGATGCGAGATTTACAGTGAGCTATTTAAACAACGAGTCGGAAATAGGCTTTGTTCTCGAGAGAAAAGAAAATTCCTTCTAACGCATAAAACTAAGGTACTATGTTATCGATTCTGCCTGTTACGATTTTAGCGTTTTCTTCCACCAGTTCTCGAGATGGACGATAGTTGTTCAGTTTATTTCACGGCATGAAAACCCAAGCGGATAAAAACTCTGTACAAGGTGTATAACTCGCTTTCAGTTGAAAAGCCGTCAAAAAACCGTCATATTATTACTAAAGAAAGAGTGAAGCCTTATGGCTATTTCTTTAGAAATTACGTTTACGCATTGATGAGAGTTCACTTAGAAAAAATACTTTTCTATGGCATTTCGATTTCCTTGGTACTGAACGAGAATTTTTGCTCCTTTTGGTTTTTGCCTGGTGTCTGAAGAGAACCAACCAGTTCGAAACAGCTGTCAGTGAAACCTTTATCAAATGCACTAATAAAAGGAGAATATATGGATACTTCGACAGCGCCCGTGGCTTTTAAGTAGAGCTAGCTAAAGCAATTCGGGGATGGCGAGAATTGTATTCTGGTATGTTCTCAGGTCAACTTTCGAAATTTTTATAGTTTCTACAAACATTCGGCTTGAAATAATGTCGGATCTAGTATCTACTTTGCCTATTCCGTCATATATGTTTTGGTATCCTAGATGGATCTAAATCTTGTTATGGATTTTGTTCCTCATCTGCTAGTTTACCGTATGCAACTGTCTCAAAGGAAATGCTGCATGTCATTACGAAATCGTCTGTTCAGAATTGAGTATAGCAATCTTCCAGATTACATCAGAATACCTCAGTTGTATTTGTTTATTTTTAGTTTGTTTCATTTCTTTATTTTATTATTTAAAAATTTTTTTTGAGTTTTTCGAACATTTGATTTTTGAAGTCCAGTTCGTAACTTGCATTTTTACCTTTTCTTTTCTTCTCTTCATCTTGTACCAGAAATCCGCCTTAATAATTTGGATTATAGAATTTGTTGTTATTTTTTTATTGTTGTTGTTCTTCTTCTTTTCTTCTTCTTATTATTATTATTCTGGCTTCATGTCAGTAAAGAACAGTCGGTAATATCTTCAAACTTTAACAAGATTTTCACACCGGCTATCAAAAGCATTTTGCCCTATATTTAGTGCCATCTTTGTAATAAAAGTGGTTAATTAGTGAAATGCCAAAATAGTAGAATTGATGAACTAATTGCCTGATTTACGCATCAACGAAAATCCAGTGAATCAGATAGTTAGTTATCGTAAACCTATTTCTTGATATTGTTATCCCATTGAAAGTGATATCTGTGTTATATATGCTATGTGCAAAATTAAATAGTCCATTCGAAGTGTATAAAAATTATATATATTTTTAAGGTTGTTATATTTTATGTGATTCACATAATAAATATACGGTTGTCAGATTTAAATCTTTTAGATATTAATTGACCACTTTCCGAGGTAACATATGAAAAAACATTGAAGAAAATTATTAAAAATGATTATTAATAATGACTTTTTTGTGGATAACTTTGGCGATGCTTCCAAGATCTAGTAGGATCAAAGCGTAATTTGTTCAAGGTCCATTACTTAAGGCACGTTCGAAGCCAACAAAATAACAGAAAAGGTTTATTTCTCTCTCTCGTGTGTGTGTTTGTGTCAGAATGAGAGAATCGATCTTTACTCTCTGTTTTCCAATTATTGCTTTCTTTCTTTCTTTAAGTTTTTCTGTCTTTCAGTTTTTCCAATGTTTTCTCTAAGATATTAATCGATTTTTCATGATCTTCATTATAGCGGCATCATCCATTTATTATTTGATATTTCTAGATGATCCTTAAATATTTTAATTGATATTTTGCCCTTTCCCATCTGACCTTGTGTAGCGTAACATATCGCATCACATTGTGAGCTTATTTCGGGAAGGTTAGAGGTTAGATAATCAAACAATCCTGATGCAATAAACATGCAAGGCAATTTTCTGAACCATCTCAAGTCTCCAAGAAGCAGGTCGGTGATCTCAAAACAGACAATGAAATCAATCTCCCACATGAAGAGATTCAAAATATATTCCTCCATTCAGGTAAGTAAAAGTGATAATAATATATAAATAAATAAAAGTGATAAAAAAAGTAAGTAGAAGTAATAATGATTTCATGTGGAGATATTCCTATATATATACGCATTGGACAAATGAAAATTTCTTGATTAAAAATGTGAATAATAAATTATACTATCCGAAACTATCTAATACTTTCAACTTTTTCATTTTCGTCCTTTTTTACAAATATTTCCATATCATGAGATGTCTGCGACAAAAAAAAAAATCTTTTTTTTTTCCTTTTTTCCTTTTTCACCGTCAGATTCTTAGGTATCACGCGAGCGATCGCGTGCATGTCTTTGTGTGTGTTTTTATAAGAACTTCAAAAGTTGTTTATGTAATTCACTTTAAACCGTCGTGTATTATATGTGCAGGTGGAGTGAATACAATATTTAATATCTATATATATATATGGGTTATTTTACAAAATTATTTAAGAGAATATAACGGGCAAAGATCCCTTCAAAAATAACATCCTCAAACATGAACATTTTTACATCATAAAAATATTTATTAACATTCTGTTTTAATACATATCAATATAGATAATGAAAAATACAAATAATTTTGAGAAAAACTAATAAGCACAGCTGAATACCCCCCACCCCCATATATATATATACCGAGTGCTCAGCTCTCTATTACAATATATGCTGAGTGATGAAACAGTGCCTATACATCAATATTCGTGTCCTTCTTGGGATTCCTGGATCATTTCTGCGGAGGTTTCTATAATCGTATTCATATTGCATTTGGTCTTTTAATTCTCCAATGGGTTAGGGCGATGACGTTGTCGTTGTGACACTATTTGTGAAATGATTATGTGAAGAAGTAAATACAAATCATTAAAATCTAATAGTGATATATATATATATATATATATATATATATATATATATATATATATATATATATATATATATATCACACAATAAAGATACTTAAAAAGATTAAAAACATACCATTATGTTGAATACGAAAGAAAGGCACTTCGATATCATTATTTTTCGTTTTCGTTTCTTTGGAGATATTGTAATCAACATGAAATACGGACGTCAGGCATGAAGAAATATTGTCTAATTTATTGATTTTTTTTTCTCACAACACGATATATGAAAATACCATATTTTCCCAGAATAAAATTGAATTATATCATTCCATATTTATATAATAAACATTGAACCAAATGAAGGATGATAACCAAACAACGAATTTGATAGTTTATACTCGTAAAAGCAAAACGAAGAAACCTAAATCTTGTTTTATTGATTTAATGTTTAATTTTATTAGTTTTCATCACTTTGGTGAAGCAGTGCCCATTAAAAATACCTGCACAAATACATAACGTAAGAACAGAGAAATATTCCCATCAGTCCCTTGCATGTGAAAGGGACTGATGCTAGTCCATCACTCAGGAGTGTCATCAGTTCACCGAACTACTCTTCGAGACTGAGTGCATAATAACCATTCTGAGAGTAGTTATCATGCTTTAGGTCTCATGGTAAAGAAGTAATTTTTTCCAGCCGACTGTTGTCAAATGAATTCAAGTGCAGGCCAGCCCTCTTATGCAAGTCTTTTCTACCATCAAACTCACTCCACACATCTAAAACCTCGCATTAATTTCTTCTAAGCAGCCTACGCGTGAAATCATTTGCTATCATCGTCCTCCTCCTAAATTCGGTACTATCGTATTTGGGTTGCAACCATACAATTTTTTCTCTCTCGCATGTCTTTCTCACTTTTTCCAACAGACCTTTCATATCTTCCGTCATACTATATTTGTCGCTACTTAAATTATTAGAACCTACCAGAATTGGCATCTATTTGGCTTTTCTTTGTTGTTTTTCAATTACTCCCACAATTACGTTAAAGATTGTCACCATACCAAATCACCTCTTTTTTCTTAGATTTTAACTGACTTGCCGTGTCATTATTAATATTATGATTACCAAGTTCAGTGCTATCCTGCCTGTTCTTGTTCTGATCCTTTTTCTTATGTTTTCTAAATTTCGTTAAACGTTTGTCCACGTTTTCTAATTCTCTGGTCGATTTCCTAATAATTTCATTTAATCGAGATATTTTTATTGTCAGCTTATCCTCAGATAAATAATCGTTATCACTGTAGCAACACTTTTGTTCATCAAGACAAACGCTCTCCTCAGTAGTGACAACTTGAATTTTAGACACTACCCTGTTGGGACGAGTTTTCGACGCCATTCTTAAGAGTATAAAAAGTAATAATATTTTTACAATTATGTTATAAAATGATTTAGTACCATACTTACACTAATAAACTACAATAGTATACTGAAATACACCATTAAATCTAAGAAAACACTCAATAAATCAATATAGAATTTAGATTATGAGGATAGATTGAGACTATGTGGATTACAGACTCTGTTCTGTTGGTGTTATATCCTATAACATCCACAGAACGGAGAAATTAAGTAGGATGGTAGTCAAGAAAAGGGTAAGAAGTAGGTTTTATTCTCACAGAGCAATGAGTGAGCGAGTGGAAGAGTTTGCTTTTAAGGGGATAGTGTGAAAGAATTTAAGGGAAGATATGACAGCACAGCTGGTTTGAGTGATTTATAGCCTCTCTAAATGTGTCCTTGACTTCCTTGAGGTCTCATATAATAATAATAATATTGTATTTAAATTTTTAGTTTGTTATTATTTTCAATTAATATAATAAAAATTTGTCCTGTAAATAGATTTCTAAATGGCACTGATAGTAGAGTTTGAATAATTCAAAGTGGCCAATAAGTCACAAAAGGATTTAAAATGCGAATGACGTTTTTGATTATAAATGTTTTCATTTTATTTCATTCAGGTATTCTAAGTAACATTTGTGAAATTAATCATGAAAAGGTTTACAACTTAATAGCGAACCAAAATCGTGCCATTTTATTTTGAAAATTAGCATTCGATTATGTAATTTCGCGAAGATCTACAATTAAATGGCCATTAAATGGCCTGAAGGTGTTTGTGAACAAGCTCCAGACATCTAACAGCTGAAGGAAAACATACGTGTAGAAATTAGGGCGCTGCAGCCACAAACATTAACAGCTGTAATGCAATATGCGTAGAAAGGACCCGTCATTGTGAAGCCGAACATGGAACGCATTTACGTGATGGGGTTTTTTGTAACTAATTCTACAAAAAAAAAAAATGAAACGATTTAATTAAAAAGTTATTAAATGTTTAAACATAAGTTCAGGGTGACTTATGGGTCACCCTGAACTTATGTTTTTTTTTATTATTATTATTTAAGAAAAGAGAAATAATTTTGAAATGATTATACTTACGGGTTACAGAAGAATGCGATTTCTAATATTTTAATAACACTGCCAGCTAAACCTAGAAATGTGAGCTTTGCAGGAATCGGACTCTGTAATAAATAAATGCGTAACTGTAGCAGATATCACAGATAAACACATAATAACATAATAATAACAGTGATACATGTGAAGAGAGAGAGAGACAGAGAGAGAGAGAAGCAAAGAAAACGTATTACTTACAGAGCAATCCGAAATAGATCCAATACTTCCAATAAACACACATTTACAAGGCAAACAATAGAGGTGTGTAACTGTAACTCCATTTATTTCAATTTGTAAAGTCCCATTTGGTGCGATGCCTGGGAGTGAGATTGGACCTATTAAAATAATTAAGAAAGTGTGAAATTTTGCTTTGATATATTTTAAACTATCATACTAACAGAATAATAAAATTTATGTGTAATAATTCCGAAGTTTATCTTTATAAACATTTAAATGAATGCTGAAATGTTATTTTATAGATAAATGAACTTCACTGCTTATTTTTGATATAAATGAACTTCAATGCTTATTTTTGATAATTTGATTTAGCATTCTGAATGTTTTTCTTCGACCTGTCCACGTGTCCATGTACTGAGTAAAAATAATGCTTGACATATTGTTTTTACTCGGTATTGCAGTTCATCGCAGATGTTTTCAATTCAGATGAGTTCTACTGATGCGATTCTGTGCAATGCAAGGAAGGATTTCACATTTGTTGCAATATACATAATCGCTGCATTCTCCAGAAGTGTTCTATCTGAGTTCTTCGTTCCAGCCACTACAACCAAAGTTTCGAGTTCATATTAGAAGCATTTCTAGAGCAGTAAACTTCTCTCACCAAACCGTTGAGATCATACACTCAAGTATAAGATGTTTCTCAGGTAACAGCCGCACCTATGTTTTGTCACAGTTAATCCGAGAATTGTGTAAATTGATTCATCCATCTATATATTCAGGACTGCCAAATCCTATATGGATTACACACAAGGTTCTTTACATCATTGTAGCCCACGCGGTTGTGGTAATGATTGATTTTTGATTTATTTACATTAACCTTTCCTCACTACCCTTCCACCACATTTTAATCCATTCATTCACTTCCATAATAGTCCTGCAAGATTAAGTTTACTTGGTTTGGATGGTATTCAGACAGATTTCATTGTCTGATGATTTTGCCAATATTTGGTTGACTAGAGCGATTTAGCCGTTTCTTAAAGTCAGTTACAAATAGGTCTCTGGTATGAAATCCCATGATGACATCATTGAATTTCGTAAGTTTTTCAAATTTCATCGACTACTCATATGCACTGTGTATTTTAGGGAATATGTTTATTTTGTGTTTCTAGAAGTATAAGTGAAGTGTGGAGATGTAGGTCATCGTGTAGACTGTGTTCTATATTTTCCAAAACATATACACCATTCTTTTAGTCTGTCAGGTATTTGAAATAGTAATAATAAAAATTATTATTTATATGTCCACTCCAGAACATTGGTCTTAATCAACATTACCAAGCGGTTATAACTACTATAGCTACTATATATTGTAATAGTTTTCATAAATTTCTGAAGCATAACCACTTCAGAAATTTGAACTGTTGGAGAGTGTCATTGCTAAAACTTCATTTTCTCACTGCCTTTTTGTTTAGATTGCTTCTTCATCAAGAACCTTCATCAAAAGTACTAAATTGTAATATTTTATACTCTTTATCTGTTTATTACTTATTCTCTCTATCTTCTATATACTCAATTAATTCTTTATCTTAATTATTCTTATGTTATATCATTTCGTTTCTAAAAGTTTATCTTCAGGTTTAATTCTCTTCTCTTTTATTAGTATTGCTTAACTCTCTAAAAACCTTAAATCTCTTAACTACAATATCTCTCTTGGCCGATGTATACTCACAAGAACGATGCTAGTGGCTTGCGGGACAAAGGAATTACCAATGGCGGATACATATTCCTTTGTCTCAGCAATCTGGTTCTAATTCCTTTTTCGGATTTAGGGAAAATTTATTTTTCACTGCGCCACCCCGAATCCTAGATTAACAGATAGTGTAGAATCAAGTTACCAGAACACAGTTTAGCAAACAATCTTAATTCTCTAAGAGTTACGTTTGCAGTCGTAGTCTCTCTGTAAATTAATCTCACGCTGTTGTCCGTGTTTTATAAGCAAGTGCAGTAGAGAAGAAAATCGGGCAAGTCGTGAGTTAAACAAAAAGAACAAAACATTTAATTTCAATTGAGACATTGTACATACTATGAATTTACTCTTACTAAATAATCTTCAACTTCTAATGAATGAACACTAATTTACGTAGATTCCCAATATCTATCTTAGCATGCATTACAAAGAACTTCAGTTAAGGCTTACAATTTACACTTGAAAAATCACACTTATTTATCAATACTAAGGACAATTATTAACTGAATTACTAAACTAGCTTCATGCGCTCTTATACAATTTCTTATCACAAAATCCTCAGAACTTTATCTATCATTAAAAGACAATTCTTAGGCTCCACGTGCTCTCATATAATTTACTTCACAAAATACTCAAAATTTTCATTATGACTCTATCATTAAAATAAACATTCTCTAGAGTCCTTCCTGAGATTTACATCTATCCTTCTAATACACATATGCACAAAAATCATGGACCTGTACGTTACCAATTGCTGGGGAATTATCTGGCCACCTTACATATTTCGTCTGGACAATTATTTTCGACACCACGTTCCTTCTGCTGGGCTGGTCGCCGACTGGTAAACTGTTGGGTAATCTACGGCATAGTTCCTCCGTCATTGTCTCGAGTCGGTGGGAAATACCACGAGGAGGCTTCATACACATCAGCAAGACCGCCCGCATTCACTAACGTCATCGATTACTCCACCAATTTTTCTCCGCGTCACCTCACGTCACCCAGTACTACGCGCCACACACGGAAATCTTAGCCTACTCTTCTGCGAGTATGAGTGGGGAATCTACTTTGCTAACTAAGGGTGAACCTGTACTCTTTGATGCACGTGTTTCGATTCCGGCCATTTTTATTCAATCGGATTATCTGCTTCTTCCAGCAATCTATAAGTACTTACACTTAAGCAATTTAGCAATTCTTAATACTTTATAATATCACATATTAAATGAAGGGTTTTCACCTTAGTAACATTTTAGTGAAATTCACAAGAGTCTAGTATATTTTGGTACATCAGTCATTCATTCCAAATTGCAAGCCAATGTTAAGTCTGAAGGAAACGTAAATTAATTTAATTTTTGTTTAATTCAGAACTTAACAAAATCCTTATGATCTTCAGCGTCTCCATCTCCATCTATTCTTCGTCTCCATCTCCATCTATTCTTCCTCCCCCCCTCTCTCTCTTCTTCACTATTAGGTATTACATGACTTCCACTTGGAACACATTAAAAATACGGTTGTTCAGAAAATCAACTACCTGGTCTACTCACATACTTTACTGCTGTTTGCATTAAAGTTATTTTTCGAGAACGGATTTCCTTTAGCTGCTCAGCTAGTTACCTCTCATAATCTGATTTTATGCACCATCATCACTTTCTGAGTGTGTTCTGCTAGTTCTTCACTGCATTCTTTTTCTTCATAGCATCTAAGTTTTATATAGTTGCTGTTTAAGATACTATTAAACAAATTAGTTGCCACTCATTTTATCATATACCCTTTTAAATGTGGGAAGACAGACATTGGCCTTGTGGAATATCCTCTGACCATTTTCCCAACGCTATTCCCGGCTTTATCTTGCATTTCTTGTGTAAT
This sequence comes from Typopeltis vanoorti, assembly GCF_054136105.1. Taxonomy (NCBI): domain Eukaryota; kingdom Metazoa; phylum Arthropoda; class Arachnida; order Uropygi; family Thelyphonidae; genus Typopeltis; species Typopeltis vanoorti. The sequence continues at coordinate 113,894,238 of NC_143553.1, forward strand.
CGTTTGTATTCTTTGAAGCGATATCAAGACTTGAAGATCAGAACAATGCGACATGCGACAAGTGACTATCCCTTCTAAGGGATAGTCACTGGTCGGTGATGAATTCTAAGGTGCACTGCGAGGAGTGATATACAGGAACATGTAGAAATCTTTCTTCCAAATCTCAACTTCTGTTTATAAGACGTAAAAATTGTGACATACTCTTAGAACTGTCTAGTTACGTGCAACTAATATGTTGAGTAATTACACAGACCTTTAAAAAATTAAATAATTAAATAGTAATTTTAATAATGATTACATCTAATATTTAAATGTTGAAAAACTGAATTGTTTCATGGGCTTCCAGTTAGAAAAGCCACATCAAGAACGTTTTATAAACAACCCCACTTAGACTCATGAAAAGGATATTACTGGATTACTCTGCTGTTATTTTTTCCTTCCATTTTTATATTTTCATTCTAAACCAAAAGTCTGATGCTATTGTCGTATACTAAATATGAAAATCTTAGTAATTTGTGAACATAATTTTAGAACCGTTTCTCGAGTTGATTTAAGTTTTCTTTCATGGCTGCAAATAAGGAAAAAATTTCGTTCTTTTGATACATGTTTTCTGGGTAATTTTCTTCAGTTTAAAACATACAAATAAAGAATATACTCTCAATTGATTTAAACAAGTTTCATATTCACTTACCTGAAATACAACCCTCTGCGTAACAAGAGCCGTTAGTAAGGTATTCACAGTTAAAAAATAAATTTAAGGGACCTGGACATGAAATGAAAATAAAACAGGTCTGTAAAGAGGTTTAAAATGTTAAAATAATATTCAACAATGCTACTAAATATTTGTCAATTCATCACAATTTTAGCCTAAATCTATTATTATTATTGTTGATACTTCAAAACAAACTTGAAAATATACAAATACCTACTTCTATAACTTTCATTTCTCAAACTTTAACGTTTAATAGTTATAAGGTTCCATATTATTTCGTTTATCACGTTAAAAACATAAATGCATAATTGATGAAAAATCACCAAGTGGAATTTTAACTGCAAATATTGAATTTGTACGGTATCATGCAGCGAGTCAGGTGATGAAATCTAGAAATTCGAAATACCTCTTATTTCTTCCAGCTAAAAGAACCCGTATAATATGTAAAAAACATACATTTTCCATGTGTCGTTCTTCGGAATCTACTTTGAAATAAATCTTCTAACGCCCGTAAGGGAAAAAAATTAATGTGAGTCTGCTATTAGAAGCGAAAACGATAACGACAACCTTCTACAGCGCGCTGTGAACAAGTAGCAAATCTTAAAAGAGGAAAACGATGCCATTTAACCTGAAAAGGACTGTTAACTCATAAGGTCATTTAATTTGAATTTACTGCTTGAAAACAAACATAAAAATATTAAAAGGAAAATAGAGTAATTACGTTTTGTGCAAGTAATTACGTTATGTTCGTTAGGTGACATCTATGAATCAGCATAAATAAGGTATACCATTTCGTTTAGAAAGTTTTTACATCAGCAATAAATTTTTAGAACAAATTGCACTTCATTTGAAACCAGGTTTTAAGAGAAAGTTTAGCTTGCATTTCTGTAAAATTAAGACTTTGTGGAGATTGTTAGTAAGTAAAAATACATATATGAAAAAGAAAAAAAAAAGACAAAATTTGTTACCTCTTAGTAGCTTGTACTGCACTAATGTACCAGTGACAACATCATAAAAACCTGCATGATGAAAGAACTATAGAAGCGGGGAAGAAGGAGGCAGAAAAACTCGGGTTTTTCCTCAACCAGAACAGAAAAACCGACCCAGTGAACACACTCGCCTACAGATATAGGACACATCTGGAAACATAAGACTAACCATCTTATTCTCGACAGGGTTGCGGTTGCAAGAACGAAAACCTCGACAAAAAAAAGTAGAAGAGGAAGATTAAGAAGAAGAAGATAAATTAGAGATGCTCCTAAGTCAGTGCAGCTGTGTCCAGGTGAAATGACTGCGAGAAGAGAACTAACGAAAGAGTCGTTGTGATAGGATTCCCTATTGCAGGTCTATCCTTTCGGCAAATTGCTGGCCAATTGGTCCATCCGAGGTAAACAATGATACCATACTGAGATCGAAGCCCATGAAGTCAACTGCAAGTACAACCCGCAGTTGGCGATTCACTGCACTCACCGAACGTGACCGTAAGAGTGTTACGAAGCAAAATATCTAAAAGCTGCCATTCTTCAGCTGACACTTTGAATGCAGTGTTCCGGGTATCGACTGGAACACGAATCTTCACAAAAAAATTCAGAACTGAGACTCACAAATTAGGTTTTCATGGCAGGACGACAATATTCAAACCCTACATTACCCAAACCAACATGCAGCGTCGTCTTTGGTGGTGGAAGGAGTGTGTACAGTAGGACGCGGACGCTTCAAAAGCGGTGTTGCGGACAGATGAATCAGTCTATACCCTGTATCGAGCAGATGGACTGTGATCGGTTTCGCTGATGCCCAGTGAACATCTCTTACCAGAGTGCGTAATACTCACTATGAAATTCAGAGGTGGCGGTGTGATGGAATGGTCCTGTATTTTCCTGGTTTGGCCTTGGATCTCTGTCTGTGCTACTCCGAACACTGAACTTAAAGAGATATCTGAAAATTCTCTAGAATGCGACGCATCGTACTCTGTGGGCGTTTCTATGGAACTGACCCAGCACCATGTCATAAGGGTGCTGCTTTAACTGAGTGGTTTGTGGAAATAAACACCACCGCACTTGACTATCCTCCGGAGAACCTTGATTTAAACTCTGTTAGATATCTGTGATGATGTTATGAGATTTTTGCCCCACAAACGTTTACAGGCTCATTACATGGCCAAGTAAGAATGATTCTAAATTCCGATTGATCGCTATCGAATGCTTGTGGAAAGTATGTCGTGTGGGATGGCCGCGTTCATTTCAGCAAAAGGAGATCCTACATCTTATTAAGATGGGCGTTATGGCTGTTTCTTCCTCATACTATGGTGTCGGTTAACTTTTTAATTTCAATCTCTGTTAATTAGTCCAGTCTTAGACAAAACTAGTCGTGCAAATAAAGTTTTCTTTAACCTCTGTTCAAGGTCATTCAATAATATAGAATATATATACACACACACACACACACACACACACACACATATTTATATGTATGTGTGTGTGTGTAGGAAGTTTTTTACCTTGGGTATAATATACGTTAAAGATACCAAGCTATTTTAAATACAAACCTGGTTTTAATTCATTTCCCAAGTAAGCAAACAGGCAAGGGGTCAAATGCAAGTCTGCGTGACTCGTACGTAGTGCAACTCTTAGGCAACTCCTGGTAAAGATGGAATAAGACCTGATGACTGTTCTTGATATTTACCCTTAATGCAAGACATATCTCCTTGAGGAGATGTATGATGTTATGCATTAAAGGCAAGGGGCCACTACCAGACCGGTTTCGACCTTTATCAGTGGGAGCCAAGCTTAGAAATACCACGTTTTAAGGTAATACAGAGCTTATAAATATTTTACCAAAACAAGTTACCATAAGGTGCTTTGGCCTTAGTAAATAAAAATCTCAGGATGAGAGATAGATGTAGAAAGTTTCTTACCTTGGGTATAATATACGTTAAAGATGCCAAGCTATTTTAAAACCTTAACTTGGATTTTATCCATTTCCCAAGTAAGCAAACTTGTCTGTTTGCTTACTTGAGAAATGGATTAAAACCAGGTATATATTTAAAATAGCTTGGTATCTTTAACACCCCCCCACCCCCCACCCCCACATATATATATATATATATATATTTTTTTTTTTAAGGAAACAGGGGGGAACAAAAAAAAAGCTGCGCATCAGTAGGTTCAAACAACATGACTCACTGAAGTTAGTAAAATTTTTTAATGAGAAATCTTAAATAGCCACCTTACGAAATCCTTCATTTAGCGAAAATTAGTTTGCCTTCATTCAACATAACTAGCCTTGGTCTAATAAATACATCTAACAATGAATTATGAAAGAAATATTTTCCTTTCAATACTACTTACTCTCCAAGGCATAGTCGACTGCCAGAAACATCGCGAATACTGCTGCAAATAATACAGACTTCATGGTGGATGGATATGATCAGGACTCCAATGCGCACCATCTTTAGGTAATCCCTTTTATAGGAAATTCTTATTACACATCAAGTTGATGTCATGAGCATTGCCACATATAGCAGATAAAAGGCAAATACTATTCATGACGTCAACGGGACTCAGTTAAGTATTGCATTATCAGAATCTCCATTGTACCAGCATAAATCATTCGACTAGCACGTGTTTAAACAATAATGATGTGGAAACTCGAAAAACTAGAATAACATCTTTCTCTTGAAAAGAATTGCATGAACTGAACTGCATTTATTTTAAACCATATTTTTTTAATCATACATATAAAAACATTTTATAATATTTAATTCAAATAGTTTCTAAGGAAAGGGAATTAAGTTCATAATGAAGTGCACTAAGCGTTAATATATTAATGCTTATTACTTAAATAGTAAGTGTGGATATTAAGTGAGATTAAATTTTAGTTCTGTTTATGAACAAAGTATTTATAATAATTTTTTATTGATTTATTTTAATTTCTGCATGTTGATTTCAAGAGGATCTGTTAAATACAGGTAATTATATACAAAATTACATTTTAATTACTAATCTTTAAAGTATAATTTATCCAAGACTTTTTGAATATTAGATATTTATTTATTCAAAGGACATTTACATTCAATGAGGGCAAACCAACGTATGCTACATGAAAGTTTTCGTAAAGTGGATAATTGAAAGTTTTCGTTAAAAGAAAAGTTACTAACTTTTTGACTCTAGTTCATCATGTTACTTGTTTTTGCGTGTTGCTCAGGTTTTGTTCCTCACTTGACTAATTGCATTTAACTGGTGCGTTGGTGATAGATTTCCAATTCCTAGACAATTGCTTTATCCTGTAATTTTGCTTCCGTAATTTTGCTTCATCCAAACAGTAGACTATGCAGTAATTTGACTAGGAAGGATCTATGGCTATGTGCCAATATTTCTGCCGGTGGATATTCTTGTTCAGCATGTATCAAGTAGGATAAGGTACGAGTTTGATGACTGTTTATTTTCAAGGAGAACTGTGCTTTACTCCATAGTAATTTGATTGCCTGCGTGATATGAGAGCCATATCCGCATTATCTCAACACTTCTTAAAGGTACTCCTGTTTTATTTTATCAAAAGATTTTTCCCCCTGGCCAAGGCTAATTAGCGCTATGCTTTCGTTATGAATATTGGCAATATGAATAAGGTCCCTGATTGAGCGCCATTGGACAGAATAAATTTGGTAGTAGCCGATAACATCAGGCAGCATTGACTTCAGTAGGTCTGTATATCCTATGAAGTGATTTTGCGGTCAACATTTGTTAGAGATATAGGTCTGCAGTTGTGAAGATCGGCTGATCTATCTTCAAGGAAATTAGACTTGTCTCCGACGTTGCAATACATTGAGAGTCCGTTAGACTAATCTCCTCCCAGCGTTTTGACGAGAATTGGTCCAAGTTGATTCCAGGAACCTTGAAAGACCATTTATATGCATCCATCCATGAGAGATATGAATCCATCCATGGGGGGATTTTTTTTTTTTCGGAAACTAGTTGCATGCTGATTTTAACTCTTCTAAAGTAATTGGTGTTTCTAAGCTTTTTCAGTCGGTGGAGGGAATTTTTTTGTTCCTCTCAGGGCTATTTAATGGAGGCTTCTGGGACTGCAGCATTTCAGATATGATTTAATTTTTATCTTCTGCGATGCTGGCATCTTGCATACGATGACTGCGAGGATGTTAAACTATGGTGTATTGCTTCAAAAGTGAAGTATCTCGTTGCAACATCTGATAAATTTATTTATGTATGCCGGGATCTAAGCAGGGCTCCTTTAGTGTTTGTATTCTATGTTGGTTAGAGCGATGTTGGTTGACCGAGTGGTTATTGTATTCCCCCTCCAGCCAAGAGGCTGCTCGTTCGAATCCCGCCAGGGAATGGGTGTTTGCGCTTATCCTACTAAGCATCCAATAACACAGTTTTCTTTCCAAATGATGTTACAGGAGGAACCTGTGAGTGATTAGTTTTGTTAATAGTTTAACGGAAAGGTGTGGGAGATACTGCGTTGCTACTTTGGGTCTCTCACGATAAATGTTTGGACTCCATGGAGGTTCCGTTGCAATAATAATAATATTTTTTTAAAGATTTTTATTACTTCTCAATTAAATTACATACATTATAAGAACACAATTATGCATAACAAATACTTTCTCGTACATAAAGTTTTTTGAATAATAATAATAACAATAACTGTTTACAAGATATATTATAATAATAATAATAATAATGATGATGATTATTACAGATGTATTATATATATTAATATGTATTATATATAATAGATGTAATATATAATAATAATAATAATAATAATTACAACAACAACAACAATAATGTGAAGCTCATTGCTCATATCTTCAGGTTTTATATGATTTTTTCCATTAATGCTATCTGTTCATTCTCCTCATTTTTTTTCAGAACTCTCATATCTGTGGCTTCCATCTCATTGCCTCATTTGCAATATATATTGCAGAGTTATTAACAGATTTTCTATTGGGAATATAACAGATATTTGTTATATTCCCTTGATTTCTCAATTATAGCTAAAAGTAATAATCTCATCCCGACAACCTCTATTTGTCCGAAACCCAGTTGTCTTTCTCTTCAAAGTGACTATCGGTTGCATAAGCATTGCCAGCGTCCTCATTAGGAAAATTTCTCTCTATTTCTCACATTCAGTTTTAGTTCTCTTTTTTATAGATGGCAGCACAAGATTTCTACAACAATCATTCGGAATTCAACATTCTGAACAGGTTCTCTGAATTACTCTGTGCTACGTTGTAAAACCTTTATACCTCTTTAATTGAGCACTTGAGGTCGAATATCGCTACTTCGGCTGCCTTTCCACATTTCAGGTTTTCTACTGGCTTTTTCGACCTCAGGTATTAATAGGTATTCTCGATCAGATTCTTGACGGCCATTTGGTAAGTTGTAGTTTAGGAGAATAATATTTACAGATCATATACAGAATTGAAATGAATACCAAGTAACTGTCGGTTCCCTTGTTTATTTAAATGTAAATACCTTTAACATGCAGAACAACGACCGTATTTGTTCAGGTTTTTCGATTGCTAAATTGTGCGTGAAGTAACTATGCACATGTTACCTTAGCTGCACGTTACTTTGTGGTGAAATCGCAAAATAACTGCAGAAATGAATTCAATGGTAATCTCACAATCAGTTTGCCTCTACAGTATGAATATTCCAAAAAAAAAAAATTGATGAATATATGTCAGCATAGAAAAAAAATTAACCAAAATTAAAATTAATGTAATAGATTTAATTCTCGTCTAGACTAATTATTTTTTCAGAAACTACAAGAACGTATTATTATTATCATTATTATTATTAAGATACCTGAGTTAAATAAGGCCCGTTTATAAAAAACCATATTTATGGTAGGTTGCGCTGGTTTGGTTTCTTACACACACACACACACACACACACACACACACACAGAGTACGCAATACAATGGCAAATCAGTGGTGGCATATTTTCTAGTGACTGTATTGTGTCAGTTTGACCTAGAGCTTTGTGGGAGATGATTGTGTCTTCCCATTTAATAATATTACACCGCGATAATTCATAAGTTTTAATTTAAAATATTTTTCTTTTCGCATCGTTTTTATATTTAAATTGTTTTCTCAACATTCAGTTTTATGATAAAAAAAATGTTTTAATTGATTTGAATTCATATTTTACGTGAAAATAGATGTGATCAAATCTGGTTCGCAGCGGTTAATAATGTCCAGTAAATTTGTTGATCGGCCTTATTAAACTGCTATAATTTATGATTGTATTTTTTGGTGATTGCTCATAATAGTTACTTATTTTATTGCTAAAGACCTCTGAAAATGTCAGAAGTTGAAAAGAAATGGGGTCTTTGGACTGATGAAAGACTAGAAGCAGTTATGAAAGCTGTGCAAAGAGGACAACTATCACAACGTGCAGTATCAGAACGCTAGATTACCTAGAAGAACATTGAGGAAACATTTAAAGACAGAGAAGATGACGAAAAGATTAGGAAGAAATACTGTGCTAACATAAAACAAGAGAAGAACTTGGTAGAAAGAATAGTAAAGTTTGCTTCAATTGGCGTCCCTTTTTCTCCAAAAGCTATACACAGGCAAACGTTTATATTTTGCGAACAAAATTAAATTCTTTCAGGTCTTCCAGCTGATATCATGAATGACAAAATGTGTAATATCCCAGTTAACGTTTTTTGTCCATCTATTGCTCTTGAGTCTTGTAATGTTTTCTGCTCATTTCCATTACTTTCGAAGTATGTTTTCTAAAATATTTTATTTTAAATATTTTATTTATTTTAAAAATTTAAAAATTTAAAATTTTTAAAATAAATTTTTTAAATATTATTTTAAAAATTTAAATAATACTTAAAAATTTTATTTTAAATATTATTTTTGATTTTATCTCCTAGTCTTTTGTTTAGGAGACATCTTTCCATTCTTCTTTCTTACTTTTGCATTTTATCTATTGTAATTATTACCGTTCTGATATATTAATTACACAATGCCGAGGGCATTTATTTTAGTTATTTTAAATACCTAATTATACAGCATACTAATAGTCGATATATGAACTATAGCAAGATAAATAAGTATATAATTAGACTACTGTTTTATTTATTAATTTTACCAAGTGGTTACCTTAAACTTAGACATCGTTATTACCCCGTGTTGTGTATATGGACCACAAGTCTCTCTCTTTACAGCAGCTGAAGTGTTGTTCTTCATTTTGTATGGAAGCTTATTTAACAAGGCTGGTTCATTAATTGAACGGTCGCTTTGACATATGCATTAATATAACTACTTGTATTGTATGTCATATGAAGAGTTCTTGGTTGATATCAAGTTGTTACTGTTGTTCGGCAATAATAAAAAATATAATAATAATTCACAACAATAATAATTTCTTTTATTATTATCTTTCGAAGGAATTGTATGAATGTAGTATACTTTTTGGTTCATGTTATGACAATTATTTTAATTAGGACAATATAATATAATTATTCTTAATATTAACAGAAATCATACAATGACAATTTATGAGTTTTACATTAAAACAGTTATACAGTTATTTCAACATTTTGCCATTTATATTTATTTTTCAATTTGCAGTTATTATTTTAATTCAAAATTTATTTGGAGCTTCTCTTTTTGTTAGCAGTAGGGAATGCTGAATGCGCTCATTTCACTTTTTTTCACAATACATTTTTTTATATCGGTGATAAATTTAATAGTAGGTTTTAATAAAAAATAACAATAACAATAACAATTTTATTTTTCTTCTAGAGCAGTTAGTTCTTAACACCATGGCACAAAACATTCATTACTAGATACTTCGTTTATGTTATTGTAAGTAAAACTAGTACATACAGTTATTAATAATAGTATTAATAGGAGCTATATTTAACAGTTATATAAATAACAACAATATTAATAACAACCATGATAATGATGATTATGCAGAGTTGTTTATTATACCGTTCTCAGGCGGGCGACTCCCATCGACATCGAAGCTAAGTTAAAGCTAGCTGACCTCATAAAATCTATCCTAGCTCATAAAAGCTAGGATAGATTTTATGAGGGCTAGCTTTACAGATAATAATAAAATATTGGTTATATATAATCACCAACAGTCTGAGACCTTTTCAGCCTCTTTAATATATATTCAAATATATTTAATTTGTCTTTCATTTATTAGCATGATATTAACTAAATATTCAATAACGTGAAATCTGTATTTTACATTTGTTGATTAATCAAGTGGATTCGTGAATATTTTTGAGAAAAACTGTGAATTATTTTAGTTTTGTGTATTGGTATATTGGTATCCGTGATAGCGAAACGTTGTTCTGTTTCAAGAACGAAGAGAAATGAAAGCAATTTGTACATTTCGTAATGAATTAGCATAATAATGGTTGTCCCTTTATATGAAAATGAGAAATATCTGAAACCATGTACGCATCCATTGCTGATTACGTCGTTCAGTTAGTCATAAGAGCAATGTTTTAAACGTTATCGCTATAAACGTGCTATAAAATTTTCAAGCATATTTGAGAATGCATTTGTTGTTTCTCTCTCATTCAATTTCTGTTATATTTGTTGTTTAGAATATCATACTTCAATGAAAAAATTAAACAACGTTTATTTCATTGAAAAAAAAGAGAATTAGATTATATTACTTTCATGTTACTCCTTGAATTTGCGTAACAGTGTATTAAAGACAACGAATTATTATTTGTGTGTATTGTGTGTTTTCTTCTAGCTATTTTTCTTCTTTGTAGGTTGACAAACCTACTAGCACCCTGTGTGGTGAACAGTAAGTTACGAAGAGGTTTAACATTTAATTACTTTTTTTTATTAAATAATCATTTTTATTCTTTTTTATAATGTAACGAAATTCAGAACCTGGAAAGTTTTTACTATTTATGAAATACCGCTTGTTTTCTGGGTACACCTGTATAAGTCTGAAAGCCTCAGTTTCATATGAAGAGCCGTTTTAAAGTTTCTGTACTTTATGTATGGAATATTTTGTATGATTGCTTCAGAAGATTTTTTTATTATTATTCTGTAAACCCTGATAAAGAGTGAAATTATTTTGTTTTGGAAATCAAATCAGCCCAATATTCTGATTTGAAATTAAAATACACATCCCATATCGACTGTGAAACTTCTACAAGATTCGCATGCTTTTAAATCACATGTGATGAGTGATTTAATATTATGGTAACCAGATTCAGACTCGCCTGAATCTGGTTATCATAAATTCAGTATCACTGATTATCTAACAAATCGTATATCGATACAAAACAATTTGTCTTTACTAAGATCACAAAAATTAGTGGCGCATTTAACATTTTGGTCATATCTTTACAAGCCAATATTTAGTTTTTATGAAGATCTATACGTTGTCATTAGAGAATATAATTATTACGTTTAATTATTTCTCTCTTATAAAAATATTTCTCTCTGAAAAAACTCGATAAATCTTGCCTAGAAATGTCTCATTTTTAAGTATGTTATAATATTTCTCCAAATAAATAATAGTTGAAAGAAACGCCAATGACTGTACATTTCGTTGTAGTAAAATCATAGAAATACGAGATACTAAGACCTGTTATTATTATTATTATTATTATATAACACCTCCAGGGAGTCCAAAGACTCATCGAGGGTGGGTATCTACTTTACAACTCTCCGTCTCCATCACTCCTCCAGCCGCAACTACCTTCATCATCTACACCATCGCCATCTACCGTCGACCACCACCACCACTAGTGTTTTCATAAACAAACATCAATGCCCACGGCGGGACTCGAACCCGCACATTTTGTTTGGAGCGAGAGGTTACGCTAACTACTCGGCCAACCATGCTGGTCTAGAAATTTCATAGGAAAGTAATGAACCGAACAGAGCGCTCCTGAGAATAAAATCTTTGTGAAGAAAGTCGCCTTGGTATTTCACTACTTCAGAGATACGAATTCTTCCCTGAGAGATATTATGTTCGTCTTTAGTTAGTGCTTCCATTAAAGTTTCACAGGAATGCAAGGTGTTTTAAACGGTTGGATATTATCAGAGATCAGACGAATCAATTTGACAACGGTCCACCAATTCAAAATCATTGAGTAACCCAATATGATTATTTTTTCATTTCTCTGAACTTGGATACTCCAGAATAACTGGTATATATTGCGAATCTGAGATCCAGTGCGGTATTGTACGAAACCTCAGCACAAAACACAGGTATAATCGGAAACCAACTTCCAATACGATATCTCTACCACATAGTAGAGATATCGTATTGGAATTTCACTACCATACATGGTAGTGAAACCGACCATCAAGTGAAAGCCCCTATCGTAAGCGAAGCAGTTTGTTAATTGTCACACCAATCCAAAAACAAAGATCTGCGCAAAATGTCTCTCTCTCTCTCTCTCTCTCTGCCTCTCCCGTTAAATAAAATAAAACTGTGTGTTCAATATCGTAATTTTCTGGTATTGGAAGGTGGTATTTTTTCATAAATACGCTTTTTCGTAACTGTCCTACAGTTATATGTTATCTAAAAGAAAATCCAAAACCCTTTAATATCACGCTGTATTATTATTTTAGATACATCAGTGTTTTATCGCCAAACTAAGAACGTGCTTCTTAGTGAATGAATAACGCCTTTCGTTAAACCCACTTATGTAGAAATATAAGTTATGTGGGGCTGATAGTGCATTGTGTAGTTTGACGCAAATGTCACAAACTCTATTGTGATGTGAATGTCACAATAAGCAAGCTATAAAGTGTACTTGTACATGTCACAATGCCAATTCTGTAGAAATAAAGCGAAATACGTTCGATATACGTGAAACATTGCTAATATTGCTTCAGAAATATATGTTGCAGAAAAAAATCTCATTATCATAAAACTGGTCATATTGCAAATATGTGTTTCCGCAGATTGCGGTTAAGGTGATTTTAATGGCTGCATAGAATTAAGAGAAGAAACTGGCAGTTTTAATTTTAATAGATAATCCGTTTATTTAATTATATGATGCTGTCAGCATTTTATATGTTTAATTTAGTTTAGCAGTGTTCATTTATATTTATTATTAAATTACTTCGGTTTATGTTCAACAACTAAAGACTTCCCTTCATAGACAACCGTCCACTCCATGGAAACGAAAATAGGATTCATTTATCAAAATAAATTTACAATTAAGAAAGGTTAATATTAATTTGCTCACTTCAGGTTAGGTAAACAAAATTAGGTTTTGCTTTGTTCCCTTCATTCCATGAAGTAATTCCAAGTATTAGCACCTGTGCTATAAAACTAGTTTTTCTGGATTCATAACCCTTAATTGTGTAAAGCTAATTAATGTGAATTAATGTGAATGAGAAATACAGAAAACAATAGATTAATCTTAGAGGGGACAACTTTACATCATCATCATCATCATCATCATCATCATACGTATCAAGGATTTAGGCCTAGTATGGCCTGTTCCGGCCTTAGAAGTCATCGTTGAATTGTTTAAGAGGACATTTTGGTTTTCTTTTTCCTAATGGTTTGTACTTTAAGGCTTGTTTTGGTAATCTTTCTGTTTTCATTCTTTGAACGTGTTCCATCCATTCATGTTTATATTTTTTAATTTTTTCTATTACTGGTTCTTGGTTTAATTCTTTCATGATATCTTCGTTTCTTTTGTGATCAAATAGAGTATATTTTGCAGCTTTTCTCATAAACTTCATTTCAGCTGTTATTAATCTTTGTTTGTCTTTTTGTTTTATTGTCCAGGTTTTCTTCCATACATTAAGACCGGTAGGGCTAATGCATTGTATACTTTTAGCTTGGTTTGTTTTTGAACTAGGTTTGGTTTAAATATAGAGTTAATTACTCCTGTTATTTTTAAATATTTTGCAATTTTTATGTAAAAAAAAAAAAAAATCAGCTAACGCCTGTTTATTCCCGTATATACGGGAGTAGGCGAGGCCATTTAGCCCTATCTAACTTTTGGAGACTGAGTGGGCAGTTCAATCTCCACTGGTACCCAATCAGAGACAGATGGCCCAAGGCTATCACTAATTAAGCGGTACGCAGTGAAGAGAGGCGGCTCAAATGTGCCGCCATCTCGTGGTCTCTAACCCTAACACAATATATTTAATGTCTGAAATAATGTGGGTTCTACGGTCGATTTTCTTGAATTTACAGGACGAAAAACCCGAGTTTCCGGGAGGAAAAACCTGCTTGCCCGTGCCAGAGATCGACTAACTCGGGAACCGGTCGAAAAAAGGCTTAGAAAAATTTCCTCTAGTCGCCGACTAGACTCGAAACCAAGACTTCCTTCGTGCGGCCTAGCGCGGTGGTGTGCAAACGCCACATCCACTGAGCTACACAGGCTCTACTTTTTTATGTTTTTTTATGGCAATTTTTATGTTTATATCTTTTTCATTTTCATAAGTGATCACACATCCTAGGTAGTTAAATGAATTCACCTGTTCTAATATCTTGTTATCTATTACTATTTTAGTTCTTGCTGGATCATGTCCTTTAAAGGCCATAGTTTTTGATTTTTCCGTTGATATTATTATACCATAATCTTTGGATATCTCATTTAGATTTAAAATAGCTTTCTGTAAGTTATCTTCAGAATTTGTAATTATTATTTGGGCGTCTGCAAAGAGGAGAGTGTTTAAGTTAACGGTAGGTGAAAGTTTAATTCCTCGATGTAAATTTTTACTCCATTTTATTTTTATTTCATTTAAGTAGATATTAAAAAGTGTTGCTGAGAGGGAACATCCCTGTCGAACCCCTTGGTTTATCTCTCTTGTATATGATAGCTCATGATTTAATCTTATTTGTATTTGATTATTTTCATATATACTTGTGATAGCTTTTAGGATATTATTTGGTATTTATTTTTCTTTTAATATGTTAAATAATATGTTTCTTTTAACTTTGTCATATGCATTTTCAAAGTCAATAAATTCAATATGTGTTTCTAAGTTATATTCTCTTCTTTTCTCTATTATTAATTTTAGGCAAAAGGCTGGGTCTATACATGATCGTCCTTTTCTAAATCCATTTTGTACCTCTAGAATAAAGTTTTCGGAATATTTCATTAGTTTGTTATTTAAGATTCTGCTATATATTTTGTAACAGGAATTTAGTATACTGATACCTCTATAGTTTTTAGGGTCATCTCTATCACCTTTCTTAAAGATAGGAATCACAGTTGCTTTTTTCCATTCTATTGGGGGGGGGGGATACCGGTTGAGTAAATTTTATTTAAAAATAATAAGAATCTTCCTTTGAATCTTGTTCCTGCGTATTTATATAGTGCTGAACCTAGCTTATCTTCTCCAGGTGATTTTCCGTTTCTTGTTTCTTTCAGGCTGATTTCTAATTCTTCTTCAGTTATTTCCTTTTCATTTTCGTTAATTGTTTGCCAGTTGTCTTTTTTAAAATATTTGTCTGTCCACAGTTCTGTGTAGTCATTTAGAAATTCTTCCAATTTCAATTCAGTGTTTAATTTTATGTTTTCTTTGGTATCTGCATTTAGGTGTTTCAAAATCTTATATACATTGGGTCTTATTTTATATAAATCATGTTCTAAATTAGAAACACATTTATTCCATGATTTTCTATGTCTTTTTCTGACTTCGTTTTTAGCTATGGCTCTTATTCTTTTATATTCTATTTCATCTTCTAATCTTTTACTGCTTAAGCATTTGTGATAGGCTTCTTTTTTCTTTTTGATTATTTCTTTGATTGTATCATCCCAGATCTTCAGTTTTTTTCTTTTATTGAATTTTTTGGTCTTTCCTAAGCTTTCATTTGCTGCTGCATTTAGTATCGTTTTTATGTTAAGCCATTCTATTTCTATTTCTTAATTTGTTTTATTTTATCTAGATATTGGTTAATTCTTTGTTCATATAGCCATTGTACATTTGTGTCATTCAATAGTGTAGTTTTATAAACAAATTTTTCAATTTTTCTTTCTGTTCTTGTTATTTGTAGCCATTTAGGTGGTAATCTTAATTTTATTTTAACAAGGAAGTGGTCACTGCTTATTTCATATCCTCTGTGAACTCTAACATCTAGTGAAACTTTTGATGTATTTTCATTTAATATGAAGTAATCTAATATTGATTTCCATCCTCTTGTTGCCCAAGTGTATTTATGTATGTCTTTATGTTTATAGAAGGAATTCATTATTTTTAGGTTATTATAAACTACAAAGCCAATCAATTTTTTATCATTTCTGTTTAGAGTGTGTTCTCCATGTATTCCTATATTATTATTAATTTTCGTGTTTCCTATTCTTGCATTTAAGTCTCCTGCTAAAATTATGTAATAATTTTTATTTATTTTATTATATATGTTTCGTAACTGATTATAAAAATCAATATTATCCTGTTGTCTTCCTTCTTCTGGGGCATATAAGCCAATTATTGTTAAATAGCTTCTATCTATTTTTATTCAAGCTTCTATTATTCTTTCATTCCATAATTTATAATGTTTTAACTGTTTTGAAAGTGAGTTATGAATCCAAATCATGACTCCTGCCTGAGCTCTTTGGTCTCTGTCAACTCCACTGTATATCATGTTAAAATTTTCGGTTCTCACAGTTCCTTTTAATTTCTTTTTTGTTTCAGTGATTACTGCTATTTTAAAATTTCTTTCATTTAATAACTGGTCTAATTCTATTTCTTTATATGCTATTCCTGTTACATTCCAGTTTGCTATGTGTATTATATTTAGTCGTTTCCATTTTCGTTTTCCCTTTTCCATTCCAGGGTCCTTTCCCATAGATTCAATCCGATTATACTTTTTCTGTCAACTTAAAAGTAGGATTATGTTCTCCATGTCAGGGGACTAGCCTGACGATGGAATAGTTCAGTGGTAGGTCTGCTACCTTAATGCTTCTGAACTAGCCTTCTTCCAAATTTAAACCCATAGGAGGAATAAGGAATATTGAAGGGGAAAGAGTAGATTATAGAGCAATTATAGTAAGGTTTATAGAGAGGGCATAGTTGTAGGGCAAGAAATGAAAAGACCCCATGGCCCTCGAGTACTCTAATAGCATAAGGGTCATAAAGTAAGAAGAGTTGGCTGATAAGGCCTTACAGGAAAGATTAAAGTAAGCGCGTCTTCCTCAAAGTAGAAGAAGGAGAGGATAGATCCAGCTAGGGGTCCATGGGAGTGCCGCTTCCCTTACAATCAAGATGATTGCCCCTTATGGTCCGGTTGGTCCACGAGTCCTTATTCAGTATATTCGGACCACCCCCACCATATATATATATATATATATATATATATATACACACGCACGCGCATGTACACACATACACACATGGTGGGTTTCCCCTATCCGCCACCCAGGGGACACGCTCTCTGGGGGTTACAGGGTCCCCTGAGAGGTTAGTGCTTCCATAATATCAATACATAACAGAAGCTGACACAACGCTCTTTCATTTTAAAAATGGGATTGTAACAATTAAAATTACTTCATGGAATGAAGGAAACAAAGCAAAACCTAATTATGTTTACCAAACCTGAACTGAGCAAATTAATATTAAACCTTTCTTAATTGTAAATTTATTTTCATAAATGAATCCTATTTTCGTTTCCAGGGATTGAACGGTTGTCTATGAAGGGAAGTCTTTAGTTGTTGAATACAAACTGAAGTAATTTAATAATAAACATAACTGAACACTGCTAAACTAAATTAAACATATAAAATGCTGATAGCATCATATAATTAAATAAACAGATTATCTATTAAAATTAAAACTACAGTTTCTTCTCTTAATTCTATGCAGCCATTAAAATCGACTTAACTGCAGTCTGCTGAATCACATATTTGAAATATAACCAGTTTTATGATAATGAGATTTTTTACTGCAACATATATTTCTAAAGCAATATTAGCAATGTTTCACGTATATCGAACGTATTTCGCTTTATTTCTACAGAATTGGCATTGTGACATGTACAAGTACACTTTATAGCTTTCGTACTGTGACATTCACATCACAATAGAGTTTGACATTTGCATCAAACTACACAATGCACTATCAGCCCCACATAACTTATATTTCTACATAAGTGGGTTTAACGAAAGGCGTTATTCATTCACTAAGAAGCACTTGTACAGAATGTATGATTCAGTTGTTGTAATTATGAGACAATTTCAAAATTGAGATTTTTAATATCTTTGTTCAATTAGTACAATTAATGCACAAATGGTGTGTTGAAATATGAAGAATTTAATCTTTCAGAATTGGATTATTTCTGGCCAGGTTTGAAATATTTGAATTTAGTTCTCTAAAGTTTGGCGATAAAACACAGATGTATCTAAAATAATAATACAGCGTCATATTAAAGGGTTTTGGATTTTCTTTTAGATAACATATAACTGTAGGACAGTTATGAAAAAGTGTATTTATGAAAAAATACCACCTTCCAATACCAGAAAGTTACGATGTTGAAGACACTGTTTTATTTTGTTTATTTATTCTTATTATTTAATCATATCAGGCGGAGAACTCTGCCATCATTAAGTTTTGGTTTTAGAATTTCATGTGGCTGGAAAAGTGAGTAAGAGATGGAGAGAGAGAGAGAGAGAGAGAGATTTTGTGCAGATCTTTGTTTTTGGATTGGTGTGACAATTAACAAACTGCTTCGCTTACGATAGGGGCTTTCACTTGATGGTCGGTTTCACTACCATTTAAGGTAGTGAAATTCCAATGCGATATCTCTACTATCTAGTAGAGATATCGTATTGGAAGTTGGTTTCCAATTATACCTGCGTTTTGTGCTGAAGTTTCGTACAATACCGCACTGGATCTGAGATTCGCAATATACCAGATATTCTGGCGTATCCAAGTTCAGAGAAATGAAAGAATAATCATATTGGGTTACTCAATGATTTTGAATTGGTAAACCGTTGTCAAACTGATTCGTCTGATCTCTGATAATATTCAACGATTTAAAACACCTTGCAATCCTGTGAAATCTTAATGGAAGCACAGTGGTGTACCTAGGGAGGGGCGGTGGGTGCGGTCCGCACCGGGCGGCACATATTTGGGGGCGGCATTTTTTATATTTAGTTATAGTCGTAAAAAACAACTTGTTCACTTCATAAGTTTACTATTCGATTTCCACGAATTATAAATTACTATATGATTTTTCGAATATTTTTCCTCCTCGTTCAAGTCAATGTAGGGTAGAAAATATTATCTCTAAAAATTTTGCTCGGATACAGACATTAATGGTGCCGACGTCGAGTAGAAGTTCTATGTACTACTCCGTGCTCGATGTTTATCGAATGCTTAGTATTACCGTTACCATAGAGATGACGCGGCCAAGTCACACTCACGAGGCTACGTCTCTGCCTCCACTTCGTCCCTCAGAGGCCAACTCTCGCTGCGCGAACAGTATTTTGTTCTATGTTGGTGCTTGAAATGTACGCAGGCACCGATACTAGACGAAACACTGGCGGCCGCGTATGAATAATCTTGAAGGTCTGCGATATCCGATATATTTTCATAAGTTAAGCGGTCGACCTGCACGCACTCTTTACTGCATCATGGTTCAAATATTGTGTAACTTGCAAGTAGTAATTTATATTATTGTATCAGTTTTAAGGTTAGTTATTAAAAATTAAATTTCTTTTGTTTTCTATTGCATTAAAGTAGCACAAATTATTTGTGTTTTATTGAAATTTCACGCAATTTATTATTTATTAAAAAAATTATTACACCTATTTATCAAAAATACAGTTATTTATTAAAAATATTACTCTAATCCAATTGAAGAAATGTTTAAATAATTTAAATTCGTCTATTTTACTGAAAATTATTAATATTTACGACATGAATATGAAAATATTCGAATTTCTCCATTAATAAACATTACAAGAGGCATAAATAATTTTGAAAAAGACATATTTTTAAAATACGAAATAGACGTTTTATTTCTATAATTTATTTTTTTAATATATCCGTAGGATGAAATGAATAAAAGAAAGCGGAGCGTCATTTAGAAAGAAAAAGAAGGCAAGGGAGGAAATACAGAATAAAAATAGTGGAGCACTACTCAAATACATCTCCCGTGAATCAACTTCTAGTTCTTTTAACATTGTTGCCTCAAGTACTGGCAAAGAAGCCGCCCTCGAAGGCGAAAAAACTTATTCCAATGTTGTTGAAGAGGAAAGATCTGGCTCACATACTGGCGAAGAAGTAGAAAGTTCATCAAGTTCTGATGAAGAGTCTGCTGCACAAATTATTCCGTCTATTTCTATGAAAGATATTGGATTATGGCCTAACAAGATTGACGACAATACAAGAGTATTCCTGGTACGTCAAGGTCCGTTTGCAATTCAAAATTTAAACGCCGATTTTAGTGAAGGAGTAAAACGTCCTGGTAATACAATTAAAGCCAAAGGTGAAACAAGAAAGCTTAATCGCGACTGGTTTTTTTCAAATTTTGCCTAAGTGAAAAGCTATTAAGATCGTGGATGGTGTATTCACCATCGAAGAAAAGTATTTATTGTTTTTGCTGCAAACTGTTTGATGATCTTTGTCAATCAAGTTTTAACACGGAAAATGGTTTTAACAAATGGTGGAAACTTCATCCCAAAATAAGTCAACACGAGTTGAGCCCACTGCACATTCGATCATTTTCCCAATGGAAGGAATTAGAAATAAGACTTGGACATGGCACAACTTTTGATAAACTACAACAACAGAAGATTGATAAGGAAATTAAAAAATGGAAGGAAATTCTTACAAGAATACTTGATATAATTAGATTCTTAGCAAAACAAAATTTGGCGTTTTGAGGTCATCGTGAAAGTGTTCATTAGGAAGACATCAATTCAATGTAAAATAGAGGAAATTTTCTAGACTTGTTGGCTAAGTACGACCCAGTATTACGTGAACATGGAATAAAAATTAAGATGGGTAATAAATATAGTATCTCTTATTTGCCGCCGAAGATTCATAACGAATTCATAGAGCTATTTGGAGGTGCAGTAAGAAAAACAATTATGGATCAAATAAAGAAAGCTAAATACTTTTGTATGATATTTGACAGCGCTCCAGATATTTCTCACAAAGATCAAACCAATCAAATTATTAGATATGTAGTTATTGAAGGTAGCGAAATTAAAGTTGTAGAATCGTTTATTGACTTTGTAGAAACTAAAGGAAAAACTGCCGAGGAAATCACAAAAATAAAGGAAAAACTGCCGAGGAAATCACAAATATGGTTTTAACAAAATTAAAAAATGACGGTTTAGATATAAAAAATTGCAGAGGACAGGCTTACGATAATGCTGCCGTCATGGCATTAAAGCACAGCGGTGTTCAAACTCGCATTAAGGAAATAAATCCAAATGCAGAATTTAGCATGTACAAATCATTCTTTAAACTTGGCATGTTTACACGCAGCTTCTACTGCTATCGATTCCATAACATTTTTTGGAACTATCGAACAGTTGTTTTCGTTGTTTTCTTCTTCCACTCATCGATGGGATGTTTTACTTTCTGTCACTGGTCAAGGTGTTAAATGCAGTGTAGAAACTCGCTGGAGCGCTAGAGCAGAAGCGGTAACTATAGTAAAAATTCAATTTTTTTACATTTTAAGCGCTTTAGAAAAATTGACATCTGAAGAAGAAAATAGTAAAACGTGATCAGATGCTGGATTATTACTCAATTCAATGCAATCTTTTTCTTTTCTATGTTATCTCAATTTATGGGAACCCGTCCTTTTGGAAATTAATGACGCGCAAAAATACCTGCAAATAAAAGGGTTAAATATCCGTCAATGCCATATAAAACTAAATTCTTTGCAAATCCATTTCATGGAACAAAGAGATGCGCTAATACAAAACGCTGTTATAGCAGCCAAAACAATTTGTGAAGAGTTGGAGATATCGACTGAGCGTCGAGTTAGAAGGAGAAAAAATATGAATGGGGAAAATTCACGAGACGTGGGGCTATCCTTAGAACAAGAAGTACGAAGAGAAATGTTTTTATCTATGGATAGAATTATAAAGGAAATAATAGAACGCTTTGATCAGTTGCATGTCCTTGCAAGAAAATATTCGTGTATAATACCATGTAACCTACTAAATGAAGAATTTGAATGTCAAATAAATGACTTTATTGACATTGATAAAGAACAGTTCCATATTGAAAGAAAAAGGATCCAGATTTTTATGGCTGTACCTACACTACAAGAAGAGGCAAAACGTTGGAAAAACGGGGGAAAGGCCCTCTTGATCTACTATAATTTATTCAACAGTATAGATTGGAAAATTCTGTACCCAACATTGTAATTTTGCTAAGAATTTTTTTAACAATTGCTATCAGTGTCGCTAGTTGCGAAAGGGGCTTCTCCAAATTGAAGTTGATAAAAAATTATCTTCGATCCACAGTGAATGATTTAAGACTACAAAATCTTGCAATATTGTCCATAGAACAAGAAATTACAAATAATATAAATTTTGAGAGCATTATACACGATTTTTCTACTATGAAAGATAGAAGAGTAAATATATAAATATGTTTACATACACATATGTGTACAATTTGTTTGTTTATCCAAAAGAAATGAAATTATTTATTTATAAATATAAAATAAAAAATATTTAATGGTAATTTTTTTTGTAAATTAGGTATATGTTTTGTCTCATAGGTAGGGAACCTGCGGCCTCCGTAAGTTTCTTGTGGCCTTTAAAAAAGTATCTTGTATTTTTATAAAAGTTGCATTTATAGGTATATCAACTTATGCGGCCTCCTTTATTACTGCCTAATTTAAATATGGCATCCAATGGTAAAAAAGCAAGCCCCCATCTATAGTTTGTCCTCTTATCGGCCCACGAAAGCTAATATTCGTTAACGAGAGAATACAAGAAATTGATACTTTGAATGCAGTAGTTTGCGTGGGGGAAGTTAGAATGCCACTGCCTACCCGAATTTACCGTTAATACACTATGCATTAAGCTGGATAACACAGGATCAACACTGCAAGAAACAGCGAAAAACAAGTCTTGTTCCAAGCACTAAGGTAACTAGCCCAGAACACTAATTAAAAGTGAATGCTTTTATCACTCGCTACTCTCAACATCTCAGGTGTTTTAGCGTCAAAAGAACAAGTTCAACTCTGATTATTAATGCTGCTGTATAATATAAAGATCTTATTACATAGAAAATGCATTTTTCCCAATACAATAAAAGGAAGCAAATCTAACACATTACCCGTCATTTTATTTTGGAGGTTTTGTGGATGCAGAAGTGGGTGGTAGGGATACTTGTCCGTCTTCCAATTCTCAGGAAAATATTCAGTGTACAAAAAACACATAGAAGGAAGAGCATTGATGGTTGACTGGAAATGCGTAACCAAAACTATCAAACTGTTTATTCCACAAACAGCGGTGCGGCTCGATCTGCTTTTTTCACTACCCATAACAACTACCTACTTGGAATTCAGTTCGTCATCGCTTCCGGCTACTAGAACTGTGTGGTAGACTTGCTTTGAACAGTATTAGTTGTAATGCTGCAGCCGAAATAAGAGGCTGCGACATCATTACAACTAATACTTCTCAAAGTTCGAAACGTCTATTAATAGACATTTCGAAAGCGAACCCAAGCTCCCGTGTTAGCACATGCATCGGTCAGCAGAAAGGTTTAAAACTAGATCGAGTTTACGTGTTATCCAACATGAGTGACCCTGTGACTGACACTAGACACCTAATAATCTCAGATAAGGGACAAGTTTCATATAACAGCTTAGTGCACTTCAGAATCAGCCTGGGAATCCAAGTATACAGAAAGCCAGGCCCACGGAAATTGAACCCTATCTCAGTCTGTTCCAAACTAAATTGTAAAAATTGTTGGGTTAAAATCAATGACTGGAAAACAGCTGGCTTTGCTTCAAAACCTCTGTTAGAGAGCAGTTCCTTGAGAGGCAAAAATGAAATTTGAACAACGAATGCAAGGAACTGAGGTAGTATCTCAACAATAAAAGAGAAGTCCCTATCCCCGTTTGATACACCAATTGCAGGTACCAACCGGGAGACCAAGAAGATCGAAGAGAAACAAGACGTCAAGTTTTATGGAAGCCAGTAGAAGACCAAAGCAATTAATAATATCGTTGTTGGTGAAAAGAAGTTGGTAACTTCTTTCACCAACAAACACTTCAGACCTATTAACAGCCTTCGTGAGCATTAAAAAAAAAGGGCTTTCACCAAACAACCTGCAAAAATTTGACCAAGCGATGTGCGCATTTCCAGGATATCATCTAATCTCAGCACGCTACACAATGCAGAAATATCAGATGAGGAGCTCACACGATATATGAAAGAATGAAAAATCGGTAGGTGCCAGGATTAGATGGTCTAACTGTAGAATTCTTTACTACATCGTGGAAGTTTTTATGCAGGTCTGCTAATTCTGTTTAATTACATCTTGGAAAGCGAAAATGTTCCACCAGAAATGTGCGTAAGCGCACGAGTTTCCTACCTAAACAGGGCAGAGATCACAACAATTGCAAATGGAGGCCAACATCACTCGCCAACATAGAGTATCTACTTCCAAAAGCAATTAACAACACGCTCAAGGTAACAATTCCAGAAGTGATCACTAGTACCCAAACTTACGGCATCCACGGAAGGGAAATGAGCTTCATCCTTTTCCTGCTACCAGATGGCTTGCGATTATCCAAGGTTAAGAAACATTCTGTGGCCCTTATGACTTTAGACATTAAAAAAAGCCTTCGAAAAGGTATGTTTTCACATCAAGATTATCGACTTTCCATATCCTGAAACTGGAAATCCTGAAATCGGACCCCATAAAGCTAGAAAAAGGAATTGAAGAAGGCTATCCTCTATTTTTCGCACTGGCCTTAGAACCTCTTCTAATAAGAATAAATAAAAACAACGAAATGAGAAGGCTTCCCTACCGATACCATCAACGGAAGGCAAGACCATCGCATATTCGGATGACCTGATCTGTACATTTAAGGATAATAACTCCATCGTTGCATTTTTTCGACTGCTGCATCAGTTCTAGAAGGATCAGCTGACTCAATGGTAACGAGTAGAAGACCATTTTAATAATCATACGAAACTGGAACAAAGGTAGCGTTCTTAAAGGATTAAAGCCGGTGAAAATGCTATTGCATCTTACGAATGCCATTACAGAGAATGCCTTGCATACCAACAGAAAAATTGGTACAGGAAACCAAAGCTCTTCTCAGTGAATAGGACACAGGTCAACATTCCTTCCCTGCTAAAACAATCTTATTAAAGTAGTGGCTCTACCGGAGATAATACACATCATGCAGCTAACCGGTATCACAGAAGCCATCGTAGAAGATCTGTAAAAACCATTGCTCTCCATATTCTGGGATCATAGATGCCAACAGGTAGAACGTCGCAATCTCTATCCGTCGAACAAAGGAGGCGAAAAATTGCCGATGCATGAACAAAGATACACAATTAACAGCATCAGGAGTCATCATAGAGAAAATTTTGGCTTCCAATCATTTAAGCAACAACACCCTGCGAATTACCAACTGAGTTTTTCGCTGCCGGTTTTTGGAGTTTACTACAAATGGCCTACAGCTGAAATAACCGGGAAATCTGCGGGTTATTTACACAAATTATAAATAAAAGAATTAACACCATCAATGCCAAGCAAAAATAAAGATACTTGCTGATTTTCGAACATCAAGATTATCGACTACCAGACCTTGGTGCCAATGCAATTTCTTTCTTCACGAATTTAAATAAGATCCTAAAATGTTAATCTAAGCAATATCTATCCTGGAGAATCGGGCATGACAAGATTCCAGCGAAATAGAATTTATTTAATAACAGGACAACAACACACAGTTTGCAGAATATGGGAAGGCATCGAAACAGTAGCGCATCTCTTCCATTACTTACTACTGCACAACGGATTTGGAGAAGCTTGACCACAGCTTCCAATATTACCAGTGTAGGAGGTAATATTTCTATCTGTCCCACTCCTAGTTATTAAGAAAACTAAATTGTGCATGTTTCTTGTTATAGAGTTAATATATCACATTTGGAAAGCAAGAGATAATATTGGTTTGAGACTCCAAACAAAAGGCACAACACTACCTGTAAAGGTTTCACTTATTCCCTGTTTATTTTCACTGTGTTAGAGAAATAGTCGTTGAGAATAACTGGGAGTGCGAACCTCCAATCCTATGTAAATTAGATTAAGGTAGTATCAGTGTTCAGCTTGTTCGTCCTTTTACTTTTAGTGCTAGCAATATCCCAGTTTAAAGAGGAAGGGCGACGTAAACCTGAGCTGCACAGGCTAACACGAGCTGTGCACCTTCGTAAGTATGACAGCATAGTTTCTATTTCACAAAATGAATTCGTAAAACTATTAAACATGTATTATTTCATATAATTTCTTCTAAGATATAATAATCTTTCAGATCTAATGATTATTTAGTATTATTCCACAGTATTTTATAAACAGACTAATACACCATTTTTCTACTTATGTATTTTCTAAATATAAAACAGCATGCAGATGGAATGACGAACAACTGTGTACCTCTCTCCTTTTCTTGATGTTAAGTAATTCTGTTAATACCGTATTCAACAGCATAAATTTAGTGTCTCTTCTGAACGCTGAGAAGATACTAAGAAAAAATGAAAGAATATAAATGGTGGCCATAAATTAACTTTCCCTCTTTAGAGGTATCTGTAGCTAAAACTTCAGATACACTGAATGAGACCACATTTTATATTGAGACTTTCGAAGGAACGGGGAGATGAATTCCGTGAAAAAAAAAAAGACTTAGTACAAAAAGTTCCTGATAGGCACAATTTTGGCGCTATCAGAGCCGAAAGCAGTCAAATATTTGCAGTAAACGCAGGTAAAAAGGACTATGCAAATTGTACTGCGCGTACGTGACAGCAGCGCCACCAATTCCACTTAAAAAGTGATTGGGAACGTTCAGGCAGTTATTCGAATGACTGACGAATTGTGGTCAATATCCGTCCTACCCTGCTTTACTTACTTGTTAAGTTGTTTTACTTTAAATAGTGCAATGCCGTAGCGGTCCATCGGGAATTTAGTAGGCACCATAACTTGCGTACAGGTCCTATGTCAGCTGTAGCACTGAGAGCTATGATTAAGAAGTTTGAAGAAACTGGATCACTAGGAGTTAGACCTGGCAGAGGATGGAAAGCAGTGCAAGAAGAGACAGTAACAGACGTTGCTACTGCGGTGTTCGACGACACAGGGAACAGTACTGGTCCAAGCGCTCGTGCCATAGCTCGCAAACTTGATATGGCTTATGGTACAGTCTGGAAAATCTTACGGAAAATGCTTCACTTCTATCCGTATAAGTTCAGTCGTGTGCAAGCACTAACTACCGCAGATTATGATAAGCGATGACCTTCGTGCAAACGTTTCTTGCCCGAATGGAGGTCGACAATGACTGCCTTGAAGAATATTGTGGGGTGATGAGGCTCATTTTTATCCGAATGGGTCAGTCAACACTCACAACTGCAGAATTTGGGCATCCCCAAGCGATTCTGCAAGTACCACTCATTCTCCAAAAGTAACCGTGTAGTGTGGCTTTACAGCCGATTTCATAATAGGACTTACTATTTTGAGCGTATTCCCCCTACAGGTCCTGTAACCTGCTCCGCTACTGGAGAAATTTATCGACGAATGCTGGAAAATTATGTCATTCCTTCATTGCAGCAAAGACAAAGTTTGGACTACATAACTTTTATGCAGGATGGAGCACGACAACACATTGAACGTTCAGTACAGCCCCATTTACGGCAGCATTTCAGTAATGAGTGGGTTATCAGTGTTAGTTCTTTCCTACGGCATGACCGCCTCGATCCCCGGACATCACTACATGTGACTTTTGGCTGTAAAGGTATTTGAAATCCGTTGTGTATGTTGGTGGCGTTCCCAACTTGCATGTCTTGAAATAGAACATAAAACGGACTGTTATGAACATCTAATCCGACTCCTTACGCCCAGCTGTAGAGCATCTCGCACACCCGATGCAATTTGTTCTATGCAAGAAAGGTCAGCACATTGAAAATCGTGTATTTGGTCCAGGGGACCCTGATTCTGATGAATAAAACATTATTTCCTGTGAGTTCAATCACTACGTTAATTTCTGTCTCTCGCAAGTTGTTGTTTTAGTTTAATTATTATTATTATTATTATCATTGTAACGCGTCACATATCCAGCTGGAATGAGAGACGCGGCTGTCGCTTACAGCGTCGAAATGTTATTATTCCATTTTATCTGCCTTTAATGTAATTATCTGCTTGTTTTAGGCTCCGCCAGCGCCAAAATTTCCCCTATCGGCGACGTTTGTTGCTAAATCTTTCTTTTTTTTTCGAGGAAATCATCTCCACATGCCTTCCAAATTCTCAATATAAAATTTGGTCTCATTCTGTCATTTTAGCTACAGATGCCTCACAAGAGGAAAGTTATTTTTTGGCCACCCTGTACGATTCATCCTTGAACTCAAATATTAGTGAAAGTTTTATAAATGAACAGGAAGACTCCTCGTAAGACAAGCAAACGAACAAAAATAGGAACTGAACCAAACGGAATTAATAAGGAAAAATGCTGGTAATTCTGGATAGGATATATATATATATATATATATATATATATATATATATATATATATTTATATATATATATATATATATATATATATATATATATATATATATTTATATATATATATTTTTTTCACAACTTTTGTATAAGCGTAGAATTTATTTCACTTCCTATTTTTAGGAGTTTTGTTTTAATTTTCGTATGTAGTTTAAATCTTAGTGTGTACATCTACGTAAGTATGTATGGTATGAATATATACATTATGCTATGCATACATTGGCATAGCTGTGTATCAGCTATCTATTAATTAAACTTATAATAGTGATACTTATATTCATTGTAAACGAAACGTATGTCTTCGAGCACGAACCGTTTGAAATTAGCAGTATGGATTTCATTAAATTAATAGTACTGATGTCATTAAAATATAAATACTTCTTGGAGTTAGTCGTAACTAATAAGTAACCACACCAAAGTCACTGAATGTGACTTTGGTCGATTCACGTATTACAAGGAATGAGAGGTGAAATGCAATGATTCTTTATTCATTTTAATAGAGACAATTTCCATTCAGTTTTTAAATCACCAAATAAAACCTAAGAGCGATCAGCAGCAGAAATTTATGGTCATCACACAATCTTCCATTTTAAAATTTAAATAAATATATTTCATTAAGCGGAAAGGAGAATAATAGGTGAGAGGATTATGGGAATATTAATAATATTTTAAATATCGAACCAACTGATGCGATTAAACTGATCAGGATAACGTACACTAAACGTGCACTGTGATGAATTACTTCATTTAAATGATTTAGTTAATAATCATAAAGTGTATGATATCATAACAACTTTCTGAAGCAGATTTGTTACTATTACTTTCAAGATTGCTATTTAATGATGAAGTGATATTTTAAAGTGTGGTGTCTGAAAATGGTATCCGGATAGTCCACCAAAAACAATTTATCGAAAAACCAATTCATCGGATAAGCAATTCATCGAAAATGAGTTCATCGAACAATAACTATTGTGAAAATAATATCCTGCAAAACGTGAGGCCAGTGGGGAGGGAGGAGGAGGAATACTGATGAATTGGTTTTTTGAATTGGTGAGCGAGTTGGAGGTATACTTGGGGAATTGAGTAAACTCGATGTTAATAAGGATGTTGGACTTGTTCATGTATCATCGTGTGTATTCAGGGAATGTTTCAAGGAGTTGACAACACGTTTAATTTACCTGTTTAACACGAGTCTTAGGTTTTCCCAAGTTCCAAAGGAGTAGAAAGAGGAGAAAATTGTTTCCCTTCATAAAGTGGGCGATGAGACTATGGCTTCGAATTACAAGTCAATCTCTTTTTCTTGGGTTGTGGTTAACTTATTAGAGAGGATATTGAGGACCAGGATTTAGAATGAGGTTGATGATAACAATATTCCCTTTGATGAACATCATGGGTTTACTAAAGGAAATTCATGGTTTAGCAATCTTGTCATTTATTATGAGAGGGAGACAGGTGAATTAGGAAAATGGGATGCATACTCGGTGGTATATTTAGATTTTACTAAATCCTTTGATACATTGCCGCATAACAAGCTGGTAATTAAAGTGGAACATATGGGGTTAGGTAATACATTACAGCACTCGACTGGAGATTGGCTGTGCGATAGGTATCAGCAAGTTGGGTATGGGAGCGCAATACCCCAGAAGTGGAAAGTTAGTAGTGGTGCACCTCAAGGACCAGTTGCACGTAACAACCTGTGCGAGGGAGGGATGAAAAACTTTTGATAAACACCTAGAACAAAAGTTATATTAAAGAAACTGATATAAAGCACCTTTAACACCCATGTTTCCTCAAATTGTAATAATGTTTTCATTTTCATTTAGGATATATAACAAGACATTTCAGAAGTTTGAAAATATTCGAAGACATAAGGTGCGGGTCATCATCACAATTTTCGTGCTGCAAGAAAAGTACGCAACTGGGACTCACCGAATTTTCTGTAAAACTTTAGAGGACTGTGCCCCAGCAAAAGCAGCAATTGCTAGATTTTCGTGGCCAAATTTAAAACGAAGAATTTTTTGTAATCGCACGTTACTCAATTTTATCCATGTCAAGTGATTCATTCAACACTTTTGCTTCAGACAGCCGTATAAATGATGGAATGACTTGCAATTTCACATGGATGCTTA
Source organism: Typopeltis vanoorti (assembly GCF_054136105.1). Taxonomy (NCBI): domain Eukaryota; kingdom Metazoa; phylum Arthropoda; class Arachnida; order Uropygi; family Thelyphonidae; genus Typopeltis; species Typopeltis vanoorti. Next base: position 113,924,778 of record NC_143553.1, read on the forward strand.
TGACAGATTGGAAAAAAAAATCTTGCCGTTTGCGTTGCCATCTATAGTCGAGGCCGCGAACTTCTCAGCCCGCCGTCGTCATGATTATTGCCAGAGAATCTTATAGCACCCTTTTATCAAACACTGTCTACCGCTATAAGCACCTTTAGAACAGGGATTCACAGGCTAAAATATTGTCAAAAAATCCTAATGACTGGACTTAGCGGATTCACTATCCACTGTCCAGAAGCCATAATAGAGAACAAAACTCGGTTATGTCCAATAAAGTCGAAACGGTGGGTGTTTTTTCGTAAGTGGATTATGGGAATATTAATATTATTAAAAATAAGCGACATGATACGATTAAGATATGGTTTGAATGTATGGTTAGAATAGCATGTATTAAACTTGAAAGCTACACTAAAATAGTTTGTTACATTTTTAAAAAATTGGTTTATCAGTAAATGGTTTGTTAATATTAATATCCAAAATTCCATTACATAAATCATCCAGTTTTATTCTCTGTCTGGTACACTCTGTACTTTCTTTCTGGGTGAAAACAAAATATACGCTGGAAGCATTTTAAACTTTATTTTCTTCAGTATATGCCTTTAGTGTAATACATGTGTGATAATATGCCACCAATAACAATATAAAATTTGATTCAACAGAATCCACACCAAAGCACCCAAGCATATGATATCGAATAATACAAATAATACAAAATGCGACCACAGTTACAAAATCTCGAGATTCTAAATGTAGAATAAAGCTTTTTTTAGTGATATATCACCATTTATACTGAAGAAATTGGATTCTGATAGTTCTTGGATCGGTATTACAAAAGCATTTCCTTGGCATGTAGGTCTTTTCCGTAGAGTTCCGATTCATTAGCCGATTCTAAAAATGTATCCATGGTAGAATGAAGGGTCATATTCATGGCAGTTTCCAAATTTGTTCCCATAAACGTCTGTAGAATGATTTCCATGGCAGAGCAGAGTTTTTAGATAACAGCGCAATTTATGCTGGAATCTGTGTTGAAGTTGTCGTAATAGTAGTCGTCGTTGGGGAAGTTGCTGTGGATGCTTCTGTAGTGGTTTCTGTGGTTGTTTCTGTTGGTGCAGTTATTGTCGTTGCACTCGTCGTTTCGGTGGATGTTTGTGTAGTGGATTCAGTAGTTGGCTGCAAAGTTGACTGTGTGGACGTCGTTACTGTGGTCTCTGGTGGTGCAGTCATTGTAGTTGATACTGTTGTTTCTGTTGGTGCAGTTATTGTCGTTGCACTCGTCGTTTCGGTGGATGTTTGTGTAGTGGATTCAGTAGTTGGCTGCAAAGTTGACTGTGTGGACGTCGTTACTGTGGTCTCTGGTGGTGCAGTCATTGTAGTTGATACTGTTGTTTCTGTTGGTGCAGTTATTGTCGTTGCACTCGTCGTTTCGGTGGATGTTTGTGTAGTGGATTCAGTAGTTGGCTGCAAAGTTGACTGTGTGGACGTCGTTACTGTGGTCTCTGGTGGTGCAGTCATTGTAGTTGATACTGTTGTTTCTGTTGGTGCAGTTATTGTCGTTGCACTCGTCGTTTCGGTGGATGTTTGTGTAGTGGATTCAGTAGTTGGCTGCAAAGTTGACTGTGTGGACGTCGTTACTGTGGTCTCTGGTGGTGCAGTCATTGTAGTTGATACTGTCGTTGCAGTCGTCGTTGATATCGTAGTAGTTTTCTGTAATCGATGCATATAAAATGAATTATAACTGTGATTAAAAAATATTAAATTGAACATAACACTTTGAATTATATTTTACTGCAAACAATTCTATTTCATTTATTCTAAAATAACACATTTCAAAAAACAGCAGTCGAAAGATGTCGTACATATCTTTTTTGATATGTACCACATCTTTCGTCGATTCAACGAATCACCCGTCTATTGCCAGTAACGTATGGCAGGCATTTAAATTTACGAGACTCATATGAGTATCCCCATCACTAACCTGATCTACTTCAGTCAGTTTTGTACAGCACAAAACCGAACAGATATTCTCCACTTTAATTTAAACACTGTACTTCGCACCTATAAAGCTGCTTCAATGTATATGACATTGGAAACATTCCGCGTTCCAACAACCACACAAACACACACACATTCGATAAGTCATTTGAATAAAAATAATTCCGGTAAATTATTTCACTTACCGGAGGACAAACAGAAAATGAAAAATATAAAAGATTAAATGGGATATATAGATTCAGCTTTGCTTCGATCGATGTATTCTATAAGAACAACAGGAAGAAATTATTGTGGTAAGCGTCTTCAAGTAATGTAAGAAATTAAAAATATAGTTTCTTAAGTTTAAAAAGAAATATTTCAGTCTACTAATTGCAGTGCGGAAATGAAGATCAGTTTATTTATAACACATCAAGTAATTGTAAAATAAATACTTACAGAGCAGATTGCGGGAAGTTTAATGGTGGCTGTTATGAGGTTTCTGCAATATAGGCAAACATCAATTTTTTGTGAAGCCAAGAATGGGATATCCAGTTCAATTGTGAATTTTGTCGGAAGTGGGAAATCAATAATCACTGTTGAAAATAATAATTTTCATTTAATTTTCGTATTTTAATAATCAATGATAGTTTATTCCAGACACTGAACACAAGGTCATATCATGTAAGCCGATAGACATATAGAGCTCTGTTAAGATAATAATTTTAAGTCTGTAATGTCTAAACGTTTTGTATTGCGCTATGTTTTCCAGCCTGAAACTTGAGATTTCTGTCTTCAGTGATCTGAATGCATTCTAAATACACTTTCCTTGTAACTAAATCTTATCAATGTGTTATTATCGCAAGATCTTGCCCATCACTTCACTACCAAATTCCAGAGTGTACTCTCTCATCGAGGAATCATAAAAGTAAACTAATTAAATGATAATATATTGCTCTTCCTTGGTCGCACTTAAAGTAGTTCTGAAACGCGATTCAACATTTCAAATGTTGTGAGGATCGTAATCTTAATTTACTAATTCGCAACAAAACTAAATGAAACCTGGCTCTATTCAAAGAAGATGCATTAGTATTTTTGTAATTATCTCAACCCACGAAAAATTGTATTACAACTAATAGTGCTTCAACCCAGTGGGAGGCGGCGGATTTTTTTATAATTTTTATTTCTTTAGATAATACCGAAACGCTAATCTATGGACTAAACATGAAACTTTCTCTGTCCACACCTCCAATAAACAGGAAGTCTCACAACGGACTATATCACAACTTTCTCTCAGTTGAGAAATTAATTTCTCAACTGAGAGACAGTGCTGATAACCATCCAGCTTACCAAAGCAGTAAATAAATATCTAAATATTCGCAAGGCAACACACAATATTTCGATATGTTTCATTTCTGAACAAGAATGGTTGTATTTAAACTAATCATTGGCAATGCCTAATTGAACATTTTGGCTCTGTTTAGCGTATTTGTTATACGCTAAACATACAAGTGATCCAGTATATAGACTCTTTTGATTCTCAATATTATATTTCTAATTAACATCTCGATTTACAGACAATCATCACAGTCGGAAAAAATATATATCTGATATATATGAAGATATATCAGATATATCTTCATATATCAATAAAAGTATGGTAAAACATAAGTAGTGTTTTATCTTAGTATCTCGATATTCACGGGATTTAATTTGCTGGATTATGAGCGATAGAAACACACTTAGAAAGTGAAATTATAATTTCGTACCCTTTGATTTTTTTTATTACTCTTTGGTGGTTTGATTCCATTCATAATCAAAAGAAAGAGAACAATAAAGATTACACATTAACTATCTTGGAAACTTAAAGTTGTAGAATAAATCTGAAACTTCGTTTCATATGTTATATTCATTTACTATGTAATTTTATATAATAAAAACTTTCCACATATCTAAATAAAACTGTCGTTTGCTGTATAAAATAAGATATTTTTGTTACTTACGACTCTCAATGACCAGATTAGCCGTGAATGTACCGTCAGGTTGCTGTATGTAGTTCGATATTTGCAAACCATTGAGACCTACATTACATTAATTAAAAATTATCAGACATGAATAATAAATGATACAGGTGAAAACATATAATGAACAAACACTACACGTATTATTTCAATACGATATTAAACAATGTCCACAACGAATAGCGATTTTGGTATGTGGATATTGTTAATATCGCCACAAACTGCTTATTCAGCAAATATCTATCTCGTGATTCAACAATAGCAGAAAGCATGTGTTCAACAATCTCTAATATTTATTTAAATACTTACCCAAAGAATTACACCCGACTGCCAAAAACAGAGTGAGTACTGCCGAAATTACTATAGGTTTCATGCTTGATGGATGGTGATCAGGAATCCAAGGAATAATGGGAATTCAAGCAGAGCTTTTATAGGACTCCCCGATTCCATATTACCATATTAAACTTAACATACGTGTCAAATACCAATGACGTCATTACTCGTCTCAGTGCACATTCTCCAATAAGCTGTCTGAAATATTGCGTTATCAGAACATTCGGTGTTTTACTTGGCTCAAAGCCATTAGGCATACATATGTATTAGCATAGGCAATGTTGAAAGATGAAGTCCTGTATAATTCTCCTGCGCATGCACAGAAATCATGCACGTATACTGAATTGGACGCAAACCATTATGTTTCATCAATAAAAGGAAGGTTTTTCTTATTAATAATATTATACCATCGCTTAAGAGCTTTAATTTATTATTAAAATAATAAATAAATATATATATATATATATATATATATATATATATATATTTATTTATTCTACATAACTTGCTTGTTATGGTATAACGGAGGATATTTGAGTACACATAATTATTTCTCATATTATACGCATTTTCTTTGCAACAGCATATTTATATAACCACAGAGACCGTGGCTGTGGACGAAAGACAATTGCTTTTATGATTTCTCCAAGAATAACCACATTATGGTGATTATTTATGGAAGTTATAATCTTACATGTAAAATATTCTCTACCTGTAAATTTCAGGTAGAGAATATATATGGTTTACATAAATCATTTAGAATCCCCCACCCCCAGGTTGTATATAGAAGACAATGAGAACAAAAGTTCCGTATGAAGTCACTAATAAAAGAATAAGAATCAAAATGAGAAAAGATTGAATGTAAAAAAATATTGCTCATCTCTATCAACGTTCTTTAACTTTCCAATAATTTCGATATCTTTTATAACTATTATCTTTGTTTTTGTTCGGATGTAACTGAAATATGAAATTGTCCCCATTTCGACATTTAGTTTTTGTTATAAAAGTTGAAATTAAAATAATTCTCATAATATCCAGATATAATCTTAGAAATACTTATTAGTTATTTTTAATCTTCAATTTGCGCTTTCTTTTCCCGAAGAAATTATTTTAGATTGAAATACAGACATTAAAGTTTAAATAAATTAACAGTTCATTTTGGCAAAATTATTTTTTTTTTCCCTACTGTAGGAAACAACTACAGTACGACAGTCCTAGAAGTTCATAGAAATAAATAAAGTTCAACATATTTCATTAAAGGATTACTATTAAGGTCTCCAAGAAGGTGATCACACAAACAAATGTACAAAACATATGTTGATTCTTTTTTCTATCAAATATACCAGTGAAATCCTGCTATTTTGTTATTACTGCTTACTGAACTTTCCAACCTAAAATAATTTTTTCTGTAGGAGTGTAAAGTTTATTATTCATCCCGACAAAGAGACAAAAACTAATCTGAAAACATAGAGTTTTTCTTCATGCTTTTATTTCTTAAGATGTCCTGTTTGCAAACTGGTAGTGTTTTGAAGAAAAAAGACTATCAATGAATTAAATTGGTTAAATGTTTAACTAAAAATAATTATAAATCGAGTGATTGGAAAAATTATTTCGACTTGATAGCTTGTATATATAATTTGTGAAGTGTAAATAGTTCGAAAATCTCTAGATGAAGAGCTAAACAAGAATTTGCACAAATCTGTAAAGACAACTCTCATTACGTATTTTCCGAAAGAGGTCAAATCTGATTCTTTCAATTTCTCTCGTCCTGCTTTTCAGAATAAATGATAATTAGCCTCGAGCACTTTTTCTCTCATTTATTGCATGAAAAACATTCAGAAAAAAAATCTTTTATGATATAAATAAACAACTAAGGTACATTTCTTGACACATCTAAGAGAGAGAGAGAGAAAGAGAAAGAAACAGACAGAGAGAACTTAAATATTCTACAATAGTATGATATTCACACAACAAAGATAACAGAAATTGAATGAAAGGGAAACGACAAATGCATTCTCGAATATGCATGAAAGCTTTATCGCACGTGTTAAGCTATAACGTTTAAAACTTGCTCTTAGGCCCAACTGAACGAGGTAATCAGCAACGGCTGCGTACTTCGGTATGATTTCATGTATTCGTCATTTTAACATAAAGGGACAACCATTATTATGCAAATTCATTACGAAATACGCTTGGGCTTTCATTTCTCTTCGTTCTTGAAACAGAAAAACGTTTCGCAATCACGTTTTGCAACAACACTCAAAACTATAGCAGTTCAAAAAACACAGTTGTTCACAAAAATATTCAGAAATCCACTTGATTAATCAAGAAATGTGAAATATGCATTGCATATTATAGTTATTTAGTTAATGCCATGCTAAGAAATGAAAGACAAATTAAATATATTTGAATTTATATTAAAGGGGCTGAAAAGATATTAAAATATTGGTAATTATATGTAGCAAACATTTAATAACGATAACAAAAATAATTAATAAATGAATAATAAAAAATCAGCTAACGCCTTTTTATTCCCGTATAAACAGGAAGTAGGTGAGGCTGTTTTTAGCCCAATCTAACATTTAGAAGACTCAGTGGGCAGTTCAATCTCTGCTGGTATCCAATCAGAGATAGCTGGCCCAAAGATATCACTAATTAAGCGGTACGGAGTGAAGAGAAACGGCTCTACAGGTGCCGCCATCTCGTGGTCCGTAACCAACACTTATATTTAATGTCTGAAATAATGTCGGTTCTACGGTTGATTTTCTTGAGTTTACGGGGCGAAAAACCCGAGTTTCCTTGAGAAAAAACGCGCGTGTCCGTGCCAGAGATCGACTAACTCGGGAAGGGAAGCAGTCGTAAAAAGGCTTACAAAAATTTCCTGTAGTCGCTGACTAGACTCAAAACCAAGTCTTCCTTTGTGCGGCCTAGTTCCGTGGTCTGCAAACACCACATCCACTGAGCTACACAGGCTCTAAACAAATAATAAATAATAATAATAATAAGTTCAACAATTCAAGAGTAATTTCACTCAGAAACATCAAGCTGACGACATACCTCAGAATGTTTTGACAGAAGTACAGTCTAAAATAAAGTCAGGGATATTGGAATATATGATCGCCATAAATGGACATATGAGACTACCACCATTAAAAGCTTTACATAAATCTAAGCTAAAACAGCTCATCTTAGACGCAAATGCTGTGATAAAACCATCACAACCAACAGTATAAAGGAAACAAAATCAGCTCCAATACAGCACAGCTTATATCATTACTGTGCAGCTTAGTTGCAAACCGCTATAGCAAACTATCTGCACCATGGAAAATCGCTTTGGAACGAAGAGTCAACAAACTTCTAGCTGACCTAAGCAACTTAAAGAGTCTTAAAGAAAGACAGCTGAAAAATAATAACATTAAAAACAAACTGATTAACACATATAATTTGGCCAACAAAAGAATTGTTGAAGTTACCAAAGAGCTGAAACAAAGAATTACAGCGACTGCACAGAAAACTAATAGATACGAAGCAAGAATAAACCAAAATGCATAAAATATGCAATTTTGACAGAACCAACGTCCATGCTTTGAGTCTATCCAGAAAAATACAAGTGCAAACAATCATTCATCAGGAAAAAAAAAAGAATCGCTGAAATTTTGGAACTCAATTTGTGATAATCCTATTGAACATAATAAAGATGCCTCCCTTATTAAGGAAATAGAATCAGAAATGAAACAAAAGCAAATGGAAAATGTCATTATCACTAAAGAAATGATAGGTGCACAAGCTGGAAAATTAAAAAACTGTAGTGCACCTGACAAAGAAGAACTACATGGATTTTGGTTAAAGCATCTAACTAATCAACATGGTAGGATGGCAGAACAATTTAATTGCTTGTTGCAGTCAGGCACAGCTAATCAGCTTTCCAGCTAATTCAGATATATCCGATTAATCAAAAAGTCAATTTTCAAAATTCTAGAGGAACAAAAGACCAGATCCTTATTAATAAAATGATTCTCAGAAATTCAAAAAGACGAAAAACTAACTTAAACATGCATCGGATAGACTGTAAGAAAGCATTTGTTTCCCTCCCACACTTCAGGATACTATAGCCACTACGAATATTTGGAATTAGCAAAAACATGCGTTCGTTTCTGGCTGCTACTATGAAATCATGGAAAACAACTTTAATAGTTAATAATGAACATTTCTGAGATATTAGCATTAAACGTAAAATTTTCCAAGATGATACCTGGTCACCATTGCTCTTCACATTTCTTTGATCCTTTTGTCTATGATTAAAGAAAACAAAACTTGGATATGAAATTCCTAAATGTAATATTAAAAATTTCCCATCTGTTGCATATGGATGACTTAAAGTTATATGCAAAATCAGCCTGGCAAATAGACTCTTTACTGATCAAAGTTCGTATTTTCAGTGAGGACATCAAAATGGAATTTGGTTTAAATAAATGCGCAATTTTATATAATAAACGTGGAAGAATTAATGGCACTAGAAATTTTAATTTTGATCAAAACAAATATATAAAAGACATTAAACAACAGGCAGCAGCAGAATACACTAAAAGAGTTAGAAATATTCTGAAAAAAAAACTAAATGGATTAAAGACAATTATAGCAATGCATTCTTGGGCTATACCAGTGATCCGATATAGAGCAGGCATGATAGATCGGACAAAAGAACATCTAGAAACATTGAACCGCAAAATTAGAAACTTAATGACTATACATGATGCATTACGTCCACGATGTGATGTTCACCTGTTGTAGCTACCAAGGAGAATAGGTGGACGGGATCCGCTGCAAGAGAGACAGATTGTGAAAGAAGAAGAAATTAGTTTAAAATGTTACATCGACAACAGCTCTGAGCCAGTGCTTCAAGCAATTACATAAACTAGCTTTCTAAAAGTAACAGGAAATAAATTATACACTTCCTGAACTGTATAATTTATTATACACATCAGGAAGTGTATAATTTTGCCTTATACACTTCCTGAAGAAACTGGTTTTCATATCAGGTGTCCAATTGAAGAACAATCAAAAACATTCATGACTAGAAGAATTCGGTCCCACAGGCTCGAAGAAGTCAGTTGACAGCTAAAGATATTTTATTAAAAGAACGATACATTATAATCATTTTTAAAAGAGTCTACCCGTGAGTCATTGACACACCAAAGGAAACCACCTATTACCAGCTCCAGTATCACATCTTGTATAAAAGACGTAGGCAATTTCAGTGCTTGAAGAGAAGTAAATGGGTGTCTCCGTTTACTTCTGGTGTCATGTAAGTAGACACGAGTTTGTAGCGGGTATAAATTTAAGGAATGTGATGCTCCCAAATCAATGCCACTGTGTTCAGGTAAAATGGGTACAAGAAGGGAACTGACTGAGTTTGAAAGAATTATTGTGATAGGATGCCCTGTTGCAGGCTTAATTGTTCGGCAAATTGTTGACAAATTACGCCATTCCATATCAAAAATCAGCAATAAAACGTAGGAAATCAATTCCAAATGCTATCCGCAGTGGACGACCCATTTCTCTCACCGAACGTGCCTGTAGTGTGCTACAAAGGATAATATGCATGAACTACAATTCGTCCGTCCATACGTTGAATGTGGAATTCCGGAGATATGCACAAAAAACATTCAAAACCGAGATTCACAACATACGTTTTTTTTTAGGAAAGTAATATGCAAGCTTCACATTAACCGAAACAGCATGTACCGTCGTTTTCAGTGATGCAAATACCGTATACCTTAGAACCTGTCAACTCGGAAAGCTGTGACATGGAGCGAACAATCACGCACCCGTATCTGTCGTCCAGATGGGGTTGTACGTGTGGCAGATGCCTGATGGACTTCTGTTACCAGAGGGCGTAACTCCAACTATGAAATTCGCAGGTGACAGTGTGATGATATGATCTTGATTTTTATGGTTTGGCCTCTGTTTTGGGTGCCATGAACATTACACTCCGAGTGTTATCTGAACGTTCTGGACAATGTAAGATTTTGTGACGTTCCTAAGGAAATGCGCATTGTCTCTTTCATCAGAACAACGCAACCTCATAATGTAACTAAATGCATCGTTTGGGGACGTGAACATTACACTTGACTGCCTTCCACACAATTCGGATCTCAACCCTTACTGACACCTGTGTGAAGAACTGGAACCATGGGTGAAGTCGGAAAGTCCAACCCCCAACAGTCAGAACCTCATTCCATGACTACAGGAAAAATGATGCAAAATTCCCATTGATCGCTATCGCATGCTTGTGGAAAGTACTCCCAGTAGGATTGCTGCAGGGAGCGAAGGGAAAGGAGGCTTTCGTGTTGTGAAGTTGATAGTTAAAACATGAATTTATGGAAATCAAATAATAAATATAAACCAAATTAAACCTTCATATAAAATTATGACACCATTTTGTTGATTTAAGCAAATTATTTTTAAACCTTTAATCTGTTAATTGCTTAACTTAATCCCGTACATACACTGAAATCGTATTAATCGCCATCTGCTGAATCACCTATGTGCGACATAGGCATATTGATGTTCATACGACCTTGTGAATGCAACATGTGCAGTATTTCTGCTGCAATACTGGCATTATTTGATGAATATGGAACGTATTCCGTTTCACTTACTTCAGAAATTGCATTGCTTAATGTGAGCATTTTACCTTGCGTATTGTGACATTATACATCACAAAACGTGATATATTTGACATTCCTATCAAACTACACAATGCATAGCCACTCCATACAACTCATATTCTACGTGTCCTTTAACGAAATACCCTATACATTCGTGATAAAGTAATACTCGTAGACGCTGTACTCGTTCACATTTTCGAACTATTAGATAACCTGAAACGGAGAAACTACTGCTCTACCTTATCTCCAGAATAACCACCATGGCGAGCAAACCCTTACAATTGGCCCCAAATTCCCGGCGTCCCTTAAATGGGAGAGGGGTGAGAAGAATCTCTTGGCTCAAAATGTTGTCGACTTTTAAAATATCAACTTGGAATGTCAGAACACTGTATGAAGCTGGCAAATTAAGAAATGCCACAAGAGAAATCAAGAGGCTGCGCATCCGATTTTTGGGAATTTGCGAGACAAGATGGCCAGGATCTAGAAAGTGTCAGCAAAATAATACTACAATGTATTACTCTGGGAATGATGAGAATAAACATCGACATGGTGTAGCTGTAATAGTAGATGAAGAAATCAATAAATCAATAATAAATTGGATTCCATTTTCTGAAAGGATAATGTTGTTAAAACTTAAGGGAAACCCCGTTAACATAAATATCATCAACGCTTATGCACCCACAGCTGACAAAGGTGAAGATGTTGAAGAGTTTTATGAACACCTAAAAGAGATTAAAAACCTAACAAAGAAACTTGATATAAACATTGTGATGGGTGACTTCAATGCAAAATTGGGAAGAGGGGTGATGGAGAAATTGTTGGAGAACATGGCTTAATAGCACCAGAAATGACAGAGGAGATCGCCTAGTCCAGTTCTGTCAGGAAGATGATCTAACAATAGCAAATACTTGGTTTAAACTTCCACCCAGAAGACTCTAACTTGGAAATCGCCTCAAGTTAACCGACATCACATTGTTAGAAATCACATTGATTACATACCGGTAAATAAAAGATTCCGCAGTAGTATAAAGAGTGCAAAGACTTATCCTGGAGCAGATATCGCACCAGACCGCAGACTTCTGCAACCCATAGTTGCAGAAGTACATCTTAGATGAAAATCAGCTAAAATATCTCAAAAGAAGAAAAAAAGAAAAATGATGTAGAAAAACCGAAAGACCCGAACATAAATAAAAGTGCCAAGACACAGCTTAACCTGCGATTACAACAGATTAACATAGAAGAAAATAAAAGAGTGGAATCTCTTTGGAATAGCTTAAAGAAAGCCAAAGTAACAACAAGTATTATGATGTTGTTGGTTTAAAACTTCGTATTTTAGTTTCAGGGAATTAAATTCTTGACGGAGTTCCGATGTGCCTTTTATCAATTTGTGCTGCCTCTCAGTTAATGCGTTAATGCTGGTTTTAATGTCTTTTAGCGTTTGTAAGAATTATTCGACTTTTGAATTATTAAATTTAACAAACTCTTCATATTCGCTAATTTTTTGTGTTATTTATTATTCTGCTTATCAAATAGTTCTTGGACAAGATCTACGAAGCTGGCTTTTATATTTTCTATACCTTTTTCTAGTAATAAATTTACGGAACTCATATAAGACTCACCGGTATTTTTGTGTGTGTTCAGTTCATCGTCATGAAAAATTTAAGAAGGTGAGTAGTTTGCGGATCATATACGGAAGGTAACATTGTTTTTCTAATCGAAACTCTAGTTTCGAGTAGAAATTGGCCAAGATAATTCACGCAATTACTGATAAAAATATTATTGGTATGGGCAGTAGACAATGTTGTCTGTTGATGCTAATAGAATAATAGTAGTACGGTGGGGGATTAAGTAGGGGATATGCTGAGATGAGTGTGGAGTAGTGTACTCTCCCATTGCTTGCACTACATCCAATGGCAATCCATTCGAATCACGCTCCATTCTATGAGGGAAAAAATTTAAGTCTCACCCCCCCCCTTCTTTAGCAGCATTCATTCTTATCTTTCATGCCCTTTTTTCCTTTCTCCACCCTCCATAAAAGGAAAACTTCCATCAAATAAAATCCTGTATGACCCTTTCAAATGTTTGTAAGTCTCATCTCTCTTTCTCCTGTTTGCTAGTGTCTGCAGTCTAAAAATTCTCAATCTGTCTTCATAATGAGTATTCCACAATCCTGATAGCATTTTTAACACTCGCCTTGGTACTTTCTCCACTGTATCAGAATCGTAACGGAAACCAGGAGACCAGACCTGCGCACAATAGTTCAAGTGAAGTCCTTATCAAGGCCTAATAAAGAGGCAAAATAACATCCCAAATATAAATGTTAATGAAAGAAACCTTTACTAAGCAAATAATTCTCATTTGATTCACGTGGTATAGCAGTTATTCTCAATCATCGTCATATATACAACAATAGTATCATATCTCTACAGAAGACAATATACAACTACAATATAAGTAAAGGATCAGTACAAAATAGTTGCAAGGAACATTATTTATTTACAACAAAATTTATTTCCAGGAACATTATCAGCTTGTTATGCAAAAATCAAAAAACAGGTTTGATTTTTGCATAACATCAACTCAACGTGATAGAACACCCTAATCATCTGTGGATATCAGTCAGCATACGTGTATTTAGCATATGTAAAAGAATTTTATTATGATTTTATTACATAGTGCAGCTCTATGGAACCTTGGATCCCGCAGAGATTCCATGTATTACACAATCTGTTCAATTGCACTCATCCCATCCATCCTGCTGACGCATATATCTCTGCAAGCGTTTATTAATGCCACTCGCTCACTTTGTAATCAACCTGTACGCGATTCACAATGTTCAGACTTGGCGTGTATTTGAGAATGCATGCATAATATACAGCTCGTTAGTAATCATTATAATATATAGTAAAACATTTTCCGTTCAGATATTCTTGAAATCTTATCTTCATTAATAGAATAAAACTGACAGCATGTTCTTTTTCTTTTGCTTTTTTTTATTATTTATTTAACTATTTGTAGATGTTATTTATCTATGTTTTACATTTTGGTCATCCGATGAATTAATTTTAGAAATATTTTAGTACTGCTATCTATCGAGAAATTATCTTCATAGTTTCCCAGTTTTTTTTTTTTATTTTTTTTTTTTAAGATTCAAGCTAGGGAAGGATAATTTTAGATTAGATTATACACTTTTCCCCTTGAAATTCTTATAAATAAGAATTCTTCTCTTCAGAAGAATGCGTTTTAAAGGCTGTTTTAATAATTTCAAGTTGAAATGTGACATTACAAAATTGAAAAAAAAATTATGCAAAACTAACTTAATATTTGAGTTGTAAATGACGTTACAGAGTTATATATTTCATGAATTCGTTTTTCATAAAAATATATAACCCTGTTATTGATTGCCGATATTTATATAATAACAAACAATAATAATAATAATAATAATAAATAATAATTTATTTATTTATTCACATAATTGATACACACTCAGAACAAGATATCATTTAAACAACAAATTGACTGGTGATAGAGAACAATATAGATTCTACCCAAGAATCTAAGAATAGTCTGTCATGTTGCGTCGTAAAATATGTACTGTTCGAAGTAATGCTATTTTTTTTGGGTCATATGGGGTCACTTTTTTATCGGTGCACTTCTCCAAGTGCACCAATAACAATTGGGATGAATTTGGTGTATTTAAGCCACAGCCTGCCAACTTCGATTGCCAAATCTCGATATTTAGTAATTTTTGAAGTGAATACGTCTTTAAATTCAGAACAGTACTAGGGGGTACTGGACGAAAAGTTGAGTGTAACGAAATCATTCGATTTCGTTATTAAAGGTTTTATTAAAGGTAGCCAAACCAAACTTATATCATTCGATAGCTGAGGGAATAAAGATTCGTCAGTGACCTTCAGATAGCGCGCCGCGCCTCACGACACGCGGGTGGAAGTGGGGCTCCGCCATTTTGTGTACGATCCGCCGCTGTTCGGAACCTTCCACTCAGTATAACTTCACGCTGTTTCGTATTACGATGCTCGTTTTAGTGTCAATCAACAGCTCTCGTCGAGATCTATCGATTTAACGTATAATTCTTAAATTTCAATACCGTGCTGGTGAATAAAATGTGGATTGAATTTGAAAAATTTTAGAAATTTCAAAATGTTCGCCTATACTCGCCGGAAAGCCAGCCAGAAATATGCCGAACGCATGCGACGGGAAAGAGCAGCTCGTCAGCTTTCCAATAATATCCCATTGTCTGGGTCGGAACGAATAAGGAAGTATCGGGAGCGAAAGAAATTCGAAGCGGTACAGTGCTCGGCTGACGGCGGCAGGCCACGAACCCATGGATGTACATGACGTAAGCAACTATGCCACAGTTTCTTAAGATGGATTGAACGAAATGGATGTGGATTTCGGAAGATCCGTGACAATGGAAGAGAATTGGTGTTTGGCGAGTGAGCGTTTCGAGAGCACGTTTGTGAATAATCCATTCTGTCATAAATGTGATGTGTGTGACAGATGGATGATGCCACACCTGTGAAGGTTTCGAACTTAAAGCATGAAAGAATACAGCCATAGAAAGGCGACGGAATCAACCGTCAACTTCGTCGTCATCGTGCAAACGACGATGAAGACGGTGGAGTCGCCATATACAGGAACCTCAACAGCTTCACCGATTGTCAACGTATCGTTACATTGATGTCAGTCGTAAGCTTAGAGTCGAAGAACTATCAGTGGGAGATACATGCCTGGGCGACGTAACGATCAACAGTGTATCTAAATTTGTCCTCGGAGCTGTATACATTCATCCGAACGCTTCATCGTCAGCGATAGAATGTTGTATCTATCGATCCCTGCTGCAATACTCGAAAAGCATAAAGAAAATAATCCCCAGTATCGAGCCAGACCTGCATACGCCCATCATCATCATCACCGGTGACTTCAATGTCGATGTGTCACAAAACCGATCACTGCAGGACTTTATAGAACGCGAGTTTAATCTCACTTACGTTCAGACCACGGCGAACACGCTAGGTAACACTTGTATTGATTTCACTTTGCCAGAAACTTGGATGTATCTTGTCTACAGTTTTTATCTTACTTCTCTTACCATAAACCTATGATAAATAAAATTATAATCAATTATTAAACTTGCTTTTATTTATTTACACTTTCCAACACCTATATAATCCGCTGGCGTGACATTCACGTAGAACCCCTCCAGACGTGCTGCGCCATAGCCACACCAGCTTTTTTTGCAGTTCTTTGTTGTTAATGTTGTTATCACTGGGCATATACTGCGATATCGATAATCCAAACCTGTCGATGTTCGATAATTGTGATTTCAGGTCTATTGTGTTCCAAATGCTGATCAGTATTTGGAACATGTCCTCAGTATCTCGAAGAAAATATTTTGTTGTTTCGTTTTCAATACTGTCTCTATTTTATGCTGCCACCAGTTATCAGAAGTAGGAAAGCCATACTTTATGCATACATGCCAATGAATTATTTTAGCCACTTGATCACAGCGATATTTATAGTCAGTTTGAGATATCTGTTGCAGCCACTGATTAGATGTTCTATAGTCTCATCTTTCTGATCGCATAATCTGCATTTGCTGTTATTATTGATGTTAAAATTTTATTTTGATTGCATTCGTTTGTAATGCCTGTTTTTGAGCTGCTAGAATAAATCCTTCTGTTTCTTTTTTAATGCAGTCGTATAGTAGCCATTGCCACGTCTTGTTCACATCAATTTTGTCCTCAGTATCTTGAAGAAAATTGGCACCCAGAGGTTTATTTTTCCAGCTCACATATTTTGTTGTTCCATTTTGTAATCGGGTTTGTTTCCTGTTGCTTTTAGAAGGC
The DNA here is from genome assembly GCF_054136105.1 of Typopeltis vanoorti. Lineage (NCBI taxonomy): Eukaryota > Metazoa > Arthropoda > Arachnida > Uropygi > Thelyphonidae > Typopeltis > Typopeltis vanoorti. Next base: position 113,941,635 of record NC_143553.1, read on the forward strand.
CCTCTTCTGAGCAAATGCTTCTACTTGAAGCATTTGCTCAGGGCTATTGTCGATGTAACTTTTTAAGCTAATTTCTTCTTCAGATTCATATATCAGATATCAGATATTCATATATCTTCAGATATCATGCTCAGAAATGCGATAATAAATAGATATACTGTACTGTAATGTGTAACGATCCGCTGACCTTTTGTATTTATTTTTATGATAAGGACATAAACTCAAATGATCGATGCGATAGCAGCCGGAAGAAATATTATCCCACAATGTAGTAATTAAAATGGTATCGTGCTGAAACCTTGAAGCGATTATAAGGATGAAATCCGGATTTATCTCCCGTGTCATGGGTGTGTGTGTGTGTGTGTGTGTGTGTGTGTGTGTGTGTGTGTGTGTGTGTGTGTGTGTGTGTGTGTGTGTGTGTGTGTGTGTGTGTGTGTGTGTGTGTGTGTGTGTGTGTGTGTGTGTGTGTGTGTGTGTGTGTGTGTGTGCGTCCTAATTCACTTCAAACGAAATGATAATCTGGAATGTGTCACTTAATCCGCAATGGATAGAATAGTCCAATAAAATCTATGTACAAATATGAGGCATACCTATGCGTTTATAGATTCATGCAAATTTCTGCTATTGTATTACATTAATCTATTGTGTCGCGTATGTTACAATATGCATGAAATAGAACGTCCAACATCAAAATGCAATTTCTCCGGAAATGGAAGCGAAATATACGTCAGTTCACGAAGCATTGCATCTGAAATACCAGGTGTAATCTGAAGGTCTCATACGGAATATAAACATAAAACTTTCTTTAAGAAAGTTTTTATGCTGTTGCATATTCCTCGCTTTTCTATTTCCAGATATCATAGGTACACATCGTTATATTGTCCTCCGACTTTACACCAAGTTGGAATCGTTTTCCAAATCAAAAAATGCAATAGATAGACTTTTATATCCCCTTTAACGGGTCGAGCCTAGTGAAACTGAAATACATTAAAACAGTAGTTCACATCTGTTTCGTGTAAATTGAATGTGTTCATATGTGCTCCGTAGCGATAATATCTGAGCAGGATTCTTCAATTTGGAAAATCGCTGCACAGGCTATTTCCAATTTCCTCAAGAAATCCTTATTTGCCTTAGGCCTAAGATGTGCTAACTGGAGAGTCAAAAGAATAAAAAAGTCCTAGAAGTTTTTTACTTGACAACTACAATTAGCGCCAGAACTTCTGGCAACCGGCCAGAAAAGTGTGTGCGCCACACACACACACACACACACACACACACACACACACACACACAGGCAGACATATACATACGCTCTACTGCTTACGTTGTGTGTGTGTGTGTGTGTGTGTGTGCGCCCGCGCGAGTGCGATTGCACATGCAGGCGCTTTCCTGTGAAAAAATTCGACAAAACGTACTAATGAATTAACATGCAAGCACAACCAAAATGCTTAAATTGTTAAGATTTTCAAAATTAATTGAAGAAGAAATGCATAAAACTGATTTTTGTGCAAAAATGTTTCGTGACCTGCAGAATATCTATTCTGACAGTTTTATGATACGTTAGTAGATATATTTAACAGTAGCCAATCTCTCTGAATTATTGCTGACGCCTAGCAGAAATATCCTAAGTGCTCAGGTTCTAACTAACACTCTTAACATGATTCACTTAATCACTTAAAGTGATCCTCCTTAGCTCATTTGGCTTCGACGATGACATTCGGTAGATAACACTTGAGTTTGAACTCCGTAGCGCAATTGGAAGAACAATGGTACGTTGCTCCCTTCAATTGGAAAAGGACTAATTTTGAGTCTCATCATGACGGGAGGAATCTTTATATGGACTTTTTCAATCGAAGGTGTGTTAGCCGATCTCATACGAAGGAAGCAGGGTTTTTCTCCCGGAAACTCGGGTTTTTCATGAACTGAACGTTTTTGTAGAAGTTTTCTGAGGAGTTTTTATTAGTTATGAAATACCACTAGATTTATGGGCAATCGGGTTTAAATATCACTGCTTCGACTTCATATGAAAAGCATTATAAAGTTTCTGTTATTTAGGTATGAAATAATTTCTATGCGTCTATCAAAATATTTTTTATTATTATTCTGTAAACCCTGATAAAAATTGAAATTACTTTGTTTTGGAAAGCAAATCAACGTGATATTTTGATTGAGTAAAAATAAGGATTTCATATCAACTGTGAAACCTATAAAATTCGCTTGCTTTTAAATCACATGTGATGTGTTCTCCTCTGAGTCTGTTTATCGTAAATTCACTATCACGGAATCTCCAACATATCGTTTAACATAACTTCTATCGTCTATGGTACTGAATACCAAAACAATCTCTATCCTCTTTTCTAAGTTTACAATATTTATAATCCAATATTCAGCTTTTATGAAGATCTCTAGGGTGTGATGAAACAATATAATTATTCTCTTCAGTTATTTCTCTCTTATAAAGATATTTCTCTTTTAAAGATCAGACAACACTTGTCCAGAAACGTCTCATTTTTAAGTATGTTATAATATTTCTCCAAATAATAGGTGGGAAAAAAAAGCTAACGACTCTTCATTTCGGTGTAGTATATAATCATAGAAATACTGGATGGTCCGGTACATTATTATTTCATAGAAAAGTAATGGAATTGGAAACGTGAAGTTGCAGAACTGACAGAGGGCTCCTGAGAATAAAATCTTTGGGATGAAAGTCGCCTTGGCATTTCATTACTTCAAAGACACGAAGTCTGCTCTGCAAGATCTTGTGGTCGCCTTTTTTATTAGTGCTTCCTGTGAGGTATCACTGGCCTGCAAGGTGTTTTAAAGGTTGACTATTATCACAGATCAGACGACACAAATTGATAACCAATTCAAAATATATGAGTCACCCAATATGATTATTCTTTCATTTCCCTGAACCTCAATCCTCCAGAATAAATTATATATTTCGAACCTCGGATGCGCTGGTGTACTGTACCAAACCTCAGCACAGAGACATATAATCCCCGTTAATACTAAACCTTAGCTCTACGCACAGTTAATCGTAAAACCACCACTCCCAGTACGCTATTTTATCTACATGGTAGTTAAAGCCGGCCAACAAGCGAAAGACTTTATCTTAAGAGAAGCAGTTTGTTAAATGTCACACCAATCCAAAAACATTGACCTGCACAAAAGGCTCTCTCTCTCTCAGCTACTATAGTAACTTTCCGATATTGGAAGGTGGTATATTTTCGTACGTAAACACTTCGTGGTCATACAGTTATATAATATCTAAGGAAACATAAACCTCTAATCTGAAGCTGTCATATATTATAGATGCATCATTATTTTCTAGCCAAACATTAGAGAATTAAATTCAAATTTTTTAAACTTGATCGGTAATGATCCAATTTTGAAATATTGAATTTTTCGTATTTTATGACTCCATTTTGTGCGTTAATTGTACTAATTGAACAAATATACTAAATCATAAATTTTGATGTCAGTAACTATTAGAACAGCTAAAAGAGTATAATCTCTGCTTGTGCTTCTAAATCATGCATTTCGTTAAAGCAGTTATGTAGAAATATGAGTTGTAGGTGGTAGCAATACATGTGTGTAGTTTGACGCAAATGTCAAACTCTATTGTGATGTGAATGTTACAATATGCAAGTTATAAAGATGTCACATGTGACCACTCTTACATGTCACAATAGCAATTCAGTAGAAACAAAGCGAAATAAGCTCGTTGTACATGAAATATTGGTGCTATTGTTTCAGCAATATATGCTGCAGTCACAAAATCTCATTATTATAAAACTGATTATGTTGCAAACATGTGATTCAGCAGATTGCCATTAAGGCGATTTTAAGGGGTGAATAGAATGAAGAGATGCAACTGGCAGTTTTAAGATTCAATAGATAATCTGCTTAATTAATTATACGATACTGTTAGATTTTTATATGTTTAATTTAATTTAGCAGTGTTTAGATATGTTTATTATTAAAATTCCTTGAGTTTATATTCGACAACTAAGTAGTTCACTTCAAAGACAACCGTCCACTCTCTGGAAACGAAAATCGGATTCATTTATCAAAATAATTAAACAATGAAGACAGGTATAAACTTCATTTGCACACTCGAGATTAGGTAAACAAAAGTAGTTTTTGCTTTATTCCCTTCGTTTCATGAAGTAATTCCAAGTATATGCACCTGTTCCATGCAACTACTTTTTCAGGATCCATAACCCTTAATAAGGCAAGGGTAAAGGTGAAGTTTGGCAAAAGTCTTTATATTTAGCCTTCAACAATATCTGAGTCTTTGCTACAAATGATTTAATAGCAATGCAAACAGCTGCCACCGTCGTGACTCTTCACGCGTTCATGTTCTCGTTAGAAAATTGTAAGTACTACGAACATTTTAGAGTTACTGGATTAAAAAGTGGGGTCTCTAGACAATGAAAATTCGAAGTAGTTACTGATCATGCAGATTCTGGCTCAAGCGAAAAAAAACTTAAATATTTACTGAAACGTAGACCTGTTTTTCATTGATAAATATTTACAAAAGCAACCAATATCAAAATGAGATTGAATTGTATGAGGAAAATGTAATTAAAACCAATATTTCTATTGTTCGAGAATGCCTGTCCATATATAAAATGATTAGTATTCAGTACAAATTTATTCTATTGTGTTATATATAAGATTGGCTTGCAAGCTTCTACTTCTCTACTTCTTTTAGTCCTCTTCAGCAACCCACACATAGAACAGAGTGAAGATCATCATCAAATGTATTGCCTCGATAAATAATTTACTAAATTATGCTTCAAACCAGGAAACATATCTCTGCTATACTAAATGAACTAATGTTGCTACAGTTATAAAACTAACAATACATTGCAGTTTCTTCAAGTATTCAAAAATAAATTTGATAAATGAACTTCAGGTTAGTTTTCATTAACATGCATCTCCACAATTTTGGAGGTAAAGTTGTTTTTATTCCTCGATGTCAGGGGTCTTCGACGCATGGTCTGCGTAGCTCTTTGCATTGGCCTCTGTCCATTTTGAAAAAAATAACTACTTAACATTAAAACACGATTAAATAAAATATAATTTCAATGAAGCCCGTGGGCCACTAAGCTATACTGGGGTATTTAGAATTGTAAGGTGCTCTCCAGATTCACAAGTAACGCTGTGCATTTGATACTTTACTTAAAATCCTATAAAAATAAACATTATATAGAAATACTTTTTTTGCCATCTACCAGCGCCAAGCGGGACTTAAGTACTAGTGCTGAAGCCGTTGTTTGTTCTAGTGCGCTGTCTAGTGCCTTCCAGATAAATCTCGAAGCTTCTCAATACTTCTCATCTACAGGCAGTCAGTGAATCGTGAACAGTGTGATATTCCTGTATACGCGTACGGAGGTTCGTCGTGTCAGCCATTGCCTATTGTGGTTTTTAATTGCCAGACTTTATTCATTAGTGTGAGACATATACAGTGGATAATAAAGTTACACGCCCATTTTGGATCACTTTTTGGGGGGGTTCACCTTCCTTCACTACGGCGTCTACTAGTAAAAAGTGTAAATCAAGTGATTCTTGTCGGGATTTTAATGAAAAGTGGACCATTTTGTACTTTTTTGTGCTGATCGACGATGAGCCAGTGTGTTTAATTTATCGTGAGTCAGTGTCAGTACCAAAAGGATACAATATTAAACGACACTATGACACAAAGCGTGCGTTTTGTTTAAAAAGGCAGTTTAAAAAGATTAGTTTAAAAGGCAAACGTGCGTCAAAGTAAGATATTTAAAAGCTGAAAAAATTGAATAAATCAAACTCCTTCTTGGACGGCGAATTTCAGAAAGAGTGTCTCATCGCTGTTGGGAATATTCTGGAAATATAATAAGGAAGTGTTTAAAAAACTGAGTTTGTCTCAGGTAACTGTATCACGATGTGTCCATAAACATACCAATGACATTGAAGGAACTTTAAAAAAACGGTCGTCCGAATTTACCTCTTATTCACTTGCTTTAGATGTGAGCTCCGATGAGAAGGATACAGCACAAGTGGCTATCTTTGTCCCTGGCTTTGATCAACAATTCACTGTGACAGAAGAACTGCTAGCGCTCGCTCGTACCTCTGAAAGGAACAACGAAAGTTACTGATATTCTTGAATCCGCCAAGAAAACGCTCCAGCGTTTCGACCTCAACTTAACCAAACTCGAGAGTGTAGCAACGGATGATGCCTACTGCTATGGTGGGAAAGAACGAAGGGTGTGTTGCGCTGCTAAGGAAAGAACCGGAAATAGAAGGAAAAGATTTCGTCCATTACCACTGTTTAATCCATCAACAGAATTTGTGCGCGAAAACTATTGGATTTGAAAATGTTATGAAAGTTATTATGACTGTCGTCAACATTATTACGAGAAGAGGATTGAATCATCGTTAATTCCAACAGTTTTTTGACAAAAGAGTGCAAAGCAGATCACGGCGATGTGGCTTTTTATAGTAATGTGTGTTGGTTGAGCAGAGGGAAGGATCTAAAACTTGTCTATGACTTAAGGAGCAAAATACAGCAGTTCATGCAAACCAAGGGGAATCCGATTGCGGAATTTAACGATCCGAAGTGGATGACAGTCTTTGCCTTTGTGACCGACAACTCCTTGCTTGATCAGATTTCTGTTTGATCATATCAAAGCTTTTGTGGCCAAGTTCAAACTTTGGGAGGCACTAAAGACCTAACTCGTATTCAGCTTCTCGCCGAGTACAACTGTTCCTCTCTGATGAATCCACTACAAAATTAGCCGTGTTGCGAAGTGATTTCGAAGAGAGATTTAGTGATTTTTCCTAACCAACAATCTTCTTTAGATTTATTTCCAATGCCATTCTGTGTGAATGCTGCCAAACTGCCACGCTCATTAATAAATGGAGCTGCTTGAACTCGAAAACAACTCTACTTTGAGAGAAAAATTATTCAATGTGCCTTGCTTACATTTTACAAAGACTATATTTCTGCGAACGCATTCCCTAATCTTCACCGGCATGCTTTGAAGATGTGCGCTTTGTTAGGAAACAGATACTTATGTGAGCAGTTCTTCTCCAGAATGAAGCATGTGAAATCCAAGACAAGAACTCAGATTATGGACGTACATCTCGAGAATACCCCTCATAGAGACTTCCAACATTGATGCCAACATCGACAATCTGGTCAAGGAAAAACATTTCCTGGTTGCCTATTGACATTGCAAAAAATGAATGTTTTTTCTTCATTAAATTATCTTTTTTCAAGTATTCATTGTATTTACTTTCCATGAACCTGACTTCTACCCACGCTCTTAAACCTGGTTTGTTTAATTTTATAGGATTGTATGTAAAGTGTCAAATGAAATGAACAATTCCTTGTGATTCTGGAAAGCATCTTACAATTCTAAATTCCGCAGTATAGCTTAGTTGCCCGCGGGCTTCATTGAAATTTTTAATGCTGCTCGCATTGTCTGAAAGGTCTCAAGATCCCTGCTCTATGTAGATGAAGATGTGAAGTGTGAAATTTCGATGTAAACGATTTTGATATCTGTATAATGTTTTAGTAATCTCTTCTCTTAGAATATCCGTCAGAAAGCTGCAGACCTGGTTGTTAGAATAGTTAGTATATTCGGTCTCAAAACAGCAGGACGCGGGTTCGACTCCTGCAAGGTATGAGATGTTTTCATTGGCCTTAGATGGGAAATCTGGTGGACAAACTCCTCTTGCCAAGCCTGCTTTCGTTGGCGAATGAGGAAAGCTCTAAAATAGTTGCTTTGAATAAAAATGTGTAGAACAAGAAAATCAACGAGTAGTCAACAGTTTCTGTGGAAAGAACCATCTGCAAACCTATCATTTTTTCCCGCATTGAGTCGAAAATTCTAAATTACTCGTATCTGTTGATACAACTACTTTGTATCTGCTGTATCTATTTTTAATTGAATATGTTGGTAGAACTACTTTGTATCTATTTTTAGTTGTACCTGTTGATGCAATTTTGCAGCTTTTGCAGCCACGCAAAGTAATCAAGGCTGCGTTCGTGACTTTTTTTTTTTTTTTTTGGAAGAGGATACTGTTCGGGAAGTATATTACAGCTTCTATCTTGAGGTTGTTAATGTGAATGAGGAATACAGCAGACAGCGGGATTAACCTTAGATGATTAACTTTACATAGACACAAGGAATATATGATTGCTATGGAGGGGACACTCTTGTAATTGTCTGTAGAGAGAGATGGAGAAGTACGAATTTGGCATTCTGGTAAATACAGAGACCAGATGTCGTCTCTGTAATTATGACAGGATAATTTTATTATACTGAAAGTTCATCCTAACAATGCATCAGTTGTGATTATTTTTGTATTCCCATTCAGATAGGCCAGAAGAGACAGTGGTGAGCTGTATGAAAACCATAATATTTTGACAGTTTTGCTCTGCTTACCAAAGACATATGTCCTTTTCACTCTAGGTACTTTAATGCAAAATTTAGCAAGCGTACGACAGAAAGACCTGAGAAAAAGTAACAGTATTTTAAAAACGTTTGGAATTTGTTTTTGCTAACAGAGAGTTATTACCAATGCTTATGGACACACTTGGACGAACTATACTTGGACATAAAATAGGGCATTCAATCCAACAAGCTAATTACATAGTGGCACTCCAACGTTGGAAGACTAACAATACTATTATGCATACTTGTATTGGAGCAGGTAATATGGCTCAGACCATCATCTAATAAAAGTCGAATTCCGATGAAAAGTAAGAGGTAACATTGAGCTCTTTGCATATACTAGGATGAAAAATTTTAAGAAAATGGTAAAACAATAGTTGAACAGTTTCTCCTGCATTTGCCACCTTCATGCTGTCTGTATTCAGTAAATTTCATGAATATGGATTTTTTGTTGTTGTTTTTTCATGTTGAACCCATACACGAGAAATTGTTTGATCAACCTCTAGTACAGGAGTATCAAACTCAAGTGGGACCGCGGGACATTCGCTATGAATGTGTATCTCAAGTGAGCCGCAAAAAAGTTTAGACTAAAAAAACCTTCACTAATTAGAATCGAACGGAAGTGAAAGAATGAGTATAAATAAATTGGAAAATTAATAACAAAAATTTTATTTATTCTAAGTTATTACAAGACATATAAAATAATAGTATAATGATTATGACAACTAAAACAATAAAGAATATTTTTATTATAATTATATTAAGGAATAAAAGGCGTTACCTGAATTTTTTTAAAATTAATATTTTCAATAAATGCATTTAAAACAAATTAAACCGAAATTAATTTTATTGTTTCTTTGCGTTTGAGTTAGTGGGCGCACTCACACACATCTAACTGTATCTTGGACATCTGAAATGGTTGGGGGACATTTGCGATTGTCAATTATTAATGCATTGGAAACAATGTATGAGATCAGGAGATTGGCCTTTTCTTTAGCTGATGATGCAACTGAGCCATGTGGTTATCATGGGTTCGCATAGTGTCGGGCAGAAGGTACGACCTAAGGACAGAAAATATTTGTTCTCAAAAATGAATTACTTCTTGACCACCTCAAATGTGACAGCGGATGTCAGTGGTCCCCTGGACCACAGATTGGAAACACCAACTCTAGCATCGTTTTAAGGTAGAAAAAAATGAGCCATTTTGCCTAAAGCCACTTCAGACCACCAATAAGAGATAATGGTTTCTTTCATTTAATTTCTCATTGCGTACACTATTTTAAGTATGTCTTCAGTGCTAATAAAGTCTCAATGTATTGCTAAATATATCTGTTTAATTTTAATATAAGATTATTTACTCTCTAATAAACATTACTATTTTTAAATTTATTTTCATTTCACGAATAAGCATTGATAGATATCAATTCTCAGTTACCTTTAGTTATTTTCAATGGTTTTCTCTCTCTCTCTCTCTCTCTCTCTCTCTCTCTCTCTCTCTCTCTCTCTCTCTATCGCTCTCTCTTTACTATTGGGGATTTATAGATTTATGTACTGGTATCTGCTTTACAAGTAATCATAAGAATTCAAAAGGCGTTCAACAAATAATTGAATTAATTTGTTTTCTACGGAATTAATAAAATGATCTACTTCATTTCTAAAATTAACAGACGTTGCGATTCAATAAAGCCATTCTTCGTCTATATTAAAATATCATTAGCAATAAAGTTGCCATAAATAATCACCAATACTATGAAATCTTTCTAACCTCTTTAAAATACAGTCTAATGTATTTCATTTGGCTTCATTAAGAGGCATGATGTTAACTAAATGGTCACAATATGCAACGCATATTTTACATTTCTTCATTAGTCAAAAGGATTTGTCAATATGTATGTGAAACACTTCGTTTTATGAAATACTCTAGTTTTCTGTATTGTTACAAAACACGATAACGAAACGCTGTTCGGTTTCAAGAACGAAGTGAAACGAAACCGAAAATAATAAAAACATTATTATGTTAATTCGTAATGAATTAGCATAATAATGGTTGTCCCTTTATGTTAAAATGAGGAATACATTTAATCAGAGATAATAAAATCTCATCTTTGAGGTTATACAATAATTCGAAAACGTGTACTGCTATAAAGCATGCTACAGTTACTTAAGCATATAGGTATGATGTATTTCGTTAAAACACCGATGTAGAAACACAGTACAAGTTGTAGCGAGTGGTTATGCATTGTGTAGTTTCATGCAAATATCAGTCAATTGTGATGCTAATGTTACAATAAGCAAGATATGAAGTGCGCATGTCACAATGAAAATTTTGTTGAAGTTGAGCGAAACAAGATCCATTTTCATGAATCATTGCTAATATTGCTTCAGACATATGTATTGCAGTCACAAATTCTCATTATCACAAAACCTATTATGTTGTAAACATGCATTTCAGCTGATGACGCTTAAGGCGATTCCAATGTCTGTATAGAATTAAGAAATGTAATTAATAGTTTAAATGTTTAACAGATAATTAATTATATGATACTCCCAGAATTCTGTATGTTTATTTTGGTTTATATTTATTATTTAATTTTCATAGTTTTATGTTTGGAACTCTCAATTTCACTTTTTGGACTCTGCTTGGTGCTCCAGTTTTTAATTGCTACTGTTTAAAACAGGTTTAATTATAATTAATTTTTATTTGCAATTCATCATCATTATTCCTGAAATGGTTCGAAAATTCCGTTTTGTTCATTGTTTAACTCTCATTTGGCAATGTATGAAAATCTACACTTTACTTTGTATATTTTAATTTATGTATATTAAATGACATATATCTAAGTAAACCCTGTAGTATGTACCAAAATCAGTGGTGCATTTAACATTTTGGTCACATCTTTATAAGCCAATGTTTAGCATTTCTAAAGTTTTCTAGGGTGTCGTTAGAGAACATCATTCAATTACTAATAGTTTCATACTCGATACCCTTTGGTTTATATGTAGATTAGTATTATTATTTATTGTTATAATGCATACAGAGTTTGGATATACAGTATGTACAATTAAGGGACTGTAATTTCCTCCATTCTTTCCTTTTTTGTAGTCACTACTAGCTATTAATCCTCCCACTTCTCTCCATCTGTTTCTATCCTTTGCTTGGTGCCAAAGAGTTCCAATTCTTTCTCTTATATCATCTGACCCACTTCTTTCAGGTCTTCCAGCTGATATCATGAATGACAAAATGTGTAATATCCCAGTATAACGTTTTTTGTCCATCTATTGCTCTTGAGCTTTGTAATGTTTTCTGCTCATTTCCATTACTTTGGAAGTATGTTTTCTAAAATATTTAAAAATTTTGTTTTAAATTTTTGAAATAAAATTTTTAACTATTATTTTAAAAATTTAAAATAATATTTAAAAATTTCATTTTAAATATTATTTTTCATTTTATCTCCTAGTCTTTTGTTAAGCAGACATCTTTCCATTGTTCTTTCTTACTTTTGCATTTTATCTACTGTAATTATTACCTTTCTGATATATTTATTACACAATGCCGAGGGCATTTATTTTAGTTATTTTAAATACCTAATTATACAGCATAATAATAGTCGATATATGAACTATAGCATGAAGAATAAGTATATAATTAGACTGCTGTTTTATTTATTAATTTTACGAAGTGGTTACTTTAGTCTTAGGCATCGTTATTACTCGGTGTTGTGTATATGGACCACAAGGCTCTTTTTACAGCAGCTGAAGTGTTTTTCTTCATTTTGTATGGAATCTTATTTAACAAGGCTGGTTCATTGAATTGAACAGCCGGTTTACCATATGCATTAATATAACTACTTGTATTGTATGTCATATGAAGAGTTCTTGGTTGATATTAAGTCGTTACTCTTGTTCGGCAATAATAAAAAAAATAATAATTTTTTCACAACAATAATAATTTCTTTTATTATAATCTTTCGAAGGAATTGTATGAAAGTAGTATACTTTTTGCATCATGTTATGACAATTATTTTAATTCGGACAATATAATATAATTATTCTTAATATTAACAGAAATCATACAATGACAATTTATGAGTTTTACATCAAAACAGTTATACAGTAATTTCAACATTTTGCCATTTATATTTATTTTTCAATTTGCAGTTATTATTTTAATTCAAAATTTACATTTGGAGCTTCTCTTTTTGTTAGCAGTAGGGAATGCTGAATGCGCTCATTTCACTTTTTTTCACAATACATTTTTTTATATCGGTGATAAATTTAATAATAATTTTTAATAAAAATAACAATAACAATAACAATTTTATTTTCTTCTAGAGCAGTTAGTTCTTAACACCATGGCACAAAACGTTCATTACTAGATACTTCGTTTATGTTATTGTAAGTAAAACTAGTACGTATAGTTACTATTAATAGTATTAATAGGAGCTATATTTAACAGTTATATAAATAACAGCAATATTAATAACAACCATGATAATGATGATTATGAAGAGTTGTTTATTATACCGTTCTCAGGCGGGCTACTCCCATCGACATGGAAGCTAAGTTAACCCTAGCTGACCTCATAAAAATTAGGATAGATTTTATGAGGGCTAGCTTCACAGATAATAATAAAATATTGGTTATATATAATCACCAACAGTCTGAGACCTTTTCAGCCTCTTTAATATATATTCAAATATATTTAATTTTGACTTTCATTTATTAGCATGACATTAACTAAATAATCAATAATGTGAAATCTGTATTTTACATTTTTTGATTAATCAAGTGGATTTGTGAATATTTTTGTGAAAAATTGTGAACTATTTTAGTTTTGTGTATTGGTATATTGGTATACGTGATAGCGAAACGTTGTTCTGTTTCAAGAACGAAGAGAAATGAAAGCAATTTGTACATTTCGTAATGAATTAGCATTATAATGGTTGTCCCTTTATGTTAAAATGAGAAATACAGGGTGTTCGGGATAAATTTGACATATTTATAATTAATTATATTTTTCCGTAAGTTACATGTATTAACACACACTTCTCTTCATTTAAAAGTTTGGACCCTTCTTCATTCATATACAAGATGTCAGAAGGGATGGATAGCTGGAACCCACCTGAATCATGGAAGAGAATAACTTGTATCATGATGATTCGTGCCCGCCATCAAAATAAGGATATTACGACTGCTGCCCAATGCTCCCTGAATACAGTAAAAACAATCAGGCATGAACTAGAGACTTGCAATGGTGACTACGAGGATGTAGCAAGAAGAAAGATCCCTAGCAGACGATCTGATTGCGTTCGTACAGCAGAATTCCTCGCAAATCTGCAGGAACAGGTGTTGAAGAACCCTGGCATTGGAATTCGGGCTTTGTTCGTGGAGTTGCTAACTGTAGTCAAGCCCTGGATAACAAGGGTAGCCAATGGTAGGCCGTATGTATGGCAGCAGGATTCGGCCCCTTGCCACACCTCTGGGAAAAGTCAAAAATGGTTGTCTGAAAATTTCTACGACTTCACCAGTCCAAATGTTTGGCCTCCAAACTCCCCAGACCTTAACCCCATGGATTATTTTGTATGGGGCGCAGTTGAAAAAGACACCAATCGCACTTCCAGTAATACAAAAGCCCAGTTAATGGATAAAATTAAAACAGTTTTTGCGGCCCTTCCCAGGGAGACTGTAGCATCAGCTTGTTCGAGGTTCCGAAGCAGAATTGAAGCTGTGATCGATGCTAATGGTGGTTATTTTGAGTAAATCTTGTTGATAGTATTGTAATTAACTCTGCCTGTAATGTTTTTTTTGTCAATTCATTAAATTTAATAGATACAAAGAAGATTTTCTTTTTCCTTACGAAACTGTCAAATTTATCCCGAACACCCTGTATATGAAATCAAGTACGCAGCCGTTGCTGATTACGTCGTTCAGTTAGTCATAAGAGCAATGTTTTAAACGTTATCGCTATTATACCCGTGCTATAAAAGATTCAAGCATATTTGAGAATGCATTTGTTCTTTCTCTCTCATTCAATTTCTGTTATATTTGTAGTTTAGAATGTCATACTTCAATGAAAAAATTAAATAAAACGTTTATTTCATTGAAAAAAAAGAGAAAATTAGATTATATTACTTTCATGTTACTCCTTGAATTTGCGTAACAGTGTATTAGGTGTTTGGAAGGCTGATTGTTGCTTCTGAATATTCACCGAAATAAAACAAAAAAAAAACCTGTAAAGACAACGAATTATTATTTGTGTGTAGTGTGTGTTTTCTTCTAGCTGTTTTTTCTTCTTTGTAGGTTGACAAACCTACTAGCTCCCTGTGTGGTGAACAGTAAGTTACTTAGAGGTTTAACATTTAATTACTTTTTTATTAATTAATCATTTTTATTCTTTTTTATAATGTAACGAAATTCAGAACCCGGAAAGTTTTTACTATTTATGAAATACCGCTTGTTTTCCTGGCACACCTCTATATGTCTGACAGCCTCAGTTTCATATGAAAAGCCGTTTTAAAGTTTCTGTACTTTAGGTATGGAATATTTTGTATGATTCCTTCAGAAGATTTTTTTATTATTATTATGTAAACCCTGGTAAGGATTTAAATTATTTTTTTGGATATCAAATCGGCACAGTATGCTGATTTGAAGTTAAAATACACATCCCATATCGACTGTGAAACTTCTACAAGATTCGCATGCTTTTAAATCACATGTGATGAGTTCTGGTCTGAATCTGTTTATCATAAATTCAGTATCACATTATCCAAAAAATCGTATATCGTTACAAAACAATGTCTTTACTAAGATCACAAAAATTAGTGGCGCATTTAACATTTTGGTCATATCTTTACAAGCCAATATTTACTTTTTATGAAGTCTATATGTTGTCATTAGAAAATATAATTATTATCTTTAATTATTTCTCTCTTATAAAAATATTTCTCTCTGATAAAACTCGATAAATCTTGTCTAGAAATGTCTCATTTTGAAGTATATTATAATATTTCTCCAAATAAATAATAGTTGAAAGAAACGCCACTGACTGTACATTTCGTTGTTGTAGAATCATAGAAATACGAGATGCTAAGATCCATTATTATTATTATTACCTAACACCTCCAGGGAGTCCAAAGATTCATCGAGGGAGGGTATCAACTTTACAACTCTCCGTCTCCATCACTCCTCCAGCCGCAACTACCTTAATCATCTACAATAACGCCATCTACAGCCGACCACCACCACTAGTATTTTCATGAACAAACATCAATGCTCACGGCGGGACTCGAACCCGCATATTTTGGTTGGAGCGAGAGGTTACGCTAACTACTCGGCCAACCATGCTGGTCTAGAAATTTCATAGGAAAGTAATGAGCCGAACAGAGCGCTCCTGAGAATAAAATCTTTGTCATCAAAGTCGCCTTGGTATTTCACTACTTCAGCGATACGAATTCTTCCCTGAGGGATCTTATGTTCGTCTTTAGTTAGTGCTTCCATTAAAGTTTCACAGGAATGCAAGGTATTTTAAACGGTTGGATATTATCAGAGATCAGACGAATCAAGTTGACAACCGTCCACACATTCAAAATCAATGAGTAACCCAAAATGATTATTCTTTCATTTCACTGAACCTTGGATTCTCCAGAATAATTGGTATATTGCGAATCTGAGATCCAGTGCGATATTGTGCGACACCTCAGCACAAACCACAGGTATAATCGGAAACCAACTTCCAATACGATATCTCTAATACATAGTAGAGATATCGTATTGTAATTTCACTACCATACATGGTAGTGAAACCGACTATCAAGTGAAAGCCCCTATCGTAAGCGAAGCAGTTTGTTAATTGTCACCCCAATCCAAAAACAAAGATCTGCGCAAAATGTCTCTCTCTCTCTCTCTCTCTCTCTCTGCCTCTCCCCTTAAATAAAATAAAACTCTGTGTTCAATATCGTAACTTTCTGGTATTGGAAAGTGGTATTTTTTCATAACTGTCCTACAGTTATATGTTATCTAAACGAAAATCCAAAACTCTTTAATATGACCCTGCATTATTATAGATATATCATTGTTTTATCGCAGAACTTTAGAGAACTAAATTCAAATATTTCAAAGCTGACCAGAAATAATCCAAATCTGAAAGATTATATTCTTCATATTTCAACACACCATTTGTGCGTTAATTGTACTAATTGAATAAAGATATTAAAAATCTCAATTTTGAAATTGTCTAATAATTAGAACAACTGAATCACATTCTCTACTAGTGCTTCTTAGTGAATGAATAACACATTTCGTTAAACCCACTTGTGTAGAAATATAAGTTATGTGGGGATGATAGTGCATTGTGTAGTTTGACGCAAATGTCAAACTCAATTGTGAAGTGAATGTCAGAATAAGCAAGCTATAAAGTGTACTTGTACATGTCACAATGCCAATTCTGTAGAAATAAAGCGAAATAAGTTCGATATACGTGAAACATTGCTAATATTGCTTCAGAAATATATGTTACAGTGAAAAATCTCATTATCATAAAACTGATTATATTGCAAATATGTGATTCAACAGACTGCGGTTAAGGCGATTGTAATGGCTGCAGAGAATTAAGAGAAGAAACTGGCAGTTTGAATTTTAATAGATAATCTGTTTATATAATTATACAATGCTGTCAGCATTTTATATGTTTAATTTAGTTTAGCAGTGTTCAGTTATGTTTATTATTAAATTATTCAGTTTAGGTTCAACAACTAAAGACTTCCCTTCATAGACACCGTCCACTCCCTGGAAACGAAAATAGGATTCATTTTATCAAAATAAATTTACAATTAAGAAAGGTTTAATATTAATTTGCTCACTTCATGTTAGGTAAACAAAATTCGGTTTTGCTTTGTTCCCTTCATTCCATGAAGTAATTTCAAGTATCAGTAACTGTCCTATAAAACTAGTTTTTCTGGATCCATAACCCTTAATTGTGTAAAGCTAATTAATGTGAATCCGAAATACAGAAAACAATAGATTAACCTTAGAGTGGACAACTTTATATAGACACAAGAAATATATGGTGGCTACGGAGGACTACTGTTTACATTTGCCCGTAGAGAGATGGAGAAATTGACATTCTGGAAATTACAGAGACCAGATGGAATTGAGAAGTAACGATGTGGAAAGATTTTTTTTATTATAACCCCGTTAATGACAGGATAATTGTATTATACTGAAAGTTCATAATAAAAATGTGTCAGTTTTGATTCTTGATGTATTCCCACCCATTAGGCCTGAAGAGAATAGTGAACTCTATGAAAACCTATACGGTTTGAATGTTTTGAATTGCTTACCAAACACTTATTTCCTTTTCGCTCTAGGATATCTTGATGCACAATGTGGCAAGTACGCAACATATAGACATGAGAAAATGAATAGCATTTGACAAAATTTGACAATATTTGTTACCAATTTGCCGTACAATTAAGCCTGCAACATGCCATCCTATCACAAAATTTCTTTCAAACTCAGTCAGTTCCCTTCTTGTACCCATTTTACCTGAAAACAGTGGCATTGACTTGGGAGCATCATATTCCTTAAATATATACCCGCTACAAACTTGTGTCTACTTACATGACACCAAAAGTAAACGGAGACACCCATTTACTTCTCTTCAAGCACTGAAATTGCATACGTCTTTTATACAATATATGCTACTGGAGCTGGTAATAGGTGGTTTCCTTTGGTGTATCAATGACTCACTGGTAGTCTCTTTTTAAAATGATTATAATGTATCTTTCTTTTAATAAAATATTTTTAGCTGTCAACTGATTTGCTTCGAGTCTGTGGGTGCGAATTCATCTAGTCATGAATGTTTTTGATCTTAAATGGGACACCTGATGTGAGAACCAATTTCTTCAGGATGTGTATAAGACCAAATTATACACTTCCTGAAGTGTATAATAAATTATACACTTCAGAAAGTGTTTAATTTATTATACATTTCATGTCCACCTATTCTTCTTGGTAGCTACAACAGGTGAACATCACTTCGTGGACGTAATGCATCATGTATAGTCATTAATTTTCTAATTTTGCGGTTCACTGTTTCTAGCTGTTCTTTTGTCCAATCTATCATGCCAGCTGTATATCGGATCACTGATATAGCCCAAGAATGCATTGCTATAATTGTGTTTAATCCATTTAGTTTTGTTTTCAGAATATATCTAACTCTTTTAGTGTATTCTGCTGCTGCCTGTTGTTTAATGCTTGAGTTGAGAATATCATTGGCTTCTAATGTTCCTAGGTATTTATAGTGTTCGTCCGCTGAAAGTGCTTTTATATATTTCTTTCGATCAAAATTAAAATTTCTAGAGTCATTAATTCTTCCACGTTTATTATATAAAATTCCGCATTTATTTAAACCAAATTCTATTTTATTGTCCTGACTGAAAATACGAACTTTGTTCAGTAAAGAGTCTATTTGCCAGGCTGATTTTGCGTATTCCTTTATGTCATCCATATGCAACAGATGGGAAATGTTTAATATTACATTTAGGAATTTCATATCCAAGTTTTGTTTTCTTTAATCATAGACAAAAGGATCAAAGAAATGTGAAGAGCAATGGTGACAAGGAATCGCCTTGGAAAATTTCACGTTTAATGCTAATATCTCCGAAATGTTCATTATTAACTATTAAAGATGTTTTTCATGATTTCATAGTAGCAGCCAGAAACGAACGCATGTTTTTGCTAATTCCAAATATTCGTAGTGATTTTAGAAACTTGAAGTGTGGGAGGGAAACAAATGCTTTCTTACAATCTATCCAATACATGTTTAAGTTAGGTTTCGTCTTTTTGAATTTCTGAGAATCATTTTATTAATAAGGATCTGGTCTTTTGTTCCTATAGATTTTTGAAAACTGCCTTTTTGTTTAATCGGATAAATCTGAATTAGCTGGAAAGCTGATTATCTGTGCCTGACTGCAACCAGCAATTAAATTGTTCTGCCATTCGACCATGTTGATTAGTTAGATGCTTTTACCAAAATCCATGTAGTTCTTCTTTGTCAGGTGCACTACAGTTTTTTAATTTTCCAGCTTGTGCACCTACAATTTCTTTAGTGATAATGACATTTTTCATTTGCTTTTGTTTCATTTCTGATTCTATTTCCTTAATAAGGGAGGCATCTTTATTATGTTCAATGAGATTATCACAAATTGAGTTCCAAAATTTCAGCGATTCTTTTTTTTTCTTCTGGTGAATGATTATTTGCATTTGTATTTTTCTGGTAAATACAAATCATAATAGAAGTCAAAGAATGGACGTTGGTTCTGCCAAAATTGCATATTTTATGCATTTTGGTTTATTCTTGCTTCGTATCTTTTAATTTTCTGTGAAGTCGCTGTAATTCTTTGTTTCAGCTCTTCGGTAACTTCAACAATTCTTTTGTTGGCCAAATTATATGTGTTAATCAGTTTGTTTTTAATGTTATTATTTTTTCAGCTGTCTTTCCTTAAGACTCTTTAAGTTGCTCAGGTCAACTAGAAGTTTGTTGACTTTTCGTTCCAAAGCGATTTTCCATGACGCAGATAGTTTGCTATAGCGGTTTGCAACTAAGCTGAACAGTAGTGATATAAGCTGTGCAGTTTTGGAGCTGATTTTGTTTCCTTTATACTGTTGGTTGTGATGGTTATCACAGCATTTGCGTCTAAGAGCAGTTGTTTTATCTTAGATTTATATAAAGCTTTTAATGGTGGTAGTTTCATATGGTCATTTATGGCGATCATATATTCCAATATTCCTGACTTTATTTTAGACAGTACTTCTGTCAAAACATTCTGAGGTATGTCGTCAGCTTGATGTTTCTGAGTGAAATTACTATTGACTTGTTGAACTTATTATTATTATTATTATTTATGATTTGTTCAGAGCCTGTGCAGCTCAGTGGATGTGGTGTTTGCACACCACGGAGCTTGGCCGTACAAAGGAAGATTTGGTTTTGAGTCTAGTCGGTGACTGCAGAAAATTTTTCTAAGCCTTTTTGCGACTGCTTCCCGAGTTAGTTGATCTCTGGCACGGGCAAGCGTGTTTTTTCTCCAGGAAACTCGGGTTTTTCGCCCAGTAAACTCAAGAAAATCGACCGTAGAACTGAAATTATTTCAGACATTAAAGAGGAGGGTCAGGGTTAGGGACCACGAGATGGAGGCAACTGTAGAGCCGTTTCTCTTCACTCCGTACCGCTTAATTAGTGATAGCCTTGGGCAAGCTATCTCTGATTGGGTATCAGTGGAGATTGAACTGCGCACTCAGTCTCCAAAATGTTAGATAGGGCTAAAAACTGCCTCACCTACTACCTGTATATACGGGAATAAAAAGGCGTTAGCTGATTTTTTTATTATTCATTTATTAATTATTATTGTTATTATTATTAAATGTTTGCTACATATAATTACCAATATTTTAATATCTTTTCAGCCCCTTTAATATAAATTCAAATATATTTAATTTGTCTTTCATTTCTTAGAATGGCATTAACTAAATAACTATAATATGCAATGCATATTTCACATTTCTTGATTAATCAAGTGGGTTTCTGAATATTTTTGTGAACAACTGTGTTTTTTGAACTGCTATAGTTTTGAGTGTTGTTGCAAAACGTGATAGCGAAACGTTTTTCTGTTTCAAGAACGAAGAGAAATGAAAGCCCTAGGCGCATTTCGTAATGAATTAGCATAATAATGGTTGTCCTTTTATGTTAAAATGACGAATACATGAAATCATACCGAAGTATTCTGCCATTGCTGATTACGTCGTTCGGTTGGGCATAAACGTTTTAAACGTTTATGTTTTAAACGTTATCGCTTAACACGTGAGCTAAAGGTTTCAAGCATATTCGAGAATGCATTTGTTGTTTCCCTCTCATTCAATTTCTGTTATCTTTGTTGTGTGAATATCATACTACAGTGAAAGAGTTAAATGAAAAGTTTATTTCATTGAAAAAAAGCAGTATTAGATTATATTACTATGATAATTCTCTCTGATTTTGCATAATAGTGTATTAAGTGTTTGAAAGCCTGACTGTTGCTTTTGAATATCAACCAAAACTAAAACAAATACCTGTAAGGACAATAAATTACAACTTGTGTGTATTGTGTGCTTAATTCGAGCTGATTTTTCTTCTTTGCAGGATGACAAGCCTCCTAGCTCAGCGTGGAGGGGGACCAATAAATCACGAGGACTTTAAACATTAACTTTTTTATACATTAATCATTTTTATTATTTTTATTATAACGAAATTCAGAACCTGAGGAGTTTTTATTAGTTATGAAATACCGCTAGTTTTATGGGCAGTCGAGTATAAATATCACTGCTTCGACTTCATATGAAAAGTATTATAAAGTTTCTCTTATTTAGGTATGAAGTAATTTCTATGCGTACATCAGAAGATTTTTTATTATTATTCTTTAAACCCCGATAAATATTGAAATTATTTTGTTTTGGAAAGCAAATCCACATGATACGTTGGACTGAGTAAAAAGTAAGAATTTCATATCAGTTTGTGAAGCTTACAAAATTCGCTCGCTTTTAAACCACATGTGATGTGTTCTCCTCTGAGTCTGGTTATCGTAAATTCAGTATCATGGAATCTCCAACATATCGTCTAACATAAATTCTATCATATATAGTACCGAATACCAAAACAATGTCTATCCTATTTTCTAAGTTCACAATATTTATAATCCAATATTTAGCTTTTATGAAGAACTTTACGGTGTGATGAGAGAATATAATTATTCTCCTGAGATATTTCTCTCTTATAAAGATATTTCTGACTTTTAAAGATCAGACAACACTTGTCTAGAAACGTCTCATATTTAAGAATGTTATAATATTTCTCCAAATAATAGGTGAAAAAAAAAGCTATCGACACTTCATTTTGATGTAGTATATAATCATATAAATACTGGATGGTCCGGTACATTATTATTTCATAGAAAAGTAATGGAATTGGAACAGTGAAGTTTAGAACCGACAGAGCGCTCCTGAGAATAAAATCTTTGGGATGAAAGTCGTCTTGGCATTTCACTACTTCAAAGGTACGTAATCTGTTCTGCAAGATCTTGTGGTCGCCTTTTTTTATTAGTGCTTCCTTTGAGGTATCACCGGCCTGCAAGGTGTTTTAAAGGTTGACTATTATCACAGATCAGACGACACGAATTGATAACCAATTCAAAATATATGAGTCACCCAATATGATTATTCTTTCATTTCCCTGAACGTGAATCCTCCAGAATAAATTGTATATTGCGAACCTCGGATGCACTGGTGTACTGTATCAAACCTTAGCACAGAGACATATAATCCCTCTTGATACTAAATCATAGCTCTACGCACAGTTAATCGTAAACCCACCACTCCCAGTACGCTATCTTTGCTACATGGTAATCAAAGCCGTCCAGCAAGCGAAATAATCTATCTTAAGAGAAGCAGTTTGTTAAATGTCACACCAATCCAAAAATATTGACCTGCATAAAAGGTTCTCTCTCTCACTCTCTCTCTCTCTCTCTCTATCAGCCACTATCGCAACCTTCCGATATTAGAAGGTGGTATATTTTCGTACGTAAACACTTCATGGTCCTACAGTTATATAATATCTAAGGAAACATAAACCTCTAATCTGACGCTGTCATATATTATAGATGCATCATTATTTTCTAGCCAAACATTAGAGAATTAAATTCAAATATTTCAAACTTGATCGGTAATGATCCAATTCTTAAATATTGAATTTTTCATATTTTATCACTCCATTTGTGCGTTAATTGTACTAATTGAACAAATATACCAAATCCTAAATTTTGATGTCAGTAACTATTAGAACAGCTAAAAGAGTATAATCTCTGCTAGTGGTTCTAAATCATGCATTTCGTTAAAGCAGTTATGTAGAAATATGAGTTGTGGGTGGTAGCAGTGCATGTGTGTAGTTTGACGCAAATGTCAAACTCTATTGTGATATGAATGTTACAATATGCAAGTTATAAAGATGTCACATGTGACCACTCTTACATGTCACAATAGCAATTCAGTAGAAATAAAGCGAAATAAGCTCGTTGTACATGAAACATTGGTACTATTGCTTCAGAAATATATGTTGCAGTCGCAAAATCCCATTATTATAAAACTGATTATGTTGCAAACATGTGATTCAGCAGATTGCGATTAAGGCGATTTTAATGGGTGAATAGAATGAAGAGAAGCAACTGGCAGTTTTAAGATTCAATAGACAATCTGTTTAATTAATTATACGATGCTGTTAGATTTTTATATGTTTAATTTAATTTAGCAGTGTTTAAATATGTTTATTATTAAAATTCCTTGAGTTTATATTCGACAACTAAGCACTTCACTTCAAAGACTACCGTCCACTCTCTGGAAACGAAAATCGGATTCATTTATCAAAATAATTAAACAATGAAGACAGGTTTAAACTTCATTTGTCCACTCCAGATTAGGTACACAAAAGTCGTGTTTGCTTTATTCTCTTCGTTTCATGAAGTAATTCCAAGTATATGCACCTGTTCCATGCAACTACTTTTTCAGGATCCATAACCCTTAATAAGGCAAGGGTAAGGGTGAAGATTGGCAAAAGTCTTTATATTTAGCTTTCAACAATATGGGAGTTCTTTGCTACAAATGATTTAATGGCAATTCAAACAGCTGGAACTGTCGTGACTCTTCACGCGTTCATGTTCTCGTTAGAAAATTGTAAGTACTACGAACATTTTAGAGTTACTGGATTAAAAAGTGTGGTCTCTAGACAATGAAAATTCGAAGTAGTTACTGATCATGCAGATTCTGGCTCAAGCGAAAAAAAACTTAAATATTTACTGAAACGTAGACCTGTTTTTCATTGATAAATATTTACAAAAGCAACCAATATCAAAATGAGAGTGAATTGTATGAGGAAAATGTAATTAAAACCAATATTTCTATTGTTCGAGAATGCCTGTCCATATATAAAATGATCAGTATTCAGTACAAATTGATTCTATTCTGTTATATATAAGATTGGCTTGCAAGCTTCTACTTCTCTACTTCTTTTAGTCCTCTTCAGCAACCCACACATAGAACAGAGTGAAGATCATCATCAAATGTATTGCCTCGATAAATAATTTACTAAATTATGCTTCAAACCAGGAAACATATCTCTGCTATATTAAATGAACCAATGATGCTGAAGTTATATAATTAACAATACATTGCAGTTTCTTCAAGTATTCAAGAATAAATTTTTTAAATGAACTTCAGTTAGTTTTCATTAACATGCATCTCCACAATTTTGGAGGTAAAGTTGTTTTTATTCCTCTATGTCAGGGGTCTTCGATGCATGGTCTGCGTAGCTCTTTGCATTGTCCTCTGGCCATTTTGAAAAAAATAAGTACTTAACATTAAAACGCGATTAAATAAAATATAATTTCAATGAAGCCCGTGGGCCACTAAGCTATACTGGGGTATTTAGAATTGTAAGATGCTCTCCAGATTCACAAGTAACGCTGTGCATTTCATACTTTACTTAAAATCCTATAAAAATAAACATTATATAGAAATACTTCTTTAGCCATCTACCAGCGCCAAGCGGTACTTAAGTACTAGTACTGAAGCGGCAGTTTGTTTTAGTGCGCTGTCTAGTACCTTCCAGATAAATCTCGAATTTTCTCAATACTTCTCATCTACAGTCAGTCAGTGAATCGTGAACAGTGTGATATTCGAGTATACGCGTACGCTGGTTCGTCGTGTCAGCCATAGCCTATTGTGGTTTTATATTGCCGGGCTTTATTCATTAGTGTGAGACATATACAGTGGATAATAAAGTTACACGCCCATTTTGGATCATTTTTTGGGGGGTTCACCTCCCTTCATTACGGCGTCTACTAGAAAAAAGCGTAAATTGTCGGGTTTTTAATGAAAAGTGGACCAATTTGTACTTTTTTGTGCTGATAGACGATAAGCCAGTGTGTTTAATTTGTCGTGAGTCAGTGTCAGTATCAAAATATTACAATACAAAACGACATTATAACACAAAGCGTGCGTTTTGTTTAAAAAGGCAGTTTAAAAAGATAAGTTTAAAAGGCCAACGTGCGTCAAAGTAAGTTATTTAATAGAAAAAAATTGAATAAATCAAACGCCTTCTTGGACGGCGAGTTTGAGAAATAGTGTGTCATCGCTGCTGGGAATATTCTGGAAAAAATAATAAGGAAGTGTTTAAAAAACTGAGTTTGTCTCGGGTAACTGTAGCATGACGTGTCGACAAACATGCCAATGACATTCAAGGAACTTTAAAAAAACGGTCGTCCGAATTTACGTCATATTCACTTGGAATTAACGCTTGGAATTAACGATGGAATTAATTCCAACGCTTGGAATTAACGATGATTCATAAGAGATTTGAATCATCGTTAATTCGAAGCGTTTTTTGAAACAAGCGTGCAAAGCGGATCACGGCGATGTGGTTTTTTATAGTAATTTGCGTTGGTTGAGCAGAGGGAAGGTTCTTAAAAGAGTCTTTGACTTAAGGAGCGAAATACAGCAGTTCATGCAAACCAAGGGGAATCCGATTGCGGAATTTCACGATCCGAAGTGGATGACAGTCTTTGCCTTTGTGACCGAAATCTTGTTGCATAGGAATGACCTAAATACGCGGCTACAATCCAAATAGGGTTGGTCACAACTCTGTTGATCACATCAAAGCTTTTGTGGCCAAGTTCAACCTTTGGGAGACAGAAAAGACCAAACTCGTTTTCAGCTTCTCGCTGAGTACAACTGTTCCTCTCTGATGAATCCGTTACAAAATTAGCCGTGTTGTAAAGTGAGGTCGAAGAGAGAGAGAGGTTTAGTGATTTTTCGTAACCAACAATCTTCTTTAGATTTATTTTCAATGGCATTCAGTGTCAATGCTGCCAAATTGCCACGCTCAGTACAAATGGAGCTGCTTGAACTCGAAAACAACCCTTCTTTGAGAGAAAAATTGTTCAATGTGCCGTTGCTTACATTTTACAAAGGTAACATTTCTGCGGACGCATTCCCTAATCTTCCCCGGCATGCTTTAAGTATGTGCTTCCTAACAAAGCGCACATCTGAAGATGTGCGCTTTGTTAAGAAGCACATACTTATGTGAGCAGTTCTTCTCCAGAACGAAGCATGTGAAATCCAAGACAAGAACTGAGATTACGGACCAACATCTCGAGAATACTATTCACATAGCGACTTCCAACATTGATGCAAACATCGACAAGCTGGACAGGGAAATACATTTCAAGGTTGCCCATTAGCATTGCAAAAAATGAATGGTTTTTCTTCATTAAATTATATTTTTTCAAGTATTGATTGTATTTACTTACGAACCTGACTTCTACCCACGCTCTTAAAGCTGAGTTTGTTTATTTTTATAGGATTGTATGAAAAGTATCAAATGAAGAGTTCCTTTTGATTCTGGAAAGCATCTTACAATTCTAAATACCGCAG
The DNA here is from genome assembly GCF_054136105.1 of Typopeltis vanoorti. Classification (NCBI taxonomy): domain Eukaryota; kingdom Metazoa; phylum Arthropoda; class Arachnida; order Uropygi; family Thelyphonidae; genus Typopeltis; species Typopeltis vanoorti. The sequence continues at coordinate 113,968,592 of NC_143553.1, forward strand.
TATAGCTTAGTTGCCGCGGGCTTCATTGAAATTTTTAATGCGGCCCGCACTGTTTGAAAGGTCTGAAGATCCCTGCTCTATGTAGATGAAGAGATGAAGTGTGATATTTCGATGTAAATGATGTTGATATCTGTACAATGTTTTAGTAATCTCTCCTCTTAGAATATCCGTTAGCACGCTGCGGACCTGGTTGGTAGAATAGTTAGCATTTTGCTCTCCGTCTCCACCACTCATCCAGCCACAACTACCTTCACCATCTACACCAACGCCATCTACCGCCGACCACCACCACTAATATATTCACAAACAAACATCCATGCCCACGGTGGGACTCGAACCCGTACCTTTTGGTTGGAGAAAGGTTACGCTAACTACTCGGCCAACCATGCTGCCCTAGAAATTTCATAAGAAAGTAATGAACCGAATAGAGGGCACCTGAGAATAACATCTTTTGCATAAAAGTCGCTTTGGCATTCCACTACTTCAAAGATACGAAATTTGCCCTCAGAGATTTTGTGATCGTCTTTTGTTAGTGCTTCCATTAAGGTTTCACAGGATTTCAAGATGATTTAAACGGTTGGATATTATCAGAAATCAGACGAATCAATTTGACAACGGTCCACCAATTCAAAATCATTGCGTAACCCAATATGATTATTGTTTCATTTCTCTGAACTTGGATGTCTGGTATATTGCGAATCTTAGATCCAGTGCGGTATTGTACGAAATCTCTGCACAAAACACAGGTATAATCGGAAATCAACTTCCAATGCGATATCTCTACTACATAGTAGAGATATCGCATATGAATTTCACTACCATACATGGTAGTGAAACCGACTATCAAGTGAAAGCCCCTATCGTAAGCGAAGCAGTTTGTAAATTGTCACACCAATCCAGAAACAAAGATTTGCGCAAAATATCCCTCTCTCTCTCTCTCTCTCTCTCTCTCTCTCTTTCTCTGCCTCTCCTGCTCTCTCCCTTTCTCTCTCCATCTCTCACTCACTCACTTTTCCAGCCACATGAAATTCTAAAACCAAAACTTAATGATGGCAGAGTTCTCCGCCCGATATGATTAAATAATAAGAATAAATAAACAAAATAAAACTGTGTGATCAATATCGTAACTTTCTGGTATTGGAAGGTGGTATTTTTTCATAAATACACATTTTCATAACTGTCCTACAGTTATATGTTTCTAAAGGAAAATCCAAAACCCTTTAATATGACGCTGAATTATTATTTTTGATATATCAGTGTTTTATCGCCAAACTTTAGAAAACTAAATTCAAATATTTCAAACCTGGACAGAAATAATCCAATTCTGAAAGATTAAATTCTACATATTTCAACACACGATTTGTGCGTTAATTGTACTAATTGAACAAAGATATTAAAAAGCTCAATTTTGAAATTTTCTCATAATTAGAACAACTGAAGCACTTTCTCTACTAGTGCTTCTTAGTGAATGAATAACGCATTTCGTTAAACCCAAATATGTAGAAATATTAGTTATGTGGGGCTGATAGTGCATTGTGTAGTTTGATGCAAATGTCAAACTCTATTGTGATGTGAATGTCACAATACGCAAGCTATAAAGTGTACTTGTACATGTCACAATGCCAATTCTGTAGAAATAAAGCGAAATACGTTCGATATACGTGAAACATTGCTAATATTGCTTTAGAAATATATGTTGCAGTAAAAAATCTCATTATCATAAAACTGGTTATATTTCAAATATGTGATTCAGCAGACTGCAGTTAAGTCGATTTTAATGGCTGCATAGAATTAAGAGAAGAAACTGGTAGTTTTAATTTTAATAGATAATCTGTTTATTTAATTATATGATGCTATCAGCATTTTATATGTTTAATTTAGTTTAGCAGTGTTCAGTTATGTTTATTATTAAATTACTTCAGTTTGTATTCAACAACTAAAGACTTCCCTTCATAGACAACCGTTCAATCCCTGGAAACGAAAATAGGATTCATTTATGAAAATAAATTTACAATTAAGAAAGGTTTAATATTAATTTGCTCAGTTCAGGTTTGGTAAACATAATTAGGTTTTGCTTTGTTTCCTTCATTCCATGAAGTAATTCCATGAAGTAATTCCATGAAATAAAAGTAGTTTTTCAGGATCCATACCACTTAATTGTGTAAAGCTAATTAATGTGAATTTATGTGAATGAGAAATACAGAAGACAACAGATTAACCTTAGAGGGGATAACTTTACATAGATACAAGAAATATATGGTGGCTACGGAGCACTACTACTGTTTTCATTGCCTGTAGAGAGATGGAGAAATTGACATTCTGGAAATTACAGAGACCGGAAAGATTGATTTTATTATAACCCCGTTAATGACAGGATAATTTTATTATACTGAAAGTTCATAATAAAAATGTGTCAGTTGTGATTCTTGATGTATTCCCACTCAGGTAGGCCTGAAGAGAGTAGTGAACTCTATGAAAACCTATACGGTTTGAATGTTTTGAACTGCTTACCAAACACATATTTCCTTTTCGCCCTAGGGTATCTTAATGCCCAATGTGGCAAGCACGCGACATATAGACATGATAAAATGAATAGCATTTGAAAATGTTTTGGAATTTGTTCCTTCTAACAGACACTTTTTACAAATACCTGCTTATAGACACACATGGGCGAACTGATACTTGGACATCAAATAGAAAACGCCAAGGCATGCAGCTAATTATATATTGGCACTCCAACGTTGGAACACTACCAACACTGATATGCATACTTGATGTGGAGCAAAATGAGGCACAGCCTACATCTATTAGAAGCGAAATTGCGATGGTACTACAAAACCTTCAAGGTTAGTTCTGTCCTTCTAACCTATATGTCAGAGAGTCTCCAGTGGGTCAGAGAAGAAACATCAACAAGGGTGGATGCTTCTAGGAAGAACAAGGCTGTAATCCACGATACTTACGTTTCTGTATGCGAACCTTAACCAAGATTTCCAAACTCTTCACCACCACTTCAGAGACTGATAGACCATAGTTCGATTCATCAGTCTTTGCACCCTCTTTCTTCAATAAGATTACCATACATTCTTTCCTCTCCTGAGAAATCTTCCCTATTCACGTCCAAAGAATAGCCAGTTCGGCTAAAAAACCTTTAGCTGATATCTCATTTGTGCTGATATCGCAATGGTGTTGATATCTCACCATCCCTTACTAACGAAATCTTATTCAGTTTTTGCAACATCTCAAGCATACCTCCTACACATACACCTGAGATGCTTTATCCACTAAAGGGGTAGCAATGAGCGCATTGTTGCATATACCAGAACGAGAGATTTTAAGAAAGTAGCCACCCATTCGCTGAATAGTTTCTTCTGCATTTTTTAAACGCATGCTATCCGCGTTCAATAAATTTAATGAATACGGATGGTATTAATTTATTATTTTTTCGGAATGCACAATTTATGTTCTGCATTCAATCTAGTTAATCTTTCATATTACTTTTTTCTTTTCATTAGAGCAGAAAAAAAATTTCTTTTCCATTGTCTTTAGCTTTAGCTTTATCATACTCCTAATTATCTTTCCGTATAACAGTTGTTTTTTCATCTCGCCTCTTCTAACAATTTTCTTAACTGACATCATTCTTATACACATGATATTTCTTCCATATCATATTTTTTTGCAAATATGTTGCTTAATGCGATTATAAATCCTTTACACTTCCGCCATATTTATTATTCGAGCTCTGTTTACACATATATATATATAGCTTCATTTAAGCATTTCTATACGCTGGTAAACAACGGATCCCATGGAAGAGAACTCGGCATACACATAGGAGTGGTGGTGATTAGTTATTGCTTTTTAGTTGAGCATAATATCTTTTCTGGTTGAAACATTCATGATCTTATCCACTTACAAAGTTAGTACAACAGGATCACTTTTACCGACCGGAGACAGAATAGTTGTCTTTTTGTGAAACTCCTCTTTAATGTTCTTCAATGTGCACAGAGGTAATGAAAAAGAGAATAAATCAAGACTAAATTTTTATGCATGCACGAATAATGGAATGTAATACGCCAATGGAACCACTATGTCATACAACACATTCACAGAACTTAGAAAATTACTTTTTTCATTTACATTTTTATTTGGGAGAAATTAACTCGACTAATTGGACTGGATGAAAATCGTTCATCATTTGAAAGACAGAACAATTCGCTACACATTTCTAAGATTATAAAGTCGTGAGTTTTAAGAATAATTCAGATGAAATTCTTGGTTTGGGGTATAGTTGGAATTACAGCCGAAGTTATCAGTATTAGCTGGAGGTGACATCACTAAAAGATATCCGAAAATGATGAGTTCAGTCATCTCCACAAGGCTGAGTGGACATCTTCTGGAGGAGAGGGGATGAGGCGGAGTATTGCAAGGAAGATCTCTGTCACCCTCTTGACTACCCTTTCACTTCCACAACCAAATGCTATTTTTCCCCTCCAAAGTTATCAGTATCAGTTGGAGATAATATATCACTAAAGGATATCCAAATGATAAGCTCTCTCATCTCCGCTAGCCTGAGCAGACATCTGATGGAGGAGAGAGGGATGATGGGGTTAAAGTATGGGGTGGGGGAGCATTTAGCATCAGCTGGAGGTGACATGACTAAAAGAAATCCGAAAACGGTAAGCTAGCTCATCTCCCTTAGATGAGCGGACATCTTCTGGAGGAGGGGGGAGGGTGGAGAAACCTTGCAGGGAAGACCACTGTCAACCTCTCGACTACCCTTTCAAACCCAAAATATAGGGCTATTTTTTTTTCCATCCCAATAATTTCGATCATCCGCAAATGGCGAGATCGTTCATCTCATTGGTTATCAGTTTGAGGTGACATCACTAAAAGATATCTACAAATGGGTCGCTAGCTCATCTTCCTTTGAATGAATTCGAGCCACAGAGGTAAAGTTTGTACTATAATGTCACAAAGTAAGATAAACGCACATCAACATCAAATCCACCAGCATGCGAAAACATGTCTGTGAGTCATCTGCACGAAAGTTTCATTTTGGAAGGAACAGTCAGGGTAAAGTCAGGTAAACAGTACTATAAGGAAAAACAATCGAGTCGAGTGTCTTTTCAGTTACCGCAATTCGTTCATCAAGTGCAGCTACCGTATTGTGTTGTATTGTGGTGTTTTGTGTTCAGTAAAGTAAAATAATGGGGTGAAAGGGGTAGTGAAGCGCAATACATAGCCTCTCCCACTCAAATGTCAACCTCACCTTCCCGTGGTCCATCCTGTTCTAAAAGTAAACGAGGCACTGGCGACCGAGTATTGGCGGTATAACCTTAACAACAGAGTAAATGCTGTTAGATTTGCCTGTCCAGAGGCGTTAGGTAGCAGCCCTACCACTGGACTTACCCAGCGACAGGTTAGTAACCTGCCCTGGGGAAATTCAAAATACTTTCAAGTTTCATGCAAAGAAAAGCCGGTCGGACTGTCAGGGAAAAGACCACGACCCAGGAAACGGTAAACGAAATTGGAAAAAGGAACCAATAATGAAGATTGCAACATGGAATGTGAGAAGCATTGCATCACAGAAGAAGAACTTGATAAACAATTAAACCAAGTTAACATAAAGATATGTATAGTAACAGAAACAAAGAAAAAACAAAAAGGTACAAAAGAAACAAACAACTATATACAAATCTACAGTGGGGTAAAAAAAAAAATAGAAAGAGCAAAAGCAGGTATAATGATTATGGTACATAAATCTCTAAAGAACAATATTGTATATTACAACTATTTGAATGAAAGACTAATAGAAATTAAACTCAACACATTAAGAGGCCACATAACAATAATTGGTGCGTATGCACCAGAAGAGGGAAAAGAAAAAGACAGTAATATATTTTATAAAGAATTACAGAATGCCATAGATAAAACAAACAAAACTGACTATTTACTGCTAGCAGAGACTTAAATGCCAGAATAGGAAACAAAAAATACAAAACAAACATAGGTAAATTTGGCGAAGATACATGTAATCAAAATGGTCGCAGATTGCGCGATTTTTTCATTTATAATAATATGAGAATAATGAATTCAATGTTTAAACACAAGGAAATACATAAATATACTTGGTCAGCCAGAGGATACAAATCAGTAATTGACTACGTTATCACAAATTTTAAATTAGCGGAGTTAATTTTAGACGTAAGAGCATATCGAGGCTTTGAATTAAACTCTGATCATTATATGGTATCAGCAAAAATTCGTTTTAAATCAAAGTGGCTAAAAACACATAGAATTGAAAATTCTTACCAGCCAAGCTACAAAATTTCTTCATTACAGGATCCTCAATTTAGACTACAATATCAAAAATCCACAAACTTAAAAACAGAAACCACACATGAATTATGTGACATAGAAGATGAATGGGAAAATTTAAAACAAATCCTCACAAAAGCAGCAACAGAAACCTTAGGAATAAAGCACAAATGGATTAGAAAAAGAGGACTACGAGACCGGAACAAAAAATAGAAAATATAATAAAAACCAAAAAGGACAGTTACCAGAAATGGCTAAACTCCAAAACAATAATAGTAGAAATAGAGTATAAAAGAAATAGTGCAATTGCACAACGAGAAGTAAGGAAAAAACATAGAGAAAGATGGAACAATTTCGTAACAGAACTATCAAATTATTTATTTAAGCCACAACCCAAAACCTATAAAGTAATAAAATACATGAATAAAGAAATAAAAGAAAAGATAAAAATACAAACAATAGATTTAGAAAACTTCTTTGTCTTAAAATGTTATAAGACAAAGAATGACCTAATAGAAAATATCACAATATTAGAACTGAAAAATATAATAAAGAAGATGAAAAATAGGAAAACGCCAGGAGAAGACAATATAAATATAGAACTATAAAAAAATGCAGGTGAAAAATTTAATGAAAGACTTATGAAATTTTTTAATATGCTTTGGATGTCCGGAAAAACCCCTAACTCTTGGAAAAAAGCACTGGTCATCCCAATCTATAAAAAAGGTAATAAAGACAATTGCAATAATTATAGGGGAATTAGCCTGCTGAATACAGGATATAAAATATATGAAGGAATATTGAAAGAGAAACTAAGCAGCATTGTAGAAAACAAATTACTAGAAGAACAAAACGGTTTCCGAAAAGGCCGATCCTGCATAGATCCAATTTTTACTTTAAAATTATTAATAGAAAAGAGAAGAGAATTTCAAAAAGAAACACATGTGGCGTTTATTGATTATGAAAAAGCCTTTGACACAGTTAGTAGAAAAAAATTGTTTAAAATATTAACCGATTTAAACATACCAAACCAACTTTTACAATCTATTCAAGAAATATATACAGGAAATAAAATAGCAGTTAAATTAGAACACAAATCAGAATGGAAAGATATATCAAGAGGAGGAGTACGACAAGGATGTACCCTCTCACCTCTGCTTTTCAATATATATATAAATGAAATATTAACAATCTGGAAACAGCATAACCCATTTGGTATACAAATGACCCCGCAAATGAAGATAGATACACTACTATTTGCAGATGATCAAATAGTATTAGCTACATCAGAAGATGACTTACAAAGATCATTAGAATCATTAAATGATATCTCAAAGCAATGTAATATGATAATATCGAAAGAAAAAACAAAAATAATGGCATTCAAAGGAGAAAATACAATAAGAAGTAAAACATGATAGATAATAAAATACTAGAACAAGTAAACACTTTCAGATACTTGGGATGTGATCTATCATACGAAGAAGAAAAAGACATAGACACTAAAATATCAAACTTTGTCAAAGTAAATGGCATAATAAATAATATATTTAAGCCATCCCTGGTACAAAAACACACTAGAATCAGGCTATATAATGTCTTGTCAAAATCAACTCTACTATACGGAAGCGAAACATGGACCATGAAAAGGAAAGATGAAAAACGAATTCAAACGGCAGAAATGAAGTCCCTCAGAAAAACAGCTGGATATACCAAGTGGGACCACAAAACAAATGAAGAAAACTTACAATCCCTGAAAATAAAACCAATTAATTACTACATAAGACAGTATAAACAAAAATGGCTAGAACATTTAAATCGAATGGACAACAGCAGAATACCAAAAATATTATACAGATACAAAATCAGTGGAAAAAGAAGTATCGGAAGACCAAGAAAGAGATGGCATGAGACCGGAACAGGCCACATGCCTATATTCTTCTTCTTCTTCTTCCATGTTAGGAAGAAGAAGAAGAAGAAGAAGAAATTAAAATAATGAGTGAACCACAAAAGTCTTTGAACTTTTCTTTCTTCAGGAAAATAATGTAAACTAAATATTGTGAAATATTTCTAGGTAATTACAAGTTTCGATTTATTTTTCTTTGTAAGTAATATTTCAGAAAAATAAAATAAGCATTTGTAATACTTAAATGAACAAAGATGTGTGTTGTTGTGTTTTCCACAATGAAATTTTTACTCAGTTATTCAGTTTAGAATTTGATAATTAAATCCATAACTTTATACCTTAATGCAATTCTGTTTAATTATTGTAAAAAAATCACTACTGTGAAATTAATGCCAGGAACATGGGAAACCGGATATCCTGTAATTAATTATTTAGAAATTTGTCTAATGCTACCTATTGACATTTTTGAGTTATCTGTAAACATTTCGTTCGCATACCCGAAAATCCTACCTGTCAGAATTTGGTGATTTTACAGAGAGAAAGCAGATAATTTTACCCAAAACGTGACTTAAACTCTTAAAGTTTGGTATAGAAAAAAGGTTTGTACTCTCCAGATAACAGAAATACAAATTTTACCTTTCCCCACACAAAGTAAGATAAACATTTGGTTATTTTACAGAGACAGTGCAGATATTTTAACTCATCACGTTACCAAACTATTAAAAAAGCTTGATGTAAAAAAGAAAAGAAGGTATATTTTTCTTTTCTTTTCAAATATTTGTACGTGATAAAAGTTTAAAAACATATCACTGGCAGCCGAAACTTTTTTCTTTTTTTTTTTCTTTCAAAACTTGACAACACATAGTCGTAATTGTATTTAATTCTGTAGATACCTTCACCAGGCTAGAAAAAAACAGTCGTACCAAATTCAAACAATACGACTGTTAGAATTTGGTTATTTACAGAGAGACAACTGATATTTTTGCCTTGATCAAGAAAGTTCGAAATTATCAAGAAGACTACTTGAAATGGGGATTTACATCGATGATAATCAACAATGAACCTCGTCCGACATGAATATTGTGTCAGGAGACGCTGTTGTAATGGAAGTATGAAACCACCATTATTAGTAAGACACTTAAAAACTAAACATCCTGAACGTGACCACAAATCTTTGCAATTCTTTGAACGATGTTTGAAGACATGTAATTCTCAATCCAACAACTTCACTAAAATCCAAAACATTCACAAAAATTTACGACAAATATTTGGAGGCATCTCTTGAGGTTGCATTCTTAATTGCAAATGACCAAAAGCTACACACCATTGGGGAAACACTTGTTCTCCCAACCGCCATGAAAATGGTAGAAACAATCCATGGAAAAGAATATGCAGATAAACTAAAATGTATTCCCTTATCAGCAAATACTATGTATAGACGTATAGAAATCATTGCAGATAATATAAAGAAGCAACGGATCGTATCAGAAGTCATCAAACCAGAATTTCAAGAAATTATGAAAGAAATGTAGGCCATTGTTCACATTAAATATTCTAAAAAATATGTTTGTAAGCTGTTAATAATAATAATAATGTATAAAAATATCTAGTGTTTTTAATTATTACATGATGATACAAGGCGTATTTCCTCTTTATAATACTTATTACAATAGATTTTGCTCAATCAATTGGAGGTACGCGTTATTTATTTTTTCTGTCTTGGGGATACGCGATCAAAAACGTTTTGGAGACCAATGAATATAGAGGTTTCTCCCTTCCAGAAATCTGGAGGTTTTCGTCCAGACGCAGAAAAGTCTGGGGGAGAGAGGAAAAAAAATGGAGATCTAAAATCCTTCTAGTAGACAGCAAATTACCGTATGTGTAAGGTAAATTATGCGGTTCTCAGTGTAGTGTTCTCCCTTCATGAATCAAACTCTCATGCAAAATCGTCCACTCAACAGAAGAGTCGGATCTGCATTATACTAACAAAATGCACTCATTCCCATTTGGGTAACACTTGGAAATGAGTTAAGTTTTTTAAGTTTTTTGAATTTTTTTAATTCAAAAAACTTATAAATCTTCTAAGTTTCTTTTCGATGCGATATCTTTCTGCAGATATACTCCTATCCTCATCAACAGATGCTAGGTGTGTAAAAATCATTCACCCCTAGCAAATAATGGGACATCATTATCATTTAAGATGTGCTCTCTAAGCTCAAATTAGAGTTAATATATTAAGGAAATCTAGTATGTGCTCTTCTCGAACAAGGAATTTCATGTTATGGTAAAAAACAATTAGACCCTTTTTATATCAAAAAAAAAACTAAAGAACAAATCTTACACAGGAAGGTACTCACTTGACTATTTACGATGAACACTACACGAATATGGCATTATATTGTCCTTCGTAATCTTTTGGAAAAACTACCTAAAAGTGTCATAATAAACAGCACCACGTCAAATTGAAAACGTATTTAAATATAAAGAAACTAGAAATCTGTATTAAGTATGTAGTTGGGTTTCGTATAAAATGAATAATTCAGTTTTAAATATAGTATGAAAAGAACTTTCAAAAATGTAACCAATCGATACCATAAAGTATGAAACGGTGTCGATTGGTTGCATTTTTGAAAGTTCCAATTATTTCAAATAGTTTTCTTGAAATATTTCATTTAATTGTATTTCGATCAATTGGAAAAGACTTTGTTGCGTAACCAGCAAATCCTTAATGTGCTAAATAATTATGTAGTTTCTTTTATGAAAGAGTCAAAGTTCAAGGATCATTTTATAACCACAATTATTCGATTTAATCTCTATCACTGAATGGCTTTCAATGTTGAGCGATATTCTTCGAATCTTCGAAACTACCGTCACTAAGATAGAACTCCATCAAATAAATTTCTGCAAAACATTCGATTGTATCTCAGAGGAAAAACTATTTGAAATACAGCTCTGTCAAGGACACTGGAAATACCTGCCGCTTTCTGGTATCTGGATTCTGGATGTCGTAGGATAACGATGTTCCTGGTGGCAGAAATTTCGTTGAGGATTCTATCGTTTCAGTTTTGATTTGTGCTTAGTATTTCAGTTGTCTGTTTCCATTATGTTTGGAGAGTCGTATACAGAGTATATTTCCAAGGGGCTAGATTTACTGGTTGGACATCCATCCTCATGATTTCTATGTAGTTAGTTGGCAGGATTTACAATTTTATTGCGTTCGGTAATGTTTTGACTGACATAGATTGCCTTAGCGCATCCCCCTTCTCCAGGCGTTGAACCTGCCATTGCAATCATGAAAATAGTTCTGACCTTTGGATTTTTAGCAGGTCGGAAGTACATCTTGTTTAGAATTATGTCTAGAGAGTCGTAAATTCTTGTAGTTCACGCATTTTATTTCCTGCACTGCTGGCGTTCCGGAACACGTCTGTAGGTTGTTTAGGCCTTTTGCCTTACCTATTACTTTTGTTACCTATTACTTCATGTTGCAGTTGTTTGGGTATATCTCATAAGCTTGATTGCGGAATCCTGGCTGGGATTTGTTTGGCTGACTCGGATAATATCTCGCTCAAAGTGGCTGCTACAGTTCCAGATTTGCTGTAACTCGTCATAACAAGCATTTCTGCTTGTGACGTCACTACTACTGCATATGAGGCATGTATTTGGTGGTTTCGTGTGTCGTACGGGATTACGGAATTTGGTGTTTTGGTGGCCAAGTATTACTTGCACCGTTTATACTTAACTGAAAGAGAACCGCCGTAATTAGCATATTTGACTGGCGCTAGTTTTGTCTTTTGCAAGAAGGTGTAGAGAGGTTTCCTTCGCATTTAACACAGCTAAAATGGACCTAACAGCAGCGATGGGAGTGGCCGAATGTTTAATAATAGTGCCATTGTCCATAAGATGCATTCTGTCGTACTGGTTCTGGTTTTATAACCATGGCCAGACTGTTTTTAGATCGCAGATCTCGTTTGCTGATTTCAACCCAGATGAGAAGCGTTAGCCGTTTAGCCTCTTAGAGCGTATGGCTAACTAGACTAGTGGCCAAAATTGTGGAAACCTTTTGGGAAAAGTTTATTTTTGAGCTTTGATGGCTAATAACTCCACTTTGCTTTTAATGTAATACCATAAAATTATATATATATCAATGGAAAGATAATTTAATCAAGAATGTAATGCATTCTTGATTAAATGAGTTAATACTTAGTTGGGTAACCTTTAGCGTTAATTACGGCCTTACAACGCCTTCCCATGGAGTGAACCTTGGAGTCACTTCCCATGGAGTCACTATAATATTTGTCTAACAAAGAAGAAGAATGGAGTGTACTATAATAAACAAAACTAATGATAGGATTTAAGATTGGAGAAAGACATTAAACGAAAGAAAACAACCCCAATGAATCCACTTAGTGAACGATGGACTTCCACTTTCCTCCAAAGGAAACTGGAGGTCCAGTTGTGAAGAATGTATGGTATATAGACATCTGTGCCACATCCAATGGGAAAAAAAAAGTCCAGGAAATGTCATAATAACTGCATAAGTTTTTTCTCCATACCTTTCTAGACAATCCTGACCATGAGAATTGCTACAAATCGAGAGTAGCCTAATCCATACTGGTAGTCTCTAACTAAAAATCTATGGGATTTAAGTTGAAATAAGCCTGTGAGAGAGAGAGAGAAGGATAATTTATGAGGCGAATTGTTTTCCTCTGGACAGCATCAAGAATATTTAAGGAGGCTTTAGATCCACCACCCCATATGTGTGAGCAGTATTCTAAGGATGGGGGGAGGGGGGTTGATTTGGATTTATAGAGAGTTCGTAGCTGGATGGGTGTGAAATAGCTTTTTGAGCCGAACAGAATGACTTATTTTTACAAGCTCAGGATTGATGTATTGCACCAGGAGAACCTGGAGATAATGTCACTCTAAGGAGTTCTTTCTATCTGGTGATGTGTGTATTACTGCGGATAACTGAAGTGAGCTGAGATTCCTTTTGCGAGAGAAGAGGCAGTACTGCATTTTGCTGGAATTGAAGGTGACGAGGTTATCCTTGGATCAACGAAGGATGGTATAGAGATCCGTGTTTAAGCCACTGATTGCAGATGATCTTGATTTAAGGCAGGGTTCTTCAACGCATGGCCCGCTAGCCACCTATGGCCCGCGGAGAACTTTGCTGTGGCCCGCCGACATTTTGAAAAAACAACTATTTAACATTAAATCGCGATTAAATAAAAAATAATTTCAATGAAGCCCGTGGGCCACTAAGCTATACTGAGGTATTTAGAATTATAAGAAGCTTTCCAGATTCACAATGCATTTGATACTTTACATAAAATCTTATAAAAATAAATATTAAATAGACATGCTTCTTCAGCCATCTACCAGAGCCAAGCGGTACTTAAGTACTAGTACTAACGTCGCAGGTAGAGGGCTGAAGCAGTAATTCGTTTGAGTGCGCTGTCTAGTGCCGCAGTAGCTAGTTCGAGTGCAATGTCTGGTGCCTTCCAGATACATCTCGAAGGTTCTCGATACTTCGTTATTTTCATATAAATACAAGAAGATCTCATTCACAGTCAGTCGTGAACAGTGTGATATTCGTCTATAAGCGCAAGCAGGTTCGTCGGGTCAGCCATAGACTATTGTGGTTTTATATTGCCAGACTTTTTTCATTAATGTGAGACATTCAGTGGATAATAACCGTTACACGGCCATTTTGGATAATTTTTTTGGTTCGCTTTCAATCATTATGGCGTCTACGAGTAAAAAGCGTAAATCAAGTGATTCTTGTCGAGTTTTTAATGAAAAGTGGACCAATTTGATTTACTTTTTGTGCCGATCGACGATAAACCTGTATATTTAATTTGTCGTGAGTCAGTGTCAGTATCAAAAGAATACACTATAAAACGACAAAGCATACGTCCAGTTTCGATCACCTTCAAGGGCGGCTTCGTGTGGACAAAGTGAACCGTCTCCAAATTGATTTAAAATGGCAGCAGGGTACGTTTAAAAGGCAGAGGGAAGACAGCGAAGCTTGCGTCAGAGAAAGTTATGTAATAGCTGAAAAAATTGCTAACAAATCAAAAGCCTTCCTGGACTGCGGGTTTGTGAAAGAGTGTCTCATTGCTGCTGGGGATATTCTGTGCCCAAATAATAAAGAAGTGTTTAAAAAACCGAGTTCGTCTGGGTAACCGTAGCACGACGTGTCGAAGAACTTGCCAATGACATTGAAGGAACTTTAAAAAAAACGGTCGTCCGAATTTATGTCATATTCACTTGTTTTAGATGAGAGCACAGATGTGAAGGATACAGCACAACTGACTTTGTCTGTGGCACTGATCAACAATTCACTGTGACAGAAGAACTGCTAGCGCTCGTACCTATGAAGGGAACGACGAAAGGCACTGATATTCTTAAAGCCGCCAAGAAAACCCCCCAGCATTTCGACCTCAGCTTAACCAACCTCGAGGGTGTAGTAACTGATGGTGCCCCTGCTATGGTCGAAAGAACGAAGGGTTTGTTGCGGAAAGAACCGTAACTAGAAGGAAAAGATTTCTTTAATCCACCAAAAGAATTTGTGCGCAAAAACTATTGGATTTGAGAATGTCATGAAAGTTATTGTGATTGTCGTCAACATTACTAGGGCAAGAGGATTGAATCATCGTCAATTCCAAGAGTTTTTGACCCAAGAGTGCGAAGCGGATCACGGCTATGTGGTTTATTACAGTGATGTGCGTTGGCTGAGCAGAGGGAAGGTTCTTAAAAGAGTCTTCGACTTAAGGTGCGAAATACAGCAATTCATGCAAACCAAGGGGAAGCCGATTGCGGAATTCAACGATCCGAAGTAGATGACAGACTTTGCCTTTGTGACCGACATCTTGTTGCATATGAATAACCTAAATACGCGGCTACAATCCAAAGATGAACTGGTGCACCCTTGGTTTGATCGCATCAAAGCTTTTGTGGCCAAGTTCAAACTTTGAGAGGCACATCTCCAAAAAATACTTAACTCATTTTTAGCTTGTCACTGAGTCCAACTGTTCGTCTCTTGATGAACACGCTACAAAATTAGCCGTCTTGCGAAGTGAGTTCGAAGAGAGATTTAGTGACTTTTCGTAACCATTTCGCAAAAACTACTTTCTGAGGACCCATTCCCTAATCTTCGCCGGAATGCTTTGAAGATGTGCGCTTTGTTATGAAGCACATACTTTATGTGAGCAGTTCTTCTCCAGAAATAAGCATGTGAAGTCCAAGACAAGAACTCAGATTACGGACCAACATCTCGAGAATACTCTGCGCATAGCGACTTCCAACATTGATGCCAACATCGACAAGCTGGTCAAGGAAAAGCATTTCCATGTTTCCCATTGACATTGTAAAAAATGAATGTTTTCTTCATTAAATTATCTTTTTTTTTTTTAAGTATTGATTGTATTTACTTATCATGAACCCGACTCTATCTACGCTCTTAAAGCTGAGTTTTTTTTATTTTCATAGGATTTTATGTAAAGTATCAAATACACAGCATTCCTTGTGAATCTGGAAAACGTCTTACAATTCTAAATACCGCAGTATAGCTTAGTGGCCCGCGGGGCTTCTTTGAAATTTTTAATGCGGCTCGCACTATCTGAAAGGTTGAAGACCCCTGATTTAAGGGATGTCTGGGTTTGTCAAGAGCAACAAGGCGCGTTTCTCCGAACCTTTTCATGGCACTAGTCCAGTGGTGAGTGATGCGAACTATGAAATCAGCCTTGGAGTTCGACACTGGCGAATTCATAATGGAGGTTTCTAGTTAACTGATGAGCTTCTCGGTAGTGAAGAAGTTGATTATTGATGACGTTTTCCCTTGTTTTGGAGAGGATTGTTGTGATGTTAGAATGGATTTTGTCTCCCTTTTTTGGAATAGGTTGGTTTCTTAAAATGGGATAGGTGCCAGCTGGGTATGGAAGATTGAAGGGATGATAGAGGACAGGTGTTAGCTCTGGACCACAACATTTGAGCACAGTAGGAGAGATGCAATAGGGACCAGACGATTTTGGAGTGTTCAGGTTGTCTAATGTTTTTCTTATGTCTTTTAGACGAAACACCACAGGAACCATTCGGTGCTCGGCTGCTGGCCTGGAAAGATGATATTTGCTTTCGTATCTATGCAGGACAGTCCGCGTGGTTAGCCGAGTGGCTGTGCGCTTCGCAACCATATGCCTGGAGAAGGAGTGTCCTAGGTTCGATTCCCGTCGGTGACGTAAGGAGCTCAAGGATTCTTCCTCAGCCATAGCCCAAGTTAGCCAGTCTTGGGCGTGGACAGTAGGGTTTTTTCCCCAGTTTATTCGAGGGTTTTTCATCCCGCAAAGCAGGCAAACCGGCCTTGAGAAATCAACACTAAAGGACATAGGGTACACCGGGGCGTAGGGCTTGACAACCTTATCCTGTGAACTGTTTAGTTCCGATGATTAACTAACCCTCGATACCGCAAGGTAAAAGAGGGAAAAAGAAAAATTAGAATAAGCGCGATGCCTCTTGGCATCACACTTATTCTCTTATTTTTTCTGCGGAGCGGTAGGGGCCTGACAACCCTTGTCTTCAGCCGTGCAGAGTTGGTGAGGTTTTGCCCTGCTATTCCGTAGACCTAAAACCTGACGTGATGGTGGCCTCTGACTATGCAAGGCTGATTTCGGCGCAGCGCTTCGGGTGGATTTAAGAAAGCAATACAGATTTTTTAAGTTTTTGTTTGAGCTACATGAGGTAGTGATCTTTTTTAACTCAATCGTGACTTTTTGAATCCTGAACCAAGGAAATCCTCATAAAGTCGAAACCGGTCTCAGGTTGGAAAGGAAGGGTTCTCATGATGGGATACTGAGGCAGCAAATGATGGAGGTCAACAGTCTCTGTACACAAGTAACTTAGTTGGAAAGATACTTCATGCGCTAACTTTTCTTTCTTACACTTAAAATATTAAACAAGAATAGAATTTCTGAGCAAATATAATATATTTCGTGAACACCAAAAACTGTTTACTGTCATCTTTATTATTATATGATTATAAATTTATTTCTTAGAAATAAAACCAAGAGCCGCTGCTCAAATTGACAAAGTAAGGATTGTGTGGTCTCGGCCAGTGCTTCCCAAACGTCTGGATGTCAAGGCCCCCTTTGGAAAAATTAAAATATTTCACGGCCCCCTCGAAAAACAATCGTAATATAGACATATATTATTATAATATTTATTGTATTTATATTCAATACAAAACATACGCAGCGAATATTGCAAAAATCAAATGCAAATATTACATTTTTAGCATCTTACATACACATTTGACATGGCACATTATCTTATATTTTTATATAGATAGATAGATATATTGTTATAGTACATTTGCAGTGCAAGCACATGAAACGTAAAACGATTAGTAATAAAGAAAGAATTAAAAACAAAAGAAGTTTAATAACAATTTAACGTGATGGATGTGTTTAAATACCGCTATAGAAAAAGTCAATATCGGGTGAAATATTTGAAACTGCAATTCTTAGATTTCTGCTTTGAAATGAAACTTATATGAATAAGTAATACTTACTAATATTCATTAAGCGCCGAAATACGCAGGAAGCAAAATTTGTGAACCCGCATCAATGTGTGATTTTTTTTTTCCGTTAAAATATAAAAAATAACAAAAAAAGAAATAATAAATAATAAAAATGAAATACGTTTCTTTTTAAGAAAAAAAAAATCTACTTAGTCTTAAAACATTTTCAATTCGTTTTCATTATTTCAACCCCCCCCCCCCAACAAAAACTTACGGCCCCCAGTTTGGGAAGTGCTGGTCTAGGCAACCTCTGCAAACAACCACTTATCTAAATTTCGAAATATATGTTTATAAAAATAGAACAAGATCGAACACAAAGCTCATATACGCAACGAAATCATAGAATTAGTTCGATACTTAAATCAACTTTATGTAAAGGTGTTTTATTCAATAATAAATTAATACTTTCTTGTGAATATATTAGAATTATAAGGTGACTGTTATAATTTCCAGTCGCGAGATACTTCGCCTACCTGATTCGTTGAATATTTCGAGTAGGATGAGTAACTTAAACGTGATTGGTTAAAAATTGAAAGAGAGCTTGTATTGGCGTAAGAGTAAAGTGCTTAGTTCGCCAATGCACGCATGTCTCAGTTTTCTGTCCAATGAGGAACCCAATATATCGTAGAAACTGTAATAAGATTTGCTAGTCTCCAGATTTCCTCCTGATTTGATGGAGGAACATGATGTAAGTGTTCGTACGAACACTTACATCAGCATCACTTACAAGCGCAAATCAGGTTGAGTAAAGCAGCTCATAAGTTGATCTATATTTATCGTTTACAAGATTACGCGTTACAAGTACGCTATGAACTTTGGTAAGATTATGTGGCGCCATCTATTGTCCACTTTTAATACTATTGTAGATTTATACAATTCTAGAATAAGATTTCACAATATCTAAAACACAGACAATAATGTCTGTGAAATAATATCTTCTTTCACAGACATTCAGAGGTATATCAGGATTAAAATTTGGAATTGTTGCAAAATTTAAATTTGGTGTTTTTATGTGTTTTACATAACCAATTAAATATATTTAACCATATGTTAAAGCAATTTCATCATCATAATTGAAATATCAAAATTTATGTAAAAAACCAAATTCTCAATGTCTTAATAACGTTGAGGGTTATAAGAGGAGTCCGAACAATTGGATAACTTTGCTTTTCGATCAAAAGACGCTAGAGTCCAGTAACCTGGATGTTTGTGGATGCCTTTAAGGTAGTGTGTTTTTCATCGCTCAATATGACGCTACTCCCTCGCAAACCGAAGCCCAAAATTGCCCAAAAACATGTTCTGTTCTCAGTTTCAGTTTGTCCCACTCACAAAGATGGTGTTCTAAAACTGCAAGTATGACCTTCCCACTCTTTTGATATTAGACACCTAACTCTTGACCGAAAAAGAATCCAAGTTTCCTTCAGTCACAGATGGAATTTTATAGTGCTCAACAATCCAGGCTTCATGATCAGTGTCTTTAAGAGCGATATTTACTTACTACTGAATAATATATGAAGAATTTCAACGCTATTTCAGAATTTCAAACCCATTCTTTTCATATATTTCAATATATCTATGATTATACTTACCAAGCTGGAAAAGAAGAACTGAAGTATTGCAGGCAGAGCTCTCCATTCACCCAATATTTTATACGTTTTCTTAATCAGTTGTCCTTCCACGTATATACTGCTGAGGACACTTTTCACTCGGTAACTCAGACTATAATCTCGTACAAGCTTTATATCTTGTGGAACCCCTTCCTTCAGCCATTCTCAACCTCGTATCCTTTGACATCACATCAGATCCAAGACCTAGAGGACTTTTTTTTTTCATGGCCAAATTATTGTTTTGGTCCTCCAAATCCAAAATCTTGCTGTGTTCCATGTTCGAGAAATTATCCGTGTCAGAATGAGAGCTTCATTCCGACCCTGCAATGAAGCCATGATTTTCAAAGAAGTGTGTCATGGCTGCTGAAGGAGAGAAAAAAACAATGCAAGTGGCTTGAGGCTAAAAAAAAAAAAAAAAAAAAAAAACGAGCTTCATTCTCGCCCTACACTGAAGCCTTCAAAAACTGCAGCACAACCATTGGCATGCCATTCTGACTTTGAAACAGCTAAACACATAAAACTCGCAAACAGATTGTTCTCTTTGCATCAATCTTCCAGCTCGTGCATAGAGGATGAAGCGCATCAAGAACAATGCAACGCATGGCTCCTCCAAGATTACAAGAGTACTCCGAAGAATTTGGAACTACCTGGATACTAAAATTGCTTCTTTTCCTGTTGGACCAAAAAAAGTATGTGTAAGGAGGAACTTTTTTCTATTAGGATATAGCTAATCAATAATTAATACGAATTCTATACTTAATTTACATATTTAAATTTTTAAAGGTGTATTTAATTATATTTCTAGTTGCATTAATCCAATATTCTAAATAATGAAATGGAAAGCAAATTTTCCATTTCCAAGCTTAATTAATGATGTATCAGAGACTTTATTTGTGACTTACATAAGGAATATCATATTTATAGGATTTTGAAATGTTCTTTTGTAAATGATGTAAAAAAAGAAAGTATCTGATTATTTTATGAAAGTAACAACGGCCGTGATTTTCTCACATAATGTCTGACTTTTATGGCTAAACTGGAGGAAAGTAAGAATAGAAGCTACAAATTACATAAACGGTAATATTCATCCACCAGTATGTGAAGTAGTTGCGAGTTTCATAATTCGAATGCAATAGTTCTCTAATATTTTATTAAATAAAACAAAAATGATTTATAGATTTATTCTGAAGCTCTTCTTCATGCACTGAAGATTGGATTCAAAATAGCGAAGTAGAACTTAAACCAACCAATTGTAAACTAAACCAATCTTCAAAGAATTATAACAGTGAAATTAATTTAGTTATTAAACCAATTAAATCAAACTCATTACAGAAAGTTACTTTATTATCTTTTAGACACAATAACTTATTTCCTTAAGGTAATTTTACTTGTATTAAGCTGTTGTGTAGGTTCTTGGCAGTTACATGACTTGCTGGTACTCATTCATCCATTTCATTTGACATCAAGAGATGCCGTATGGTCACTTAGATGCTCGGTGATGTGCCAGACTAGTCTTCAGCACGTGATCCTGTTGTATGCTTTTCTGGAGTCTTCATCTTTCTGAAGATCCGTCACTTCAGATAGACCATCCGTCCATCTCATTGGCGGTCTATACCCTTCTTCTTTTTCCTGGAACTTTACCTTCTATTACTGTTTTGAGGAGGCCTCCTTCCTTCCTTTGAATGCGTCCAAAGTATTTTAACTTTCTTCTGTCAATATCCTTAAGGAGCCTGAAAGTTCTACTGATCATTTCTGACACCCATTCATTTGTACGCCTTTCAGTAGATGATATCCTCAGCAGCCTTCCGTAACACCACATCTCAAATGCAGATATCCGTTTCTTATCTGACTTCTTTAGGTTCCAAGTCTCGCATCCATAAGTCGTTGTTTGAAAGACAACTGCATCCAAAATCCTCAACTTTGTTCCCTTGGAGATAGATGTATCCTTCCAGATTTTAGACGGGTCTCCGACTGTTGTTTTAGCCATTCCTAACATTTTTCGGAAGTCTTCTGAACAGCAATTCTCCACATTAATAATTGATCCCAGGCACTCAAACTTGCTGACTTCCTTAATTCTTTCTCCATTAAGTTGCACTTGTTTATCAGGAACTACCCTCTCTGTATTTCCTTTGAGAACCATAATCTTTTATCTTGCTATCATTGAGCTAAAGTCCTGTTCTTGCTGATCCCGTTAACTTTGTCAAGAATATGCCCTAATTCTTGTCATTACAGAAGAGTACTGTATCACCAGCATACCTCAGATTACTGATCAATCTACCTCCTATCCTAATTCCTGTCTTGAGCTCATCTAATGCTTCACTCATGATGTCCTCCGCATATATACTAAACAAGTGAAGAGAAAGTAAACATCCTTGCCTAACTCCTTTTCCAACTTGAAGCCAGTCAGTCAATCCAACATCTGTTCTTACCATGGCTTCTTATACGAGTTGGCTATCAACCTGATAGTGTGTTGAGGAAAACCCCGTTCTTTTCATTATGTCCCACAGTTTCACATGCTCAACACAGTCAAAAGTTTTACAGTAGTCTAATAACCACACTACCTTAGGGGGTCTCAATTCTTTATACTTTTCTATGATCTATCTAAGGCACAGGATTTGATCTCTGGTGCCCTTACCTTTCCTAAAACCTGCTTGTTCCTTAGGCAACTCTGCCTCAACTTTGGCTTCAATCCTATTTCAATGATATTTAATAAAATCTTGCTTGTATGAGATATTAAACTAATACTTATATTGTTCTTGGAATTCGTTTTGGTATCATTTGCTGATGCAGGAAGGAAAAAAACTAACTAGTAGGAAGAACAAATCCAGCCACCTGCAAAGTTCACGGCGTTATGGAGGTGCTCCTCATATTTATTGCAGTGTTAAAAGAGAAAAATAGAAATGAATGTTTACTGATCGCAGGGGAATACTTTCTTCTTAAAAGGGCTAAAAATAAATAAACTCCAACTCGCAAGGTACATGAAGGATATGATCCATATGGCGTGCATATATTCCTGTATACTGATTATTTTCTACTGGAATTGCAATTTTTAACTTTCGTACACCAAAAAAGATTAAGATCATCTTCACCAAACCAGCCACTGTGATGTTTAAAATATAATCAATTATTATAATCTGAGATTTTTTTTTTTAAATTGCAAACATCCAAAGAGCGTATACCCTCAGAGTACCTCAATCACGAACTAAATCCTTGCTGTATACCCATTTATATGTGTAGGTGAGAAAGTAACAAATGAAGCAACCGATGACTTTTATTTTGGTGTCAAATCGATATTTCAAGCGATGAGGTACCATCAGATGTCTATGAGTTCATGGACATCTGATGGCACCGCATCGCTTGAATGAATACACTTCTTACTTCCAGTGACAAAAATCATAATTACTTCACTTTTCACAGAATTAAAATTCATCGGTTATACACCCTCTGTCCAAAAAGAAACCGAACTTTTCGAAAATAGCAGAAACGAGTGGTGCCACCTGTTGTATCTTTTTGTTATCGAAAGCCGCAACCTTCTTTAGTGTTGTGTCAACTGTTTATGACATTTGTTTCATTAGAAGCCGAGTTATAGCGCCAAGAGTGACATTGTGTTTTGACGAACGGTAGGAAAACAAGTTTTAAACAGAGATCTGGGATTGACGTTTGTGTTAAACTTGGTAAAAGTTTTACCGAAACGCATCAAATGCTTCAAAAAGCATACGGATCATACCGTGTATACTCTATGAATAAATAAAAGATGACACGTTGGTATGATGTATCATCGACGGGATTATATCCAAAGAGAATTCTTTACTAATCTTTCCCTATTACCACAGCTACCCCATGATGCTTTAAATCGCCTCCTGAATAAACAACTAGTTTACCATTCTATTATCTGAAATGACCTTCTCAATTCCATCTGATCGCTGTAAATCTTAGGACATCGATTCTGGTTCTTCCCATCTGTTTACAGATAATATCAAGCGTGTCTAACAGTATGCGCGATAGCCAATGCAGCATGAGATTTATAAGACACAGCCGTATTAAGATTTTGGAGCGAAGTCATTGCAAAAAAAAAAGGGGGGGGGAGAGCAGGGTTGTGGAGACCCTCTCTTTCCACAGATTTGCACGCAAAACTAATTTGATTACTGCGAACTTACCATATACGGGCAATAAAAGGTGATAAGCATACTGCGCTCTTCAAATGAATGGCTTCCGTTCACATCAATACCGTAACTTGATACTGATGTTACATTCAATTTTTTTTTTTATTCGGAGATTTATTATCGTTTATTAGCATGTCAACTGATTGTTCGGTATAATTTAAAATTATATTCATTGTTATTATCCTTTTGTAAATGTTAAAAAGTAGGAAACCCACTTCCACTTTCATTGTGACTCATAATAAATTAAAAAAGGTGTATAGTTGTAAAAGTTCGATTTATATTAGTAACATGAGTGTTAACAAAAATAAAACGAAAAAAATAATGATAATAAAGAATTGCTATTTTTTTCTTTAGATATAAATTAAAAAATAGGAAGGAGATTAATCATTTACAAATTATTATAATTATAATTTAAAAATTTAATTAAAAAAGTATGGAATTAATAACTGTTGACGGTATATGCCATTCAGAAAACATCCCATAACATAGTGACGACACCATTATATGCGAGCAAAATGGACGACGTGCAGATTAAAAAAAAAAAAAAACATATTTATTGATAGTAATTTAGGTTTATACACACATATGGTATAAACCTCTTCAGTAATAATTTTGAGGATTGTTTATATATTCTAAATGCACCAACTTACTCTTTAGGTTCTAGGATCCGATTGAATGGAGGAATTATAAACAATATATAAATATACCTAAGATGAATTAACGCAATAAATGTTTCTTGAAAAGGAAGACAATGAATTAATTTACATTAAATCATTAAGTCAAACTATATCAAATAAACGTCGTTACAGTTGATAATTTGCCGGTATTGATTTACTGAGAACAGCACAATATTGGTTTAAATCTTACAAACAAAAAATAATAAACCTCAAGATACTGAGGTTCTATTCTTCCTTTTGGATATCGTGTAGTAAGTAGAAGATACACATTTATCAAGTACCTATTCTACAGTTCAAGCAGGAATACCATTTATTCCAGAGAGATAACAGGAAGTGGTGGAAACAACACAGATGACATCATTAAACATGGATGCAAACACAGATTTTGTTTTCTGAGTGCTGGCCATCTTTTGCTAACGTTGCAAAAAAGTATGCAGACACAGCAATGAATCACAACCTTTTATTTGCATAAACCTGATGACGTGGTTAGTCCATCTTTGTCGTGATTACAGAATTCCTTCCCCTACAATTTCTGATAAGACTTATCCTTAAATATTAAAAAAACCGACCCATATATTCTGGCCTATTCCTCAACCGAAACTTAAATCCGTTCCTATAATGAAGTTAAGTTGTGTCGTCTTCGCCCTCAATTGATATCCTAACTCAAAGTTGCTCACTTAGCTTTGGTTTGACACTTAAGCGCTCATGACCTTCCAAGCATCCTTGGATTCCCAACCATAATACGAGGATAAGGCGGTTACCCATATGCCTCTAACTATTCCTGTGTGTAAATTGCGTGTGTTCTATATATCTTCGAGTTTCCGGGATAAAAAGAACCTCTACCTCCACATCAGACCAGCTAACTCACCTTCAGTTGAAATGCCACAATAAAGTTCGTCCTAGATGGGATTCGAACCTAGATTCTTTGAAAGAAAGACCTGGGTTCGTCTATACCATAGGTTCCCAAAGTGGGCGCTGAAGCCTTCTGGGGGGGGGGGGGGGGCTATGGTGGGATCAAAAGCATTTGGTGGCGTTCGGGCGGTCTAGGGGTCGGTGGCTCTTTATAGAAGAAATTAATAATATTTATTTAAAAATTAATTATTTTCGTGATTTTGCGATTAGATAATCATTTAAAATTTAAATATTGCATTTTAATTCATCTTATGCCCTCTTACACGATCAATTATTTAATCATTTGAAAATTTACCATGTCAGATAGAAATAGATGTCAATTTTCTATGTCAATGAGAAAATAGAGCATGTATATATGTGTGTATAATAGGTTATGTTTACAGTAGCAAATATATTCGTTATATTTCATTTCAAAATATATATAAAATATATAAAACGACTTTTCTAGTTGATTTGTACAAAAATAAACCCAATTTTATATAATTTAATATTACGAGTAAAAATAATAATGGCAAGAAAGAAATAAAATCGTAAATTTTAGTTAGTACTAACTTATATTGCTAACCAGAGGGAAAAAACAAAGCAAATATTATTCGAAACTTATTATACTGTTTTCTGTGGTTATGTTTTGTAGGTTTGTTGTTTATATCTTGTGTAATTATTTTATTTATTAATTATTATTTATAATTATTCGGACAATGTCGTGGTGGGGCGAACAAAATGCGCTTGCGTGCAAAATAAAAAAATGAACGTGTCATACAGGATATTTTAACTTCTATTTTTTATATAGTTAAAAAATTATTCATTTTTTGCTATTGTAAAAATTGATCGTGCCATACAGGCTTTAATCTATCCACGCAGCAGACGAGTCTTAACTAGTAGGATGTCGGTCAACTATTACGTAGGTAATTCACTCAATTCAGCATGTTTTGACAGGAATATGGGTGCTTGCAGTGACTTGTTCAAAGCACGAGTACGATGGTATCGCAAACAAATCAATGCATGCAAGTCGATTCGGGCTAGATTTCAAATCTATAAATACCAGTGGTTTAGGAATATATGCTTCAGGAAGTTAAAATATCCTGAAGGATAGTATTTATTATGCTTATGAAGCAGAATAAACACTATGCTTCATAAGCCAGCGTCAGATATCATCAAGAAAATTCCTTTGAACAATAATTCAGTGCAAAGAAGATCGATGAAATGGCTGAAGACGTTGAAAAATCATTGTGCGATTATTTGAAGACATGCCAATTTTCCATTCAACTCGATGACTCAACTCTCCCAAATAATGAACCACTACTCTTATCATACGTACAATTCATAAAAGAAGAAAAAGTTTGTCAAGAATTATTATTTGCTAAAAACTTGGAAACGGATACAAAGGAAGAATCTATGTTTAATATCATGAATAAGTTTTTTCAAGAGAAAGACATTCCAATTCGTAATATTTTGTGTGCTGCTACTGATGGTGCTCCAGCAATGATAGGGCGCCACAAGGGTTTCATAGCGCATTTGAAACAAGCAGTACCAAATGTACTCGCTATATATTGTGTTCTTCATCGTCAACATTTGGTTGCAAAAAAATTAAGTGAACGCCTGCACACGTCACTCCATTACGTTATTAGAGTAGTCAACAAGATTAGAAGCAATTCATTGAGTGGCAGATTGTTTAGCCAACTTTGTAGTGAAAACGTTGAAGATGTCAATCGTTTTCTGCTTCACACAGAAGTTCGCTGGCTTTCAAAAGGTATTTGTCTGAATCGATTTTATAATTAATTTGATTCAGTACTAGAGTTCCTATAAAAAAGAGACGATGGATTGTGGGCCAACCTGATTACATCCAAAAATGACATCGCTTATTTGACAGACCTCTATAAAATATTTAATGAAGTCAATCTACAACTACAAGGTGATGAATTGAATTTAATTAAAACAAAAAAAAACGTTATTGCCGCTTTTGTAGGGAAATTTCTTCTGGAATATGGACCGAGCGGAATATGGGCCGAGGGGAATATAGCCACTTTTCAAACTTATCAGCAGTGTCTCTCAAAAAAGGAAGATTTACTTACATACTGCCAACCCTTGGAGGTTCTCCATGCTGATTTCAATGAGCGATTCAAGGATATTCTAAACATGAATATACCAAATTGGGTTCTAGATCCTTTCTCACATGTAAGCACAACAGGATCATCAAATTTAGAAGTGGAACTCTTAGAACTCACAACAAATGAAGAACTAAAAATAAAATTCAAAACTGGATACCAAGAGTTCTGGCTTCAAAAATCAATACCGACACTGTACCCTGGATTATGGGAAATAGTGCAGAAATTTTTAATTTCATTTCCATCTTCTTATTTGGCTGAGCGTGGGTTTAGTGCTGTAGTGAATTTACTATCTAAGAAAAGGAACCGATTGCATATAACTGAGCGTGGCGATTTACGACTGTTTTTAACGAAAGTTGAATCCGATATTAAGAAACTTTTAAAAATGCACCAGGCTCATCCTTCACATTAATTTGTTATTTTTTCTTTGTATTTTTACTTTGTAAGTTCGAAATAAACCATCTAATACATTTGATGGTGTTTTAATTATTACAATAAAATTTTTACTAACGCAATGCAATCTCTTCATTGTATTCCACATTTTCATATTTTAACCATTACTGTGCATAATGTTATTCGAGCATACATTTTACAATCTTTACATCTGGGCTACGTTTCACCAAAATCGGTATAGCAATAACTGTGTTCAAGATGAAGCACATATTGGCCACTTTTTAAAACTTTAACGGCATAAGCAGTAATGTATCATTAGTTGCTATTTACGTCAAAAATATCAAACGGCTTGAACGCGGAAAACTGTTATAATGGGGGGCGTTACAAAATTGATGTCTTGCAAAGTGGGAGATGGCCCGAAAAATTTTGGGAACCTATGATCTACACCGACTGATCTTTTATTACAAATTCATATTATTTCAGAATGAAAAGCACGCAAATAGAGACATTAATTGTGATCGAATAATATCCATTTCCACTCACCTCCGAAATCAATTAAAATTTAAGTTCATTTGTAGAGTTACGCTGGCAAGTTGCGAACTCAAAAGAAAATTATAGAACAGCTAGTTCCTCAGATTTACCTGTTGATTTCGTGATCTATTTTATCACTGAATCCACAAAGTGCAGTTCCACTGGAATATGTACATTAGTTCTCAGAATTATCGTGTGTGACCCACAGAAAATCTTGATGAGGTACTTATGCTTTATACTGGTGGAGTAGCAAATATGACAGGAATATATATATATATATATTCGTTTTTTTAAATTCAGTTTTTAATAAGTGGCGTATCAGAAAAACTGAATTAATTTCATTTGTTTCTCGTGTTCTTTCCATTGATTAATTTCATCTTGATAAATACTTCAGTTTTAATAAATTATAAGTTAGTTATTAATTAACATTTGATATTAATAATTAATTCATTAAATAAAATTAATATTCATTTATAAATAATGTTTTAATATATATATATATTTATTTTATAAGATCAAAGCACCTTGTGGCAACTTGTTTAGGTAAAATTCATAAGCTCTGTATTACTTCAACCTTAACATTGTCAGGTCTTGCTCTCACTGACGAGACTTCAATAAAGGTCGAAACCGGTTGGAAGCTTGGGTAATGAATGACAATGCTGTAGCCGGTGAAGTTTTAACTGAGGCACGGCTGTTGCTGTCACCCAGGTCCAGGTTGGGGGTAGTGAATGGTAATGCTGTAGCCTGTGAAGTTAACTGAGGCACGGCTGTTGCTGTTACCCTTCCAGATGAGCAAATGAGCGGCTCTGCTCGGTGGTGGGGGAGCTTGCCACGGTGTAGAGCCAACTGAGTTTCTAACTTTCTGATCCTGCGGGTCGCTCATTATTGGGGGATTTTACGAGTTTTTGGAAAGGTATCCCCGCACTCAAACAAAGGAAAACCAGTATGGGTAGTGGCCATTGCCTTTAATGCATAACATCATACATCTCCGCAAGGGGATGTGCTTTACATTAAGGGGAAAATACTAAGGAAAGTGATCAGATCTTTATCCACCTTTACCACGAGTTGCCTTGACTGAATATAGACACAGAGAAAAAAGATTCTCGCGTATATTTTGGATAGCTTCTTTATTTCTAAAAAATATGAGTTTCTGGGTGGTTGACGATATTAATATTATCAGTTATTTGATAAACGAATCCCATGGATCATTATCAGTAAGAGTAGATGAAATTATAAGTCATAATTATAAGCAGAGATCCAAAATATTTTCGAAACATATTTTGTAAAACATTTAACAATATGTTACCAGTTACCTTCTTCCAGCTAAGTGCTGATATTTGTGAAGGGACACCAATGTGTCTGCAGGAAAAGTATATCTTTCCATTAAGTAATTTGGACTGAAAAATAAAAAAATAAAAAGAAACACTTCTTTGGGAGCTGTGGTTTATGCATAATTAAGAGCGATCATTAGTTCTCTGCTCTTGCAGTGAAGCAAGAGCAATATAAAAGGCAGGATAATACTGAAAAGAACAATGGCGCCACACTCGAGAAAATGTACAACTAAAGGTGTAAATATTGATGTAATCTCCTCTAGTCAGAAATAAGCTATGATTCATTTGTTTTCCAGTTTTCTTTTGTCATCATTTTCCTTTTTCATTATTTTCTAATTCTAATTTATATTTTCTTTTTATTAAAAAATAGTATTTACAGAAATAAATACAAAAGGAATTAAAACGCACTGCTTTACAGTGCTGCCATCTTTTATCAAAGAGACCAATACCTTTTTTTTAATTCAGTTTTTAATAAGTGGCGTATCAGAAAAACTGAATTAATTTCATTTGTTTCTCGTGTTCTTTCCATTGATTAATTTCACCTTGATAAATACTTCAGTTTTAATAAATTATAAGTTAGTTATTAATTAACATTTGATATTAATAATTAATTCATTAAATAAAATTAATATTCATTTATCAATAATGTTTTAATAAGTTGACGAATGGGTGTATCTTTAACATTAATATAGGTTTATTTTTCAATTAACTATTTTTATTCTCTAATATCATATACGTGCATTATTTAATCAAATTAATTTTAATTCAATAAAATAAGTGTAAATTGTCAAGCGATGGAGAACAATTTTTGGAATATAAATTCCACATTGAGCTGCATGATCTCTTCTATATCAAGTATTTCAGGTCGTTTCGAACATTGATTGTCAGTGTTTTCAGGGAACATACTGTTTTCTTATGTGCAATGGTATGAGAAGGACGATCCTTTTGATGATCCACTTAGCATGCTAGTAACTATTTTTGCTAAATATTGCTATTTTTTTCACTCCTTATACTCGTATGTTAATTATTATGGAAATTTTGATGAATTAATAAACTTCAAACAAAATAAAGAACGAATGTAAAACTCGTAAAAAATTTTTTCTGTGTGCCATTTTATGTAATTGGTGCTGCCATCTATCATCAGTGTACATTATTTCGCTCTTCCTTGAATCTGCTATTGTGATAATCATATTTCACGAATTGGTAATGAATTATTAGATTCTCTCTATTCTGCTCCTTCGAGATTAATATATCTGTCTTTTTTCAACTATATTCTAAAACTGTAGTTTTTCTATTTCTGCATCTCTTTACTTATATAGAATGATAAATGCACGTAAACACAAGAAAGATATTTAATTAACCAAATATTTCGGTCTGGAAATAGTAGACCATCCTCAGTGGTATTACAAGAACAGTTATAAAAATTACAAGCTAGAAAGAATATTAACAATAGATTGTTTAAAATATAACACACCGCGTGATGTTATATCACTAAGTATGAAACAGAATATTTTGAAGTAGAGACATGATTGAAAAAAAAAAATTTTTTTAATAAAAATTAAAAATAAATAAATAAAAAAGAAATTAATGAGTAATCTCGATTAGCCTTTCCCAGATTTTTGATATAGATATACAGTCATTACGATTCAGGTTGGGACGATGGAGCAAGGCCTCCACGCTTTCCTTGAACAAACGTTCAAACCTATAACGGGATCTATGTAAGAGGCGAGTCCTGGACCAAAGGATGTTGTGGTCAGTTTCAATCCCGTGCTGAGCCAATCCAGACTTTTCAGGTTTGTTGTGAAGAATGGAGGATTGATGTTCTTGGATTCTTTTTTCAAGAGAACGTCCAGTTTGTCCAAAATTAAAGAGTTCACAGTTGCACGGAATTTGATAAACTCCAGGAAGAGATAAAGTTGAGCGTTTGTCTTTAGGAAAAGGAAAATGAGAAGACAATTTGTTAATAGGTGAATACGTAGTTGTTAAATCATATTTCTTTAAAATTCTTGCGATAGGTTCTCAAATACCGAATATATAAGGAATAGGCACTCGACGTATTGAAACTTTGTTGTTTTGTAGAGGATTATAAGAATTGAGAAGACTTTGAGTACTTTTTTCAGAAAAGCCATTGAGTTTCATGTGTTGTTGGATAGTAGAAAGTTCTTTCTGTAGATAATCAAAAGTAGAACAATTAGTTTTTGCTCTTCTGATGAGGCATTTTATGATTCCTGTTTTTTGACATGGATGATGGGCTGATTCTTTAAGAATATAACGACCTGTGAATGTTGGTTTCCTGTATACTGTAGTTGTAAGAATATTTGAAGGTGATCGGATGAGGAGAACGTCTAAAAAAGATAACTTGTTGTTTTCTTCTATTTCCATAGTAAACTTTATACGATGATGCAAGGAATCGATACTGTTTAAAAAAGAAGGTAAAGAGTTTTTGCTATGTGGCCAAATAGTAAAGATGTCATCTATATATCTTACCCAAGAGGATGGTTAAAGATAAACAGATGAGAAGAGGACTTTTGCTAAATGTTCTAAATAAAAGTTGGCTAAAGCAGGAGAAAGAGGACTTCCCATGGCCGTTCCTTCTACTTGGCTGTAAAATTTATTTTGACGTACCAAATATCCAGAATGTATTACGAAATCGAATAGTTTTATAATATCTTGAGGAAAGATGTCAGCAAATAATTTTAAAGTTTCCTTGAGAGGTACATTGGTATATAAAGATTCTATAACCATAAGATCTGTAGGTTGTAATGAGACATTTTTTAATTTTTCTAAGAAATCTGAGGAGTTTTTTAAAAAACAATTAGAGTTGCCTATGTGAGATTTCAATAATTTAGCTAGATATTTGGCTATACGGTAAGTAGGAGAATCAATACAATCTACTATTGGACGAAGAGGATAGTCAATCTTATGAATCTTTGGAAGACCATAAAATCTACGAGGTCTTGCAAAATGAGTTTTAAGTCTTTCAATTGTGTCTTTATCTAAACTGATGACTTCATCTAAGAGAGAATTTAATATCTTCAGTTGTCTGTTGGTTGGATTATAATCAATTTCTTGATATGTGGAGCGATCTCGAAGCAAAAGAGAAAGTTTTCTTCTGTAATTTGCTGAATCCATAACTACAGTTGCTTTTCCCTTGTCAGCTTTGGTGATAATGAGGTGATTATTTTTTCTCAAGGACTGTAAAGATTTCGTTTCAGAAGGAGATATGTTGGAAGGAGGAAGTTTGGCCTTAAGTAGAGAAGAAGCGACTTCTAGGCGAAGAGCATTAACTTTATCACTAGTTAGATGATTGAGATTTCGTTCAATGTTAACTAGGAAATCTAGATATGGTATCTTATTAGGAACAATGGAAAAATCATGTCCTTTTGATAGGATGAGGGTTTCGTTTTCAGTTAAAGGACGTCCGGATATATTGAAAATACAATTATCTGGAGTTATGAAGGGCTTGGATTGTCTAGATGAAAGAGCTTCATATTTACGGTTTAGATGTTGACTTACTTTATTATATGCACGCTGAGTAGAACGTCTAGACACATTTAGAACTATGAGAAAGATGTGGATCCAAATTTGTGGAAATATAGGTGCGAAGATCAGAAATAAGATGACACTCATGACACTCAGTTCTCAGTGTCATGGATCTGAGAACTGATTGGGCATATGTGTTATTTTAAATTCGCAGTTTGTTTTTTTTTGCTGTCGTTGTTTGTTTGTTTTGTTTTGTCATTATTTCACCTGAATAGATTTGAATTACTTTTCTTATTCTATACATTCTATTGTGATTTTTGTTTCTCAATCATTTTTGTATTGCGATGGGATGTTTCCATACTCTTTAATTTGTAACTTCTTCAACCTTTTTTTTTCATCAGTTCTAAATATCACGTTTGTGCATCTTGATAGTAAGTTCTATGAAACAAGAATGCCAGACGAAATACACATTGGTTCGGATTCAATGATGAAATAGGAAACTTTTCTACAACTTAATTATAAAACTTAGTACTGAAATGACACTTAGGAGTACATAAGGAAAAAATAATATCAGTACTTGCCGAATTTTGGGGTAAATTTCCTACCCATTGTCAATGATAAACAAATAAGAATAAAACTTTAAATAAAATGTTTACACTTGAGTGAAAGTATACGCTATTGATTGCAGGAGGATAGCTCCGTCTACAGCTATTAGACTTCAAAGAATAAATAATTATTAATTCAAGAAACACAGGAATGAGGAGTGGGACTTAGGCTGACGTCCCAAACAATAGCAATTTTTATTATTATGTCGTCTGCTTACACCTGTGTATTTAGCTTAATTTTCAACAGCTTTTTTCAGCCAGTTTCCGAGTGTTTGTCCCAATTAAGCAGAAATTTTTTCTCCTGAAAGAAATTTGGATTTGTAGTGCAACTCAGAAAAGAAAGTAGACTGCACACGATATGCATGCATTCTTAGTGTTCCTAATGCTGAATTAATATAAAATTAGTATAATTAAGATTAAGGTTATATAAGAACATGAGATAATAGAAGCTTCCTGCTCTATTCTCATCACCTATCATTTAACAGATTGACAAAAATACACTTAGCTTGTTTTGGATATCAGAGCTTAAGTTTAGGATCATGAGATGATGGAATTTGTCTGTCGTATCAACTACTATTGATTGATAAGGCGGTAGACCATCTGCCTACTGATTTCCAGAAAGTTAGTTATGGTTGAAGGGCTCAACTCTGGGGAATAAAAGGGCGTCATATGCTGACGATTTTTTTTTGTTGTTGTTTTATTTGAATATCTTGCTTATGTTTTCCACACCCTAATTTTTTTCTCATTCCCTTGTTTGTTTTAATTGTTTGAATGATAAATCAACCATAAAATATCACAGAATGCATATATTTTGATCATCAACTTGGTGACTAGATATAATCAGTGTTGCAATCATGGACGTCTGCAGAGTTGGGAAAACTGAACACTTTCCCCCACTTCCCCCTATATACTTGGGAAAAAAAACCAAAAAATTATATAACTAAATAAAAATTTATTAATGTAATTATTTGTCTCCAAGCTTTGTCCCTCCTGGAAAATTTTCTGCGGACACCCATGGTTTCAATGCTATTAATAAATTGCTTGGTGTTTCGGTGTCTTCTTGTTTTCCAGTATTTTTTAATTTGTATTGAGACTGCCATATCTATTTTCTGGAGAACTCAACAGTACGGAAAACATATTAATAGTTAGAAAAAAGTAGAATATGCTAAGATAACTTAGACAAAAGTCTTTCAGCTTTCTTTTGTTTTCCTACTTTTTAGTACAAATTCTCTTCTAAATCTCTACCCGCCTTCTTTCACTAACTCTTCTTCAAGTTTAATTATCTTGTTCTTCAGCGTGTGTGTTCCCACGTTAATTTCGAAGCTTTGAAACCTATTAGTATTAACTTCTCTTTCATTTTCATACACATTTCTAAAACTCTTTGTATAATGACTCCGATTTTCACGATTTTGTCTTTAATCTTTTTATGTATAGCAATTGCTAATCTTCTTTACAAATCATTCGCAATCTGTTTAAATTTCCAATTAAAATTCTCATGGTTTACGTGTTTCTAGTAACACTGTATTTCAAAGTGCGTGGTACAGAATGCATATATTTCCGTTTGCCAGTGCTGCCCTCTATTAGGGAATCACAAAGATAATAACAAATCACGTACATTTGTAGCTATCAATCAAGGATAAAAATAAAGGGATCTGCTTCAAATGTATTAACTATATTATATTTCTTAGAAACGATTATGATGTAGTCCATCTTCAGTAAAATATCCTGTAAAGTAATCAAATTCCAGAATACCTGTAGATTATTCGAAATACTGTACTTGGAAGACTGAAGAATGAATTTTCATCGCCCGTTGTGTGAAACCACCACGGCACTCCATATTCGAGGCCTTAATAGGCTTGAAACAAGGTTTGTTCTAGAGAGGAGAGTTCCCATACTATCCGGTTCTTATTCAACCCACACTACTGACACTGATGTACTATAAGCTTACAGATTTTTGCGAAAAGAAACAACACAAAATGAAATAGCACGCAAGGAAACAACTCACAAAGCAAGAAAGAGACGGAAATAAATTGATGCTAAGAGAGATTTTTCTTGTTCTCTAATTCTTTCTCTTTCTCCGGTATTTTCTCTTTGTTTCTCTTTCTCCCGGTCTGTTAAGTGCATATGCACGCATCTCTCGAATTTAGTTGCTATAAATAAAACGAACTAGCCATAATAAAGATAAGCATCTGACTTTCATTTCCTTTATGAATGCAATTAACATATTTCCTCATAAAAGTACAAATACGCAGATGACAGAAATGCAAATAGTTCTCGTTTGCTGGTGACTGTACAAGAAATGGGAGTTACCAAACGGAAACTTAGTACAATGCAGCAGGCGAAAGATGTTAGATAGATAGGCACTATTGCAATATTTTCATACTCCATACTTCATTATCTACTGCGCTTTGTGGGAGCCAAAATACTTCTCCCTCTTCACTACAAATGGAAAATGTCCGCTATCAACCCGTCTGACATGGAAACGTAGTAGTACTAGCAACAAAATCTCGGTTGATTCAAATCTGAAAGTATGAAAAATTAGAATAAAAATGTCAAAATGAGTCCTAGATAGGTTTAAGTAAATTTTTTTTTTAATTCAGCCTTTTTATTCTTTAAGACATTTTCATTTAATTTAGTTTGACGACTATTTTTCTCACAACTATTTTTATTCACCATATTAATTCGTTTTTATTCTTTTAGAATATTTAAAATTTTTAGAATTCATTCAGAACTTTTATTCTTTTGGAATAATTTAGAATTTTAGAATTCCTTTAGATTTTTATTCATTTAGAATTCTTTTAGAATTTATATTCTTTCAGAATTTCTTGGAATTTTTATTCTTTTAGGATATTTTAGAATTTTAAAATTCCTTTAGAATGTTTATTCTTTTAGTATCATTTTGTCTGACCATTCGTCTGCCCTTATGAATACACTCCCTCTATTCTGAATGGAACAATTTGATTGACAACAGCATATTTTTACTAAAATTTCGACATATGTGAATTATAATTTAAACCAACTCATAATGCATAAAATTATGCTGCAATTAACAATAAACAAAACATCAATTGCAGTAATAATGAATGAGCGCACTTACAAGAATGCTGTTGATAAAAGGCACCGTTTCCACTGTTTTGGATTATTTCGACGTTTTTTTTTTTAATTTCTAAAAAATAATTAACAAATAATAATAAAAAAATTGAAATGCCTTGAATAAACAAGAAAATTAATTAAACTCTAAGTTTATATTTAAAGAAAGGTTATATTTCACAGTCCAATTAAATGAATATATAAATATTTCTGCTGACGAAATATTTTTTCCATTTTCTGCCTCTCTTAAATAGCCTCTTGATGCTAAAAAGATGCTATGGAATTGAGGGATTTGCAAAAATTAAACAAATGTTTCATAGAGTAAACCTCTACTAAATAGGACATTTATAAAACGATAATAACAATAATTTGGAATTAGTGAGGGACTTCATTCTTAGTCATGAATGTCATTTTTAAAAAAACTGACATAATTATGACTTTGATATGATAGCAACTACAGGTGTCAGTCTTGTTCGATGCAGAAACAAACAACTAAACCATAACAAATGAGATGCGCAAAGTACCTGGAAGAGAGAGAGAGGAAGTCGTTAATCTTTCAGTCAGGTATTGATATAGAGCGAATAAATAATTCATGTTTTATGGAGCAATGTATAACTAATTCATACGGTTTGGTTGTTGGTGAAAATGAACAAAATAAGAAAGATATCGAAGCGTAGCTAACACGTTGATTTTTTTTTCTTTAATTATGAAAAAAGTGAAACATATTTACTACGCATTCTTCTTATTATTCTTGCTGTTGTTGTATAATATGATCATAGCTTTTAGTACTGATCATATAGCAAGTATGAACAGGAACACAGCAGCTTTATAAAACGCAAACCATTGCATCATCGCTCTACGCTTGTATGCAGAATTGTATACCTTTACAGTGCTCTAAAAAGTACTTCACAGTATTCTCTTGTGAAAAGGGCCGGACAGCTAATATTTTACGCTTTCTATACCCAAGAAATAAAATCTACAATCTCGTCTATCTACTTGTATATAAGATCATCATCATGCTTATCAAGGATTTAGGCCTAGAGTGGCCTGTTCCGGCCTTAAAATTCATCGTTGAATCTCTTAAGAGGACGTCCTGGTTTTCTTTTTCCTAATGGTTTGTAATTTAAGGCTTGTTTTGGTAATCCTTCTGCTTTCATTCTTTCAACGTGTTCCATCCATTTTTGTTTATATTTCTTAATTTTTTCTATTACTGATTCCTGGTTTCATTCTTTCGTAATATGGGCTAGAAAACATCATTTATACATTTTATTAACAAAATAGAGGCTTGAATTTGCATACAAAACAACTTTTTGTCGAAATTAGTAAGTATGAAAATTTGTGTGTGTGTGTGTGTGTGTGTGTGTGTGTGTGTGTGTGTGTGTGTGTGTGTGT
The DNA here is from genome assembly GCF_054136105.1 of Typopeltis vanoorti. Taxonomy (NCBI): domain Eukaryota; kingdom Metazoa; phylum Arthropoda; class Arachnida; order Uropygi; family Thelyphonidae; genus Typopeltis; species Typopeltis vanoorti. The sequence goes on from NC_143553.1 coordinate 114,006,679, forward strand.
GTGTGTGTGTGTGTGTGTGTGTGTGTGTGTGTGACATCATTACGCTTAACTGGGGTTGACATTTAGTGTCCTCTATCATTAAAATCGATTTTAAGTGCTGATCAGATGAAGCTGATCGGTGAGAAGTTTTGCATTTCATCATAAAAAGTGTTTTTTCAGCTACGAAATTTGAACATAAACAGACACATGCACCAATCGGCTTAAATAAACTCGTGATGAATGCGACTAACTAAGAAGGGCGTGGCACTCAAAATACTATCAAGTTACTGAGTGAGATAAACATTGGTGACAGCGATGCGACGGGAGTGCAACATATAGTCACTGCCGCAACTACACATTGTGGCTCTAAAAGTAACCAGAGAGAACGAATGGGCAGCATGGCTGGTTAACTAATATTAGCGTTATTCCATGAATACTGAAATAGCAATTTTATAATTCTGTCACGGAATGCATTTAAAAAACAACCTCGGCTTGCGGGCCGTACAATAATAGAGGGCAGATCGGATTTGGCCCGTTGCCCTAATTTGCTGACCCCTGCTCTAATACTCTATAAATGCTATAAATATTACACAGTAATAATTAATGAATGAATAATGCATTAAAAGTATAGCATGTAACAAATGCCAATGTCTGATTCTTTCTATTGGGAACTCCTTTAGCAACACATGCAGATCATTGACTATGGATTTTAACAGTAATACAAAAAAGAACTATTACTAGAAATGAATTATACAAAATAAGAACCAGGTTTCGATTCCATCTACCCTGAAAACATTTAGAAACATTTAATTAGCGTGTATTCATCTGAGGTTCGAAATAATAAATAAAATGTTTAACACGTTCATTGCCAATCAAGCGATATCGCGTGATGCGAGTTCTCACCAAACGACCGATCACGCGTTATCGCGTGGACGTTGCTAACTAAATAAAAAAAATTAAAAAAATTTGGCCACCACACGAAATTCCAATTTTCAGCTTGGCAATGAAAGTGTTAAAACCTGATATTGTGTTATAGATCTATCGAACTATTTACCAAGTATTCACCAGTTACGTGTATCAATGCGAAGCAAAGCGTCACCGGTAAACTGCCATCTCCCACCGGAATAATTTCTCTTTACAACCTTATGATTCATATGCATGACATTAATCATCATGTTCTATTAGAATCAATATGCAAACAACATAGCTAAGATTTCGATACCTAAAGTTTTAAACACTTCTGTTGTCAACACTCTACGTCATGATAACCTGCTTATTAACAGGTTTACAATTAATTCCATCCAATTAAACTCTGATAAAGCAAATTCAAAAATTCATGATATTTGAAATCCAGAGATTCAACACCCATCGACACGAAATATTCAACAATTAGCTATACCCCCCCACACACACACCCTCTATACAAAGAATACCTATATCTATGAAACAGTCTAACAGGCAGGTAAATATAATTCGATAGCTTAGAACAGGGGTCTTCGACCTTTCAGACAGTGCGGGCCGCATTAAAAATTTCATTGAAACCCGCGGACCACTGAGCTATACTGCGGTATTTAGAATTGTAAGATGCTTTCGAACGCCGTGCATTTGATACTTTATATAAAATCCTATGAAAATAAACAAACTCAGCTTTAAAAGTAGGTAGGAGTCGGGTTCATGATAAATTAATGCAATCAATACTTGAAAAAAAATTTAATGAAGAAACATTCATTTTTTAAAATGTCAATGGGAAACTTAGCAATTCATTTTCCTTGACCAACTTGGCGATGTTGGCATCAATTTTGGAAGTCGCTATGCGCAGAGTATTCTCGAGATGTTGGTCCGTAATCTAAGTTCTTGTCTTGGACTTCGTTCTGGAGAAGAACTGCTCACATAAGTATGTGCTTCCTAACAAAGCGCACATCTTCAAAGCATGCCGGGGAAGATTAGGGAATGCGTCCGCAGAAATGTAGTCTTTGTAAAATGTAAGCAAGAGCACAGTGAATAATTTTTATCTCAAAGAACAGTGTTTTGGAATTAAAGCAGCTCCATTTGTACTGAGCGTGGCAGTTTGGCTGCATTGAAAATAAATCTAAAGAAGCCTGTTCGCCATGAAAATCACTAAACCTCTCTTCGAACTCACTTCGCAACACGGCTAATTTTGTACCGCATTCATCAAGAGACGAACAGTTGGACTCAGCGAGAAGATGAAAATGACTTAAGTCTTTTTTGGGAGTTGTGCCTCCCAAAGTTTGAACTTGGCCAAAAAAGCTTTGATGTGATCAAACAGAGTGTGCACCAGTTGATCTTTGAATTGAAGCCACGTATTTAGGTCATTCATATGCAACGAGATGTTGGTTACAAAGCAAAGCCTGTCATCCACTTCGGATCGTTATATTCCACAATCGGATTCCCCATGGTTTGCATGAATTGCAGTATTTCGCTCCTTAAGTCGAAGACTCTTTTAAGAACCTTCTCTCTGCTCAACCAACGCATATCACTATAATAAGCCACATCGCCGTGATCCGCTTCGCACTCTTGGGTCAAAAACTCTTGGAATTGACGATGATTCAATCCTCTTGCCCTAATAATGTTGACGACAGTCATAATAACTTTCATGTTCTCAAATCCAATAGTTTTCGCGCACAAATTCTCCTGGTGGATTAAGGAAATCTTTTCCTTCTAGTTCCGCAACAAACCCTTCGTTCTTTCTACCATAGCAGGGGGCACCATCAATTACCACCCCCTCGATGTTGGTTAAGCTGAGGTAGAAACGCTGGAGCATTTTTTGGCGGCTTCAAGAATATCAGTGCCTTTCGTCGTTCCCTTCATAGGTACGAGCGCTAGCAGTTCTTCTGTCACAGTGAATTGTTGATCAGTGCCACGGATAAAGATTGCCATTTGTGCTGTATCCTTCACATCTGAGCTCTCATCTAAAGCAAGTGAATATGACGTAACTTTCAGACGACCGTTTTTTTAAAGTTCCTTCAATGTCATTGGTAAGTTCTTCGACACGTCGTGCTACAGGTATCCCAGACAAACTCGGTTGTTTAAACACTTCGTTATTATTTGGGCACGGAATATCCCCAGCAGCGATGAGCCACTCTTTCCCAAACCCGCCGTCCAAGAAGGCTTTTGATTTGTTAGCAATTTTTTCAGCTATTACATAACTTACTCTGACGCAAGCTTCGCTGTTTTCCCTCTGCCTTTTAAACGTACCCTGCTGACATTTTAACTCAATTTGGAGACGGTTTACTTTGACCACACGAAGTTGTCCTTGAAGGTGATCGAAATTGGACGTATGCTTTGTCATTTTATATTGTATTCTTTTGATACTGACACTGACTCACGACAAATTAAACACACTGGCTTATCGTCGATCAGCACAAAAAAGTACATATTGGTCCACTTTTCATTAAAAACCCGACAAGAATCACTTGATTTAGCTTTTTACTCGTCGCCATAGTGATGGGAGGTGACCCCAAAAAAATGATCCAAAATGGCCGTGTATGTAACGGTTATTATCCACTGAATATGTCTCACACTAATGAAAATAGTCTGGCAATATAAAATCACAACAGTCTATGGCTGACAGGACGAACTTGCGTGTGCTTATACACTAATATCACACTGTTCACGACTGGCTGACTGTGAATGAGATCTTCTTGTATTTATATGAAAATAACGACGTATCGAGAGCCTTCGAGATGTATCTGGAAGGCACTAGACAGCGCACTCAAACGAATTACTGCTTCAGCCCTCTACCTGCGACGTTAGTACTAGTACTTAAATACCGCTTGGCTCTGGTAGATGGCTGAAGAAGCATGTCTATTTAGTATTTATTTTTATAGGATTGTATGTAAAGTATGAAATGCACAGCGTTCCTTGTGAATCTGGAAAGCATCTTACAATTCTAAATACCGCAGTATAGCTTAGTGGCTCGCGGGCTTCATTAAAATTATTTTTTATTTATTTGCGGTTTAATGTGAAGTAGTTATTTATTTATTTATTTTTCAAAATGGCCGGCGGGCCATGCGTTGAAGACACCTTGGTTATAATCTAGCCCGGTTGATAATAAGAAACAGTGTAACTACATAAAGTTACCCTGAAGATCACATTGAAAAAATTAAATTTTTTTTTCTAGTTTGATTTTTTCAGTGACCTTGTCACTCTTATTGTATTTGTATCCTAATACAAAATTGTGGTAGTTATAGGACATGTTTTGCATGAAATGTTATCATATAATCTATTAGGTGCATTATTCCTTCTAGCGTAAAAAATAATGTGCTTTTTTCAGATGATTTCAACTCTGTTGATGGCACAAGAGCAAACTTAACTTTTCTCCAGAAGAAATAAAAAATCTTTCTCCCACTCAATTAATTATTGAAATAAAATATGAATTACTAGAACTCTACCATCAGTGCAAAAAATACTTTTTGGATTCATTTTAGTTTCATTAAATTCAACAATCTGATTTCTAAAGATATCAGATTGAATATGAGAATCGTCAAATTCAGTTTATGAATGTGAATCTGAAAGGAATATTGGACAAAGCTGTATTCCTGCTGGTGTTATAAAAGGGTGTTTTTTAAATTCAGAATATATACAAGCCTGTTCTGGCAAGTTGTCTGTTTTAAATTTAGACATAACATAGAATTAAATGAAAATAAAATCCATTTTTGTGATTGTTTTTTTTTAATCGTAAAATTATTACACGTTTACAAGCGTTATGTAATAGGCTCATGTTCGAATGCGTTATGTGCTTTATGTTCTCACTAGATGCAGTAATGATGTCAATATGCCTGTAACTGTGAATTTCAGATGACATCATGCGCATACTCTTCAGAGATCAAAGAAGCGATTCTTGGGTTATATATAAGTTTCGGGACTGATCTCAGCAAATCCTCAAATATTGAACGTTATATCGTGTTTATTGGCAAATAAACTCTCAAGATAGAACGAACGGTTACAGTTACAGAATTTGCTGAGTAATAACAATAATAGAGTAATAATAACAACAGTAATAACAGAAAGAATCACTAATTTCATTTGACTGCTAGAAACATTTTGTCTGTTTTTACATACAAGACGCATACTGTATCTACAGAAAGTGATAATGTAACATAGGTTCATAATCTTTTGCCGCGCACCCTCTCTTTTTCATATCCTCCCATCAAGGATGGGTTGAGGCGCATAGGCATTTTAACGTAGCAGACATATCATTCCTCTGCTGCACCCACCCATTATCCAAGGACTGGACTGGCGTCTGCACATATCTGTTTACTGGCCGGATTGCTAATATGCTGGAAGAAAATCCAAAGTTACACATATCAGCTACTTAATTAGAACCATTTATGCAGATGTACGTAAACGCCACTTATTCAGCATATATGCAAAATACTTGGTCACATCTGTCACCACACGTTCTAGGCAACAGTTTAAGAATGCATCTGATGAGTAGTCATCAACAGTGTTGATCGCAATGTGAAAAACAAAGGATCTTTCCAGGTTCGACCAAAGGGCTTATTATGGCTGCCTGTCTGGAGCCACGATTTTCAAAACAGCACAGTTGATTGCGTTTTCAAAAGGTGAAATATCCCCGGTGTTTAATAAGTAGTAAAACAACCCACATTACTTGTCTAAGAGGCGCAACTGTGGTTCTAAAATAATCTGTCAGGAACGAGATCACAGTCGTCTGAAAAGGCTTGCACGAACAAATAGAACTCCCTGTGTGCAGCAATTGACCAAAACATTTAATTAAAGCTGTTCCCGACCATATCTCAGACGAACTATGCGCGGGGAATTGAAGAGGATCTGTATTAGCAGTCGTAGCCTATTCGAAATTACCGATTTCTGAGAAGTCCTGGCCACACAAAGCCCGCATCTGAACTACATTGAGAATGTATGGAACGTGTTAGAAAAAACAGATCTGAGCAAGTTAAAAGACTGTCTGATGAATGCCTGGTGTGTTGTAGACGTAGATGCAATCCAACCCCTTGTGGAATCTATTCGAAACCGCATATATGTTGTAACTTAAAGGAGGGAGGTCCAACACGAAATTAAATAAAAGTTTCTAATTCATGGTTTGGTATGTGTACTAGGTAAAGTTCCCAGCCTTACTAATACGGTCATTAGCCGTTCTGAAAGCTAATTCACCTTTATATGAAATGCAAATATTGCTTCCTAGATTCTAATCCAAGTGTTTTCAACTAAAGAGCAATGTCATTTACTGACGGAGGCTGAAATAAACTTTCGTTGATGGGATTCAAAAAATGATGTATATATATAATTACAAAAATTAACATAATAAAACCATAAAACGTGAAAATTTATTGCTTTCAAGTTTATTATTAGCATTATGGACATCAGTTAAGCTAAATGCACCTCTGCATTGCGTCATAATAACTTTAATATGAAATTCACGATAAAAAAAACTCCTTGAAATAGTAACAGATTATCGTAAATTATAACGTACTGTGACTAACTTATTAAGTACTATATTTTTACTATTAGGTACTATTAGTTAGCACCTTTGGCTTCAAAAAGCAGAAAGATAATATAGATCTCCTTCACCTTGGCGAATTTATACTCATATGTATCAGAAATAATTAATTCGCCATCACGCGTGGATTTCCAATCCAAAGTCCTGTAAATGCACTTGTCTAAATGTTTGTTTCTTTGTTCGTTTTTGTTTTTGCAATTACGGCAGAAGCAGCCAAGGTTAGGTTTAGTATATATAATTTGGTAATTTATAGTAATTTAACTTAGTACTCGTTAGATTTAAAATTAACTCAACTTGTTCAGTTAATGAAGATCATTAATATTTTCACCTTCAATAAGATCGAAACGTATCCTAATCTCACAATGCATTCGATAAATAATTCTTTCGATTTTCACTCAGTTCGATGACAAATATTTTAACATTCCTTAATAACTCAAAGTAGATCAAAAAACATCAAAACGTTATCAAAACAATTTTACTTCGGAACAAATACTTCAAATATATATATGGAAGCATCACACTGGGCCCTGCTGATTCATTGTTTCAACATATAAAGTAATTAAAATTAGTCTCCAAATTTATTACCTCGCCTTTACTAACAAATTAAATAGCAAAACTCTATCTCAGTAAAAAATCATCACATAATTGCATCTTCTAAGTCTGAGAGCAAGTAGTAGTCTTACAAGAATAAACCCTTATAACAGTTTTGTTAAATACAAAGATGATTTTCACTATTTTTGTTCTGTAGATCATTTGTGGTTCTGAATACCCGCGTTAACTTACCTAGATATGGGATATGCTCTCTCTCTCTCTCTCTCTCTCTCTCTCTACTTTTACTACGTGAACATTAAGCAAAGAGAGAAAATTGTCACGTGTCCCATGAATATTCATTGAACACGTGACTTGTCTCTCACTGTATACATTTCCTGAGACGCCATTACAACAATGTCTCACGTGGGTTTGATATCAAGCTACTATTGATCCATTCTGATAGAATATTGGTGACAATCTTTAATATTATTCCTACGTCATGAAACAGCAGGATTCTCAGATAACTCATTGGTTTAACAGACTAGTTAGTTTAGTTATAAATGTCGAGCAACTTGGTTCACAACGGCCTGTTCGGTGTAGGGTTAAAAATTAATATTTTACTCTCCTCACCGATACCGGATCATGAAGGTAAGCGTGGTGTCTGCAGTTCTCACCGTATTCCTTGTCTGGTATGAAACTGTAGGTAAGTATCGAAATCATCTGAATAACTTTATTTTTAGAAGAGTAAATATTCTTCAGCTTAGTTATAGACTATATTCAGTTGTAGCTCTTATATTTTCTACAGTCTAAAATGATTTCGTAGAAATACGTTTTGCATTATAAAAGGAAATCTGCCCAGGACAAGAAACTTGAGGTAATCAAATAGTCGGATCAAAGCCATTGATATTCATGCTCTCAGATTTCCATTAATTGCTTATCGGAGAATAATTATTTCCCCATTCCAAAGAATAGAAATGATAGTTAGTTTAATATGACAAACAGCTGTAATAACCATTACTTCTTTTCTCTATATTCTTTACACTTTACGATACCCTGTGTGTCAGTAAATGCACATTTATCTAAATTATCGCAACTAATATTCTCGAAACTGCTTAGTTCTTGTAATCCTAGATTACCCTCGATGCTTCAATGGCGTGTGGTAGGCTTCGTGACATCAAATTAATAAGTATTTGAGGCTTTTGCAGACCAGGTAATTTCCTTAGCTCAAACCACTTTGTGACAGCTTTATTTTCACTAAAAATAATACTTCGTGTCATAAGTCATTTCGAGAATGATTTCAAGAGAATGACGGTCAGTTTACAATATACATCTTTGGTCTGGTCAATTAGCAGATTTCAATCCAAATGGATACTTATAGGATAAGGTGAAGTGAACTATCGGTTATAAAATAGACGTTGCAGATTCCTATTAGCGACAGGAATATTCCACAGTAAAATCAAAGTTAATGCGAGAGGTACCGGAAAAGCGCCTCCGTAGCAATTGAAAGAACGACGGTACGTTGCCCTATTCGATTGGAAAAGGCCTAAGTTCGATTCTCGTCATGACGGGAGGAATCTTTATATGGACTTTTTCAAATGAAGGTGGGTTAGCCGATCTCATAGGGAGGTAGCAGGGTTTTTTCCTCCAGGAAACTCGGGTTTTTCATCCCGCATACAGACAAATCGGCCCTTCAGAACACACGCAATTTACACACAAAAATATTAGCTGTGGTGGTGGTGGTGGTGGCCAGTGGATCTCATTGATGCGGGTGATTGGTAATAGAGGTTCTGTTTACAGGTGGAGACGGAGAGTTGTACAATGGGTGTCCTCCCGCGATGAGTCTTCGGACTCCTTGGAGGTGTCACGAATAATAATAATAATGATAATAATATAATCGAATTTAAGTTGGGCATATTTACTATGGAATGCTTTCGTTATCTTGTAAAAGATAACGAAATTATAGCGAAATAACAAAAAGATAACGATAACTTCCCAGAATAGCTGCAGCATCTCTGAGAGATAAAGCTACTTGGGTAGTTGTGTCTATTAAACTTAACTTGCTGTATATCTACATAATGAAAATCAAATTAAATTCTTATCCAAGAATTCTCCGTTACTGTTGAAATAAAGAAACAATTATTGATTTGTGAAAATGGACACCCAGTGTGCATCACGACTCCTTATCTTCCTCAGCAATGTGAAAATCCCAGGAAAGTGAAAAAAATTATAAGGATTATTAAGCAACGAACTGAAATCTTTTCACAGACAAAAAGGGAAGTTTCTGATTTAATTGTTATATTGTTGTTCGTCTACATATTTGTATTTCCATACTGCTAAGCTTTGCAAGATATTTTAATATGAATTGCACTGGCTCCAGCACATAATATGACTCGGCTATGGCCCTCCTGTTCGACATGTCCGTCTTGGTTAACAATATAAATATTAAACAGGAGTTGATGTTGTTTTTTCTGAGTTTTTCTTTGTTTATAGGGTTCTAAGTTTCTTCAGTTTCTTAGGAATGCCAATATGGAATAACGTCCTCTAATTCATACTTGATTAATATTCTGGCCTTCCTTGAAGTCGTCTTCAGATGATAATGGTGATTCAGTACCACTGCTCTGCCTCACTGAAAAAGTCTTGTCCTTTAGTAATTATCATTAATTTTTGACGCTGGCTATTTGGAACTGTTTGGACTATTTGGGAATAGATAGCTCACTCGGGTAAAATGAGCTATATATTCCCCACTTACCGAAAATATGAAGGCCTGAGTTCCGAGAAAGGCATGAATTCTTATAAATGTTTTCATTCTCTCTCTCTCTCTCTCTCTCTCTCTCTCTTTTCCTGGTGGAGTTAGTATAGCTCCATCCCTGAGTTTATGATTTGTCTTTAAAAATACATAAATAACTACATTTTTCTTTATATATACAGAATATTTACTGGAACGATTAGACGTAAACTTATAATGTTCATGAATGTAAGGAATTTTTATTAAAAGCTACATAAATTATCAGATTCGAAATTCTATTATATTATGTTAGAAAAAACTCTAAATATTACGTTAAAGAACAATTACAGTTTTTTATGTTTCACTGAATAAGACTAATACGCTTTTTAGAAAAAGATTGATAATTATCGCATTTTGTTTGCTTTTTTAAGGTGGTCAAAGTTTGGGGAATGAATATACAACTACTCCGTTAAGTCAAAATTGTGACGAAAACCAAACAACCACTACACTTACTACTGAAGTAATCACAAATCCACCTGAAAACTCCACTGAAGATGTAACATCAACTCCTGAGTCTACCATGACACCAGAAAATCCACCATCAACTGAGGTATGCACTGAAGATACATCAACTCCTGAGTCTACCACGACGCCAGAAAATCCATCATCAACTGAGGAATGCACTGAAGATACATCAACTCCTGAGTCTACCACGACGCCAGAAAATCCACCATCAACTGGGGAATCCACTGAAGATACATCAACTCCTGAGTCTACCACGACGCCAGAAAATCCATCATCAACTGGGGAATGTACTGAAGATACATCAACTCCTGAGCCTACCACGACGCCAGAAAATCCACCATCAACTGGGGAATGCACTGAAGATACATCAACTCCTGAGTCTACCACGACGCCAGAAAATCCACCATCAACTGGGGAATGCACTGAAGATACATCAACTCCTGAGTCTACCACGACGCCAGAAAATCCACCATCAACTGGAGAATGCCCTGAAGATACATCAACTCCTGAGTCTACCACGACGCCAGAAAATCCACCATCAACTGGGGAATGCACTGAAGATACATCAACTCCTGAGTCTACCACGACGCCAGAAAATCCACCATCAACTGGAGAATGCACTGAAGATACATCAACTCCTGAGTCTACCACGACGCCAGAAAACCCACCATCAACTGGGGAATGCACTGAAGATACATCAACTCCTGAGTCTACCATGACGCCAGAAAATCCATCAACTGACGAATGCACCGAAGATGAAACATCAACTGCCGAGACTACCATGCCACCAGAATATCCATCAACTGCTGGACGCCCTGCAGATGAAACATCAACTCTCGAGTCTACTATTCCGCCCGGCGACTCATCCTCCACTACTGTTGGACAATCTGTCACAAGTAATCTTATTGATGGCTGTCATAATCCAAACACAATAAATGCAGTTACTCCGGGTGCGCTGGCAATTATTCGTTTCCCAGTTTGTAAGTATCAAGAGTTATTTTAATTTACATGTTTTATCTTAATTTTAATTTTAATATTTTAGACTATATGCCTTTTTGTAATTTGAAATGTAAATGTAATGTGAAATATGAAATGACGCTGACGCACTCTGTTTTATCATTATAAAATGTAAAAGATATTAAGAAAAATATTTATTTTGTATTTAACCTTTTCACTTTCTTCCGACATGAAAATTTGGCTCGCTTTTGAGTGTATTACATATTGGGATATAATAAACAATACTGAATATCGCACATTAAAATTCTCACAGATGTAGTTGCGTGTTTGTCCTTTAGACACGGAGATAGTGAAGAGAATGAGAAGTCTGCTGCGATTCAGATCCCTTATGATGGGCTAAGTTCTTCATTTATTAATTTGAAATATAAACGTTAGATTTTCATACCAAACAGTCCAAACTTTCACATAACTAAACAATTATAGAACTCACTCGTATTTGTATGAACTGATGTAATGACGAAATATCTTTAAATAAAATGGCTTATTATGACGATATTATGTAGACTTTAGAAAAAACGAAGTCTGAGTTGAAATGAGCAGTACGAATTGCGATTGGTTTTTGGACAGTATAAAACTAGGAGGAATTAAAGAATGAGCAAGTTGCAAAGGTGGTTGAATGAGCATCGGAAACGTAGATGCTAAAGCAGAATCCATTGGGTGAAACGAAAGGAGATTGGATCATAATGAAGTTAATGTGTCCCCATGTGGTCAGAAATCCTCTGTAGCGTAACCAGACGTCGTGATAAAAGTGAGCATGAGCTATCCGAACTCAAGTGGATGCAGCAGGGATTCCCCGGGGACTCTCTCTCCTCTCTCGGTAATTTGAGTTTTTTTTTATTTTTATCCAGAACAGGCAAAGATGACAGAAAAGTACACTCAATTAACATAACATAAAACATAATTAATGCTTTTCTCACAGATTTAGTTGCTTCTGCTGTAACTCAAATCAAACAAACCAAACCACTCAATGATGCTATCAACAGTAGGTAAAGCGGATTTAGGATCAAAGAAAATAGGCGTTAAAAGAAGTTGATAGGTTTTCGTGTAGAAATAAAACACCTTTGATGAATCTAATGTTGGTGGAATTCTGCTCTCCTTTCATTGCTAAAGTTCTTCCTGTCGGAAAGTGCTTCCATAGCATATCATTATAATACTGCAGTTCTAATTTAATATTTTTGTGTCAGGATCTATAGTAGTTTCACTAAGATTTTAACATTACGTATTTGAAACTCGAGGGTCCATTCCGTTAAAATTAGATACAGTGAAACTTTATACTTCTTCGACCATTTAACAAACATTATAAACTGAAGATGAATAGTTCATATGTTATTCGTAATGTATTTTGACAAGTAACAATACTTTTTTAAAGACGTACCCCATATAAAATGATTTCTCCTGTTCATGTGTCTCAAGATGAACAACGAAGTCTTGTGTGAATTGCACGCTCTCAGGATGTCTCACTAACAAACATGCAAACGACCTTATTTAAGATAATGATTACGAAGCTTCCAACCAAGGTGTTCTTAAACTAATCTCGTTTAATGTGACGGGGCAATGAGTCAGTTAAAAATTACTTTTACCTGCTGCAAATATGTATTCCTTTAAGATTATAGTATGTAAATCTTCCCATTGTTTCGATATGATTTGACATCGATATTAAAATGAAAATGCCAAAAGCAATAATTTTTTATAAATTATTTTACTGCTAAAAGATATTCTTTTACATTATTTTGAAAAGAGTAACTGTATACTTCATTTTGCTTTTTAGATATCCGCCTGAATATTAATGTTCTAGATCTTCTAAAAGTTTATTTACAAGTTTATTTCGACGACGTCCTTGTTGTGCCAATAAATTCGACTTGCTCTACTGAGAACAATGAGACCTGTAATAGGAACAATTTACATCCCGGTGATACGGCCTGCTATTCAATGTGTGTGAGAATTCCTGCAGGGTGTCGGGTCAGTATACAGTAGATTAATCAACTTCCTGCGCTATTGATTCTAAATGTGAAAATTCAATAGCAGAAATGAAAACGAAGTTTAATTATGCAATTCATAATTTGGCATATTTTCCTTTTGCAGGGATCTATCAAAATAAAGGTCAAGTTAATGGTTAAGTTCCTCATTATCCAAGTTTCTCTCATTGAAGTCAATATTCCTTTATTATGTACCTAGTAAGTACATTATATTATCGAATGTCACACTTAATTTCATCACACTAAATGCTTATCTGATCTTTTACATTATCATAACCATATTGTTAATACTCGGAAACCACCACCGTTCTGGAATAAGTATAAACCCAGGTTCGAATTATCCAGAAATAATATCTTATTTTACTTAAAGTAGGTTCAGTCGATGCATAGTTAGCCGGTTTCGTATTGACCAAACACTTTTTTTCTTCCTGAAATTTAATTTGAATTTCAGGAAGAAAATTAAATTCAGCTAAACCTTATCCGATAACACACGTAACTGACATACATTATTCACTCGCATCACAATAAACCGATGAATGAATTTAAAAGTGAATGTTACGGCATCTCTATTGTAGAATTATTTCAACGAACTTCTTCCTCCCTGTTCTGATATTTATTTTAAACCAGAATTCGCAATTATATCACTGGTTGAAATTATTTTGAATGTAAAGGATACTATTATGCGATGTCTTCATTAAGTCTTCTCATTATACTAAATAATAAATTTCTATATAATAATATATTATTTGTTTAAGCTTGAAACCAATATTTTGTATAATTTCTCTTTCCAGAATGCCAAGTAATTCGAAGACTCTCTCACTGGTTTATCGTACACGGTTAAAGAAGATGAAAGAAAATGAATTATTCAAAATGATGCCTGTATATAAACCTGTTCGGTTTACTTATAATCGTCTGATTTTCAATTGCAACTTACATAAAACAGTATTAAAATACCAATAAAATGATTCCAATAGCATATACCCTGTTTCTGTTTTAATTATCGGTATCTTAGATGCAAGCATCTTATACACATTCAGAGACAGCGTTTACACTTTTATATGACTGACCCTAAGTCTGACGACACACATCCAAATTCAAACACCTTCGCAAATTAAGTCATGATCATCCGATAACATTCTTAGTTACTTACATGGCCGATAGAGTATTCAAACATATCAATAACTTGTGCTGCCATCTATGAAAGTAATTTGATATTAAAAGGGAGTTCTTGACTTTCACGTATTTCTACTATGAAAAATTAATGAGTTCTGCCATCATAAAAATCACTACGCTCGCATTTTAGTACAATATGGGAATTTTTAAACTAATATCTCTATATATCAATATTTCATCTACAGAAATATTCTAACTAAAATATTTTAAAGAATAAAAAGTTCATTACTAAATATATCAAGAGCCAAAGGCTGCAATTCGGCCACGTAAAATTATTTAAGTTAAGGGATATTACATCCCATATTGTTTCACAGCCGAAAAAGAAACTCGAAGAGTTTCATGCCGAATATAGAAACTATATAAAGTTCGGCGGGTCCAAGCGTAAGCAAATACCTGGATAGTGGAACACATAACCCATTTGGTAGTGCAACACTGAGGCAACTCATAGTAAGGGTGATGCAACTCCGATCACTATTCTTGGTATTTACCCATAATGTGAAACCCAGCTCTTAGGAGCTGTATTACTGTTCTACATTATGAGAGAAGGTTCTACATTATGAAACCCAGACCGGTTTCAACCTTTATTGAGGTCTCATCAGTGAGTAGCTAGACCTAAATAATACCAAGTTTGTAGCAAACAGAGCTTACATATCCTACTATAAGAATTGCCAAGAAGGTGTCCTAATAAATTACTGAATATATTAATTTAAATAATTTTAATTTAATTTAAATTTAATTTAAATAATTTTACGTCGCGAATTGAAGCCTTTGGCTCTTCATATATTTAGTAATTTATTAGGACACCTTCTTGGCAATTCTTATAGTAGGATATGTAAGCTCTGTTCGCTACAAACTTGGTATTATCTAGGTCTAGCTACTCACTGATGAGACCTCAATAAAGGTTGAAACCGGTCTGGGTAGTGACCTTCTCTCATAATGTAGAACAGAACTACCTTGCTCCACCCTTACCACGAGTTGCCTCAGTGTTACACTACCAAATGGGTTATGTGTTGCACTAGCCAGGTATTTGCTTACGCTTGGACTCGCCGAACTTTATATAGTTTCTATATTCGGCATGAAACTCTTCGAGTTTCTTTTTCGGCTGGGAAACAATATGGGATGTAATATCCCTTAACTTAAAAAATTTCATATTAAACTTTTGATTGCACTTTGGAAAATAAATATAAATATTTATTAAAGTAATATGGTATTATTTCTGTACATTTTAAGGAAGTCACTCATTAAACGAAACTAAACATGGTTTAGTTCATTTAAACAAAATGAAAAAAAAAAAGGATTGGATCACAATTAAATATTTTAAGGATATCACACAATGACAAGTAAAATATAACTCAAATGTGATTGAATGGTCAAAAAGATTATTAGGGTGAGGGGGGATAGAATTAACGTGGAGCCAAATAAGGTTACGAAAGAAGTATGCTAATTTCTCAACTGCACGAGTTCACCCACTACTTCGCCGATTTTGAGGTAGAAAAAAACGTTTCCATTAGAATCACGAAATCTGTGTTACACATACTGAGACCAGTACACTTGTTTTTCGATTTGTAGGCCTTGAAAATATTCCTGCGTATAACGTATGGATTAAAACGAAGATCTTTCCAAATTAAGTCGAAGACAAATCAAAGGCCCTTCAGAATCGAAGACAAAATTCTTCGAATAAAAATATTCCTAATGATACTAACACTCCAATTTAATGACCCAAAAATTGCAATATGCAATTTTTGGTTCATTAAAGATCAAACGAGTTGTGTTCAGAAATGATTGCGATCTTCTTGGCCGAAGAATAAGCAGTAGGTAAGAGTTAATATAGCATGCTCGAGCAAAAAAATTGCCAAAGGTGTACAGTAAATATTAAGAGATTAGTCCAAAATGCTGACTAAAAAAGTTGGGTAATCTCGTCTGGATATTATACCTATAAGACTTTGTTAGCAACAAGGAATATTCTTTGCCGGTTATCATGAGCCAAACAATGCACAAGAGCTTCCTGGATCGTGGAGATGTTTGAGCATGCAATACGAATATAGAACGTTATCACTTCAGTGCATTATCCTAATCATGGAGCGTAGAGATGGCAATGTAATGAAACGAGATTGCTTATCGCAGTGTGCATTAGACGCATTTGTCAGAGCGGCAGAATTACTACTTCTTTATCCTACACTGATATTATAGACAACTGTGCCTAACCTACATCGTGACAATTTTGTAATGTCAGTCTGTACACATCCGAAGAACATGGTTTAAGAGAACTATATTCATCGGAACATTAAAATACCCGAAAAGGCTGAGCCTGACAGAACATCTCTGGATCATGGAAACTCAGATTATTTTTTATTACGAAAGAGAAAAAAATTCATCCAGAAAAATAAACGCAATCCACAGGATAATACGCTGGCCTCATAGCCTTAGGTATTTCGTCTGTAATATCAAAACAACTAATAGCAATCAGATAACCAACATCTGTTGGGATGAACTAGAATACCGAGTTAGAACAAAACCAATAGGTTTCTGTTCATCAGTAGAATTTTGCAAATGCTTTAAAGAAGAGGCAGAGCACAATAGCAGATATTAACAGAAATTCTTCCACGATACACTGACATTTTTGTCTAGAATATGGGCAGAAGCAACCACAAACATGAGGCATATTTTGTCTGTATGTTTATTTGGCTAATTCTCCTATTTTGCCGAATCAAAATAAGAAAATTACTTTCCGAGTTAGGTCAGTTAACTCATCTTCGAATCCACGGGAATCGAATGTTTTTCCAACCAAAGGATCTCGTCGACCGAATGACCTACGGAGGCTCCACACAATGCGTTAAATCAGTTATCATCATTAACATTAAAACGGGATAGCGCATCATTGATTTTTTGTGAATTAAAATAGTTTTTAGGCCTGGGCATCTCCCGGGACTTTTGGTAGGATGGCTTATTTATGGCTACCCCATTCAAAGTGACACATTGTAGTACTATCATAACAATAGGAATCCTGTGATTTTCTGCATATTTGTACCTTTTGTTACAAATATGAAGTCGTACTCACAGACTATGTGTGGATGGTTGGTGATTTTCTGGGTTGACAATGGTTTCCAATAAGCAGTTCATAAAATCTTGGGAAGTAGTTTCAACTTTTCCTCTCAACTCCGTTTCGCAAAATGTATAATATTCAATTAGAAGCGTACGCCATTCCTGAGCACACATTACTAATCGCTCTTGTTGTGTGAATTTTAATGATATAGGTATTATTAGGATCTTTACTAAAAGTTTGTCTGGTCAAATACTAAAACTTAAATATTAGGATATTATATTATAGATCCATTCATATTTTATATATTAGGATATTATATTATAGATTAGCGATTTTCAACCGGTGTACCACGAGAAGTCTTCATGTGTGCCGCAAGATTTATGAAAACAAATTAATTGAAAGAAATAATGTCGTAATTTGTGCCTTTATTTATTAGTGTCTAGTCTTCCATCTTCTAGTGTGTGTAAAACAATCACAATTATGCCTATTTTTTGCCAGATCATCAAAAAAATTAAAAGAATATATTTTTCGTGTGCCGCAGAATTTTAATAATTAGTCTAGGTGTGCCGTGTTATGACAAGGTTGAAAATCACTGTTATACATCCATTCATATTTTATATATTAGGATATTTTATTATTAGAATATTATATTATTTTTTTTTTAGTCCTTATAAGGACTAGCTTAAAGGGGCGAAGCAAGAATGCTTTTCATCTTCCCCGTTATCTGTAGAGGACAGTGTAGGGATAAGGTGTTATTGAGCAATTAAAGCTCTGATCATGGCAGGAGAGTAACAGCAATAGCCGAGCCTCAGTTAGAACTTCATTGATTACACCATTGCCATCCATTACCCTCCCTGGATACCCATTTTATTTTAGTCCCCTCGGACGACATGCATGAGCTATATTGGGGCTATTCTTATCCCCCCCATCTCTCACTTACACATCCTTATAAGGACTGGCTTAAAGGGACGAAGCAAGAATGCTTTTCATCTTCCCCGTTATCTGTAGAGGACAGTGTAGGGATAAGGTGTTATTGAGCAATTAAAGCTCTGATCATGGCAGGAGGGTAACAGCAATAGCCGAGCCTCAGTTAGAACTTCATTAGCTAAGCATTGCCATCCATTACCCTCCAAGGGTATTGGATTGAATGAATCAATCACCGCATCTCACGGTTGATTGATCCCAATTCCCCATCTCTCAATCTTACAATGTCAGAAGTTTAAATTCATCATAAATAAACTGTTAGTAGGTACACAAACAAATTACTAAAATATAGAGCCGAAAGTCTTCAATTTGGAATAAATAAGATATTTTAATAGAAGATATTTTGGATCCGTTCATAGCAAAAACAGCAAAAAGATTCGAATTTATCCAAAGAAAAAATATTTTTTTAATAGTTTAAAATTAAACCATGCAAACTGCATAAGCCAAAAGGAGTTCACTTTCAGTTGTAATAGTGCTGTATAATAATGCTTTTGAGAATGCCATTTTCTTGATTGACTGGCTTCGTTCACTTATCTCCCCTCCCTGTGATATTGTTTCTGTGATACACATTTAACAGCCCACGAGTATGTCAACTATATCTTTAAGTATAATTTTGACGATGATAACCTAATTTTGTTGCTGAAAAATGTTCTAGCATTTTCTGTATTGCTGATTAAACTTATATTCTAATAGTTTCAGCATTTATTATTTAATTATTATGGGAATATGATCCTGATCCAAATGCTTAAAATTCGGGATAATTTTATTCATTGAAGAATGTTATTGTAGAAGAATTCAGAGTAACTTCATAACTCACAATTCAGTTTTATTTTTTTTTAAGTAAACTGAATATTGAAAAAAATCTATCAAGTATTCTTTTTGCGTTTATGATAAATGTTTCCCGCATTTTTAAGATGCAACGTAATAATGTAATATTTTCAATGTTTCTATTACATGTTTGTACTGTAGATCATTAAGTTGTTAGCAAGAAAAAAAAAAAGCTTCGATGCCATCGTTAAATTGAGAACCTTCTCATGCATCTGTTGCCGTGATATAATTCAACATAGAATTCAGAAGCAAGCAAAATGTCTGTCTATATAAGTTGAAACATTGCTTTATTTGATGATCAGTAATGTTACAAGTTGCTAACAGTTGGCCTATATCCATCTTGGATATTACTTGGAAGGGTAGATGGTGCCGCCATCTTGTGGTCGTGTGGAAATTTAATAGATGAAATTACTTATATACGGTATTTTAAAAACCATTCTAGGTTTGTGATATACTGTCATCAAATATTTATTACTCTCAATTACAATTCACATATATTTATTAATCTTAATTACTTACAAAATGTAAACAGAGGATTACCGTGTGAGTTTTTTTTTTTTATTGAAATTAAGAAATCATTTGAATTTATGTAAGAAAATCAATTTTAATAATTATAACAAATCGTCAATGTTTTTAGAGAGACACCGGAGCAAAAGTGGAGTAGAGTTTCGAAAGGATTCAATGAAATGGGAAAATAAAGATAAAGCAAAAACCAGTAACAATGTTTCAGGATAAATAACATCATTTGCAGCAAGTCTATGAAGACATTAGTTCTGATATTCAGACATTAATTAAAAAATAAATGAATATTTAAAACGTTCATTCATTCCATTTATTTTATTATTAAATTTATTCTTTCTTTCTTTCTTTTCATTTTATTTATTTTGTTATTTATTTTACTATTTATTCATTTTATTATTAGTTTATTCATTCTATCTAACATGGAATTAAAAGAAACTGGTCCTCTACTTAAAAGTCTCTCCAACAAAAAGAAATCCCCCCCACACACACACACATGCGGACTTTTCAATTAATTTATGATGAAGATTACGCATTTACCCACTCACGGCTGGAGATCTGTATCAGTGTTGCCGATTTAGCCTTTTTGGTGTTAATCTAGCTCCTTTTTTTTCTTCCCTAGCTCCAAAACGTTTAATCTAGCACAGTGGTCGCCACAGCGGTCGATATCGACCCCCAGGAGTCGATATAATATTGTTAGGGGTCGATAGAAAAATATAACACATCATTGTACGGGTAATATTTAATTCGGTTAACTTGGATTACCTCCATCCTGAATGACAACGCAATTAAGAGTGAATCGTGGGAACAGCGACATGAATAGGACCTGTAAGATGGAGCAAGGTCATGAAAATAGTTACGGAGGCCAAAATGACGTATTTACCAATAAACGGATGAGGGGTTCCCGCCCGGCCGGCGCAGTGGGAGCGAGATTGCAACACGTGGGTGGTTCTTATTTACTTATACTTACAAGTATTCGATCCCAGTCTTATTTTTTGCGCATCGATATACAAGTGAGCGTTAATGTTCTAAAATTCATCAACATACATTTTATAATTCAATCGTTATTCATTCACGAACTAAACTTCTCTATTTGAACAGTTGAGCAGGACTGGTAGTAATACCAGTGATATTAATACCAGTAGTTTATTAATACTAGTAGTTTATTAATACCAGTATATTAATATCACTAGTAATACCAGTGATATTACTAGTGATAGTAATAGTAGTAGTAGTAATAGTAATATAATAATATATACTATATTATACACAATAAACACTGTAACTATAAAATAAACAATCTAAAAACTCACATAAGCGTCTTTTTTGCTTGTTCTATTATAATTATAATAGTAAAATAGAGGAGGTGGATAAAACGTCAAGAGACTCTTGAAGGGTCGACGGTCAAAGAAGTTTGGCGAACCCTGATCTAGCACCAAGCTCTTTCAGAACTTGTTTCAGCTCTTTTTAGTTGTTTTTATAACCGAACGAAATTACTACTAAGAAATTGTTTTAAAAGTTTTTCCAGATGTTCGCCTTTAATAAAGAATTGTATTGTACGTTTGGTACGAGTGTCATACACATTTCAAACACGCGATGACGTCAGTCAGTCAGTCACATGGCCCAACTGTCTCCCAGTTTGCCACCTTGAAGTTGATAGCACCTCTTCAAGTGAGTCTGGTTGGTAGTTACGATAACAAGTGGGAAGTTTTCAGAGACTGATCTTAATTCGTTGCTGTAAAGAGTTGCATACCCTTCTTCAAAAAATGAGCAAAGAGACAAATAAAGCTTACTACCAAAAATTTAGGAGGCAGTGGTTGCAAATGGAAATGTTTAGTAAATGGACGTGTGAAGTTCCTGGTGACACTGCAAAAAGCCATTGTAAGTTTTGCAGGTGTGATATAGCTGCTGAATATTGTCAGCTTGTAAAGCATAGCGAAACTAAGAAACATCTTGCTGCAGTTCCATATAAGGCTGTTCCTATTACAAATATGATTGCGAAGAAGTCTGATGAGACAGCGAACTTTGAAGGTAGGTTAGCATTATTTCTTTGTTGTCACTCATCATTGAACAGTTGCCATCATCTAGTAGATCTTTGCAAAAATATCATCCCAGACAATCAAATTATGCCAAATTACGCACAGAATCAAGTGTTCTGCAATTGTAAAGAATATTCTAAGTGATCATTTTGAAGAAGATCTAATTGTGGACATTGAAGATGAAAATTTCAGATTGCTAATAGACGAATCGAATGATATCACAGTGAATAAGATTTTATGAATTGCAATCATTTATTATAGCAAGAAATTCAACAAAATTATGCATACATTTCTGAGCATGGTGGTTCTAGAAAAGTGTGATGCTAATGGTATTGTGGCCGCACTGAAAAAAAAAAACTCTTCATCAGGAAACTGGACGTTAAAATTCTCATTGCAATTGTTACAGACAACGCCAGTGTTATGGTTGGCCAATAGTGGCGTTTATGAACAACCGAAGGCATATATTCCCTCCTTAATTTTAATTATATGTGTATGCGATTCATTACAACTGGCAATGTCTCACATTTGTGCAGAAACTCTCCCAAGAAAATTAGAATTTTTAGTTGCCGAAACGTATAAGTGGTTTTCACATTCTTCTTCACAGCATACAAAGAGCAGTATCAAACTATCAACGAAAATGATGCTCCTCTGAAAATTGTAAGCAACTGTGCAATGAGATGGCTCTCCATTGAACCTGCAGCAGATAGAATTCTCAGCCAGTGGTTGAAATTAAAAACTCCTTCGAAGTCGTGAGCGTGACTGAGAAATGTTATAAAGTTCAAATTTTGTGAGAGATGTACAAAGATGAAAAGAATCTCTTGGACCTTTTATTTTTGCATCCTGTTCTAGTTCAAGTTCAGCAAATTAACAAAATTTTCGAATCTAACAGTGCGAGTAAGACGAGATTATTTGAAGCCCTTTCTCATTTGATTCGCTCTGTTGCTAATATTTTAGTGCAACCATCATCCACAGACGACCCTCTAGAGTCAGAAATTGATAACTATTGGATCTCAAACCAAATCTTGGTTACAGATTTGAAAAAAAAAAAAATGTCAGAGTTAATGATACAAAAGAAAATAACACAAAATGATGAGCACAATCAACTTGTTAGTCTCTTCAAACAGCTTAAGCAAAGGTTGCCTGAAAACTTGAATATTTTATGAATGATCTCGTCTTTTTCTTTTGACAATACCTTAAAACATATAAAAGAACCTGTTACTCCCATCTTAGAAATAATGCTGAAAATAGAAAAAGATGTTGTTGCTGCTTCTGAATTCCAGTACAATACTATCCACTCAAATAAATGGGCAAATATAGAAAACATTGAGCTATTCTGGGCTGAAGTACGAGAATACAAAGATGCATCTGGATTGAATCCATTCAAGGAAATTGCTCAGTGTGCAAAAATTTTATTAATACTGTCAAATTCTAATGCGGAAATTGAACGAATTTTTAGTTCCATGAATGTAGTTAAAACTAAATTAAGAAACAAGATGGAATTGCCAATGCTGACAGCTATTCTGTCAGTCAGGTATGGCCTCACGCGTAACAACAAGTGCTGTACAGACTATAGCATCTACACTGAGTAATATTCGAAAGATATCCACATATAATAAAGCTGAAAATCTTCAGTGAAAACGTGGTTGAATTAAGTGCAGAAGACCACGAGGAAGATGTCTTTAGCCACTTAAATGCAAGTATCACTGCATCTTGAATAAACGTTCATTTAAATCTTGCTCCAAATCCTCACCTCAGTTAGGCCTCTGAACTATAATGTTCCAAGAAGTTTAATTATCAAATATCTTGGATTAGTTAATTATTAAATCGATATTATTTTCATTAAACACTGAATATTTTTGATCAGTGAGTTATTAATTTTAAATTAATACTTAATATCACTTGAATAATCCCATTGTTCATTATTTATTTATTATTAATAATGATATTACAATTTTATAATCAAATATAAGTACAATTAATAGATTTAATAACGAAATTAACTTTTTATGTTCAAATTTAAATAAATGTAGTATTTATTAAAATAACATATTTTTGATTACTTATATTTTTGATAATTTTTTGATTACTTATTTATTTATTATTGTTAATGAAATCACACTTGATGATCAAAAATAGGTATTATTAATAAACGAAATCTTATAGTCCTTATAAGGACTGGCTTAAAGGGGCGAAGCAAGAATGCTTTTCATCTTCCCCGTTATCTGTAGAGGACAGTGTAGGGATAAGGTGTTATTGAGCTATTACAGCTCTGATCATGGCAAGAGGGTAACAGCAATATCCGAGCCTCAGTTAGAACTTCATTGGCTACAGCATTGCCATATTTAAAGGTAAAGCCGTCTCTAAAAATTCGGACGATCCCTAGGCCACTCAATCGTGGGCGAAAGACCGTCCATCTCACCGTTGGCTCCACTCAGTGATGGCCTTCCACCCACACGCCACCATCGAGCAGAACCGCTCAAATTTCGAAGAAAAGCATTCGCCGACAAAGCCCCTCAGCGGGCCGTGCCGGAGAACACTTTCCCCGGAGACTCAAATTGCTCCCTTAAGGCAAAAACCTTAAGAGAGCGTACTCATAACTCTCGAATCTCAGCGCCCCAGGAGACAACAGCAATAGCCGAACCTCAGTTAAACTTCATTGGTACAGCATTGCCATCCATTACCCTCCAAGGGTATTAGTGCATTGCAATATGTCAGGTCCAATCGCCCCCCCCCCAATAAATAAATAAACGAAATCACGAAATTATCAAATTTAAATAATTGTAGTATTTATTAAAATAAAAGATGTTTTTATAAAAATACGATTTTTCTGAAAAAGAAAAAAAAATTTAATTAAATTTAAATATAGTATTATAGTTTAATTAATATTTTATAGAAAATATTTTCCAATTTCATTTAATAAATTAAATGAAATCGGTATCAAACAGATACACTTGAAAAAATCTGTCACGTTGAAAACAAATGCATCACATAACAACATATAACACGAAGATAATACGCTATAGGAAAACTCTATTGTTATCGGTAAGTTATTATAGATGGCCAAACTCTACATGAAGATTCTCAATACAGGTGCTATGTCGCATTATTCTACGATATTCTAACATATAGAAAAATTAAAGAATATGAATTCTCTATTCGTTTCTAGGATACGCGTCCAGTATTCAACTTGCCATTGAAATGTCATGCAGAAAGCAAGAGCGCGGCTTTTCTCATGCCGGCGTAGCAGATATGGAAAGGACGCTTTCCAGACGATCAATTATCTTTAGCGCGTGCAGCATTTGTGTCTGGCATCTCTGAAGGTGCTGAAAGATGTCAGACACTATTGCGCCGATATCTACGGACAGGCTTTATACGCTATGGATTGCAGTCACGAAAGCTTCGAAGTTGCTTTCAGCTAAGAGGATTTCGGCTACTAACGTCACCTACATGAGTAAAATTTTAAACGTCGTATGTACAGAGACGATTTATCTGTTTTCGGTCTGGCGTTCTTTATTTACAGTGTGGTGGTGGGAGGCGGGGGGGGGGTAGTTTATCGGACGGTGAAGAACAAGAAGTTTGGAATTCTTGACTTTTTGAAGAAGAATTTCAAACGTACGATGTCTCAATAATAGAATATCTTGCCTGATTCTTTAAATATTAAATATATGATCCAAGAATTAATTTAGAATCATTTATGAATGATATTAGTAACTTTCTTTTGTCTGTTTAACATTGGATAACCACAGCCGATAAGTCCTCAGATTTTTTCTGGACAGATTTACTGAATTAGGAAAGAAAAGAAAAAAATGTTGAACGATCATTTGTGACTGATGTTTCGTACTGGATTCCAGCTTCAACAATCAAGTACTAAAATGTAAATATAAATTAATCGTAAATGAGTAGGATCGATCCACTGTAATTCACCGTGTTTGTCAGAGTATCACAAGTAGAATGCAAACATTTTACTAATCCACTCGGTTATTCTACATTCATCCAATTGCAAGGATGTCCAATAACGATCCGCCTAAAACATTATCTTAAAACAGATTATTTAAAATGAACTTTTAGAAAACATTTCTACAAGCTTGTACAGAAGGAAGAATTCCTTTTTTTTTTTAGACGATCTCAAAAACGTGGAATAAAAGTGGATGGATTTGAACTAAACGCTAACTTCAAACGTAATACATAAAATACTGTGTGAAATAGTTATTTGTCTGTAAACCAGAGAAGAAACATGTTCGATCCATAAAGAAAAGTTTGGCTTTGATCTAATATTTGGTGTGTTGTTGTTTCTAATGATATGGAAAATAAGTGATGTTCTTGAAATTCCTGTTAGGTTAATCGCAATCTAAGATATACAAGAATTTTTATTTAGTTTTTCTCGTATAATTGGATGCTATTAGCGCATAGGGTATTTCTCCAGTAGGCGCCTAAAGACCAGTCCGTCCTACATATAGCAACTAATATAATAATATTCCGATATGCTTATAGACCACCCTTAAAGCTACGACCTGCTCAAATTGTATTTTGTAACCATAATTTAGGTAACGTGGTTGGGCTTATGCATAAATATATATTTCTGTATATAAACTGCATGTGTTCTTCGGCTAGTTTGCCTTGTTGGAGGATGAAAAAACCTGATTTTCTGGATCAAAATCTGGTTCTATTGAATCGCTTTTCCAAGTGGTCGCCAAGCATATTTATGGATCTTTTTCATCATAGCATCAATGTTATGAGGCATCGCTGTCATTTTGTAAATGGCTTGCCAACTAGGGTTACAAAACTGTTGTTATTAAGAAACTCAACCAAAATCCCATTCTTTTAATTCCAGAACACAGTTCCAGTGATCTTTGTTATTGACGGCATTAGCCTCAATTTTTATCGAGGGATCTTGTGGAAACGTTTATTTCGTACAACTCTACCACAGGTGATGAAATAGTGCCAACGGGCTACCCTCACATGCAAAAATCGGATTACTCTGCGTACGATCATGTCTCCAGCAGTCGTCCTGCCATCTTGCAATTGATAGCACCGGCCTCTGGTGATTGAATTAGGAAATGGACGATGCAGAAGCGCTCTTCACACAGTTATCTCCCCCCACCACTGAGAGTTTCTCTTCCTCAATACATGCGAGACATAAAACAATCTCATCAGACCATGTCCAAGGCGGGATTCGAACCAGTAGCCTCTTGGTTGGAGAGCGGGTACGCTAACCAAACCAGTTTGTTATTCACTTCCATTCAACACGTTTCTCTAACCTGTACATCTTTAACTTTGTATAAATCCCCCCAACCTTATATTACCATTCTTCCATTTGAAGCGCATTACAAATTCCACTTTAGAAATTCTTTCTTTATTCACACTAGTGGAGGGCAATCTGACTAATTAATAATATCCATCTTACGAGCCCAATTTGATCTCTATCAGACAGATAGAGATCCAATTGGTCAATGTCCGACTTACACCTTTTCTCTAGGTGCTGTTGGTAATTCAATGGGAACTGTTCAGCCGAAGTGGCATCCATCATCCCTGCACTTCCTCTAAACCAATAAAACACAGATGACAGACTGATCAATACAGTTGAACTTCCAACCAATCCAATAAGTTCTTCATTTTTTTCTTTCATTCCTTTTATTCTTTGGAATATCCCTCATCATATAATGTTCGTCAAGAACTAAATTTAGTTTTTTTTTTAATGTTTAGTACGTGTTTTAAACAGTAAAAGTGTAAAGTAATTATTGCATATTAATATTCAATATTAAACTTAGAAATATAAAGAAAAATGAATGACAATTACAACTGAAATTAAGTCAGATTTCCGAAACGTTGAAACAACATAATAAGGAATAAAAAAAATTTAAGTTAGAATTTCCTAAACGATGCACTGAAAATATGTCTGGTTTAACCAAACTTATTTCAGTTCTTGGTAAAAGTAAATGGAAACAAAAACCAAAACTAGTCAATCTGATTATTACGAAGTTGTCCATTTCATGTTAAAATTAATTCCATTGAGATGAATCTCAGAAACAACATCCGGCCGGGAATCTCGTATTTCTGAAAGCCAAACAAAGCTATGCATTAACTTTTACAAACTTCAGAGGTCATCTCGAAACGCGATTCATTTACGCTTTCAACGCATGCCATCCAAGGACAACCCACGTAAATACTAAAAGCGATACTCTGTACATAGAACGAAAGCATAGAACGTTGGTCGAATAACTCAATTGTCTTGTGTCTAATTAAGGAAACGTCCACAAAGAAACGCAAGAAAGAAATCATCGCAGTGCCTCAGGGGGTTGTGTACTTGGACCGAACCGAATTTTCTACGAGATTATTTTTCGGCAGGATAGAGCAACGATTGTTCTTTGACAGCACAAACGTCTAAATCACTGTTTAAACAGCCTGATGCCAAACACTAAAAGCTTTACCCGAAAATTTTGTTTCAATGTAAACCAAATTCTTCTTTGAGGATGAACAAAAGCTTGTAATTAATTTGTATCCTCGCTTGCTGGCAAAAAAACCCACTTTTCAGGCATTTCCTCTAGAGAAGGAAGCTATAATTCAATTGCATGCAGCTAAACTACAACTGCGTGAACTTCTATCCTTGAATCCGCGTCAACAATGAAGCTCGCTACCTGCACGTCAGTCTAGCGGGAAAGAGTGGCAATCACGAGACGTTTGTTCTAATGTAATTAAATAACGTTTCCGAGGCTACGTATGCTGTTTGTGTCCAAAGGCGTACATGTTTAACAGGAAGGCGAATCGCATTCACAGTGGACAGAAATAAAAGTATTTCAACTTTTATTTCGCTGAATTAACCGTATCGGATTCTTGGCTCGGAGAATCAACGAGAAAAACAATTGAGTGATGAAACATACATCATACACATCCCCATTTAGAAGTTTTTTTTTTCCTTTACCTTTAAAAGACCATTTACTAATAGTCAATAATAAAATCCACTTGCATCAGACTCGGCTACTTTTCAAGCTAAAGTAATAAACGATTTGGTAGTTTTGTTAAGGACGATGCAGAAGCAACTAGCCGTGA
Organism: Typopeltis vanoorti; assembly: GCF_054136105.1. Taxonomy (NCBI): domain Eukaryota; kingdom Metazoa; phylum Arthropoda; class Arachnida; order Uropygi; family Thelyphonidae; genus Typopeltis; species Typopeltis vanoorti. Next base: position 114,035,564 of record NC_143553.1, read on the forward strand.
ATCGAACGTATTGCAGCTTCCAATTACTCGAGTGTGTTCTATGGTAGGTTTGACTCTTTTTTTCGAGGGAGGCATGCGTTGTTCTTCTGATTTTCTCTCCATTCAAGCAGTAGAATATTTTAGAGCTGTTTTCTCCAAGTATGAGGAAACGTATACTTTTCTTAATACTTTTTTCTAATCTCTTGCTACTTCTGACACTCTTCCGGCCATTTATCACGAAAAACAAAAAACAGTGCAATTTCAACTTCGGGATTTCATGACCACGGATTTGATGGACCATCTAGACAGACTGACAGGCAAATTAAATAAATGGTAACGTTAAAATGGAGGGCTATTGTCAATAAGGGCCTATTGTCATGAACTCACTAACTTGCTGTGTTTAAATCATTTAAGATATAGTATTTCACTATCGGAGAGGCCTAACCTGTGCTCTAAACAACTTAAGGAATAAAAAGAGTTATCTTAGCCATCAATCATTATTTGAGGGAATACGGAAAATCTCTGCGTGCATCGGTTTTCACAGATTAACGATATACTAAACCCCTTGCAAGCAGTGGCTTCCCGAATGGGATTAAAAATATCTCTGTCCACTTTGTACTATACTTTGATTGTATTTATAATCTGAACGGGTGTTTTTTTAAAAAAGAAAAATCCTTATAAACTTAAGTAGTTATAAATCTTGTCTAGTGCATACTTTTACACACTTCCGTGCTTTGCGTAGAATGCTAAGTGCAGTCTTTACAGTTAAAACAAAAAGCTGAGTTATTGCCTACGTTACCAAAGCAACAAGCAAGTGAATATTTCTCTCTCTCGTATATTTTCTTACACTATTAAAAAAAAACCGGTAAAAATGCATTCACTATGAAATTTGGCATTACCTCATCCAGGCCTTGGCATTTTGAAACACTGCATACAGGGCGTGATTTTTTTTTTTTTTTTTTTTTATTAATACACAATTTTGGTTATTATATGTTATGCAGTCTTTTCGCGCTAGTTTGTAGTCGACGTGTATCCCACAATCTTCGTTGCACTACAGGCCATATTTTACATTTAATTAAAATAAAATTAGTGGGTTCTTTTCACTTTATGAAACTAATATATTAGATCTTCAACAAATATTTGGTTTCCATGCATAGTACTGTTGGCAAATGAAAAAATTATTGCCCGTATATTCATGTTTTTGTTTGTTTGTTTGTTTATTTTTCAGGATATAAAAATGACAAACTTAGCAACCTATAAGAACTAAGCTACATACACACGAACATAGGTAATCAAGTAGCTGATATGTGCCGTATTGAATTTTCAGGTGGAGAATGTCTTTTTTACTGGACTACTGGTTAAGCGAAATGAACGGTACTTGTTACATATTCTCCACCTAACAGGAAATGTTGTCATTTTGAACTAACGTCCCGTTCACATACGAAATACGCATACCTTGGCCCCCTATCCTTCATTAATATTTTTTCCAGAACTATCTGCCTTGTCTTAGTTGCATGCGTTGACATGGAGATGAACTCATAGAAAGCTATCATCGTAAAATTTGAGGAATAATTTTGAAAAACGGATAATAAGTTATTGAATTGAAATGCCGCTGATAATAAACAGTCTCACCACAATGATCCTTAGCCGACGTCGAGTATGGTAGCAAAGACAGAGTCTTCCACGACGCACAAATTCAAGACCAAACATCAATGAAAGACGCATCACTGTTACATATCAGTTACTTCAGTTAAAAACCTATGCAGAACATACGTACAAGCATCCAGAATGATTCCTGTTGAGAAGAACCAGCTTTCTTGACAACACATGACTCATAAATTCGTCAGCTAAAGTCGGAATTGTCTGAGACCCCATGATACAGTCCAAACCTCTTCCTAAATACGAAACCAACGTAACATCTTCTTATGGGATTCTATTCAACTTTACTTTTATACGTATGCGAATTATTATAATGGAACTGATGTATTAAAAAACAACACGAACTTTTAATGAAAAGATAATATTATGTACGAGTTAATAAGTAATTTCGATAGAATTTCTTGCGTTCTTTTCACACTGAAGAGGTAAACAGGTGAAAAATAAATGATTTAGAAGAAGAAAATGGTTGCGATAAACTCATATTAATCCCTTTGCAAAAGATGAGAACATGCAAAATTAATGGAAGTCGATAAAATCGTATTACTAACCGGAATTGAGTCAAATGACTGTAAGAAGGAATAACGAGAAACCAGTCGAATAATGTGATCCGTTTATTACGAGACAAATGAGTAGCAAGGGTGAGTTATGTAGGGAAGAATTTGATGCATTCGAAAAGTGTGATTTATTTTTCTCCACACATAATCTCCTTATTTAATCAATTGATTCATTTTCATTCATCCCTTACAGTCGGTATAATTCAATTTTTATATGAGCTATTTATTTATGTCATAAATGTAAACTGTTATGCAATTTTTTCATATTATACTCTCCTTAATTGTTCAATCCTCGCTTACATTTTAGTTACCTCAATCACTTATCTAATTCTCATTGATTTTTAAATGCTCTTAAGAACATACTTCAAAATGTTTACCAGTCATTCTTCTCGATACACTTCGTATAAATTCATTTTAACGTGGATCTTATCCAAGTTAATTCTTCGTTTTAATCGCTGAAAAATATTTTCTTGTCAATTTGACCTTACTCATTCTGAAAACACAATGAAGAAAGGAAAAGATAGAAAGAATGACTACAAGAGAGAGAGAGAGAGAGAGAGAGATGAGAAAAGCGATTCATTTGATAACTCAAAACGCAATTCAACACCTGATGAGGCAGTTTATACGGTCTAAGAAGCAAATGTGTTCTATACATCTTTTTATTCGATTTGTAGAGTAAAAACTTTAGCAAATATTGTAGAAAAGTCTCTCTCTCTCTCTCTCTCTCTCTCTCTCTCTCCCTCTCTCTCTCTTTCTCTATATTTTGCATTTTAGGTAAGGGTTTCACCTCTGGCTCCTCTTTAGTACATCCTCTATTTACATGTCAAAACGTATTCAGTGGAGAATTCTTTTTACGCTAACGATAACAAAGCAATCCTGTAGTTTAGAAATGAATGATTTAAAGTTGACTCTTCCAGGGGAATTCTCTCTTTTTCAACAATAGAGAGAGAGAGAGAGAGAGAATAGTTCTGCACAATAAAAACTTAACATTTATTTGTCACAGAATAACCCAGGAAAACTCTTCTTCCCAATGAATAAACATAACATTTCCGGTGGTCTACAATTCGCCTTAAAAGAAGCCATTTAACTACGGATATCTATTTTCTATTATGAGAATTTTTAGCAAACTTCAAACTACTGGTTTCAATCCTGCACGTATTCCACTCATTTGAATTTCACATTTGTTTTTAGAATTACAAAATGTGCCGAAATCTCTTCAAATTTTTGCGCCTTGTTTCTTGTACTTATTTGAAATGCTGATTATATCCTCTGATTTCCAAATCTTCTTGGAATTTTTCAATTTCCATTGGGACTACACAATAGAGGACTTCCGTAAAGATCTCACTGCAAACTTTGGTTTATCATATTTATAGAGGAATGCGCTTGACATTTTATCACATCAGTAAACAGCGCCATCTATCAGCTCTCCCATGTAAATAAAGGGAAAAAATACTGTCAGTGTGTAAACCCATTGATATTGTCGTCGATTCAACGGTGTGTATTATTTTTGATACAGCTTTTCCATCTTTCTGTCTTATTATTGTCTAATCTGTCTCTTTAATTCTCTACCCAACAATCTTTTTATCCATGCAATATTCAATCGACAGTAAAATGCCAATCTTGTTGAAATCCTTCATCGTTCATCAATCCATCATTCCAACATGCGCAATCCATCTATTTTTCTTGTCCACTGGCTTTTTGATGAGATAAATTCTTTTCTACTACCTTCCTAGAACACCGCAGTGTGTATCTTAAACTCCCAGCGAAGTGTATACCAATGTATTTTTATACAACTCATCACTCATCTGCAACGGTTCACGCACAACAAAGAAATCTTTCTGCCTTCATACTATGCAAACATCAAACAACGCAGGATATCCAACTGCATGTTTACAGTAGCAGATGCAGTCATAGCTCCCTCTGTCACCTTCCATTCTTTTGCGGAAATAGAAGACAATGTGTTGGGTTTTTATTGTTCGATAGTGAATTGTTTGCAAGATATTACATCGCATTTAGCGATGTACGGAATGTGGAAGTACGGCCACTTACTACTTTTACTTTAAATTTGACCTCCATGCCCCAATTTAGGCAATTTATCCATACTTTACGCAATTATATTAATTGCGTAAATTATTGGGAGCGTAATGTCTGTAGCTAGTTCACGAAGGTGTCCTGACGGTTAAAGAGAATTTGTTAGAAAAAAATATTTATAAAATTATATATTGTGTATAAAATATAAAATAAAATTATATTCTAAATAATTATTTAAATTATGGGGATATTAAATCCCACATTGTTTCAAAACCGAATAAGAAACTCAAAGATCGGAATCAAAGAGTTTCATGCCAATATAGTAACTATAAAAGTATCGGCGACCACTAGCGTAAGCTAATTCCCCGTGTGGTTGCCGGGATAAGAATAGCACTAATGTAGCTCATGTGTGTCGTAAAAGGCGACTAAAATGGGTACCCAGGGAGGGTGATGGATTGCAATGGTGTAGCCAATGAAGTTATAACTGAGGCTCGGCTATTGCTGTTACCCTCCTGCCATGATCAGAGCTTTATAGCTCAATAACACCTTATCCTTACAATGTCCTCTACAGAAAACGGGGAATATGAAAAACATTCTTGCTTCGCCCCTTTAAGCCAGTCCTTATAAGGATAAGGCGTAAGCTAATGTTACATATATATGTTATATATGTTACTACATATGTTACTAATGTTACATAATAATATTACATCGCCTATTGGTCTTTATATTTAAGTAACTAAATAATTATTTTCAAAAGGGTATAAAAATTTTTAGAATATAAAATAAAAAATAGAGTTAAATTAATATACCTTATAATATTTTCAAATTTGGATTATTTACAGTTATACGTGGTTTGTTATTGTTATTTTTCCCCATCTGGTGGCCGGGCTAAGAATAGCGCCGCTGCAACCCATGCATGTCGTAAGAGGCGACTAAAATTGGACGAGTTTCGAGAGTTTCGCTCTCTTAGATTTCTTCCGAGGTTTTATTCCCTGTGAGGGGGGGGGGGGGCTTGATTTCGGAAGTTTGGCCTGGGAGTGCATATTGAGTCTCCGGGAGGGTGTTCTCCGGCGTGACCCGTGAAGGGCCTTGTGGGTGGATGCTTTTCCCTGGAATATGAGCGGTTCTGCTCAGTGGTGGGGAAACCCATCCCTGAGTGGTACCAACGTTGAGTTGGACGGTCTTTCGGCTACTCGTAGGCCCGGGGGATCGTCTTAATTTTTAGACATGGCTTTACTTTAAAATCCCACTGTAGCCCATGCATGTCGTAAGAGACGACTGAAATGGACGCAGAGTTTCGCTCTCTTAGGTTTCTTCTGGAACTTTGCTCCCGGTGAGGGGGGGAGGAGGCTTATATTTTCGGGAATTTGCCTTGAGAGAGCATTTGAATTCTCTGGGGAGGGTGTTCTCCGGCGTTGCCCATGAGGGGGGCCTTGTCAGTGGATGCTTTTACCTGGAATATCAGCGGTTCTGCTCAGTGGTGGGGGAGCCCGTCACTCAGTGGAACCAACGTGAGTTGGATGGTCTTTCGGCTACTCGTAGGTGGTTCGGGGGATCGTCTTAATTTTTAGAGGTGGCTTTACTTTAAAATCCCACTGCAACCCATGAATGTCGTAAGAGGCGACTGAAATGGATGCAGAGTTTCGAGAGTTTCGCTCTCTTAGGTTTCTTCTGGAACTTTGCTCCCGGTGAGGGGGGGGGGAGGCTTATATTTTCGGGAATTTGCCTTGAGAGAGCATTTGAATTCTCTGGGGAGGGTGTTTTCCGGCATGATCCGTGAGGCAACCTTGTCGGTGGCTGCTTTTCCCTGGAATTTGAGAGGTTCTGCTCAATGGAGGCGGGCCCTTACTATGCTGAACCCATGTCGTACGAGGCGACTAAAATGGGTATCCAGAGAGGGTAATGTATGGCAATGCTGTAGCCAATGAAGTTTTAACTGAGACTTGGCTGTTGCTGTTACCCTCTGCCATGATCAGAGCTCATAGCTCAATAACACTCTATCCACATAGATTTTCTTCAGTCAGTGAAGGGATAAAGAGTCAAGTACACAGTCCATCTCCCCCCCCAAAATTTTTTTTTTTCTTGTTATTTTCGGAATTTTTTGAGAAATTCGCTCGTTCATAGAACTTTCATATCATGTAGATAGAAAATGTCCATTAGTTGGAGAGCCTAGTACGAGTATCATCTAGAACGTGAAGAACATCCCACAAAAACACTATGCTGGAATATACAGTACATAACACACTATCCTCAGCGTCGTACTCTTTCTTCGGCGTAAATCGCAACAAGAACAGCGTAATTATCTGTTCTAGTTGGTAGATCACGTTGAAATTTGAGATTGAACATTTTGAATAATTTATTTAAATTACACATATGCTATTTGACTTGCCATGATGAACAACATTGTTGCAAGCTCCTTCTGTTGTTGATTTACTAAGGTAAACGATGAAAACTCATTTGTTTCTTACCCTTTCTTTGAGAGATATTGTTTACATTAATATTATTAAGACATTTTACTAGAAATGCATAAATTGATTCGAGTTTAATAAAGTACTGAAACGTGTATAATTAATAAATTACATAAATAATTTATTAATAAATCTTATTAAATACTTTAAACAACTTTTTGAATAAAACATCAACGTTATTTTTACACCTCACCTCCAGAGGTAGACTGCATTGCCAGCGCGTGCTATTCATACCGGCCAATGAATTAAAAACTTTTATTTTATACTGTGCTGCTGGACCTACTTTAGCCGAATTACACGTCAGTGGTTTGGTATACATTGCACAAAGTGTTGGATTGCAACTACGTCTACAACACACCAGGCTTTCACCAGACAGTCTTTTAAGTGGCTCAGATTTGACGGACGAGGACTTTGTTCCCAGAGCTGTTTTTCTAACATATTTCATATTGTCAATGGGATTCAGATCCAGGCTTTGTGATGACCAGGGAAAATGGTAGAAGTCACTGTCATGCTTCCTGAACCACTGCTCCACAATACTTGCGCGATGGACAGTAGCATTGTCGTCCACGAAACAAGAGTCACCTTCTGGATAAAATTCAACATTGAAGGATGGACTTGTCGGCAACAATATTGAGATATTCCTTGGAGGACACACGACCTTTCAGAAATATCATGGGACTCGTTCCGTACCCACAGAACACCCCACACCATGACACCACTTCTAGAGTTGTGTTTACAAGGCAAGCTAGGGTCTTGGCTTCATGGGACTCCCATCAAACTCTCTGCCTACGGTCGGTACAGAACAAGGTGTTCTGTGACTCGTCGGACCACACGACTTGTTTTCCAGTGTCCAGTCACACTGTTTCTGACACGGCTGTAGACCAACTTTCCGGTTCTTCGTAGAAATTCAGTGGTTTATGTATAGACATGCGATTGCCGATACCGATCTTCTTCAATTTTCTGCGCATAGTTCGGTGAGATATGGGTCGGGAACAACCTTTAAATCCTTTGGTCAATTGCTGCACACAGGAAGTTCTGTTTGTCCGTACAAGCCTTCTGAGACGACGGCGATCTCATTCTTGACAGATTGTCTTAGGAGCAAAGTAACACCCCCTTAGACAAGCCGTGTTTTATTTTTCCATTGATTAAACATCCGGGATATCTCACCTCTTGAGAAACCAAGTAGCTCCGCTGTTTTTAAACTCGTGGCTCCAGCCAGAAGAGTACCCACAATAAACCCTTTATCGAACTCCGAAAGATCCTTTGTTTTTCCCATTGTGATCAACACTTTGTGTGTGTGTGTGTGTGTGTGAGAGAGAGAGAGAGAGAGAGAGATTTTCTTCATTATTTTTAAATATTTTAATTAGTATTGAGATATAAAGATATTACGGCATAGTTTTCTGAGAAAACAAACTTTGACATTTGTATATTTTTAACGGCTGTAATCAACTATATGCGCACTGCAAAGAGCTAATATCGAGTACAATGCTCTCTAGGAAATTCTACCTTCTATTCCCCCGTAGAACTCTTTCTATAAATTTCCAAATTCTGTCAAAACTCTAAAACACAATGAAAATGCCTTATATATAACTTGGATCTGCATCTGCAGAATTCGTTACAAATTTCCACGGACTGCAGTAATTATTCTGTGTATAAATTATTTCATTTTCTTTAGTTCAGTGGATAACTTACGAAAACCCTGAATGTTTTATGACAGGTGTACGCAACCTGCAGCTCCTTGAACATGTGACTTCAGTCTTTAACTTTTAGGCCACATATACGACAACCGCACGCTGCGAACATTTCTTAGTTGAGTTAGAGCAGGGCACACATACAAGATGCTGAAGGTTAATCGTTGCTGCGGTGGCGAATATAAAATAGCTAAAACAGGAACATCCGTGCGTACGTAGTGTTTGTTGATAGGTACATGAATTTATATTATAAATCACCTGACTTCTTAAATAACGGACGTGGTATTATTAACCGTGTGAACAACGCGAGTTCTCTCTCAGCATGTTTCGAGATAAAAAAAAAATACGGTATACTCGACCGATGTTGAAATACTGCGTCAAGAAATTCACTAGCAAAGGTCACATTAAGTCGTACCCAACTGGATGCTTGTTACGTTTATTTCATTATTAATAAATAATATTTCAATAAATATTCTTAAAAAATTCTACCCTTCCCAGCTTTAGCTGAGATGGAGCTCCTCGGATTTTTCCATTTTATTTTTAATTTGATCGAAAATGACTTTTCACTCAAAAAAGGGGTTGCTGATCCCTGTCACAGGTGCTTCGTAGCTCAGTCTGTGCAATGCACTTTGGTTTACAAAACTTCGTTTCAATACAGTGTAGGACGCGAAGACACTTTATAAAGATTTCTTTTCCCTCTAAAGATGGGTTAGCTTTCTTCACAGAGAGATGATTTTGTTTCCCAGAAGCTAGGCGTTTTCTTTTTCCCTACAAAACAAGAAAACCAGCTAGAAGAACCGTCACAATTATCAGACACAATACACTTAGTTGAGGACTGGTCGGGACTTCCATACATTCTTATTTTTCATTCCCATAAAAGAGATACAAATGACAAGCATAACAAACTCCAAAGTCAAAAATAACCCACCAAGTAAAAATTAGGGTAAGAAAAGTCAATTTCTTTGCTGTAAAGGGATTTAAATTCGATATTTAACATTGAATTATGCCCCAAACACACAGATAATATCACGTCTGTATAATATCATCAGCTTTCCTAACTTTAATTTTTAATCTATATATAAATATAAAATGTATTTATTTATTAAAAAAATAAATAAGTATAATAAAGCTTTAATCTATTAAAGTTTTAAATTTTTCAGATGTTTCAAAATTTATTAATTTCTAATAAATATTTAACACCTATTAAAATTTTCAATGAATGTTAATAATAAGGTGAGATGTTCTTTACTCCGAACATATGAGGTTCTGTATGTATATCTGTATGTATATACAAGATAATAAAATGAGTATAAAATGAGGATAAAATAAAATATATTATCTTGTATATACAAGATAATAATATCCTGATAATATTAATATCTTCTCTTGCAACAAACAAGTTGACTTTTCCAACGCAAAACTTTACTCACTTTATTATTTTTTTTGTTAATGTTAATAATTTTTTATTTAAATTAGAATCAAAACTTTGCTTAATTCTCAGTTCAAACAAAATTGCCTATTTCTTTTCTTCCGTTTCTTATATACGCTATATAAGTGTGTGATGACATTCGAACAGGTCTAGGTGATAAAATATAACTTTAGGCAAAAAAAAAAATTTTCATTTTAATAAGAACTCCACATATTCTTCCGAACATATGAGGTCCGTCTCTCTATTTTCTGTATGTATAAAAGAGGAAAACAGCAACCACTTGGCAATACTAAAGTTAATTTTAACCCATGTAGAAATGACAGCTCGTGTGCATGAGCACAGTACGTAGAAGAAGACAGGGAGAGAGAGAGAGAGAGAGAATATAAATTGTACATAATGAGGTGAGGACGCTACCAACGTGCCATTGAGAATGTAGCAGTCATAATTTAAATCTTTCTCATCATGTCTAAAGCTTTATCTTCCGTCGACGTATCCTCATTCTGTTCTGTTCCTTCCTTCCAAAAAAAAAAGCCACTAATTGCATCTCGAAAACTTCCTACAAAGGAGTAACTACTCGATAAAAATAGAATTCTTGTTGTTCATTTTTCTTTTAATTAACGCTTTTCCTTAACGCGGAAACAACGATCGTGACCGCAACACTTTACCAGCTTGCTGTTACTTGTCGGAGAAAAATAAATGAGGGTGTTTAACAAAGGTAAAGCAATTCTCAATAGCATTTTAAAAGCGCTCGTAACCAACAGCTTATAATAACAATTCCCGTGTAATAAGAATGCTGAAAGCAATTATATCTGTTATAATGAGTTGGTGTAACGAAACAAATAAAAATCTTAAATTTTATAAAAATGATTTGCTAAGAAATGTGTGGCTTCTTATGTATTGTTTACTTTAATAATATGTAAAAAAAAATCTGTTGGTAATTTAGAAAAAAAATGAAAGAAAGAACTGTTATTTAGCTAAGATGGAAAATGAATTCTCGCATTGTAAAAGTGATGCGAGCTTACTCCACCTTTTCACATGGTACTCGGGCTTGTACGGTACTTATGATGATCCAAAAAAGAATAATAAAATAAAATAATGGACACACACACGCGCGCACACACACACATGAGTTGCTATTTAGTACATCAGGGGAACCTTAGTGGTTGCATATTCTGCAGAGAACTCTCCATCCTATAATGTGGGTGTGGATGGCTGTACGTTAATATATAGATGAATGTCATAGACAGCTTCATCTGCTTTATTTCCCACCTGTCTACTCACTTTAATTGAATATATCAGGTCATTGGTGTTGTTATTTCTCCCTAATGCACTATATTAACAATTCATGCACATTAAATAAACTATCTTGGCCTCAGAGACGATCTTATATCATCGTTTGTAAAAACGAAAACTTATGTCTACCAGAGATCATCAGCATCAAAAAAGTAAACTTGAAAAATAAACAAATAAAATTAATTTAGAGATTCATTTCTTAAGTCATTCTATATGTTAGGCGCAAATAAGTAATCACGTGAATACTTTTAAAGACTAATTATTTCATCTCATCTCATCTTCTCTCTTTTACCTTGCGGTGTCGGGGGTTTATTAATCGTCGGACCTCAAACCGTTCACAGGATAATGGTCAGTCTTACGCCGCGGTGTATCCTATGTCCGTAGTGTTCAGTTCTCAAGGCCGGTTTGCCTGCTTTGCAGGATGAAAAACCCTCGAATAAACTGGGGAAAAATCCTACTGTCCACGCCCAAGACTGGCTAACTTGGCTATGGCTGAGGAAGATCCTTCAGCTCCTCACGTGGTCGACGGACACTCGGACACTCCTTCCCTAGGCATATGATTGCGAAGGGCACAGCCACTAGGCTAACCCAGCGGACTTGACTAATTATTTAATAGTTAAAAATCAACACAGAAATTAGTAAGTTTGTTTTCCGTATAGCTTTTGTTGACAAAAATATTTGGACACTTTATGTGGCATACAAATTTCGGATCCTATCACATGCAAATATTCAAGGAGTGTCTGCGTAAGTCTGATAATGAAAGGAGGGATGTACTGTATGTTTTACACTGTACTCGATGTCAAGATGACACTTTCAGCTGAACTAACAGACTTCCAACATTTTTGGGTGTCACATCAGTGGTCTTTCTGTCCGTGACATTGCTACCCGTCTCAGTACACCGAAATCCACCGTTGCTTATGTCATCCATAGATCGAAAGTTGATGGTGCTACCACAGCAGGAAAACGCGGTGGGAGGCCATTGACACTCACTGACCGAGATGGACGAGCTCTGGTACGAAATGTTCGTGCATTCAGCACGTAATCAGAGAAGGATCTCGCAGTGTCAACCTGGAAAATACTGCAGGACATCTTCAGAACTAGAACTGTCCGCATAGAGTTCTATGCCTTTGGAACTTTTGGAATAATAATTTTACAACGACACGTGCGATCCTGTTTTTTGTTGTTGTTGTTGTTTATTTTTTATTATTTTGTAGCTTTCACGATCGTAAAACTTCAAATCTCAATCGCCTTCATTAACCTTTGCCTTCTCACCAAAGAGCAGCGAAGTTTAGAGATCCAGTAAGATTGATTAAAGCAAGGTAGTATTCCTCATCGATTGTACGGCCTTGTATTTGATGACCAGTGTACGTGCGAACGCTACTTGTGACCTCTAGAGGTTTATGTGTACTTTAATGGCTCGTCTGTGCGTCCATGGCGAGAACATCAATCTTAGTGCTCTGGATCAGACAGATTAATTCAATCGCATCAGCACGATAAATTATATACGAACAGTCACGTGAATTTGGTCAACTGCTTTCAATACAGTAGATGATCAAATAGATGTATTAATTCTGTTACTATTCCTTATGCTATGTCTTATATGTACATTTCTTCTAGAATATATTCAATTTGCAGCCATAATAACATGTAGTAAATCTCTGGTAGATGAGTAGTTTGTGACGTAATAATGAAATGCTCAATTTACATAAAATAAAATAATAATAATAAAATCATTGGTCAGTGACACGAGCTGCACTTGGCATAATGAATTTTTGAAACTAAAGCAAGAATTAGAAGAATTAGGAAAATCCAATGTGAAACGAGTATCATTTGGTTGTAATAAAAGAATGAATCAAATTACAATTAGTAACACGAGATGTAATTTAAACCACTACGAAATGAATTGTTCTGTTTGCATTTCTTGTCATTTCTTAAAATCGTTATTTTCTTCAATTAATAAATTACAATTTAACTTTTTTTTTTTACGTTTGATAAGAGAGAATAAAAACAACTCAAATGGCTTTTCTAATTTTATTTTCCGAAGGATGTTAAGAAACTGACGCAGATAATTGAATTCAAAATCCGATAAATTGCTATTTGAAGATGGAAGAACCGATAGGATAAAATAAATTTAATTGTGCTTGAAAAGTAATTTATTCAAATGCATCTAACCATAAAAAAAATCTTTGACTCTAGTGAGCGAAGAAATTAGTGTACAATTACATCGAGTACAAAAAAAAATAATAATGAGATCTAAACAATACAAATAATCGTTGACTATTAATTATTAAAACTCGTGCGACAGTCCCCGGTTGGCTATGATTAACGACTGCAGAAATTCCCTAATTAAATACAGCACTCGAGTGCACAGTACAGACATGACATTTCTGATTTATCGGTAGGATATTCAAGAGATGAGATCGTCTCATTACAACTATACGCCTTTTACAATACGCGTATAACAAATGCGATATTACTCTATTCACTTGAATGACATTGTTTTACAGCATTAAGTTTCGTAGTTCCAAATCGATTCAAGAATTCAGTTTAATTTTAATTTAATCTACAGAGTTTATAAGCGACTGTTCAAGTAGCTATATTATTCGAGAATAGAATTGGTGCAATAATTTTCAGTGATAAAATGTATTTAATGTCTGCCTCTTTATAGATGGGCTGTTTGTTTATCAGAGGAAAACCTAAGCTTCCAAGATGAAAATAAAAAAATTAATTGGCTAAGAAACTTCTGAAATACATATAATAACTAAAAACAGGAAAGACAGAAATGTTCCACTATGATTCATGGAATGATTCTCATTTCCAATATTAAATGTTGGAATTTTATATACTATTTGTCGATAGATGGCGCCACTATTGTCCGGACATCTTTTTAATTTCGAAATTTGATACAGTAATGTACAATAGCCTTAAATTTTATTGAGAATTTGAAACGTATGTAAATGGCAATTTTATGACTCTTTTAGCTAAATACAAGCTACAAAATGACGAATAGTTAATAAATTACACGTAGTTTGAATAACTGAAAAGGAAAGTTTTATGTGTTTTATTGGAGCAGTCTGACGATGGCAAATATGAATATTAACAGCAAAAAAGACTTGCCCAACTGTAAATCTTATTCATTCCCTACATCAATTACGGATAATCTAAAAGCAGTGTAAGATTTTATACAGCAAGAAATGATAACATTACAGAGCGTCTACTGAAAAATTGTAGTATAACTGTTTATGTCCTTTGACATATAGGTATCCTCGTCGTCTCGTGGCATTTCGTTGATAACCCATATAACCTTTTGATATACTCTTAGGTCTCAACATCAGCGTCAGTACATGGGTGGGTCTATCAGGGATGTGATTTACGCCAGTGTGGGAAAAGCAAAAAAGTCCTATCCTTTTTATACCTCTCCGCCTCATTAACTTTCTATGTGTACTTACAAACAATCCTGCGACGGACTACGTCGCACACACGCACACACGCGCGTGCCACCACAGCGTCCATTTGTGTCTTCCATGTATGTCGGCAACATGGGGGTTAGTAGGATAAAAACTAGTCGCATTTTATGAGCAGACTCACTGCTCGCGTGATGACTAGTCAATACTCTTAGTACTAGACATACATAGCCCATAATGGCACTTCGAAATAGCGGACTTCAAGGTTTTTTTTTTTTTTTTATTTTTTGAATACTACTCCACGTGATATTTATTCCCTTACACCAACATTAGTTTCTAGACTTATATTTGGCACGGTGTTTTTTCAAGAGTGATGTCCTATTAATGGAGACACACTCCTCCTTCGTTTTTTTTTATAAATAGATTTTCTTAAATGGACCGTGAATCCCTTTTACAGGACAATTATCTGTCTTGTGGCAAAGATGAATGAGATAAGAAATTTATGTTCTCTGTTATAGGCATCATAACTGACTCACCAGAGGGCACTACATGGATATGGGAAGATTAATACACCACTCTGATATTCGGCAAGTCGATAGGGATTTCAATTAATGTCGTCAGAGGACGCTAGATTATAATGAGGTCTTCCATCTGTAAAGATATAAGATATATAAGATGCACGGGAGAAGCGCCTAAGTTTTTTCCCGTATCATCTCCATCTTTCTTCCTTTTTTCCATTTTTTTTTCTATTATCGAATGTTAACAGCTGCAATACTTCATAAGGAAAGCTTTCGCACACTGCTTTGCTTTCCCTGAAAAAGTTTACGTCCATCGGAAATATTGCCAACTTATATTTTACTTTCCTAAATTTACTTCTTTCATATTTTAAATTGATGGCAAAAAGCACATCTCTATCTCTATAGTTTCCATTAGAATTCCCTAAATCCCATCAGAGCTATATCCAACCCACCTTATTACGGCTGAAAAATTCTTAAAGGTATGCGATGAATAAATAGCTTTCATAAAAACCACTATTACATCCACTGCCATTCAGAAAGCTTTTGAAAATGTGACAGAGCGAGTAACTGACAAACAAAGCGGATCAAAGAATGGAACTAAAATTTATTTCCAGCGCAACTTCAAGTAATAAAGTGTAGAAAAATTACTCGAAAAACTAACAGCAATAGTAGAACATCAACTTCAAACTGAAATGTGTTTACTTAAGGTCTTCGAAGTTTTTTACGAGTTGTAAAAAACGGTAAACATTTTAAAAAACTGAAGATTTTTTAAATAATAATAAAAAAAATTTCAGATTTGCATTTAGAAAAGATGACTTCAAATTTTTAAATATTCTATAATTCAAGTAATAATTTTATTATTTTATAAAAACATTGAAGATTAAATAATCTTCTTAAAAAAATAATTTTATAGTTAAAATTTACTAATAATTTTGTTTAAATTCTCAAAAATTTTAGAACAATAATTTTGTCTAGTTAAAATGGTCTTAATTGGAAACATTTTCAGCATGACAATGCTATTTCCCGTCTGGTGGCCGGGACAAGAATAGTTCTATACTGCAGTCCATGCATGTCGTACGAGGCGACTAAAATGGGTATCCAGGGAGGTTAATGGATGGCAACACTGTAGCCAATGAAGTTCTAACTGAGGCTCGGCTATTGCTGTTACCCTCCTGCCATGATCAGAGCTTCATATAGCTCAATAACACCCTATCCTTACATTGTACTCTACAGATAACGGGGAATATGAAAAGCATTCTTGCTTCGCCCATCTAGCCAAAAAAAAAA
The DNA here is from genome assembly GCF_054136105.1 of Typopeltis vanoorti. NCBI lineage: Eukaryota > Metazoa > Arthropoda > Arachnida > Uropygi > Thelyphonidae > Typopeltis > Typopeltis vanoorti. The sequence continues at coordinate 114,051,877 of NC_143553.1, forward strand.
AAAAATTAATTATATAGCAATGATGTAACCAATGAACTTTTAACTGAGGCACGGCTGTTGCTGTTACCCCTGAGATGAGAGATGAGATATGAGCTGCTCTGTTCAGTGGTGGGGCGAGCCTGCCACTGGATAGAGCCAACACTGAGAGTTCCTCTCGGTGATGGGGTGAGCCTGTTACTGAGTGGAACAACGCTGAGTTGGACGATCTTTTGGTCACTCGTAGGGAGTGGTCCGCGGGGATCTCCTAATTTTTTTAGAATCGCCCTTTACTTAAATATCGGTTGTTGCTGTTACCCTGCCAAGATCAGAGCTTATAGCTCAATAACTCCTCATCCATATATTTTGTTTTACAGATAAAGGGGAATATGAAAGTATTCTTGCTTCACCTATCTAGCAAAAAAAAAAAAAAAAACTGTTATTTACTTCAAGTTTATATATTTTAAAATTTCTACATTTGTGTTATTTACTTTTAAGTTTATTTACAGAATTCGTTTTGATATCGGTATATTTTACATTTTAATTCAAATGTAAATATATATAAAATAATTTTTTTATTATATATTAATCATGTTTTGAAATTTATAATTTTATTATAAATTAATCATATTACTTTATATATTAACGCCTTTATCATTTTTACAATTATAATATATTATTTTAAATATTTTATTCATAAAATAATATTTAGTTAATATCCATTTATATTTAATATCTTTAATACATATGTTTGTATGCTTTTTTATAATAAACGTATGCTTATTTTCCTAAATTAATTATAGGCTTAATTTAGTGACATATAAATTTTATAATTTATATAAATTATAAACATAAGTTTGTGAAAATTTATATTTTTAAATAAATCTGAATGATTTACTGTAAGTAGCCAGCAAATATGAAGAAGTTTTTAAAGAATAATTAAATTTTAGTGATTTTTAAAATTAAATTAAATTTTTTACTCTCCCTATCATTCATTTTTGTTCCCGCTTATAAGGATTTCCTCATCTTTCTTCTTATATATCTAACACCACAATGTTATCCGGATATCTGAGTATGACGTGCTGAGCTAGAAGTCCGAGTAAGTGACGTGCTAGTATTTGGCGCCCGAGTTATTTGGGACTTAATGCAGTATATCCTATCTAAAGCAGACAAAACCACGTATATAGATCAAGGACAAGAAAAAAATTATTTTTCTCGCCCTTCTGGATAAACAACAAAAGGCCAAAATCAATTACCCTTTCTAGAACTCTGTAAAAATTGCTTCTCTTCAGGATAGTTTAATAGCTTCAAATGCCTGTCAGTGCCTTTTCCTATTATATTTGTACCTCTACTGAATACATCCGTTTTTCATGGTAGAATGGGGAGATATTATGTGCTCTAATATTTTTCTTTCTTACTCAGCGTGGGAAATGAGGTATCGATTTTTAGCACGTGACAAAAACACTCGCTATACCAGCAACCAACTTAACTGGCTATAAAATGCTTTGGTGTTCACTGCAGGGAATATATTTTTTAGCCAGCGTGGGGACGTCATTTGTTTTACGACCAAGAATGTTATATGAGTTCAGTAGTGTGTTGAGAAAAGCGGTAACCATGTGTAAGATACGATACTGTCAATGTTATCATTGTTCCAGACACAGAACACAAGCCTGTGGACGCATGCAACACATAAATCGCACGACTTAACCATTAAAATAATCTTTTTTTTTCCCCCTTATTTTACCTATGAATTATAAGCGTGAATAATCAGATGAAGTTATCGACAACACTGTCGTTCTTGCAGCTATAAAGAAATTGCATATTCCCGGTAACATACAAATAAATTCTTCCAAATACACATTTGTAAAGAACATGATTTTATATATAATTCGATACCCGTTTACTTGGACGTTATTGTTATTGAAGAAGCGCCATCTATAGGAGCAGTTATGAAACATTCTATTTTTAGAATCATAATTGAGTTGACACATTTAGTTTTTTACCACGGTCGGCGTACCTCATTCATTATATCCGATTGTTTGTTTTTTTTTATTAAAATAGACAGAAAGTGGAAGGATGATATACTAAATATCAATAAGAATACAAACAGACGGAAATGTTATGCCATAAAAAAATTTTGCTGTCTTGTATAGTAAATGGTTTTATTAAATCCAGCCTGAAATGCAAAACGCTCTACCGCAGCGCCTCCTTGTGTTTTTATCCTACACTGTTTAAATTAATTAAAGATTTTTACCCACTCTACCTTCATGATTTTGCACATATTCATTTATCTGTCTTACCATTCTCAGTAGTGTAATAATGAAACTGTCTTCTATAATGCGCACCTGCGACAGGTGTAGATGATGTCGCCTAGCAACGGTTAGTCATCAGCTTTTAAAGAGCAGTTTTTAAGGAAACTAAATTTGGGGAGAAGGAAGAGAGGTACGAAAATATAGTAAAATTAATTAGGGATGCAATGTTCGGTTGCGGGAGATTATCAAAATGAGGAAGTTTTCAGTGGGTAATTATCTTCAGGTGAGATAAGTCGAACACCAGACGACTACTGACATCTGAGATAAGTCTGGAAAACAGACTAAGGAAAGGATTAGCAAGAAATTTCTAATTGCAGAAGGAAGCTTAGCTAACCTTATTGACCGTTCGTTTTTTTCATGAAATTTACAGAGGTAAAGGACCTGGTATTTTCCAGGATGGAACGATTATGGTGGGAGAAAGTTATTCCAACTAACAAAGACGTCCTTTCTACTGAAATTCCAAACAAATATTCCTCTTGAGCCACCTGTGATTCCGTTGACACAGTACCTCTTATAGCGAATTGTAAAAATACTGTTAGAAGCCAGTGAATCAACAATGACCCGTGGGACTCTATCTGTAATGGGAAAGAGAAGAATTGATAGAGGGGGAACAGTGAAAAAACCACAAGGGAACAATGAAATCCATCGTTAGCTAAATAAATTAAAGAAACACAAGATTTCATTAGAGCAGTGATTGAATATTTTTTCATCTTTATGTTACATCGGACACGCCTTGTTAATTAATTAGAAAACTGTATTTTAGCTCTTTCGTTAATGAATTTGAATTCTCTGTTAACTAATAACAACTTTATTCAGTAAAATTATTCTCCGCATGGTAAAACATAAAAACAAAAACCTTGTGGTCAGGTCTATTCAATATTTTAAAACCAATTAATCGAATAAAATTAATTTATAGTAATACTTTTGCTCATGATAATTTCCACTACAATAACGTTATAGGGAAAAGTATTTGTTATGAATATTGAGCCACCGGAGATTGACATTCAATATTAATACCCACAGAAGGATTTAATATTTATATATTGGGTGCACCAAAAAAAAGTGTCTTCTGATGTTGATATGGCTGTAACGTGACAAGTACTGAAACATCGTTGTCTGAATGACAGCAAAGTTGACGGTAGGCTGCGGTTTCGCCAGTCATTTTATTATCGGCCCCTACTTCTTTGAACAGCCTACGGCCGCTGGATTCCGTATAGTGACATTGAATGACGAGCCTTACCCGACCATGCTTGAAACCTTGGTGACACCAATACGACGTGACCGTCAAATATTGCAGTTCACTGTCTACATCACTAGATGGCGCGCCCTAACATTCTCTTTGTCGGCACCGCTAGCTGTTGTCAAGCTATCGGGCACTTCACCCCCCTCCCTTCCATAAAATTATGCAGATTAGAAATAATTAAACAAGTACGCGCACATCCCGAAGGAGTCAAACAGCGTTAAAATTAGAAGCATCGTACAAGATTTTCAAGTACTAGAATACAATAATGTAGAATGTTCTCTTTATTCAAAGAATAAATTCTTTACTCAAATCTTGTTATTTATAAAAAGTACTGGCTCTATTTATAGAAAGGGAATTCTACTTGACTGCAATATCGCGAGGATAGCTCAAAGAGAGCTACAAACACTAACTGTTATAAATGACAGTCGCGTTTGTTCAACATGCTTCCAAATGTGTGTGAAAGCAGCCATAAAAAACATAATTGTTCTGGAACAGTGGAGTTACTATGACACTTCATATTATCCTTCGGGTGAAACAGGGTTAATGGGTGCTTCTGGTACATCTGCGACTTTAGATGACCCTTAGAGTCAATAGTTCAGAGGGTTAATATCCATGGAACGAGCTGAACAGACTGTTGGAAAGGCTTCTGATGATGGTGTCCCCAATTTTACGAATAGTTTGTAGCTACCTTATGAAGAATAGAAAGACACTATCTGTGGTATACGATCGAGATGAGGACATACTACTAATATGGATACTAGTAGTGTTTCCAGCATCTTGACTTATCTATCGATTGGTTCTCAAATTCTCAGATGATCCACTTTCGAAATTTTTTACGCTATATAAATGTTAAAAATTAAACATTTCTCAATTGGAATAATAGAATATATCATCAAGTCAGAGACAAAAAGAATAACACAGCACAGGTTCCTAACATGGAAAATCATAAACTTCATTATATTTAATATAATTTTATATTATTTTTGTGTTACTTTAATTTTAGATTCCGAGAATTCATATGGGTGGATGGGCTTTGTTGGAGAAACGTAGGTTCGACTCCTGCCTGAGATGCGAACAAAACTTCTTCGGGAGTTTTAACTAAATGTAAATTAACTTCGGGATCATACGAAAGAGGGTGGTTTACCTAGCCCAAAAAAGTCGAATTTTTCGCACCACAATTGGCGAAGAGAACATATGTAGTGGTAAGATTAACCACCTTTGCTATTAAAAATATGGCTACTGAAGCCAAGGATACTTCTAATAGGATAACTCTGAGAGACTTGTCCTCATACATCTTTACCGGAGTGGAATAGGAATACTTAAGAAATCCTTTCTTTCTTGCAATAATGATATTCTTTCAATGCTTTCAAACGTCAGCTATTGTTGCCGCTGCTTCTTTCTTCTTTTTATCATGGATATTGCGCCAATTGACTTATTCCGGTCTCAAGTCATCGTTTTTTTTTTGTTTTTTTTTGTCATCCCATTTTTGTTATTTCTATTTATTTCATATTCGTATGAAATAAATAAATAAAATTCATATATATATAGAATGAATATATATATATATTCATTCTTCTTGATTGAACTTGGATTTACAACTGCCTCTCAGAATGTTCGTTTTTGAATAAACGTTTGAGATATTTTATCTTCATAATGCGCAACCAGGCTGGAAATTGTCTGAAAAGCAGACTTAGGATCGAATCTCCTGTTGTCTGAATTTTACGCAACTTTACAATCGTTACTCTCAGATAACCTTTCTTCCCTGAAGGGAGTTTGTCTTCCTCCTGCAAAATAAACAAATCAATCTTAGGAATACACGCAGCTGATCCACTCAAATGCATTTCGACTAGGCTGCATTTGGTCGAGAGGTGATGCCATATCTCCCATCGTGTTTTCCACCTCGCAAGTCTCATACTGTCACATATGATGACATAATATCTGAATGTCAAACTCGTGTCTTGGAAAACATGTTACCATATAATAACAAAACAAAAAGACGAAGAATCGAAAAATTTAGAATGTCTGTTGGTTCCCACGCTGTTTTCTACCTGAGCAACTACTTAGTGTATCTAATTGTCCAGACTTATCTGGATATCAAATATTGTTTCCTAAAATCTTTAAAAATCCTAGTGTGTGAACAGCACATTACGATATGGTTAATGATTCCAATAGTACTATTCTCTTCACTTTCTCTCCAACCATGTTTCAATTTACAAAAAGCAGCTAGTCAACATCCATTCTCTTTTCAAGTTTCGTTGCACTATAACTCTCCTACAATCTGCAGGAGAGTTTAAAACAAATGTTGACACAATTTTCTTACTTGGCATGTGGTATCCAAAGTATAACCCAATCAAACATATTCATTTCTGAAGATTTCAATATAATTTCTTAAAACATCGCATCCTTTCACTCTACTTTGAATACATATTTGATGTATCATGCAGCCCTTAAATATATTTAAGATTTACCTGAAAATTTCTAGAAGTGCATTTTCTAGCACACTTTCTCTTTGTTCACTTTCCCTGTTCTCAACAGAATGGTTCAAAGCCAAACAGTAAACACAAACTGAATTTGTGGATATCAGTTTGTGTTGACCGGATGCTTGGTAGTAATTATTTTGATCTTTGTACTGAGAAATGTCATCCATCTGAACAGTTTAATGTCGCTCATGATTATCTCTGGTATGCATTGATCAGTGTCTATGATAGTTTTCAGTAAAAGCATATTAAGCCTCGGTAATAAAGTAGTGCTTTTCAACGTGTATTTCTGTGTAATGTTCCACAAAAAATTCTACTTTTTGTCCTTGATATGGGAAACGAGGAATTTCTCTGACCCGATGGGAGAATCGTTTGTGGTGAGAAATTATCTAGTCACACAAAGTATAGGATAGATTAGGATGTCGTATAAGTACTAAACCTGTACATTTAGCTGACAAAAGTGTTCTGAGTAACTGTTACATATATCAGTATATATGCAAAAAAAGATTCGAAAAGCGCTTAGAAGAGCTATTTATGCATCTCAGGTAATATGCCCAACCTTTTAGGTTACCTGAAGGATAGGTATGTATTGTAGAAATCCTACTCGAAAGAATGCATTTAGATCTGTCAGTTACTAGGAAGATACTCTCACTTTGGACAGTATAAAATTCTCTAAACTGTCTACTACTCGTCTGGAAAAGTGTTGTTCATCATTAGGATGTATGTGTGTGCGCACACACATACATACCGACTTCTTGAAAATGGGCTGTTAATGTACAACGCACTACACTACGCATCAACAGACCCATTTTAAGGCACGAGTGGTTCTGTTTTACTTAATAAATGAAAATGAAAGTGATAAAAGTAGAAAAAAAAGTTTCATTTTTCATAGTATAGTTGCCATAGTTTTGAAACATATGTAAGATTCCAATAGGCATTTACTACTATTCCACGATCTTAAATATTAACACACTCTCGGATACTGTTGTCTGAAATAGTATGAGTTCTAAGGTTGTTTTTTATGAGCTACGGGAATAAAATCCCGAATTTTCAGAAAACGTCCACTTGCTTGTGACTGAGAATTTGTAATTCGGCTACCAGCTGACAATTAGGCCTAAGAAAACGTTCCTCTTTTCATCAACTAGAATCAAACCTACAACGGTCTTTTTTTTCACCCCCTCTAACAGTCTTTACCATTATGGCACTAAAACTTTGCCACGAGGCAATAGACATCCCACAGATGTAGTGATCAACGTAACATAATCATCTAAAATGTTTCCCTGAAATACATTAATGTCTTAATAAGTAGATGAGTACGAGATGACTACAAAACATTGCTGTACAATAAGAACCTCTTTTTTACTGGGAGTTTTCTCGTCGGCAATGGCTGCTCCTTTCAAGATAACACCCCCATTGCAAACAGTTTGTCACAGTTTCAGGAGCAGTGAGTGTGACGTCACTCCGATTGACTGCTTTGCTTAGTTTCTTGATATGAATCTCACCGTGCATTTATGGGATGACGTGGAACGAAAGGCAACCATCTATCTCTACCACCGATGCTACCATTCTGGGACACTGTGTTATCTTCTCAGGGTAGCATCTACTGAATGTTATAGTACATTACTACATAGAGAGATTCACTGTTGGCATTTATTATTCACTAACATTAAAAAGGAATACAATAATAAATGCGAAAATTTTAAATTCAATAAAATAAATAATAATGTTAACTGGATGGTATAGTATTGTCATAGTATCCTATATACGCCTTGAAGGTGCACATCAGGAAACCAATGAGGATGAATAAAAGTGGACTGAGAAAATATTTTTTACAATGTACTATACATGTCTTTACAACACTATTTTTACTATACATGTTCACCATATCCTATAACCAAAATATTAGACTGATAAAGGACTATTTATTTAGTATAACAGCCAGACAGTTGCATACTACATAATACATCCTCAGAGCTGTTATTATGAACTATGTCATATTCTTTACAGTGATCCACTAGCAACAAATCTGATGGAACTGCAGGAATCCTTCAGGTTTAGATGATCATACAGTTCTAACGGTGTCCTTAGGAATTTGCCATAGACAACACTGACAACAGGATTACGCTCCATATCACAGAAAATGTTTCATGGAAAGGGTTATGAGAAGATGAATTACTTTATAGAGCGTGAAAGAGGGTCAAGTCCACTCTGTCTCGCTCTTCAATAACAGAATCTCCGTGCTCTCCACAGTATGATGGTTGAGTAAGATGTTGTTAGGGTCGGTAACATACAGGACTCATGGTCAACGTAAGTGTGTGTGCATGTTTATGATAATTCTATCGATAAAATGGTATAAATCTACGTATATTTCAGTACTTTGGGTGAGCTATGAGTTAGATAATCTAGAAACGGTGATCTAGAAAAGGTTCTTTTTCTAGATCACGGTTTGCAAGCCACATTTCGACCTTTACAAGCCACTTCAGAAACACTTCAATAAGCAGGACAGTGGTCTCTCACAGATGAAACAAATGAAGCGCAGGTAATAACGTCTCTGCACAGGCAGCACATAACTTGGTCGGTAATGATGTGCAAGTGGACCAGACCATTCATCCCTTGATCTACTTAACCACCAAAGCAACTAAGGAGGTGTCATGAAACCATCATTCCACCGCTTTGCATTGTCATGTCAAGCATAATGGATCCATGCTTTTGTCATTACATTATTGCTCTTCATGAAATATCAAGAACCTGGATTAATCGCTCCATGAGACGTTTCTCCAGTCCTTTTGCGTCTATTGGTGACGTTTCTCTCTCTGTTTACAGTAAATGTGCTAAGAATTTCTAGCCGGTGCCTGTAATGTGCGTCAATCACTGGTTCCTGGGAAATTTCAATAAGCATAGGAATGCTGTTAATATTTTAATCACTGAGTGTAAGAGAAAATAATGTAGCAGTATCTAAAAAGATTACAATATTGAAAAAAAAACCTTGCCAACCATAAAGATTGTGCAGTCTTCAACCGGTTAGATGCAACGTATAAATGCAGACAATTTGTATCTCAAAGCACAATGTTCTCCGCGACTAGCAGACGTCTCTATAGCGTTAGCGTGATTGATATGTAAAAGTTAATGATGGATTTGACTACGAATTAAAGTAGCTACATAAATCAGAACGGGATGTGCAGAGAGAGAGAGAGAGAGAGAGAGAGGTCTTCAATGGATAAATCACAGCGAGAAGGGTTAAGCATGTCTGAAAGAGTTCGGTAGCGAAACAGATGTTAGTTTGGTTTGAAATTAAGGCAGAAAGAACTTAGCGTTTAGGCAGTATTTTTATGTCTGCTAATTTCGTGTATGAGTGTTTGTTACGTCCAGTTTTCCTGTGATCAAAAACTAAGCGTCTATGAGAAACCTTTCGCCACCGTACGAGACCGAATAACCCAGCCTCAACTGTTCTTCAAACTGTCCTTTGAGCCACGAAGGATAAGCAAAACAGGCATCAACGACGTAACCAACAATCACTCGATGACAGGATGCATGTTTTATTTATTCCATTCTGTTAAACTTATATTTATTTCCTTGTCGTTCTTTTCCTTTAAATTTTTAGATGTTTTGGAAACACTTACGTGTCTCTAGTACAACATTCCGATTAATCTTTCGCAAGAAAATACTACGGAAAGGGCGTATTTCTTCAGTACTTGACAACCTTGTTTTGGTCTTTTAATTACACCATGCAGGAAATTATCTTCAGCGGTAATTTGAGAAAAGCTTCACAATTTAAATAAAAGAACCCGTCAGTCAGTCTAAATCCAGGTATTTACGGTAACGTTGGTGAATAGTGGGGAGTAATTGTTTCCCTCTAATTCTCTAAGCCAGTGTTGTTGTTGTTGATATTGAATTTAAGGGAGAATGTAAGCAAAAAAAGAAAAAAAAAAAAAAAAGAAATAAACAAGGCAGACGCAATTATTGAGTGACCGTTGACATTCTTTGCATTTCCTTCACAATCTAAGCACAGGTAATTTTATTTTGGAGAACGTATAATTGCTGGGAGTGCGTGATTCATATATCCTCATGCCTGTTTGTCACATTAATACTTAAACCTTTCACTTAGCTATGCAAAGAACTCCTTTGTTAGTTCGACCGTATTCAAACACGGTCATCTGTAATAACAAAGCTTCGCTATGGCTTTACATTACAGCTATGCCTTCTCCTGTATCGTTGAATGTAACCAAAAGTTTTCACGCCGTTGCCATGGCAAGCAGTTTGTCTGCTAGTTGTTGTTTCATCTTTATGATTAAAATTGTGTATTCCCAACAATGGCTCTTATAGAACTGTAAATGGTTTCGGGCAGACGTCACTGGCTATCCTATCTCGAGGAAAGCATCACAAGCGCTAAGTAAACAAACATTGTTAATTACATAACGCCTTTTAATTTATTCACGCGACTTGCAAATGTTTAACAATTCGCACACTTTTGCCACTTTAAATTCTTGTTTGAATTTCAAATGTATTATCAAATTATGCAAAAGACACTTTGGACAATGACATTTTCTTATTTACCGTTTCTCTAAGTTAAGAGTTGTTGCACTAATTATAATACTGTTAATAAGATATAATCAAAAACAATTAGGGTTCACTTATGCTTTTAAAAGTTTGTTTCGTTTTCTATCACTCTGTATTTGTTGCAACAATGGCTCGTTTACTAGATTTAAAATAATTCCCTGCGTGTTTTCAAATCTCCCACACAATATTTAAATATTTTATGGATTTACCTGATGGAGAAGTGTAGAATTCTGTTTAAGTAAGCAGAATAAATTCGTGTTTATGTTTTATATACTTTTATTTACCAATTGATCAACAGTGGACATTCTTCAATTGATCTGTATGTGCCCTTAGCTCAGTCAGTTTCGAAGATACCCTTCGTTAGAAAAAACATGGGTTCGAGTCTCTTTTAGGAAGCGAAGAACCAGGGCTTTTCAAAAAGATGAGTTAGCAAGTCTCATGTGGAGGTTGAAGGTTTTCTCCCGGAAACTCAGATTTTTCATCCTTCAAATGCTGGATGGAAAATCAGCATGATTTTCCATCCAGCATTTGAAGGATGAAAAATCATTTGAAGATGAATATATGGATCCTTGTAGTGTTATTCTAATGCAATCCACACATTCTTAACTAGATTAGAACCGTAAGCCCATGGATGATAACCTATTTTACCATCATGTTCCCGAAATCGATGGTAGAAATGGACCTATACTATTTTTGATTAGTATAGGTCCAGTCCACACACGCTTTAGCTCCCCCTCTCCTCTGCAAAACAGAAATCCAGTAGCGTCGCTGTTAATATCAAAGGGGTTGCTTTCAATTGACAACACCGGATAGTTTGCGAACAATTAATCTACAGACTTTATATTAAGGAATCTACATTAGCTGAACGTGCATTAATGAATCTATATAATTAACTACTGAGCAAGAGAACAATTCCGCTTCTAAGTTCTCTACAAAGAACTGTGGCGCTACCTTTACTGCAATATCTCGTTTCTATTAAATGTACTTCGACTGGGAGTAAATCCATTCCGTCTTCCAGCCATTTTCACATATTTTGAAATTAACTATCTTTAACCATTCCACTAATTTCTAGTTCTTTCCAAGAAGAAAAAGTTGGTATTCTGGAAATGAATATTTCAGAAGATATTTGAATTTGGTGATTTCTTAGTTACAAACGAATGTCCTTACCTCGCTACCCTTTGGAACACTTGCATGTAAACGAACAATATCTTCTGTTATTCTGTGCAGACAGCACAAGTTCTGATATGAAAAGGAACCGTCTATAAAGTACAAAAATAAAAATACGACGATATAACACATAGCCTGAGTTCCCCCGTCCCACCAAAAATTACATAATTATTTTTATATAAAGCAGTTAGGACAAATTTGACTATCATATTAAACTTGACGACAATTATCAATTTAGATCATAATTTGGGGTATATAATATGAATTTAAATTTTAATTAAGAGCCTCTATATCGGACAATATTAATCAAGAAAAATCTTTGCGGTTATACATTCAGATCATGCTGAGTTGCACTATATTAATATCGTATAAGCATTGAAACTGATCGATTCCTAGCTAGTATTAAATCCTGTCAAGCGATGGAAGGTTCTACAAAGAGAAGTCCTTCATACGTGCACAAAAGAATTGTTATTTGTGTTATTCGATTAACAGAACTTATGAGAAGTAATTAGGTATTTATGCATTCTCAAAATTAATAATAATAATAATAGAGAAAACCGAAAAAAATGTCCGGGAGAAAAAAATAATATACTGAAGCAATATTGAATTATCTTTTTTTTTTTTTTTTTTGTGCTCCTTCCATTTCTGATTTCCAATTATTTAAAGTAAGAACATCATTATGATTTCTTCCGTAACTAAATCTAACAAAGAAAAGTTATTGTAAGAATTTAAATTCAGAAAGCTTTTCTTGAGTCAAATCCAACGTTCATGAAAACAACAATAAAAACAACTAAGAATGTCCAACTTTCCAAATATCTTAAAAGTTTTAGAATTAAACAAGCTTTTTTTTTTCGTACACAAGATTCTGTCCAAAGCCGTAAGAGAGAAAACTAAGTAATTAAACAAACTGAAATTAATCAAGTTAATTCGGCGCTAGCGAGAGCGCCCTCTGGAGGCAGAAAAAAGAACTAACGAAATGCGTGTTTATAAACCGCTACCGTTAACTTCTGCGGTGATATTAAGTTCACCGAAAATTACTCTCTCTCTCTCTCTCTCTCTCTCTCTCTCTCTCGGTTTTCTAAAATTTCATCAAGTAATCCGCAGGTGAACGATTTGTGCAATTGAATTACAGTGTCCCTGTAATTCAATCCTGGCCAGTCATTGAGATCGGCGACTGCATTCATTTCTCTGGGCTGGGGGTTATCTGCAGCGGGCGACATTGATCGAGATGTCAGGTATATTATGTTTAAAGCCGCTAAATGATGGGTGACTTATTTGAAGTAAATTCAATTTATGTTTTGTATTTCTCGAATCACAAAACGAACAGCTAATTACCAGACAAAAATATCAGTTTAAACGTTTTTTTTTTTCTCTACTGAGTTTCTTGTATTTACGATGCAAATCCAGCAATTAAAGGAAAAATTGCCTTATCTTAGTATAAATGAAAAAAAAATAATAATAAGGCAAGAAATATTTTTTCGTATTACGGTAAAGAAATTTTCTTTTAAGAAGGGTAATTTTAAAATAGTCTATCGTTATTATTATGATGGTTAAAACAAAAACCCTTCCTATCTTTTTATTTGCCAATTGGTTCATTTTAAAAGTATTTTTTAAAATCAGTTTATATGATTTCTCTCCTTTCCGATAGATGTCGCTGGACTTTATCCGTGTTAGTCCTGGGATCCGTTTCGAAAATATTAACTTATTTTAAATAACTAGAAAATCTATATTTACAAGAATAATTACGTTAACCAAATAAATGTTTGTTAATGTAATCTGTCTATTAAATCATCCAAGTAACTTTTATCCCATTGAAACATAAACACAAATTTATCTTGCGATTCTTTATATCAAATATTAACGCAAATCTTCAAATCTTTTGATGCAGTCACAATCGCTTAAGCTTCTTTCGCTAACGTAGTGAATAAAAAAAATTAAAAAAAGATTTGACGTGGCAACACATAAAAACGTCGTAAATTTTCAACTACTAGTCCAAATATTTTTCGTTTTCTATAAATACATATTCGTCTTTCTATTTTGCACACATGTTTATCCATTCTTAAATATGTATTTATTATTATAACCCTCAATGTATGGCTTTTATACGATTCGGAAGTGTCTTGAATGTTCAAGACGAGTTATGGCAAACTAGTAATAAAATCTTGGAAGATAACACTAGTGGAATATCAAGATATTCAACATTCAAAATGATCAAAGAAACATCTAAATAAAAACCAGCTACAATAGTAAATACAAACCCGCTGTAAATGTATGAATACGTTATAAAAAGAAATGAATAAAAATAGAAAGTAGACTTTAAAAGCGATGCGATTGTTGGTGACAAAATGCTCAAGTTTTGACTTCGGAACAGGAACGAAACACAAGCCTTCTTATTGCCGTGAATGCCGTCGTTGATCCACAAGATGTTAAATTCTATCAAAACTGATCTCATCTTCTTACAAAAATCCTCAGCTGAAGGAATTACATCACCTTTTTTTTCGTCTCCATCCCGATCATGCGTTCGCAGTAATTCAGAGTCTCTGACGCAGCCAAATTCTTTAAACGTCTTTCTCCGGTCCACTGCATTCTGCATCCCAACGAGTGGCGAAGAATTTTCATATTTCCTTTTAAAAAAATAAAAGAAGAAAACGAAGAAGAAGAAGAAATCTGCCATCATTCTGGAGCAGAGAAACAGCTTAAGAAGATATCCTTGGATATCTTCTAGCCATGTGACAAATGCCTCATACTTAGCTCCACCGCACGTGATAACCCCAATGGCGTGGAGATAAACGGCATGAAGATATTTCGGCTAGTTCCGGCAGGCGATGGGGCGGAAATTAGCTCCTTGTCAATGAGATCGATGTGCTGTGTAAAAAGATAGGCAAGTTGTATATTGCTGTGTGGAAAAGTTCTTAGAGACAGCTTGGTATAGTGTAGTGTTAAAAGAGGAAGGATAACCGAGCGTATCTTATGTGTAAATAGCTTGCTCCTTTCCTCCCCTGTCTGTAGACTACGCCTTCGTCCTCTCAACATTCTCATTCATTCTTCTCTCTCTCTCTCTCTCTCACTTTATATTTCATCCGTCTTATTTTTCAATTTTCTTCTTAATATAACAACCAAATTCTTTTAACTTCTCTTTATTTATCTGGCGTTTGATTCTATCTGTCTCTCTCTTTCTTAGCCACTTATGACAATGAAACTAGTTTGTATCTCTTCTAAGATACTCGCGAGCCGATCAGACTGCTAAGAGTATCGAAGTGGAAACTGTATAAGATATTTAGCAACATTAAAGTGCCAGTTTCGTTTTGTTGTGAATGAGATATAAAGTATATCAAGTTACTTCTTGTCATAATGGCCGGAGAAATATATGAAATGTTACACTAAACATTACAGAAAACAGTGTTGAGTTGATCCAATTTGATTTTCTTTGATTTCAAAAACTACCGATGCATCAGAAATTTCTCAATTTCCAAAGGCCGGATCATGAATCAGATCATCCAGTAACGCAGGGCTGTCCAAAGCACTGTCTACGGGCCGAATGCGGCCCGCGGTGCGATTTTGTGCGGTCCGCCTGTGGGTTTTGATTTTCACGAGCGAAAAAAATAAAATAGCAATTTGAATCGAATGCGTATTAGAGATTTTAATTCTATTACTAATCGATAATCTCGATGTTGGTAATTTTATTTGGCGTTTTTACATCACTGTATTGTTGTTGTTATGATCCATCGAGTCGTTTCCGACTCCTGGCGACTCCATGAACATACACTCTCCATTCCGATCTGTCCCTGACCATGTCTTTCAGAACCTTCAAGCGCACTCCAGTTGCTTCTTTAACTCCATCCACCCATCTAATTCTTGGTCTTCCTCTTCTCCTGCTTCCATCAACTTTAGCAAGCATCATCATCTTCTCCAGACTGTCATTTGCTCGCATAATATGTCCGAAGTCACGTGTTTATCAAATATTAGATGTGCCAAAGAAGCGTTCTTACACTGTTTTGTTCCAACGCGCATGCTCCCGGCACTCAAGGGGAACGTGAGCGCGCGATTAGTGCGCAATTAGTGTTGTTCAGCTTTTGAGGTTGTGTCGCTGCTGCTGCTCACCAAATGACTAGATACGCATTGTGATGCGGCCCTCGGATAATTTTTTTAATGAGGCCCTCGGATTACCTAAGGTTGGACAGCCCTGCAGTAACGCATTTTCTAATGTCTTCAAACTACTGGATTTTCTCTTCCTACAAAAACAAAGAAGCCTCTCTAAAAGCAAACACAATTGAGAGATAAAAACACAATCAATTATAATTTATTATACGATATCAATACAAATTGAAAAGATTCCCACTTTCTTGTTTATTCTTTCCTTTCATTTTATTCCTTTCATTTTCATTTCCTTTTATTTTATTCATTTTATTTGTTCTCTCACAATCTCATTTTATGATAATAATAATTTAATTCATCAATTGATTTCAAACTTTTGTTGAATTTAATTAACTTAATATACAATGCTTGGAAGGAAGTTATGGGAACCCCCCCCCCCCGCTTTAGGAGAGGAGAATCGCATACCTATTGAATAACCCTACTAAGCATCTGTGGGACGAGCTGGAGCGTTGGGTGAAGTCAAAGGACGTCAGCCCACAGCAGTCCTGGACCTCATTACAAGCCTATAGGAAGAATTGTCCAAAATTTCCATTGGTTGGTATCGTACGCTTGCGGAAAGTATGTCCCGTAGGACTTCTGCAGTCATTGCAACTAAAGGAGGTCCTACATCTTATCAAAATGGGCACCATGGCTCTTTATTCCTCACACTATGGTGTCCGTTGATTTCTTTCCAAGCAGTGTAGATACTCAATACAAAATTATGACACTGCTTTTCTAACTCCACAAGGCCGAGTTCCTTCCAATTACTATTGTTTCTTTAATATATCATTTGTATAATTTGCTTTTCTATAAATGCCATTATATAGTAAGGACTTTACAAGCAAAATGAAAATCGATAGTTAGTTTTGTTACTATTTAAAATTTGATTCTTAAGCGTAATTAAAATATCATATTCGTATATACTGTAAACATACGAATAAGAACACTAGAAATACAATAATGCTTTTAAGTGAGAATGAAATACTTTTAAATCGTATAATACACTCTTATTTCTTACACCTCATTGAAAGTTCCCTGCGGCTAAATTTAAAAAGAACAGTTTGCCAACCGAGTTCATTTTTCTTATATTTATGTTTCCTTAATATGTAATAACCAAATTCTTAAAAAAACAACCACAGGAGTTGCGACTAATTTGTTACTATTTTTATGTGTATACTGGTCTCATCCTTCCTATTTCCTTTTGTATTATATTTTTTGCACTGATAGTAGCGTGATCTTGAACCAGAAGCCAAATAATTGACGTCTTAAATCAGCAAAATGTCAATTTCGAAATAATATATTAGTGACAGCCAAAATTTGAAACTAAATATTTGGTGAGAAATATTTGACAATAAAAAGAAATTCAAGTATTTTGGAACAACAAATAATCAGTTCCAGTGTTTAGATAATGTATAAGAAATGTATGATCTGAAGGAGATCATACCAATAACGTGTATGGTAATTACTTTAGTAATGGAGAATATTCATCATTTTTTGAGAGAAAGAGGACTGCTTTGAAAAATAAATTGGGTATTGCCAACGATACTGAGAACGGTAAGAACTGCAGTTTTTCTGTGACTAAATACTCTACTAAATACCACTGATAAGGTATTTAGTAGGGTATTCTTGTAAAAATTCTTCAAGCATGCCTACTGCGTAGGCATGCTTGAAGAATTTTGCTTGAAGAATTTCTAAAGGCATGCCTTTAGAATGGAGTTGGCGAGTCACCTAAACTGGTAGGATTAGTTTAGCGATGTTAATTCAACAAATTTCTAAGATGTTTTATTCTGAGATAACACATTTAAAAACATATGGTAAGATTCACTATTAGTATGCAATAACTAGCAAATTCTATTTAGTACGCATGCAAAAAAAAAAAAAAAAACTAAAGCTAAAATTACCAAAGAAAAACTCACATTTCTCATGGAATGATGAACCAAAATTTCTGTTATTTCGTATGAAGTCATCGAAAGAAAATAACACGAAGACACTCAAAGCAGTGATTGGCTACTAGATGCCAGTCATATACAACAATTGCGTGATGGTGTGTTCCATCTCGACACCGTAGCTGACCGTCCATCCAATCATTTAACTTGCATCCACTGAACGATTCCAAAAGGATAATGTGTTCTCACAGGACTCGTATGTCCAGAAGTGGTCACAGGAACCTTTATCTTAATGCAAGATGAAGTTCAGATGTTTGTCTTAACATTTGGAATACTGTAGAATAATGTAGTACATTCTATAAAAGATAATTTCTATCCTAGTAAATATTTATTTATATTAAGGGATCAATGCTTTAGCTAAAAGTGCGGACTTGCGCATTTAGAATGACGTTGCCTCCTTAGGAATGGAATTGTAGACAATATCATAGGAACAAGAAATTTCTCATCTCGTAAAAGAAGAAAAACCGACCAATTTTTGCAACATAATTTTGCAAACATTATATTGACTGTTGGCGATGTCCATGGGTTGTTGTTTGAGATTATGTCAGTTAATTAAACGTATTCTGGAGTTAAAGCCCTGCCAATTTTATGCGACTCTTTAACTCACCTTAAATTAAACAGTCTTTACAAAGATTCTTGCCATCTTCGATGGGCTTGGATCCGAGGTCTTTCCAACTAAAGGGCATCGTCGACATGAACTGCGCTACAGAGATTCTGCAAAGTTTCATGGAAATGTGTGAGAACGAAATATTCCCGCCCAAAAGAGTCTTAGGGCGTTGGCATTCCGACAACGTTGAGATAATATGGGTAATGCGCCACGTTTCTAAACGCTCTTCAATCTCCAACTAAAGTCTAGACTTTCCGCAGTCGTTATTGCGTGTGAACAAACTCTGGATAGCAGATTGGCTACACAGTAAACTCATTTGTTTCAGTATTACAAGAAGTGACTCGTGTTAAGCCTATAAACACCCATCTGAATTTCCATACTTACAAAGATGATGCAGTCCTATTCCTGTATCACATACTAAAAAAACGGACACAGTTACACGAGCCAGACAATTTTATAGCTGCTCATTTCACTTCTTTACGTCTGTCTGTGCATTTCCTTCCATCTGCGTGTTTGTTTATATTCCTCGTAGGCAGGGCCGCCGAGAGGGGATGACATCTGAGACTTTTGTCAGATGTCACGGTCGGACCCGGCATCGAAAAGAGCCCGACCATGGGGCCCGACGTGTCACATAACTGTTTATAATGCATGGTTTTAATTCTCGTAATTATACAACAATGATAAATAATAATGGCATATCGAGAATGATACTGTGTATTGTTTTAGACAGACGACTACGCTCTTTAGCTTGCCGTGAATGTCCGGAAGACACTGATTCTCTCGGCACGAATCGCTGTAGTTATAGCGGGTGATGACGTCAATAGGCGTTCGTGCAATCGTGCAAGGTTGTTGTAGAGCTAGCTAGTAATTGCATTCACAGTCATGTTCCCTGCCAGAACGCTTCGTTCTTGTTAGTATTTTGATAGAACGATGGTTTTGTGATTGTTTGTAAAATGTGCAACTGTACAGTGTAGGCCGTGCTCTAAAAAATAAAAGTATTCTTATTAATTCATCATCATCATCATCATCATCAAATTCCTGCCATGTACCCTCAAGGGGTGTACAGGATATGACAGTACTATATGAAAAAATTACATCATTACTAACTTCCTATCTACAATTTTCCTCCAAATCAGTCTGTTACTTGTCAAGACTCCAACATTATCAGATCTTATATTTCTATCGTCTAAGGCACTTTTTACCGTATCAATCCACCTATATCTTGGTCTTCCTCTGGGTCGTTTTCCTGCCAACCTGGCAGAGAACACTTGTTTTGCTAATCTTTCCTCTCCCATTCTATTTAAGTGACCATACCACCTGAGATTAGCTCTGCTAACGCATTCCTGGATGCTGACAATGTCAAGTTCTTTCCTAATATCCTCATTTTTAATATGATATTGTAATTGATGCCATCTGTTCACGCTTCTAATCTTTCTCAGGACTCTCATATCTGTGGTCTCTAGTCTTTGGTCAAGTGTTTTACTTCTGACCCAGCTCTCAGATCCATAAGTTAAAATTGGATTGAACACTGTCTTGTACACAGCTAATTTAGTGTTCCGACTAATTTCTCTCTTATTCCATATGAATTTATTCAATTGACTTCCCACCATACCAGCTTTGCTGATTCTGTTGTCTATTTCTATATTTAATTTACCATCTTCAGTAAAAATCGTGCCTAAGTAGCTGAAATGTTTTACTTGTTCCACAGGTTCTCCATTCACAACACAGTTGACATTTTCAATGATTCTGCCTATTTTCATTGTCTTTGTCTTTTTATTGCTGACCTTCATACCATATCTATTACAACAGCAATTGAATTTAGTCAGAGAATCTTGCAGACTTGTAGCGGATTTATTTAGAAGTATAACATCATCCGCATGAAGCAAAGAGCTGACATTAACATCTCCAATTTTGATATCAGGTTTAATACCACTTTCCTTCATAATGTGATCCATATAGATAATGAATAACAGAGGGGATAATGTACATCCTTATCTCACACCAGATTTAACATTAAACCATCTTCCTGTATTTCCTTCAATTCTAACTGCTGACTTACAACTCAAATAAAGACTAAGTATTGCTTGATATAATGCCCCATTGACACCATATAACTGTAGTGTATTGAATAGCTTCTCTCTTGGCACCTTGTCTATATGCCTTTTCCAAATCGACAAAACTTAAATACAGATCTTTGCTATATTCCCATGCTTTCTCGACTATTTGTCGTAAAGTGAAGATCTGATCATGACAGCCTCTATTTGGCCTGAATCCAGCTTGTTCTTCACCAAGCTTTTCTTCCCAACCGTTTCTCAAGTATACTTGCATAGATCTTGCCAGGAACACTAAGTAGGGAAATACCTCAGAGCTATGCAGTGCAGCCACTGTAAGACTCTTATACCACCATACTTCAGCATTTCTGGTCGAATATCATCTACTCCTGCTGCCTTTCCACATTTCAAGCCTTTGATAGCTTTTTCTACTTCAAGTATGGATATGTATTCCTGACTGCATGACTGGTCAGTGTTTTTTATCACTGTGCTGTCATCACTGCATGTTTCATTAGCAGTTTTTCAAAGTAATTACTCCACACTTCAAGGATATCTTTTTCTACCGTTTTCATTTCACCTTTATCATCTCTAATTCCTTTTACAGCACTCTTTCCTCCATTCCTAAGCTTCTTCAACAACCTCCAGAATATTTTGCCACCTTCTTGATATTTATTTTCTATATTCTTGCCAAAGTCCTCCCGTGACTTTTGTTTAGCTAGTTTTACACACTGTTTAGCTTTCTTACATTTGTCTCTGTATTCTGTAAGAGTAAAAGCTGACTTATTTGCCAGCAACTTTTGATATGCTTTCTTCTTTTCCTTCACTGCCTCTTTAACTTCCTGTGTCCACCAGGGAGTTCTGATTTTTTTATCCTTGCACACAACCTCACCACATGCCTCTGTGGCAGAATCAATCAATGTTTTCTTCAGAGTTTGCCAATGAATCTCCAAGGTTTGAATCCTGTTCTCAAACTCTTTCATTTTATTTTCAATAATCTTTCTGTATTTTAGTCTACAGTTCACATCTGAGAGCTGCTCAACTTTTATTCGCTTTAAAACTTTCTTACATGTTATTCTTTTCAATATGAAATTCAATTTTATCCTGCTCAAGACTAAATAGTGATCACTTCCAATTTCAAATCCTCTGTACACTTCTGGTGTCCTGCACCAGGGAGAAGACATCACTATCAACAATAACATAGTCAATGAGACTTTTCTTATTCCTAGCCTCTTCTCTCCATGTGAATTTGTGCACATTTTTATGTTGGAACATGGTGTTAGTAATAACCAGTCCATGTCCTGAGCAGAAATCCAACAGATATTTGCCATTATTATTAGCTTTGCTCTTTTCTCCAAATTTTCCCAAAATATTTTTGTATGTCTCACAATCATTTCCTACTCTGCTATTTAGATCCCCAACAAGGACCAACATTTCCTTTTTCATTGTGTCAGTTGCTTTTTCTAAAGCGTCAAAACATTCCTCTACTTCTACCTTAGTAGAACCTTCTGTGGGACCATAGGTACAAATAAGTCTCATTGTCCAGTTCCCCATTCTCGTATTTGCCCACATTACTCTACTCGAGACTGACTGCCATTCAAGAAGATTAGCCTCGTATTTTGTGTTGAATACTATGGCTACTCCTTCTTTTCCTTGATTGTCATTGCCTGAATATAACATTTTGTATTTATTGCTCAGAAAGATCTCACCAGTTTTGGTCTTTTTTGTTTCAGTCACCCCTATTATGTCGATCTGGTACTTTTCTAATTCCTCAGCTAGCTCCATTTCTTTGCCATTCAGGCTTCTTAGATTGATAGTACCGATCTTTAACTCTGGTGATGTTGAGTTGGGTTTTGTTTTCAGATTTGTTCCAGTAGCTGACTTTTCGCTATTCGCCCTGGTTCCCTGGCGAAAACAACGGGGGCCTTGTTTAACCGGGAGACGCCCCAGCCGGCATGAAATTTTGTCATGTTGTACCATCATTTTTTATTTTGGTTTAACCAATAAGAATACAATTTGGTCGGCTAAATCCCAAATTGCCAGCCCATCCTCTTTCGTTCAGTATCAAAGTAGATACCCAACAGGGTGCACCACAATGCACCACGAGAAGGTGAGGATTGGACATTAGGCCAGAAGCCCTGGTCGGTTCTCCGCATTCCTTGAAAGGCTATGTGGAGGTCTCCTCTCAGTTATACAGCTTTGACCCTTAAGCACCCCTTATTAATTTGATTTTTTAATTATTAAAATTATATTTTTAATAATAAAAATTTGACTAACAGAAATGTATCATCATAAATCTGGAAATCAAAAACGAAAGGAGAAATTTATGGTCCGGGCCTCACTTAAAAAAGTGGGGCCCGGACCACAGACTTCTCACGCGCCCTAAAAGTTCTCTCGGTGGCCCTGGACTCGCAAGTATGGCTGTCCAGCACCGTCTATAAGGACGTTTTGCTGAATCCTGGTAATTTATGAGAAATTATAGAAATATATCTTAAATAATTGTTATTATTTCCGTCTGTTTTTCTAGTTTTTATGAATTTAAGAATATAAAGAGAGAGAGAGAGAGAGAGAGGGAAGAGAGAAAGGGATTTTATTGTAGTTTATCTATTTACTCTCTCTCTCTCTCTCTCTCTCTCTCTCTCTCTCTCTCTCTCTCTCTCTCTCTCTCTCTCTGATAACCTAATCTAATAAGTTGTTTTCTGTACTATAATATGTCTATTAAATCTTCTTTCACTCTCCATTTCCTCAAGTCATAACGAGAACCCTTTTGCTACGGAATTCACTTTAAATATAAAGTGGAAGTATATAAACCTTAATTGGTGTATTCTATCGCTGCTTTCCAAGCACATCACATCTTTACCTATTGGTAATCACAACCGATTCCCTTTGAAGCATTCCTAAGATCAGAGAAGTGGCAACGAAATGCAGGGGAGAAAGAGGGAACAGCAGAAATAATCTTCGGAGTGATATCTTTATCGAAACCGCTCTTCCGTTCACAACATCCGCCTTTTGCTACGAGACGCGACGTCTAGCGCTGCAGCGACAGGATCGTGTGAGAAGCAGAAGGGGAATAAGAGAATCTAATTCAGTAATATTGCAGTGAATGGGAAATTAATGGGGTGTCTATGAATAGCACGGAACAGAGTTGGAACTGGGACACCATCGCATATTAAGCTATTGGAATTTTGCGAAAGCATTCCACGTTATCCAATTTCTTAGTCCACATCCCCTTTTCTCCTATTAATTTACCGGAAACTACCTCGCTTTAAATATCTCTTAGTTGAAATGCAGAATCGATTGGAAAGAAAACGGAGATATAAGTTATAATACGTGAGAAATGGCAGTCGATATATTGAGTACGAAAATATTACTGAGTGCTGATATGCAATTGGTTCAGAGTTAAATAGAGACAACAAGTGCAACGTATAAACTTTGTGACGTAACAATCACTCCATTGTTTCATATTGAGTTCAGAACATTACTTAATATTGAACAATAGTTAGTTCAGAGTTAAATATCGACATAACAGCTGTATACAAATTTTGTGACGTAACAATGCCTGAGTTGTTTCATATTTTCTGAAGTTAACTATGAATTTACTCTTAATTATTTGGTTTTATGTTTTTAATATCGATACATTCGAATTTTATTATGGATTCATTATCCTGGAAAATAGACATGAAGTAAATTACTATCTCCCGAAAATTACCACTATATATATATATATTTATTTATATATATATATATTCATTCAAAAATAGTACAATGAAATTCAAAATATATATATGTATATATTTTCATTCAAAAATAGTGCAATGAAATTCAAAAATAATGCAATGGAATATTCCAATGCACAAGCAAATGGTGAAGGCAGAACTATATATTTTCTACATACAAATAAATAAATGGTATTTTTATTAATTTTTAAAATAGTCTGTAAAATGTTAGTTAAAAAGATATCTCATGAAGTTATAAAGTAAATTATATTTGACAAGGAATTAGATATAAAAATCTTATATATCTTATATTTTTTATAACAATAATTGCTAAAGTTTGTATAAGTGAAAACAGCTTAGAACGAAATTGTTTGTTTCGTATAATATTAATATGAATTAACAAATTAAAAAGTTATTGTATATTTCAAATATGGCAATAAATCGATCGCAGTAAAAATCGCAAATAAATATCTTCTAAATCTGTATAATAAACACGATAATAATCTTTCAGAAAGAAGGACAGAGCAATTTCATTGTTATCCATTGTTGCAAAGGTCGGAGATGAATAACATAATACAAAAATTAAATAATATAGACAGAATAATATTATACTTAATAAATTCTTTCTAATAAGTAGGGCGATGGCTAGCTTAACCAAAATCATACATTCATCCCCTCTTTTGCTCTTATTTCGTTTAATTAATTAAATTTAAATTTAATTTGCTTTTTTATATATTTTTCTTCAGTAATTGTTTTGCTTTACGCATTTCCTGTCTTTCCAATAATGAAAATGTCACATATACTACCTTCTCGCGACAGGTGCATGTGACGTATCTATGCAACAGCATGTGGCAACGTATTAAAGAAATTTTTCACTGAATCTCCGACGAGAGTCACTTATGAAACCTACAGAATGTGTTTGGGAACTTTCAAAGTCAAGAATTTTATGGTGGATTATTAAAATAAGTGACACCAGGATAAGGTTTAGTTCGTGATATTTCTGACTGCCTGTTAGTTATATTAACGTATCAGTTCGTCGGTGGTAAAGAATAAAAAGCTCTTTTTTGTGTTTATGTGCATGAGAGAGAAGTTTGGATAGCAGCAACGTTCTAATGGGATATATGTAGTAAGAAGAAGAAGAATCAAATTAAACGCAATTGTCAAAAGGCCTTGCTAGCCTTTAACAGAGTCAGAATGCTCACACTAGGAAGCAGGAAATAGAAATTTTTTTAAAGACTTCTTTCATTCTGTGTAATAGGTTTTGTTGCCTTCCCAATGCACTGTTAAAAATATTCAGTGAATCATAACACATCCGCAGATGACGTCATTGTTGTGACGTCATTCAGCTTGCGATAAATGTAGTTCTCCATTGTTGTATTTATAGATATTTATGACTCACTAAATACTGGTAATTCCAAGCATTTTAGAGCAAAAAAAAAAACTGCATTTCAAGCTTCGGAAAATTAGTATGTGATTAAGACTCCTATTGTTTTTAATAATTATTTCATTAATGTGTTATCGGAATTTAATTCAGCTGCTGGATATATTACAAGTATTTACATTAACTAAAACACCAACTCCTTTCTACTGTACAAATTTAAAAAAAAATTAAGAAGAAATATAAATTAAAATGAATTATTTATTCTTTCACTTTCCTTGGTATAAACTGATAAAAGCACAGTCCTCCTCTTACTTAAGAATTCTTGAGATGAATAAAGTAACAAAACCCACCCTTAATTCTTACGTGAGGGCAGAACTGCGCGTGGAGCCATCTCAAGTATCTTTCGAAATCATCCAAAAGAAATCCCAAATTCATAATCTATGAGTAGGGAGGTCATGAAGTTGACGAAGTTTTACATGTCATTCACACACAAGCCATATCACAGAACGGAAGCCTCCCAGGTTTAATGTCTTTCCTGGAGGGTGTGTCACTGGGAAAATGACTTGACATCTTCGCATAATGTCAAACTCCTGGAAAGTTTTCTCTCTTTCTTTTTTTGCTTTTTTCCCCATCAATGGAATTATCTCTCTCTCTCCCATCTGAAATGGGAGAGAGAGAGAATTTTTTTCTAATACATTCTTTGATCATATTTTCGTTCTTTTCATTTTAATAGTTTTTTTTTTCTTTTCTTGAGTTCATTTTTATCTTTTCTTTCTATCTATGTCCGTTCCAGTAGTGTTTCATATACTGATGCGTCGATGACTAGTTTATCTATCTACATATATCAAGGCGTGGTCTTTCTTCTAACTTCGCTCTATTTTCTGAGTATTTCACAATGGCTGTCGATATGCGAAATTAATATGTCATCTGTGCACGTGGCTCACTATCGGTGTAAATAATGAACTGTATTTATCTGATAAGTTCATGTGGCTCGTATTTAAATTGAGGATAGCTCGTGCAGGTCATGAAAAAATAGCTTATTATAAATAACTTATGGATTTCTGAATAGATTATGCATATTTATGTAACAATACATATTGCGTCACTGTAATGAAGACCGATGAGTGTAAGTTTGCAAGAATCCCCTCTATAAGAGGATATTTATATAGTTACAGAGGTAGGTATTCGCAGTTCAATGGGTTTTTGATAATTCCTCAACAATATGTCTGGATTTTGTTTTCTTTTCCGAATTATTGTGAGAGTAAGTACTTTCATTCTAATGTTCTTTCAAAGATTTTAAATTAATCTTCAAAATATGAGAAATAGAGATACAAAGATGAATGGAGAAATTTGGTTGCCTTGTTTGTAAATTCGACAAATAATAATTAAAGAAAATTAAATAGTAATCATAATATTCCATTTCCGTTTAAATTGGGTTTTTCTTGCACTCAGAAATCTAAAGCTCAAAAACAATGTAATATGGGGGGTGGTGAACAAGCAATAAAGAAATCTCTCTACGGAGAACGAAACAAGCATGGATGATGTAAGGGGAGAAAATCATTATTCTTCAGAGAGAAGCAAAACCGCCAGTAGAGAAAAGATGAGAAGAGATGTGCGGATGGTTCGAGGGTAGGGTAGGGGGTAATGACGTTGCACGGACTTTCAGGGACGATGACTATGATTAATCATTGAATAGCAAACAATTACCATTAAAGACCTCCTCCTACACGTCATTTTTCATGTGCGGCACTTAGGTGAGGAGGAGGAGGGGGGAATGATGTGAAATACTAAAGGGAAGGAGAATCGTAGAAGAAGGCACTGGCGTGACAGAGGGAGAGAAGAGAGAGGACAGTTGAAAAGGAACCCTTCTGAATGTGGTGGAGAACATAAATAACAAACTGCACACATTTTATCAAAGGAAAAATGAACATCACGATAGAAAACATATTTTTTGGAATGCATTCCGGTTTTTCATTTGCTGACCACTACGTTTGCGTGTATACGCGCGCGCGCGTCTCTTGTGTTGACATATGCTGTGTGTGAACACAAGAAACAAAACAAAAAAATGCAACTACTGGTTGGACTAGTGGTTAACGTGTCCTCTCTCCACCCAACTGGTTACGGGTTCGAATGCCACTGTGGACATGGATGTTTACGATTGTATTTATTGTATGTATATTTATTTATTAATACATCGAGGTAATTTTACGACCTTAAAATATATTTAGAAACGAATAGTTTATACTACACTCGGTGAGGGCGTGTTATATCCTAGGAAATCACGTCTTTTGTACAATCCTAGTTTCGGCTCTGACTATTATGCTATGCACCTTCATACTTCCTAGTCTGTTTGAAAGTTAGAAAAAAAAATTGCAATGCAACATCCTAAAACAATGCACACTCATAAAATTCCCTTAAATCTTCATTGAATTTAGTAAAATAATGTGAACTCTGCACAGAAACTATGTATTGATTTTCGTTTGTTTTCCCGCAGAGGCAACAATTAAACATATAATTATTCTCTTACGCACTCCCTGTTAACCTTTAAGTACTACCATCATGAACTTTTATCGCTAGGGTCATACGTGCTTCACAGCAGGTTTTATAATCGAAACATAAACTGTATTTAAAGAGCTAACAATTAACTTTCTATTTCAATCCACTTTGTAGCTAACATAACAATTAACTTGATACCAAACAATCACTTTCGGTAAACCTAAAAATTAGATATCAAACAATGTAGTTAATCTGAACAGTTCATTTCATATCAAATAATGATACGATGACAATTAACTTGATGTGAAACAAAGCATTTTTGCTAATCTAGCAATTAACTTGATATCAAATAATGTATATAATCTGACAATTAATGAATATCAAATAATGTAGCTAATCTAGTAAATAACTTGCTAAAAAACAACGTAGTTATTCGGAGAATTAATTTTTACAAAGCCAACAATTGCGTAGTTATCCTAACAATTATTAACATCAAAGAAAAGGGAAAATAATAACTTGCAGGAATATTAAATGAACAGTACTCTAAATATTCTAAAAATTCAGTTTCCATCAAAGTGACAACATTTGAGCTATCTTAGCGCTTAACTTTTTAAATATAAACTAACCATTAATCATATTTTTTGCCC
The DNA here is from genome assembly GCF_054136105.1 of Typopeltis vanoorti. Lineage (NCBI taxonomy): Eukaryota > Metazoa > Arthropoda > Arachnida > Uropygi > Thelyphonidae > Typopeltis > Typopeltis vanoorti. The sequence continues at coordinate 114,080,584 of NC_143553.1, forward strand.
ATTAACATACTTTTAATTCATTTAGAGCACGAAGTCTGTAAATTACATGTAAAAACATATTAATGTCAATATATAAAATTCTTAGCATTTTTCTTCAGTACAATAATTCGGATATCTTAATTTAATCCTCTTAACAAATAATTGTGCATATGACTAGGAGGGGAAAAGAAGAGGTTTGGCATACCCCTTACATAATCACTAAAATAACGACATTTTTCGCCAACAGTCCGGAATCTCCCACCGTGTTATATTGTCGGGTGATCCATCTTATTTTCATCTAAATCGAAACTTGCTTCCAAACAGTCTCGTGGCTGTAAAAGGCGCGCTTTGAAAGTTTAATCACGTCACGTGCAAGCGTGGTGAGCGCACGCGTCCGTCACCGTGACAACCGATTCCATCACTCAAACTCTGTCAGGAACACTTCCCACATACCCACGAAAGTACACATAAAATTTTCAAATTGTCATAAACAGTTCGCATTCCCATCGCTGTAATGGCGATACATTCATTTATTTAGGGGAAGAGTGAAAACCTCGCAGACGTGCCCTCCTGATGTGCCTGTCTGTATATCTCACTGAGCAATCAGATGGTATGGACAAGCCACATGGCAGAAGATGTAATTAAAAAGTATGAGAGGTGTGGTGATTTCGACGCATTGCATCCCATTTTTGCAAGAGTAACTTTTGTAATCCAATCATTTCTCTTTCAGGTCCTGTAGTTTAGGCACTTAATCATTCTTGGTGTTTCTACAATCTCCATCTTTTGTTTCCATTTTTTGTTCTGTCCTTTTGCTCTCCTTTCTTTCTTGTATATCTGTATATTCTTTCTATTATTTTTTCTTCTATTACGCTTCTAAGACATTAATGTAAAAAAGTGATTTTTACATTAATAATTTTTTAATTTACATTAATTACTTTTTTTTTTGAGGAGACCTCAAAAAAAAGGTTGAAACCGGTCTGGGTAGTGACGCCACCCATAATGCATTGCAGTATACATCTTCTAGTGAGATGTGCTTTATATTATGGGAAAATACTAAGAATAGTGATCAGAGCTTTACCCACCTTCACGATGAGTTGCCCTGGTGTTGTACCATCTTTAGACTTGAACTTTGTTTCAGGCGCAAACTTAATTGTTTGCATACTTGGGATTAGGAGTTAAAATAACCAAGTTTATAAAATAACTTGGTTATCCTAATATAATATTATATTATACTTGCTTATCCTAATATATATATATATATATATAGGGAATTTTTTCACCAGGAAACTCGGATTTTTTGTACCCCAGAACAGTCAAACCGGTCCCATGAACACACATGGATTACAGTCATGAATACGTCCCAGCCATATGCCGGTTCTGAGCCCGGATAAAATTGGGGGGGGGGGGTAACCTGTAAAAATCTCACCAGGAATATTTAGTGGGCAACGCCTACAACGTCACCTACGGTCGGAAATGACTGAAAGGGAAAAATCAGGTACACTTTTCAGAATTAACTGACCTCGTAACCTTAGCTGTCTCCACATTAATTTAAGAAAATACTACACACACACACACCAAGCTTAGTTGTTATCTCGTAATGTTTTGTTCTCTTTCTCTTTATATATTCTCCATTTTTTTTTATTTCTGTCTATCTTTTTTCCCACCTCTTTCTCTGCGTTTCTTTCCATATGATTTCTTTTCTAATCATTTCTGTTTGTTCCTTCTTTCATTTTATTTCTTCCTATCCACTTTTTTATCTATTTTTTCTTTCATTCGCTTTTTTCTTTTCCTATCCCTTTCATCTCTTGCATTCTATTTTTTTATTTATTTCTATTCTCTCTTTTGTTTCCCTACTTCTTACTTTTTCTATGTCGTCATTTTATCTTTCTTTTTTTTTTTAATTCTCTTCGCTTCTGTTGTTCATTCTTACTTTTTCTTTTCCTATTTTAGTTACGTCTTCTTTCTATTACGTCACTATTCCGCCATTATTGGCACACTTCAGCCCCGCATTGCACTTCATTAAAACAATCCTTTTAATACCAAAATCAATGAGTCACTGGGCGTAAGCTCAGCGATAATACTCTTGTCACAGCAGAACAACAATTTTGGTATTACTTGCTAATTAATAAGCTAGGAAATAATTAGGAATTATATCTGATGTGGCCAGGAAGGTGTTACTTTAGCTCTTACAAAGACGAAACAGCTCAGCGGAAGAACGAAACATTAGCACAGAGAGAGAGAGAGAGAGAGAGAGAGAGAATCGTAACAAACAAAATTCTTAGAGTGATTTACGCGAACCATAATTCGCCTTCTGAGGAGCTTATTTGCACAGACAAGAGAGGGAGCTTCAAGTAATAGATTAAAGCAATGATGAGGAACTAATTGTTTCCGCAGATGGACTGATATCCTAGTCAAACGAGTTTCGTTCGTTGCGATGGTGAAAGGCAAACCAGTGATGAATTACAAAGAAAAATAAACACGCTTTATACTTTTAATAAAGTTATAATGATGGTCTGCTTGAGCTTCCGATAGTCCTTTTTGATGTGGTTTAGGAATTTTTAAAGAAGAATTGGAAATAAGGAAGACGTTTGTATTCATCTGTCACAAATATTATGAAATATTTCTAGCCTACTGAGAACTTCAGGATTAATGAGAGAGGCTATAAAATTGAACTTAACGTGAATCATTAGATCTTCATTATTGCTATCTAATTAATTATGGTTGAGTGGATGGCTTAAAACATTCCAATTTAGATTTAATTTATATTTAATCAAGTTTAATAACATTATTTCTCGAAACGAATGCATCTCTGATTCTGATTTCTTCCAATTGGCATTTATGTCTTTAGGGGTGAAGCAAGATGATTTTCATATTCCCCGCTATCTGTTGTGGTTACAGTGAGGGTAAAATTTATGAGCAGTTTGCTCGCCCTGAATGGGCATGGAGATTATGCATCGCTATAGGAGGTTAATATAGCTTTTGGTCTTCTATGTTTGAATATGTCCGTTGCCTCGTATGCTGCAGCTTGCTGAACCAAATCGTTGGGGTGTATAGACGTCTTTAGAAAAAACGTAGATGCTAAGGATTGTAGAAAAGAAAAAATATAGGGAATATTTGTATCTCTATGAATGTTTTTTCAAAGTTCTTAAGAGAACTGGGCGATGGACTGAGTCCTTGACTCTTTATCCCGTCATCTGAATGAAGAGAATCTGTGTGGATGGGGTGTTATTGAGGTAAAAGCTCTATTCATGGCTGGGTAACGGCAATAGCCGAGCCTCAGTTAAAACTTCATTGGCTACAGCATTGCCATTTGTTACCCTGGAAGCCCTAAAAAAGACTTTTGGCTCGTCTCTGTTCCTCTCGATCAGATTTCCTCCAACTCCTTCGCACCAAATAATTGTATTAGTTTGATATAAAACTTTGAAAGGTGTGTGAGACTTTAATAAGTTTGGTAAAAAATTAATTTAATTTCTAAACTGATTTTTAAAATTTCGATAGAATATAAATCGTATTATTATTTATTTGAAAGAAAAATTCCTCCTGTAAATGTACAAGTAGTATATTTGACGTCATATCAGACAACGCGCTGCGTTTTAAATGTGTGTGTTTTTTTAACATTCGAAATTATAAAAACTTCATTCTAGTTTAAACTGAATTGTTTTTCAATATAAATTTACCCATCTTATTTTAGTATTTTATTAAATTTCTCTCCCAAGAAATCAGATCTTAAAAATCTTATATATTCATGATATAATCATAACAAACGGTTCCTTATAGTCCTTATAAGGACTGGCTTAAAGGGACGAAGCAAGAATGCTTCTCATATTCCCCGTTGTCTGTAGAGGACAATGTAAGGATAAGGTGTGATTGAGCTATAAAGCTCTGATCATGGCAGGAGGGTAACAGCAATAGCCTAGCCTCGGTTAGAACTTCATTGGCTACAACATTACCATCCATTACCACCCCTGGGTACAAATTTTAGTCGCCTTGTAAGACATGAATGAGCTACACTGGGGCTATTCTTAATGCGGCCACCACACGGGAGAGTTTCCTACCCAACAAACGTTTCCTCATAAGGACTGGCTTAAAGGAGCGAAGCAATATTGCTTTTCATATTCCCCGTTGTCTGTAGTATAAGGTGTTATTGAGATATAAAGCTCTGATCATGGCAAGAGGGTAACAGCAATAGCAGAGCCTCAGGCTACAGCATTGCCATCCATCAATTTTAGTCGCCTCGTACGACATGCATTAGCTACATTGGTATTCTTATCCCGGCAACCACACGGGGAACTTATGTTTCCTTATCCTTATAGTCCTTATAAGGACTGGCTTAAAGGGGCGAAGCAAGAATGCTTTTCATATTCCCAGTTATCTGTAGAGGACAGTGTAGGGATAAGGTGATATTGAGCAATTAAAGCTCTGATCATGGCAGGAGGGTAACAGCAATAGCCGAGCCACAGTTAGACCTTCATTGGCTACAGCATTGCCATCCATTACCCTCCAAGGGTATTGGATTGAATGAATCAATCACCGCCTGTTTAAGTAAAGGTGATATCTCAAAAATTCGGACGATCTCTAGGCCACTCCATAGTGGGCGAAAGACCGTCCTTATCTCAGCGTTGGTTCCACTCAGTGACGGGCTCTCCGACCACCGAGCAGAACGGCTCAAATTCCGAAGAAAATAATTCACCGACAAAGCCCCTCAGCGGACCGTGCCAGAGAACACTTTCCCCGGAGACTCAAAGTGCTCCCTTAAGGCAAAAACCCTGAGAGAGCGAACTCAAAAACTCTCGAATCTCATCGCCGAAGGGGGTAACAGCAACAGCCGAACCTCAGTTAAACTTCACCGGTACAGCATTGCCATCCATTACTCTCCAAGGGTATTAATGAATCAATCTCCGCCTGTGTAAGTAAAGGTGATATCTCAAAAATTCGAACGATCTCTAGGCCACTCCATAGTGGGCGAAAGACCGTTCTTATCTCAGCGTTGGTTCCACTCAGTGACGGGCTCCCCGACCACCGATCAGAACCGCTCAAATTCCGAAGAAAATAATTCACCGACAAAGCCCCTCAGCGGGCCTGGCCGGAGAACACTTTCCCCGGAGACTCAAATTGCTCCCTTAAGGCAAAAACCTTAAGAGAGCGAACTCAAATACTCTCGAATCTCATTGCCCAAGGGGGGTAACAGCAACAGCCGAACCTCAGTTAACTTCATTGGAACAGCATTGCTATCCTGTGTTTAAGTAAAGGGTAAAATCTCAAAAAATCAGACGATCTCTAGGCCACTCATTCGTGGGCGAAAGACCGTCTAAATCTCCGCGTTGGTTCCACTCAGTGAAACTCGACCACCGAGCAGAACCGCTCATTCCGAAGAAAATAATTCACCGACAAGAACCCCTCAGCGGTCTGTGCCGGAGAACACTTTCCCCGGAGACTCAAATTGCTCCCTTAAGGCAAAAACCTCAAGAGAGCAAACTCTCGTAACTCATTATCCAATCCAAGGGGGTAACAGCAACAGCCGAACCTCAGTTAAACTTCATTGGTTCAGCATTGCCATCCGTTATCCTCCAAGGATATCTCATCACCCGAGGGGGTAACAGCAACGGCTGAACCTCAGTTAAACTTCATTGGTACAGCATTGCCATATGTAAAGGTAAAGCCGTCTCTAAAAATTCGGACGATCCCCAGGCCACTCATTCGTGGGCGAAAGACCGTCCATCTCAGCGTTGGCTCCACACAGTGATGGCCTTCCACCCACACGCCACCACCGAGCAGAACCGCTCACATTCCGAAGAAAATCATTCACCTACAAAGTCCCTCAGCGGGCCGTGCCGGAGAACACTCTCCCCGGAGACTCAAATTGCTCCCTTAAGGCAAAAACCCTAAGAGAGCGAACTCAAATACTCTCGAATCTCAGAGCCCCTGGGGGATAACAGCAACAGCCGAACCTCAGTTAAACTTCTTTGGTAAAGCACCCTCCAAGGGTATTGGATGTTATCCCACATATTCCTTATAAGGACTGGCTTAAAGGGGCGAAGCAGAAATGCTTTTCATCTTCCCCGTTATCTATAGAGGACAGTGTATGGATAAGGTGTTATTGAGCAATTAAAACTCTGATCATGGCAAGAGGGTAACAGCAATATCCGAACCTCAGTTAGAACTTCATTGGCTACAGCATTGCCATACATATTCCAAACTTAACAGTAGAATATATATAATGAGTAATTTTTCCTTATTTTGGTGTAGCCTGAAACCATTAGTGACACATTTTATTTACTTTAGAGTAATCTATATAATTTATTATTTTTTTACTTTTTATTTTTTCTAATTTGTTGTATTTATATGGTTTAATTTGTTCTAATTTTTATTTTGCATAATGTATTTATATTTGTTTTTTATGTAGAATAGATTTTTTTTATTTAAAGAAGTTCTATTACTTTGATTTATTTCATTGTATTTGATTTATTAGTATAACTAATTCAGTTTAGTTTAATTAGAAAAATTATTTAAACTTCATTTTAATTTATCAGTTATTTAATTAAATTGATCACATAATTAGGATTCCTATAGATCGAAATATTTTCCCTAAAATCCCATCTCTCATCGTATTTGTTTTACTGTTTCCTAGCATATCGGTTAAGCTACAAAGCAAACAAACAGGAAATGAAGCAATCTGCAAATGGTTATTATTTGAATGTCCATAAATCAGCAATGCAAATTTCATCCACATCTGTTTATACGATTTAGATAAACTTTCAATAGTAAGAATTTGCAAATTCTTACTATTCAAATTAAGTTTAGGCTTGTCAATCGTGACTCTACTAAGCATGAAACCTCATTACACAATATGAAATTCTGTGTAAACATTCATAATCTCAAAGTTAATGTTAGCAACAGATTTAAGAGCAAATAATTGTTGCGATGACGTTAAGACTACGCAACAATGAAATTTTTTGTTAGGATTTTAATAGAGCTAATGCTACAGTTTTTTTATTTTATTTTTTTAATGGATGATGGTATTTTAAATGTTGTTGAACTGTTGTTCTGAGAAGAAAGGTGGTTTAACGGAATATACCAGAAGTATTGTACGGAAGCACACATACCTTGGCATTGCGAATTGCAGTCCCACGTAATCAGGTTTTCTAATGATAAGTTCCACGAAATGAAGCCTCACAACCAACAGCATTTATAGCGCTTCTGTTGGGTAGGGTGAATAGATATGTACCTTTAGTAATTCACGGCTGACTGCACTTCGAATAGCCACAAATGAATGTGATAAAAATAGAGCGTTAGTGGCGATAATAAATACCAATATTACGAATTAGGATTTAAATCTATTATAGTTTATCCTGCCAAAATAAGTAAATAAAAATAAAATATGCAAATCCAAGTTCTAGAACCAAACAGGAAAAAAAAAAAAACGATCGCAGTTTTAATTCTTTGTTAAGTAGTTAATCTGTTCAAATTACCAAATTCATAAACAAGATTAAGAGGGTGGGGATAAATCTACACCTTTTTGAAACCGTTTTGTGATAACTGAGTCTCCTACTTCGCATAAACAACAGTATATTTGGCAGAGAGTCTTACTTCTGCATGTTCGTTTTTAAATCTCGGGAAGAACTATGTAAGGTATGTGTTTTCGCTCGAGACACTTTTCGTTTGTGTGTGTGTGAGGTAGCAAGGGCGCTTGAAGGAGAGCAACGCCCACTGCAGTTTAGAAGTTCTAATTACCTTAACAATATTAAACAAACATGCACAGATGACACTTTCACGGCAACCAGTTCGAATTAAGAATGGAAGGTCGGATGAGCTGATACGTATGCATCTCTTGTTGTAATGAGGTAGAAATGCAAATTCCAAGAGATAATGTCATGCAGACATCTAACCGCTAGAATGGCGTTAATTCCTTACTTGATAGCTTCCTTTATGGAGGGTGATTTGCTTCGCTATGGCTACGCTAAAAATAAACAACACTCAATATATTTGTTGACGTCAACTATAATTATATTTACCCCTCCCCCGGCGTGTATAGGAACCCATCCCTTATTTCTAGGTTAAATACTGTGTCGACGTGTATTAATTAGAATATCATTAAAAAGGTGGCCTTTTAAGTGTTAGTTTTTCCCATGGAGACATTTGTAGGTTTAAATCGAATAGGAAAAAGCTTTAGATTATTAAAATAAAGTTCACAGTCTTTTAATAATGTCGAAGAATCTTAAAAATGACGTCACACTCAACATTGTTATAACGTTGTTGTGACGTCATTCAGTGACTTCGTTTATTATCGTTGACAGAGATTGTTCTGACTTAATTACTTACATTTAGCCAATACCAATTGGCCTGAATATGGGTAAACTGGAAGAAAAACTGATACACCTGGACAATCTTTAGTAATAAATCTAAATAGCAGATTTCATTAAAAATCAGTCTGCTGCGAACGGAAAATTATATACGACAGACGGAGAGAGGAAAAGCTGCTTACGTGATTTCTATGTTATTCATTACTTTTGGAACTTCTTAAGTTTCATGGTTTACGTATTAGTTTATCTATTTCTCCTATGGATAATTTTATCTAAGTAGATTTCTTAAGTTCTTACTTAATAAGTATGAGTATTCGTACACGACAATGGACACAATAGCCACAAAGAACTTTATATTAAAAAAAAATACGAATTTTGTTACACGGTTAAGGCAATATTTGTGGAGCCATGTAGTGCTTTGAAGTGTGATATTTAATAAAAATTTCATTGTTGCAATGGAGAACTTATCAAAGAAGGAAGCTTTGAGATGGTTAGCACTCACAGTTGAATTGTCGAAAGTTTAATTTTATTTATGTTTATTTAGTTTATCATAACAGTAACTAACAGTAAATAACAGTATCATAACAGTATCATAGCAGTAACTATCGTGGCATCTCTCTGCTCAGCCGGCCTGGGAAAAGTGTATGCTAAGTGCTTGGAAAGACGGTGCAGGAGTATAGTTGAGTCAAAGTTCCAGGAAGAACAATGTGGCTTTCGTCCTGGTAGAAGCACAACTGACCAAATCTTCACTTTAAGGCAAGTCTTTGAGAAATCTTGGGAATATGCCAAGAATGTCTACACATGTTTTGTGGACTTGGAGAAGGCATATGACCGGGTTCCTCGGGATAAGCTTTGGCAAGTAGTACAGGAGTATGGAGTGGATGGTCAACTATTAGCTGCCATCAAGTCCCTGTATGAATGCCCAGAGTTTTGTGTCAGGGTAAACAGCACAAAGTCTGAACCTTTCACAGTCTCTATTGGCCTCCGCCAAGGGTGTGTTCTGTCACCACTCCTTTTCATAATATTTATGGACTGGATTGATAGGCACAGCCGAGGCAGTGAGCGTGTCAGAATTGGAAAATGTAGCATTGGACATCTGCTTTTTGCAGATGACCTAGTTCTGATTAGCTCTTCCACA